>NC_136543.1:14772761-15431261 GCF_910591455.1 Pholis gunnellus
CCAGGAACTCCTTCCATACCAGCCTCACCAGGAAGACCAGGCTCACCCTAGGAGCATGCCGTTAAAGTGCAATTATTCACCCTACTGCACAATATAATAAATCTTTCGAAATAAAAGAAATCTTTGTTTTGTGTGTATGTTTATGTCTTACCAGAAATCCGGGAGAACCAGTCATGCCAACGTGACCCCTAGGTCCAGGCTCGCCCTAACAAGGAATAAATAATGATAAGAGAAAGGTATGTATATATAAAAAAAAAAATTGAAAGTTAAAGTCAATCAAACATATGACATGAAATGGCCTACCTTAGATCCAAGTCCACCTTTTGACCCTGGGCTGCCAGGCAATCCCTGCAGACACAATTAACAAGGAAAAAAACAAGTTACATCTGTAGCATGGTGTACGGTTTATTTCATACAGACAATGAACCTGAAAATGCAACTAGTAATGCGTGTGGATATATAAAGTATATGCGTGCTGGTAATAATGCTGATGCCTAATATAATAATAACTATGAAAATAGGCCGAGCTGCAGAGTCAGCTACTGGCATACACCTTGCAGCAGGTTCCTTTGCAGTGATTCTGTGTGTGTGTGTGTGTGTGTGTGTGTGTGTGAGTGAGTGATGGTATATCACAGTGTGGCATAAAGAAGGGTAAGTTAAGGTGTTTAAGTTTGCAGCAGGGTTGATGTCACTGCAATGACCATACAGCAAAGTGTGAATCTCATGCTTCATTACCCCTTAGTCAGAATGACACGCACACAAGCGCAACCACACACACAGACACACACACACACACACACACACACACAGTATACCCACTGGTCTGATTGTGATAAATCACTCGCGGTGGGAGGGAGAATGCTATTTCAAGGTGGTTTAAATTCTAAAACAGTGTGGGTCACAGGTTCTCTGTTGTTTGGATGAGTGCCCAGAAAACAAAACATACCAAAATTTACTGGCTGCCTCACACTGTTTTTTTCACTGTTTCTGGCCTTGTTGAATAGAGGAAGAGAACAGATTGACCCCCTACGTGTTCTGAGTGACAATAGGCCTTTATAAACAGACTTATTTGCATGTGCAACACTGAAGGAGCACTCACCGCTGTTCCCTGAGGACCAGGAGGACCAGGCATCCCAGCCTGGCCAGGGCCGCCCTGATAAAAAAAAAAAAAAAAAAAAAAGAAGAATAAATTGTCATATTTTACTGGGATTTAAGTCTCTCGTCATTATCGCAGCTGGTAACAACAACTTACCTTGATCCCTGGAATACCAGGTGTGCCATCTTTTCCATCAATACCCGGCAGACCCTGAAAAAGCCGGCAGATGAGTCAGTGGACTTCATTTGGCACACTCTCTGAACACCGCCGCAACTGTGCATGTAGTGCATAAACAAAATTGTGTGTTCACTCACATTCTCTCCCTTTTTGCCAACCGCACCCTGAGGGCCCTGGATACCTCGGCTGCCCTGCAGAAGATAACCAAACCAGTGTCAGTGTGTTTGCAATGCACATCAGGATCACTGTCCCCCTTTTCGAGTTCTGAGAAATGTATCAAACACAAGGAGAGTCACCTACTTTGTCTCCCTTGTCTCCTGCCCCTCCGGGTGGTCCCTGAGGCCCCTCCTCACCCTATAAACAATGGACAGACTTTGAGTAGCTTAGGTGTAGTGTGGGTACCCGTTTCAATATGAGTAGTCACATCTATTTGTGTGTGCTAGCATGTGTGTGTTCTTACAGGAGGCCCAGGTATTCCTACAGGTCCGTTGATGCCCTTGTAGCCACGAGGTCCCTACGGGAAAACCAAAAAAAAGTGCCATCAATCACGTCAGATCAGGGAGGATGCTAAGTCATGGTAGTCTACTATTCATTGTGATAAAGGGGTAATTAGCGCTTAACTCACTTCACTAATGGGAGCTACACAGAAAGCCAGCCACTCTTTCTTTGGCACTAAGCCGGGGCGCTAACTTGGCTAACGCGGCTAATGTTAACAGTAAGACGGATGGCTACAGCGGATCATTAACTACAGATGGAGGCACCGTAGACCCAGACAACCTCAACTCATTAGAGGAGGGGAGAGATTTGTGTTAGCATCATTTCCATATGTCCCCATTGCTGGTAATGGATGATGTTTGTATAGTGGGGGCAGGTCTGGCAGTGCCTCCTCGGTGCTCCTCTAAGAATGAGGGCAGCTTTGCACCCAAAGAGAAAGAGGACAAAAAAAAGTTGGAAGTAGCTGTGAAAAAAAAAAGAAAAAAGGTGGTACTCACTGCTTCCGCTTTGGGACCCATCATTCCTGGATAACCTCTCAGACCCATCGGACCCTGAGAAGGAAGCAAAGAAAAACAGATATAGAGCAAACGCTACAATACTGTGTTCTGTCAAATCAAGAGGATGCCATATGAAAAAGCGGCAACATAAGCCTATTGTTCTAACTTTGTCAAGTGACTAAAGAGTAGAATTTTCCGCATACCGGAGGTCCTGGGATGCCCTGTTCCCCAGAGATGCCCACTTCTCCCTTGGGACCCTGTTGGGAGGAAAGGAAAAAGAACAGGCTTGATTAGTTATTCTCTGAATTTTGATTTTGGCTTCATGTCCACAGAGTTTGACCCAAGAAACTCTGAGCCGGACAGAAAACAAACGGTTGAAAGTAGTCTATCATGGCTGCTGGCTGCTTCTGATGTCTGAACTGCTCTTTGATTGGTTGTATATGTTGCTGGTCAAGCTTGTTCCAAATCTAGCTCAAGCTAGTTAGCCAGATAAAGCTAGCTGGTCAAAAAAACGGTCAAACACCCCCCAAGAAGCAAGTCAAATAACCATCGTCGGGACTATGGGACCAAAACCCGTTCAAACTGGCTTATCTGTGTTGTTAATGGAATAGTTAGACATTTAGAGAAAAACACTCATTTGGTTTCTTCCCAAGAGTTAGATGAGAAGATCTGTCATGTCTGTTTTTTTAATTGCCAGAGACTGGGGGTGATTAGCTTAGATTAGCAGAAATAGCTGAAAAAGACAACATTAAAAAAATACCAACACCTCTAAAGCTTCTTAATTAACTCTAAAAAAGAACAAGGTGTGGTTTTCTTTAACTATTTCTAAGCCAGTGACTTTCTCAAGTTCCTTAAAACAACGAAGTATAAGACTCCAGAAAGTCAGTGCAGCCGCCCGCTGTGTTACAGCAACAACTAGTGGTTCTTATATTCCTGTTTGTGTACAAATTTAACAAATTAGTTAATTTAGCCATTTTCCTTTAAAAGTAGATTCTGAAGAGAGATTGGACTTAAATAGTCTTGTGTGAATCAGTCAGAGCTACTTTATCTGTTTCCCATTTACTGAGCCAGGGCTTAAACAGCTCGCACACTCTGAGGCGATAATTCGCTGAATTTGACAACACGCAAATTGGATTAGAGTCGACTGACTACATCTTTAAGAACAATCTTTAATGATTCTTTTGAGCTGATCGTATTGGTCTACCAGCATATCAGTGATCTAATGTACTACCCTCACCAGCATCATGTCATGTCAGTCCAGTATACGGTCAGTAAAATCAATGAAAAACAAAGCTCGGGTCACGAGCCACTTTTAACTAGTCTAGTTTATTTCCTATCATAAAGCATATTTATCACAGATGATATTTGGGTTAAACAGCTTGTGGGGATGTAGACAGCTTGTGCTTGCTTGTCTTTGCTAAAAAGAAGAAGAAAAAAAAGAGCAGCGCCACAGGTCACCCTTGAGTAAAAAGCAGGTCTTCTAAAATACCGGTCTGACTTGCAGGAGCAGTAAGATCAGAGGCTATTCCTGGGACCTGGCTAGCCTCTCCCTGCGAGCCCACTGTGCGCTCATTAGCTGTGCTTAATTCAGCAAGGTGAGAGGGCTGTGCGAGCCCCGACTCTCTCATCTTCCCCTTCATGTACCTGGCTCTTCACCACTCCTTTCATCTAGCGCGCTGCATGCTGACTGTAGGGCCCGGGCCAGGCCTGACTAATCGCAGCCAGATTAGTGCCAGTCCTGTGCCTCTAGGGGGGGCGGGGGGGGGGGGGGGGGGGGGGGGCTTCATTAAAGCTAATCCTCACCTCTGCTGGTCCTGAATGGTGGGCGAGTGTGCAACATGTACATGTGTGCGTGTTTTGAGTGTGAACGTGTGAATCCGTTCTACAAGAGATTGTGCAGCTCACCGATTTTCCTATGCTACCCGGCTCTCCGAGAACACCGCCACGTCCTTTGTGTCCCTAAAAAGGGCAACAATCAGTCAGTAGGGTGTCATACACATTGTTATATAACATAATCATTGATGCTGGAAAAAAAACTATGCTTATTCCTTCAGGGGGACTTCTCACCTTGATTCCCTGCAGTCCCTGGGGGCCTTTAGGTCCTGCTGGACAGTTAAGAGGACACTGTCGTCGGGAGAAGGAAACACACGGATTATGAAAAGTGAAGTCGTGTCAACAAACCGATTTGTAATAACGTGGATGTCTTTAGATCTTACCTGGAAGTCTGCACTTCCCTCTTCTCCACCAATGAACTTCCCTGGAGGACCCTAGATGGACAGAGAGGTGGATGGATGAAAAAAGTCACCCGGTCACAGTTGCCTCTGCTCCCATGAGCTCTCTCTTTTTCTCCCTCCATCTTTCCTTCTCTCCGTTTATAGATTGAGTTGGGAAGTAAAGTATCTGTACAGCGACTGATGCATTCCTGCTACAGTCAGGTGAGACACTGATCTAATGGGGGTTTATTTACCCCCGGGTAGCACTAAAGCTAAACAAATGCACTCCCCTGGGTTTGGGAACATCCTTCTCAATGAAGACACACCACCGCCTTGGACCCACTCGGAGATGCACACAGGGGACTACATACACCACGGGGGGGGGGGGGGAAAGACTTGAAAGTGTACCACAGAGAACTGTTTGTGATACTTTATCACTTGCTGTCTGTTGGAACCTGGAACCAAGCAGCAGGGAGCTCTGGCTGTGTTATCATACAGTACATTCTGATGTACAGTGCTACACTGCAATCCCATTCAATGATATAAGTAAACTGCAGTTAGATTGGTGTAACTGTATGCTTGATTGAGCCCCATTGTGCTCCTGGTAGCTCATTTGTCTCTCACTCTTTTTTTTACAGCTGTTGTCACCAAATCTCACTGAATGAAAAACTCTTCAGATGTGACATTATTTGCTGTGACATCTTTTGTGCGGATGAGGTTTGAGTTTATCCAAGCGGCACAGTTGTATTCACTGTCAATGCATCAGCCAATAAAAAGCATATTGCAGATATAGTAGCATGTCTGCCAGTACAACAAGAAATGACAGCACAGATATGCCAAAACTTAATGTTTAGAGTCAATTATAAACAGCTGTCTAGTTTGAACACCAGAGGGAAATTACAAGTTTATTTTGTAGTGCTGAAAAAAAGAGCACACTAAAACCCAAGTTAAGGGATCCTTATCAAATATTTTTCTTTGTGTTATATATTTATGTAAAAATATATATGGTTTTCAAATCTTATAAACTCTCAAATAGTAATATCAGTGCTGTTATGACTGTTGATGTTACCCAGTTATTGTGTACCCGAACAGTGCGCTGGGAGGAAACGATGTGGCGGATGAGCTGAGAAAACCAGGGCATGGTACAGCATCTCACAATCTCAGAAGATTGAGCGAGGCCACTAATCCGAAGATCGGCTGTTTGATCTCCCGGCACCGCAGGATTGCATGTCAACGTGTTCTTGGGAAAGATACTGTGGAACATGGCTCTACCTCCCGGAGGCTGTGCCTTGGGTGTGTGAATGTTGACATGTAGTGAAACATGATCTATATATACATACTGTATATATTCACTGTGCCAGGTTTATGTATCCTGAAAAGATTGTGAGCTTGTCAGGGTGGACAAAATAACAGGGATACCTGCACAGTGTAACACGATACCGGGGGTAGTTCTAGTTGTTCTTAGCTTGTGTTCAATGTTGTTGTGTGCTGCAAAGAGAATGGTCCTTCATCCATCCATACATACTACAACCACATGGTACTTAAAAGCTCTCCGACCTCTTGATCGCAGGTTTTCCCCAAGGCATGTCGCCACTAACATCATCTTTCTTTCCATTAAAAATCAGAGCGATATACCCTGGGACAACCAGTCCTTGGCGGACACTTACTGGCTTGCCAGGAGGTCCAGGAAGTCCTGGAGGTCCAAGTGATCCCACGATACCCTGAAGCAGAGGGAAAGAAGCTGTGATGAAGAAGGTAAGGCTTCTGCTAGCTTGTGACCTGCCTTTGAGATATTTGCAAGTCATGAAGGCAGTATAATAAACTGAAGATGGTGTCCTACCTTTGCACCAGATGATCCAATTTCACCTGGCAGACCAATTGGCCCTGGAGCGCCCTAGATAGAGAGACACAAGAGAGCAAAGAAATAACAATGCAGCCAACAATGTATTCCCACGCCTCAGAGCCATTAAGTGATAAGGCATAGCTGTGTTATACCATGCAAGCTACTTACAGCCAGTCCTGGAAGGCCGGGTCCCTGCGAGGACAGAAGGGACGAGGGGTTAAACTACTGTATGACAAGTGAAACCAATCCGTCAAAGCATCAATCAACATTTGCGAAAGCCAATTAATAAATGGCAGCAGTAATTCAATAATGCTAGTGTGCAGCGTAAACAGTGCTCAAGAAGAGCAAAGACACACAACACAATCAGTTTATGTTTGCTCTGTCTTTGCTTGGAATTAATTATAAAACAAAGTAATTAAATCAGTAAGCCTTTCTTGGAGGAAGAACAGCCCACAGGGCAGGATCGAGCACGAGGCAGCTGGGTGTACGAGACAGGACACCCGTTAATGCTAAACAAGGGATTTAAATAATAGTGTTGCATTCAAGCATGACATTGAACGACTCTGGACTGAATAGGAAGGATGCTGTCCGATAGATGGAGACTGAGCACCACCTAGTGGTGTTACAGGTGATGTGCTGGTACATCGGTTGGCCTTGCATTTGGGTGACAGCGGTCGCATTTAGGGATAATGTGCGCTTAAATTGCGAATCCTTGATGGCACCTTTCTTCTTTATTAAGGAATGTGTAGAAAATACGGCTCATGTCGTCTGCAGAAGGCGTATGTCACATCTGGGTAAGCTAAATCCAAAAAGGGGGCACAGCTGGTCAGGCATTCAGGCATGGAGAGAAAAAGGACTCGGGAGGTTGCCTTATGAGACCAGCTGGGTTACATTATGTTTGTTAGGAAAATGACTAGGCATTAAACAATGTCGAATTCTGCCCGTCATAACTCATTTTCATAAGTACCATGACAACCTTGTGCGATAAAAAGTGATCTAATTAGTCATAATGTACCTTACATATTATAAATAGGCAAGTATATTTACTAAACGACTAGATATGAGGTATGTACTCGACTTAGTATTTCCATTTTATGCCATTTATACTTCTGTACTTTACATTAAAAAACTACAAGATATAAGCTAATATAATGAACCCAAAAAAGGCAAACTTATCAAATATTTTGCAGAAAAGTAAAAATTTGAAAAAATATCCCAAAAATATAATACAATTTTGTCCAGCAGAATGATGTAATAAAACAAAAGTAGAATCTTGTGATTCCCCAAGTTGGTAACTACTGGACCAAACTAAACTGTATGTAAAGTACTTAAAACTAGCCTCAACCCAACCAGTAAAATGCTACTTATGCATGGACACATCGGTAACAATCTAATAATGTAACACGATTACATTAAAAACATATCACTCAAATAGTACTTTTACTGAGTATTTCTTCCACCACTGTGTGTACAGCATAAGACATTCACTACAAATGTTTTTACTCATCGTACTTTATATTAGCAAAAAAATGATAGACAAAATAAATAGTTCTTACAGGAGGTCCAGGTTCGCCACTTGGCCCAGGTCCACCCTGCAGGCAACAGAAAACAACAATATAACTGTAGTAGTGACATGCTAGGATCTCAGTTACTTACTCTCTTGTAAGCATGCTCAACATCACTATGACAAGATGATGGGAACATGACCCAGAGACTTCTTTCTTGTAAAAGTGACCCTTGTTAAATATGAAAGCCTAGGGTTTCCACATAATAGCATTATAATGGTGCACTTGTTCTAATAATCTTTTCAGGTGGAGGTTTAGATACTTGCCTTAGGCCCAGGGCTCCCAATAGGACCTCGATCACCCTTTGCTCCAATCAAACCCTGGAGACAGACAGAGAGACTTGTTAGCGGGCCGATATGCTAGAGGTCGAAAAAGGCAAAAGCTAAATGAAAAGAACATGGAAGAGGTTGAAAAGTTAATTATTCAGTTACCGCGGGGCTTTCCACAGGTTATATGGGACTTGAATTCACATTACAATTCAGCTAATCATACATTTGATCGAAGCTGACACTGTTCTTAGGTAATTAGGAAAACAACCAGAGATTGAGATTCCAGGGCGGATTACCGGCTAAATCTCTGAGGAATGCATGTGAGTATGTGTGTGTGTGTGTGTGTGTGCTTCTGTTAGCATGTGACCAAAGGCATCAGCACTCAACCAACAAAGAGTGAAGCAGCAACAGAAGCTGCACCACGATTGAAGTAATATGAGGTAAATCAGTTAGTGCCTCAATGCTAAAGAATCATTTAAACTCATCTGGTTTTCTTTACCTCCACTTCCTCATTGCTAGAGATTTAATAGTTCACATAAAGTGTATTAACCTCATCATCTAGAACGTCTAATAATCTGTCCACAAAGCTGTCCACTTATACATTCAGTCCTCAAAAGCACATTTCTATGACTGAAATGGTAAAATAAGCTTTAAAAATGTAATCCCTGTGTTGACAATAAACCAATAGTTTGGAGAAAATTGGGAGCCAGCCCACTGAGGGAATTTCTGAATACCTCAAGATAAAAATAACTCAACTGTACAGTAGATGTAAGTACAGCAGCTTAATTATTTGTGAAGTGACTTTGTTTAATTATAAACCTTGAAGTGGAAAAGGGGAGCAGTGAGATTAGAAATGCTTTAGATATGCCATTCAATCAAAAACAAAAGGATGATGACTTTTGATTTGAAGTTATCACATTTTTAATGCCAACCTTACTGACTTTATAATGACTTAAAGGTACCCCTGTGGACTTTTTTTTATTGTGGACAGTTTGGTTGACAGAGCATATTTTTCATCAAAATCTATTGTGTGCATAAGGTGTAATATTTCAAAACCATTTTCTACTTCATAAAGCATCTGCAAAAGTGGACTTTTGATTGTTTTGACAAACTTTAATGCTTCCAAGTACTAAATGTGCAGTGGTTGACATCATAAGCTCAGAGAGCAGGTCTAAATTAACAAAACAAAACTCTCCAGTCAGAACAAAAGTTTATCCCCAAACTCATGCTGCATATATGCGTCGTCATGCATGTCATGGTGCCTGTAGAAGTACTACGGGGTACCTTTAAACGTTGGATCTCATTATCTTTTTGCATTGTTGCGTTTCCTAGATATTTTTGTCATATTATTCATAATAACCTACGCTGATCCATCACGCAACATCCCATCAATTTGAGAAAAAGTGTCACTATTTTTTTTTCTTACAGATTAAATTTTTACTTTAGCAATAGCTTGTGGCTCCAAACATCCTTAGAGACATTTTAATATAAAAAATGAAGACATTTGGCAATGTTCTAGGTCTTGCTATTCCTGTGGGAATGTTTTCACCTTTGTTTCCTCAAGGTTTTTTTTTTCTTTTCCTTATTAGGCGTTATTAAGCTGATTCAACATTAAGCCTCTCAGAATGTTTCTTTAGGTAAACAGATTATTATAATTGCAGTCTTTGTCTCTTTCTTTCTCTCAAACACACACCAAAATACCGACCGTCAGTCAGTTTACTTACGTCAATGCCATTCTCCCCCGCTGCTCCATCAAGCCCGGGCTCTCCTGGCTCTCCCTTTAGTCCCTACAATGAAAAAAAAAAAAAAAAAAAGCACTATTGTCACGGACAATATAGATATAAAGATAAATCAAATGCTAAAGGTTTTGTATTACACAATCTAACAGTCCGGTACAAACTTACTGGTAAACCAGGGGGCCCAGGTGGTCCATTGTCTCCCTGCAGAGAAACAGAGTGGAGAGGTTGATTTGGTATTTGTTTGTTTAACAGTGGCAGTATGGAATAGGGTATACTCATTCACAATACTCATTGATTTTGCCCATATCTGGCTCTATCTATCACCACAATGTCCTTCATCACTGATGAATCTGACAGTAGACGGGTGATAATACACCCTGTGTTTGACAGACTTTGTATCTTGCCACCTTGACTTTGCAGAAGAAGTTCTTCCAGGCAGAGACGCATGCTCCAAGGCTACACCTCCCAGTTTGAACCAAGCCACTTATACAGCATATTCGTATTAATGAAGGTGGTACAGTATTGGTTAAGACCATAGACTTTAGTTAAAGCTGATCTAAAACATTTAATCGCATCAGATTCCGGGTCGTGGAACCAACACCAGTTGTTTAATTTACAGGCAGTTTGTGTCCTGCTCCAGTGGCCCTGCAGCCTCCATTTCCCACATATTTATACAAGCTGTGTGTAGTTAACCCTGAGAATATCTCAAATGTATCACATTACTGTGACACAAACTCAGGATTGAGGCAAGGGGTCCCTTCTCAAAGGCAACCTCTCTCTGCTGGGGAACAGAGCTCTTTTGTGCCAAAGTGTTTTCATTTTGCAGTGCTCCCTGCTGGTAAGACTGCAGTACTGCGGAGCGGCAAAGTGTTGGTATTTCTACAGCACAATGATGGTCTTTGTGACAAATCTGCTGGGCAAACCTGTGTGGATACTCACATCAATGCCGTCTGACCCAGGCATGCCAGAGGGGCCTGGTGGGCCGGCCTGGCCCTGAGGTCCAGCTGGACCCCTCTGAAACACAGGCAGAAAGAACGTTTAAGACCGCCAAGACGTGACAAGACATTATCATAGCACTCTGCAATTTACATTATAATATGGTCACACAATAAAAGGTGTAACACCAAAAGCTACAATTAAATCAAAATATTACACAAATAAGCGATAAAACACTATGAGCTAACTTGTCATATAAGGCAGAATGGACCTACATCAAATCGGTCAATTCAAGGCTACTGCGTGCATTGTGTTGTATGAAAGCATCCCACTAAAAAACACCAAAAAGGAACCAAAAAGAGGAAAAAACAAAGGAATGAGGAGGAATGTGGAAGGAGGGGTCATGAGACTGGCACTGTTTTACCCCCCCCACAACCCAATGTCCCCTCAGCCTGTGTTGAATATCATCTCAGAGGATCAGTCAGTCCATCAGATGTTCAAAAGCAATTTTAAATCCAACTTTGATGAATAATCCCAAAGAGTGAACAGCGTCAGACGTCCAGCAGATAACATGTAGGTGTCTGTTTGAAGCGGGGCTTTGATGCTCAGTGGATACAGTTAGTGTGTGTGTTGTAGGCTGTGTGTGTGTTTGTTTGTGGCAACTGCTCACTGATTGAAAAAAGAAAAAAAAGAAGCAATTCAACGCTTTCCTCCATTCTTGATTCTTCTAAGCCCCCCCAAAAAAAGAACCCAGGTAACGGGAAACCCTTTTCCTTTAATATAAGAGAGATAGAAGAGTCCAAGAAGCCAGGTGATGATCACAAATAGACCTGTGTTTGTTCAACCCTGAGCATTTTGATCACTTCCACTCGCACCAAGACAGAACACAACTTATAAAATCACCTCCAGACATCCAGCACTCGCTGGCCCTTTCCAGGGGCCCAAAATACCCCCACTGAACCCCAGAATAAAAGGAGCTAAGCCTGAGCACAGCAGGTCTTAAAACTCCCCTGTCCACTCACCACTTGGGCCAGAGCCAGGCACAAGGTCTGCAGTATTACCCAGGTCTTCAGCAAGGCAGAGAGAGCAGCCATGGTCCCTCTCCCCTGTCTGTCTCGCCTCGGTTCACCAAATCCTCTCTTCTCTCGCCTCTTTCCGCTCCTTTACTCCTCTCCAGGCCGGCACAGAGCGGAACTGGTGGAGCAGAGCTGTCTGAGAGGCAGGGGTGTGGGGGGGTGTGGGGGGGGGGGCTCAGCCTCCAAAAAAAATTAAATCCACTCAGGAGGAAGGAGAGAGCCGAGGGTGGAGAGGGATGAGGACGAGGGAAGAGGACAGAGAAAGAGGTGTAATCCAGCCCCACAGCCGGCCTCTGAAAGCAGAAGAAAAACGCTCTATGCACCCATCAACAGTGTGGGAAAGACACACACACACACACACACACACACACACACAAACGCACTTATACATAGTTACACACACACACACACAGTATCTCAAAACATCTCAGGTTTTCACATTAGATTTGGGGGATGAGGAAACTGAATATGCGCTCTACGGGCAGCTTCTGCGATTGGTAGATTTATGAATAATTAGCATATTTGGTACCAAGTTCTGAAGCCAATTGGGCTGAGCAGCCATCAAGCTCCTCCCAAAGCTGTGGGAGTGGACCAACGAATGAAACCTAAAACACCTAAACACAGGCCTTTGGACAAGCGTCTGCCTCTCTCTCTCTCTCTCTCTCTCTGCGAATGTGTCTCGGTGTTGTTGTTTTTCTCGCCCTGAGGCTATCATTTGCATAGTGGTGTAAATATCTCCAAACATTTCCTATGTGAATGTTGCACTGCACATATGAGAGGAGGCGGGGAAGCTACTTGCAGGATACAGCACATGCTGTACATTAAAGGGATTTAATTAAGGGTGAGGAGGAGGGGGCAGTATTCACTTTGTCCCCAAATGGACGAGTAAGGATAGCAAATAATATACCGAATCAGCAACTCCCTCTTTATGTTTTCAAGTAATTTGCTGACATCTAGTGGCCGTTTTACTAAGAGCAGGTTGGTTCCCAGTGTAATCCGAAGTGGCCTTCTGAGGGAGAATAAACAAGACTCATGGAAATAAAAAAAAACGTATAGTGACCCCTATTGTGCAGACATTATATCACACCAAACACAGCAATTTCCTCTGTGTCCACTAGATGGCAGCAAATACACATTAACAAGTCTGCAGAGCAGCTTCGCTGCTATGGAGGCCTACGCTGCTACAACTGGGGATAATACATTTGTTCTCCTCGGGGATGATGAAGACCATACTGAGGATGCTGAGAAGAGATGCATTTATTAGCAAATTGAGATGTATTGCACACAACAGGGAATCTCCACAGACCCCATTACATACATTAGGAAACCGGCTCAGTGGTGGCTTATGTATTGTATTTGCTTTGCACAATATCTTCACACTGCATTTATCACACTAACTCAGAATTGAGTCGCCCTTTTTTCATAGTTTGCCCAAAATGATTAAACATCAACTATTGCATGGTGAACATCTATTTTCAAGTGATATTTTTGAATAGAGGGATAGTTAATTAAATACAATAATTTATTAAATTAAACCTACAGAAACATGGTGTAGTTATGAGCAGTATTGTGTGTATTTTTGCTCACTCCTCCAACCTCAAAATCAGTTTTGTTAGCCAAGAGTCACACAAATAATAATAATAATATTTGACAAAATGACAGACATACTGGAGAAACCTTACAAAATAATGCAATTCAGGACAACAGCACAACAAATGACGTCTTAAGAAATGAGGTACACCAATTTGTCTCTTTTAAACAAATAAATACATACAAAGACGGACTACTCTTGTATTGAGATGCTTTATATTCAAACGTTTTCCAGTTTTGGTCCATTAATTGCATGTTCCTTCTGTGCATTTATGAAATCAGGTAGACAAGATTATTGTGGGTAGCAGTATCCAAAAAGGAATGTGCAGAATCTACATTTTGCAGAACCCAGAAGGAGGCACTGTTAATGATCTTCTCATTCATCATGCTCCAGTGAACTTTGCCTCAATGCCACTTTTACAAGGATGTTTCAAAAGTGACAATGTCAGCAAAGTTCTGCAAATCCAAATGACGCAATAGTATTTTCTTGTAATCCTTATGAGTCACTTTCTTCAAGCAGTTGGAAATTGCAACATCAAGAAAAACCCCATTAACCATTTGATGCCCTCTGTAACGGATTAAGAAATATACAAAAGTGATTGATATATTGGATTGCAAAGCTTCACTGTAACTGTATGACATTATCTAAATTATTCTCAAATGTCAGCTTTTATATGCTTCGTATGTACTGTTTGTGTGTGTGTGTGCAGTGACACTCTGATGCCCGAGAGCGGTATCAATCTTTTCACTTCTTGGCATGTAAATTTAAAAAAAAGCACATTTCCCAAAATGTTGAACCTCGGCTTTTAACAATTCTATCAGGTCATCTTCAGTGAGCATAAGCTAGGCGACTGTCTGATGCACATCTACATGAGCCTGGCTTACTAATGCTGCTCTGCTGTTGAAAACAACGCGGCGGCGGCGAACCAATTCTCATTTGAATTTCAGGAAATTGAGAGATCAAATGCATGGAAATGAGACGCATCTGTATTCAAAAAAACCTGCTGTGCAGATCTTCTCACGGGTGAGAACTGAAAAGAATCATCCTCCAGTTGTTGCATTTCTCATTATAGACGATTCCCCAGACTCCTCAAACTTCGGAAAACAGACAAGGAAAACATTGGCCTCGCCCGTTTTTCTCAATCCCTCTCAATCTGTCTCTGCCTCTTTCTCCCCGCTCATGTTTACATTCTCAGGGGGAAATGACTTAACTGTTACTTTTCTAAATGAAAGCAATCACATCTTGTTCCACGAGTTGATAGCATACTTATCGCAGCTTATTGAGAGACGCATGAGGCAACATGACACCCAAATTCAACCAATAAATGATCACCACCACCTCCTCATATACACGCCCAAATATTATCTGGCCTCCAGAAAAATGCGCAAAACCAGAGCAAAACAAGCACTACACTCACGCGTGCTCATGCATTTAAGTAGCCCCTAATTGAAATATTATGAGTGACCAGGGAGGTTTCGGTTCTGCGCTGGTATTCGGCTCTTTGCTCCCACTTTTCATGAGAAAGATCCGTTTCTCACAGACTTGCTTGTCCATTCCTTCTCTAATAAGACACCTGAGAGAAGGGGAGAATGGAAGTCATCGCTTAAAGTCTGATGCAAAGACAGGAAGGCACACACAAACACACACACACACACACACGCACGCCCACCATACAATGATGACAGACAGGGTAAATATTATTCTTGAGTGCAGGTGTGAGGAGTAGCGGCGAAGTGATAACAGAGGAGGCCATTAACAGTCCAGCAGGGTTTGAGGTCGACCCCGAGGCCCGCTCCGTGTCAAGCCTTCCATGGAGACGGCATAGTTTACAGTCGGAGCGGAGGGAGGAGAGCTACACACTGACAGACTGATGATATGCAGGCAGAGGATATTAGTCCGTCTGGTATGATACACATTCATTAGGGCGTTTTGTGGTTATTCTCTCGATGTGAAAATCGCTCCAGTCAGCCGGAGGATAAAGCTCCTTTGACATGTAAAACTATTGGGGAATTTCGGCAGATGAAGACATTTCAAGGTGCGATTTGCTTGTCCATCATGAAGCTAACGGCACAGTTCATTTGAAGGTGTGTGCATGTGTGTGTGTGTGTGTGTGTGTGACAGGGATAAGTGTTCACACATGCCTTCAGACTTTTCTTCCGCTTTGTTCAATGACTTCAACCCTAAAAGACAGCAGTTTAAAAAAAATCCATTGTGCAAAACCACTTTAAAAAACGCACCAATCTTGAAGTGCATTTTCAAAGTCAGTGAGCGTCAGATCCGGCTTCTCACCACGCCGGCTACAAGGCTTGAACCCGATGTAGTGGCGAGACCCAGCTGTACGGTGAGAACTGGCCCAGAGTCACAAGCTGACAAAGCGATGACTGCTGCGGGGATAGAAAAACGCACCGTTTAGCAGCCACTGACCCCAGTCTAAGTTAGGTGAGGTGTTTCTAAGCAACAAAGCACGGTAACACATCGCATGTCGGACCGAGGCCCACAGCTGTGCTTCACCACCAGCGAAGCTAAAGGGACGAGGGGGGGAAGGGGCAGCAGATTGTTACTATTGCTTTAATGTGTTTGCACTGGCAAACACACACAGATATTTCATACTCTGACATTATTATGGTAGCTAGATACACTATCGTAGTTGTTTCCCAGCCTTCGCTAAATTTGATTTAACTTTTCGGGCGATGAAATGCTGTTTTCAGCAAGCATTACTGGTGAAATATTGGCCTGTAGAGGTGGTCTGGCATGGAGCAATGTTGTCTTAAAATCCCATTTGAGCGTTTAGCGTGAGATTTCCAAAGTGCAAACATCATAAATAACACACAGTAAATCCAAGGTATCACAATATGTGTGTTGCAGATGTAAAGTGGAAAGCAGATTTAGTCTAAGTTGTGTTTTCATGCTTTAAAGGAATTTTGCTGCCACGTGTTACACATTTAGAACTGGTGCACTCTCGTTTGTCCCTTAAAGGAGTAGTTTGACATGTTGGGACATAGGTATTCGCTCTATTACCAAGAGTCTGGCGAGGAGATTGATACCACTGTCATGCCTGTATGCTAAAGCTAGAGCCGGCAGACGGTTAGCTTAGCTTAAAGAGGAGATAGCATGCTCATTTTCAGGTTCACATTTGTATTTTGGGTTTCTACTAGAACACGTTAACATGCTTTTATGTTCAAAAACACATTATTTTTCTCATTCTATCTGTCTGAATTTACCCTCTGTCTGAAACACTCAGCGCTGTTGCCTTCCAAAAAGTGACTGGCTTGTCTTATTTCAGTTTGTGGGTTGGTAGGCACTCTGGATACCCACATGTATTTGCACTGGCACTCCAAAAAGTGAGGTTTTTATTGATCAAAGGTAACAAATTCTACCTACCAACACCGCAAAAGCTAACTAATTAACATATTTTAGAGGTGTTTATAGGTGTTTTTTTCTATCTTTGGACAGAGCAAAGCTAGCTATTT
Source organism: Pholis gunnellus (assembly GCF_910591455.1). Classification (NCBI taxonomy): domain Eukaryota; kingdom Metazoa; phylum Chordata; class Actinopteri; order Perciformes; family Pholidae; genus Pholis; species Pholis gunnellus. The sequence goes on from NC_136543.1 coordinate 14,789,729, forward strand.
CCTCCTGCCTCCAGTAATTTCGCTAAGCTAAGCTAAGCTAACGAGCTCTAGCTTCATATCAAATTAAAAGACAGTTGTATTGATCTTCTCACGCTTTCGCCACTAATGCTGTATGTTTGTATTCCTACACTGAACTATTGTTAGTACTCACAGCTGTCAAGGTAGCAGCTTATGGAAACTCTAAGGAAGTGCAACGAATGCAAAATAAATCAAAAATAAATCCACAATGGAGTGCTGTCCAATATTATTTCAAAAAGCCCTAAACCTCGCCAAGACAACTGAACATCGGTCATGAAGAATCCAGCTCTGTGTCCCGTGGATGATCCCAAAATATTACTTAAAAGGGATTCAGCTGTGTCTGCTCAGTTTCCAGTGTGTGTCTGAGGGGGTAAATTCCATGCTGGAACAAAGACGATCTGTCTTTCTTTAAAGTTATGATGACTTTTTATGTGTTATTTTTATTGTCAGTGACATTCTTCAAAGCTACTTGAATCCAGTAATTAATTACTGAGTGTTTGTATGATTATGAATGGGATGTTATTGTGGTGAAGCGGTCCCGTGACATAACAGGAGGCAGGACAATTTCATGCAGGTTTCTCTGCAGTCAACCCCATTTCCTGCATTTAGGCGTTAATTAAGGATGTCTTTGTACAGTAACCCGACATGTTTTCACAAGTGCACATTACAATTGTTAAGACAGTTCTCTGTCCCTTTCTCATACACAAAAGCTCCCAGACACAGAGGGGAGAAAAAGAAAAATGTGAAGTGAAGGCAAAATATCTTAGCTTTAAAATGATTTTGAAATGCTTTTGCCTCTCAACTTTTACATGCCAGACTTTTTTTTTGACATATTACTTAAAGCTGTAAACAAATGGCCCAAATGACTTAATGTGAAAGGTGTCTATGTACTGACAAATCCACAGAAATATAGCTCATTGTTTTGATTTCACTTATGATTCAGTCTCACTGCCCTCATCCACCTCGTTTCCAGCTGTTTTCATGAAAAAAGGCTTTGATAAACCCACTTTACGCTACCAGCCCGGCACCAAACAGCTAGACAGATAGTCACAGTCTGAGCGATAACGGGATTAAAAAAAAAAAGCATATTTGCACATTATGTTAGAGAAAGAGGAGGAGAAGAAATAAAACAGCTCTATCTGCCGTAGATCTGGGGAAATAAGAAATGCATTTAATTTGAAATGGAAACTCAGCTGAAACTAAGCTCTCCATTTTAAATCATGCTTTATTACTGTCTGACAGTACATGCCTTGAAGATCATTTACCAGTAAAATAGATGATAAACGTGAGACTCAATTTCTAAATTAGTTACACAATTCAAAGTTGTTAAATAGCGACGACGTATCGTAATTACTGTAGTGCATCTGGATGGCATGCACAAATGGATTGTTAACAACGCCACATTGAAACTGTTAAGGAGAACTGTAATTAAATTCAATGCCTGCTGTGACATTCCAACATCAGCTCTGAAATGGATTAAGCAAAGAATAAAGCAGAGCATGATTTATTTTTAAAAAAGCTCTTATTCACATTCTAGCATTTAATCCTCTTTTTTTTATTTACGTTCTTAAGAACAAATGATCCAAGACGGTCCAGGTAAACGCTCAAACGTACCCGTGAACAATTCTACACAACAGAAACGTCAAGCTGCCTGACAGATATTACCGTGTATATCATGAGGTGAGGGACAAATTAAAGCTGCACTTCAATGTTTTAATATCGACTGTGTGTAATGTGACAAATTATTTGTAGCGACAAACCCACGTAGGATTTCCTCTCAGCTCCGTGAAGCGTTTTAGCATATTTCAGCTCATTGTTTTGATTTAACTGACTGAAATTTGAATGGTTTGCTTCAGTCTGACTGCCCTCGTATACCTCGTTTACAGACACTTGCAATGGAAAACCCCACTGTACACTTCCAGTCCAGCACCAAACATCATAGTCAAAGTTAGCAGCTAGTAGGTAAACATAGTGGAACATTTAACCACTTAAAAGACAGATCATTTTCCTAAGGAGTGGGAATATGAAATTCCCTTTGATCTGTCTGCTGACAACAGACAGTTTGCTGCAGCAGAACGCGAGATTAGCCGCGGACAGACACAGAGGTGCACGCTTACTCACTCGCATGATCCTCCACATAGAGATATTACCATTGAGAGAGCGTGTATTGCTCTGTATGGATCACGTGACACTGAAAAGGTAAGCTTTTTCATGTGAAGTTTAAAGTGGGCTCTGTTTTTGTTATCTGAAACCAATAGGAAAGGTTCAAATAAACGTCTACATGTGTGTAGACATGCCAGACAAGCCTGCCAATGGCCGGACAGAAGGTTCTGGTTTAGTCATCTGGACTCGCTGCAACTACTCTGGTGTGTTCGGTCCAACTTATAAATGAGAAATAATTACTCTGTAACGTATGATTTAAAGCGCTTCTGACAAATAGGGCACAGTTTGAAACGATCACTCTCAATAATAAAAGATTGTGTATCAAACTTAAAAGCACCTATCTGCACACTCTTACAGGCACACATGGCTAAACACAAATTCCATGCTGACATTGTCTGACATTTAATTCCTAAGTAGTAAAATAATTTATTAGCAGAAAACATTACAACTGGATAATGACCAAACAATCCCAAAATAACACACACGCACATCCAGGCTACTGAGTAACACCAGATGCTCCGTGACCGGCTTTATTTCAAGTAAATTCAAGTTCTGATGCTGACTTTTCTTGCGCTGCATGGTGATGAAAGCGAGCAATAGGTTATTTCAGGCAAGACCTAACTACTTACTCCACACGACCACATCATATTGTACAGTAATAAAAACAAGAGCTCATGTTTAACAGTAAGCCTAACCCTGCATCTCCCCTGTTGTCCAGGTTTCTATGAAACAAACCAGCTGTTAACATTCCCATCATCTCCTCCTCCTCCTCCTCCTCTCTTCGTCCAGACTCCACTGTGGATTCTCCTCACCCCGTCCCTCAGGCTGATCTTGTACGATAAGAAACACCAAACCACTATGGCTTTGTGTCTTCTTCTACCCCGACCAAATTCATCCTTCTTTGGACCCTGTGAACTCTCCCCCATTTTTACTTGTCTTGATTTGCGTTATCTCTGACCGTTCCCTCTTTTCTGTCCCCTGTCCAGCTTCATCAATCTCTTTATCTTCCACTCTTTCATTCCTTGCCGTTCCTCCCTCTCTTCCCAATAACAAGCAACCTTCAGAGCTCTCGCAGTGTGTATTTATCACTGACATTTGGGTGAGAGTTGCCATACCTCTACTTCTCGTGCTGCATGGCTGATTGAAGCCCTCTGTGGCCAGTGATCCATATCGCTGACAACATTTTTACTTTAACGCCTCCATCGGAGTTGATACTTCCTCCATAAAAAAGAACCAGGTGGTCTGGTATACAGGACACTGAATAGCGGTGGAAAAAAAAAGAAAAAGTCTGTAACTAAACTTCACGCTGAGCTGCATGATAGACGTGACATTGTTCACAATTTGTATAACAAAGAAAGTACGGTTCTCTAAAGTGAAAGAAGTGTGAAAAGAAGCTGGAACAAATGGGGCAAATATCCCGTGCAACTTGATTCGCAAACAAACCTAATTGTGTGAGATGTACTTTGCTTTAAACGTCAAACAATTTCATGTGTCCTTGATCTTACAAAAAGGACAATTGGTCATGGAACAAAATACTTCTGTGATGGAGGAATGCCGTTATAAAAGCTTGTTATGCAAATCGATATTCAATCAGCTCTGATAAGCTACAAAAGGTTTTGTTTGATGGGGGGGGGGGACCAGCGACAATGTCATGATGCATACGATTATACTGCGCTTGTATATAATGCACATTTGCGTGTGTGTGTGTGTAATTGTGTTTTTCAGCCGGGTAAACGCTTGTACTCGTAGGACATTGTGACCTCACCGCAGTTCTCTCTCGTCTTTACCTTCCAGCAAATGCAAACCGACTCCTCCACAACACGGGACCTAGAATTGAATTCGGAGGCAGTGTTTGAAATTGGTGTTTCAGTTCATGCAAGTCTAAACAGGCCACTGTTGAGTTTTAATATTGTTTGGATCCCACCTGATGTCAAGGGCACTTTTCCACAGCTACTTCTGTGGCAAGGGACCATGCAATGAGTAAATGAGAATGAAACCAAAAAAGAAACAAGCACAGAAACCACACACAGCCTTTTTCCCTCAGTCAGAGCAGCAGCGAGTGGTTATCAGCATTGGAGAGATCTCAAGCCCTCCCTCATCACCATCAATCTGTCTAAATGACTCCTCTTTCTGCCACGTCTCTCCGCTGCTGCTGTTGCTCTCCCATTTTATACACACATTCGATCTTCTCCAAGTCATACCGACAACTCTCTTCCTGGCTCTCGCCCTCCGTTTAATTCCCTTGTTTTCTTATCGGCGTGCGTTTTTTTTTTTGTTGTTCTCCCACTTTCTTCACCTTTTCTTTCCCCTCTTTCTCTCAACTTGTTTTGCTACAGCTCTCTCGTTGATGTTCGTGTCTCTCTCGTGTCTCCCCCCCCCCCCCCCCCTTTCCCCCTTCCCCCCCTTGATGAAACTGCTTCATGACTAAGCGAGCACCGGTGTGATGGATAGCCCGATGGGAACGGATGAAGCATTAAAACCATAATTCACAGGGACATAATGTTCCGAAGACTTCAGTGAGATCCACTCAAAAGTGATCCTGTATGTTTGCTTGTGTCAGATTACCAGTGTTTGTGCACACGTCCATGAATGGAGTACACGTGTATTTCGGTGGGAGCGAATCCACTTTGTGCAGTTTTGGTCCAGCGTGCCATTAAAACTTTACATATCAAGGATCATCATTCTCTGTTAGTTTCCCTGTAAACCACAGGCTGCAAGGCGAGGCAGGATGTCTCATTACATTAAGATACATGTAATGTAGCTGTAAGTGTGATATATTTTTTGTTTTTTTATCAGTCTCACAGGCTGCATGTGTCTCACTTATGTGTCAGAGCTAGCTCGGGAAATAGCCCCCAATAGTCTCAGATAAAGATGAAATGTGCCCCCCAGCTGTATCTGTGACCAAAACAACTTCAAACATCTTCACAATTAATTTTGTTGTTCCACATCATAAAATACTGCAAGAGCTAAATCCAATTAGGATGAAGGAAAAAAAAAAAAAACGAAAACTAAAGTTAAAATGTCAAGTTAGGCTAAAAGTTAGGCTAACTTGCTAAACAGAGTAGCAGTAAACTCTAGTGGGATTCATACAATTTAGGGTGGTTGAACTACATAATTAAATTAGTAATAAATCAGCATTGAAAAGGGCGTATTAATAAGGTATTACAACATCTCTATCTGGTACAGTATGTTGTTTGAAAACCAGTACACGTGTATATAAACACACACACACACATATAGATGCCCCCGGGGTGAAAAGCTGGAAAGTAGAAAACTGCACCCAGGTGCTAATCTCAGGAAAAGGAAGTGGACTACTAAGTGTGTGAGAGGTCGGAGGTCACGTTGCACGTGTTTCAAATGAAACCCAACATAAGGCATGCAAAGCCATATTCAGTGTATATTAGGCTGTTAACATGCTTCATTGGTTCTCTCTCTCAAACGCGCACGGACGTTAATAGCCCCGTCATTTTCCAAAACAGTGACACATGTGGCCACACGGCACGACGACATCATCACGACACCGCGGCCAGGACGGTCAGTGAAAGCAAACAGATTAACGCCGGGATACCTGTAAGTCTTATGTTTTTCATTAGCTTGGAAGGTAGCAGCGGTTGGTCACCGGGGCGGACTTCCTGATCCCCAGCACACAACAAAGGCAGCTGGGGAAAAAAAGGCAGCTGCTTCCAATATGCGTTTCATCCATAAAATTGCATTACCTAATCTCAGTGCGCAACAAGAGTGGTGCCTCCTAATCACACACACACACACACACACACACACACACACACACACACAGCAGTTTGAAAAATCACATACGAAGCACATTAAAGCCTTTACAGTTCAATCACGTGTGAAGGGACTAAACACTTTCTAACCGGGGGGGGGGGGGGGGGGGGGGGGGGGGGGTGTTGGAAACAGACATGTTGATGGAGCAAAGGTGACGTGAACTGGGATTGCACAAAGCAGACGATTTTCCTGACGGCTTACAGTTTAGCCTCTGCTGCGACAAAACCATAGCTCCTCCGTTGCCATCATCACACACTTACCACGCATCACAACCACTTCCGTTCAAATTCTACACGAGTCACCATTGGGCAGGAAAGCAAAAAAACATGCCACATCACAGTGTTCATCTGCCCGTTTTCTCTAAATGAATTACGACCAGGCTTCGAAGCAGTTCTCGTGGTGTTTTACAAGAGACAGCTTGCTATGAATAATGCTCTCTGGGCTGTGGAACAGGCCGCTCTCACACAGCAGACTGTATGTGTCAGAGACGGACAGGAATTGCAGTTTAAGGGGTTAAAGAGAGGGAGAGCCGCAGGAGAGAGTGATGTCAGGACGGGGGGTTTTATTTTCATTCAAGAGAAGTGGATCAAATGGGGAACGGATGAGAAAGGTCAATGGGAGACAGACGGGGATCTGGACCTGCTTTGCTTAATGTTTCTGTTTTTATGAGGGCTGTTAAACTGTCCATGTAGAGCGGTTGGCCGGCCTGAACGTATACCGATTGCTACATTCTCACAACTCTCTACCTGTCTACATTGAATCCCGGAGCATGACTGAGATACGGTTATTTCTTAAAGTACACATTTTTCAACGCTATTATTTTCTACAGACATTCTTTTTTTTTTTAAATTTAAGTAAGGGTGGGTTTTTATGTTTTTTTCTCGTTCTTGCCAGTGGAGGAATTTCCTCAGCCTGGTAGCTTTCATATGCGGGTCAGGGGAGGGTAGAACTATCCTTTATCGAGAACCAGGAACACCAACCGTTCTGTTTGTTTAGTCTCCATGGAAATGAATGCGTATCATTGTGTACACAATCAAAAAGGGTCCACGGGTGAATCGGTCTCCATGGCATTTGAGTTAAAATCCTCCCAAATGCCATGGAGTCTAGTCTCCAGCTCTCGCTGCGGAGCTTTGTTTATTCTGGACCTGTTAAGTGTGTGATTATGTCATCTTCAAGCGTCTTTGCCCGAGTGATTTGACCCACAAGGAGTTTGATTTAGCTTCACTGCACGTCTTTAATGAACATGGGACTATAGCGGGACTCGTCTCACTCTTTGGTTTTGTCAGATGCGGTTCATTCGAGTTCATGTTATTGCCAGTTCAAATTAGCGGAGCTAAACTTTGTTTTCTCTTCAGAACAGCTCCCCTGGGCTCACTGTTGCCTGGATGCCTTGTTCTCCCAGAACCAGTATGAGAGGGGAGGCACATCATCATCATCATCATTGTTATCATAATTATTATTAACCCACTGGACAGAGGAACAGGCCAGTATGCGCTGGGCATTTCTCACATTTACCAGTCGGAAAAGAAGAAAAAAAACAGATCTTAAACAGATGGTCATTTGTTAGTGAGAGGCTGAGCAGATGAGAGTGGATGAGGATGTTAAGTATTTCAGACAGGCCTTGAAAGGAGGAACTTTTTAAGGGGAATGTGGGGCAGTCCTGTTCTCTCTCTCTCTGGTGTTTCCACCCTGCCCAGGAGGAAGGTTTAGATTGCGGCGCGGAGTGATGGGTCCCAATGCGAGGAGGCTACAGAGCACAGTGAAAACTTTCAGCAAGTTTGGCATCAAAAGACAAAATAAAATATTGCATCAAACTTGTGTTTTTCCCACTTTTCTTGATCCTATTTGAAAGAAAACCAGAGGTCTCGTGTTTTTTTTTTTACACTTTTAACACATAGCTCTTTTCTCAGGGGACAGGGTTGGGTGACAAGCGGTGCAGACAAGGAAGAAACCCAGTCGCTATACCCGGACCAAAGGGGGGGGGGGGGGGGCTGAATGTCACCTCAGAATCAAGCTAACGGATTGATTCAGGGCCTTCGGGGAGCAGTGGGAAATACCTCGGCCTGACAGGAGACACTAAAATAAACAACAAGTGTTCCTCTGGGAGAGCGCTCAACTGTGGCACACTATGAATTATGGGCCCCAGGATATTTCTTTTTACATCTTACTTTGTTTTATATGGCAGAATGGGTTTTTTATCTTTGAAATATGCAATTCAATAAACAAAGCACTTAACCTTACATGTGAGAAGTTTCCTTCAAATTTCTGCGACAATCTGGAAAGAAAAGTGCAGATGACTGACGTCATTTGGTTTTTATTGTAACATTCGTCAAATGAAGGATATCTCCGTGTGTCTGGCAGTTTATACGTTATACTCTGGTGATCATTAAGTATGTAACAGTCACATTCGTTCGATGGTGTTTTTTTGTTTTTATTCAGTTCCTTCACCATCAAGACTTGACAACCCTAATAATGTAGTTATTACAAAACTACAGCAAGGCTAATGGCTCCATCAGGCTATGCCTACTTTGGCACAACAGTATATATACTGTACATGTGTGTATATGTATGTAAAAATATATATATACACACACACATATATAAACTTACACACATATATATATATATATATATATATATATACACACACACACATATACAAACTTACATATATATACACACATATATACAAATATAACTGTTTGTTCCACATGCACGAATATACAATATATGATGTGTGATGCTAGAATGTTTTGCAATGGGTGGGATGTAGGCCTGGTTTATGAGCAGATATTTGTTTTATGAAAAAATATTGGACATCAGTCAAACTGCTCTCTGCACTCAGCAATGAGTACTTTTCACTTTTGCTCATATCCAGTTGCAGAACTGAAAGCAAACTGCGTTTAGTATTAAATATTTAATCTCATATTGTGATTTAACACTGGAAACAGACTGTTGATAAAGTGCATTTCCTGACACACAGAACCTGAGGCAGTTTGATTGTGGAAGCCATCCCCATGAATAATCATATCGATACTTCGCTCTCCAACGTGACTCGCTTAGATTGGTTTATTTCTGCTCGGCCCCGACCTCTGCCAAGAAGATCTAATCCCGTCGTCCCCTTTTGGTCCGTCTTTATATGAAAAACTACGTGCAATAAAATGTGAATGTGCTTTTTTTTTTTTTTTTTACTCTTGCAGAAAGGGGCCACAAGGGGAACAACATTCAGAGTTCTCCCTGTGGGTATTACTGCGTCAGTGGGTTTACACTAGATCATTACTCTGTTGTGTCCTGTTATCCAACACACCTCAGACTCAGTCTCACATGCAAATGTGTTTTACACATTAAAACAGCAGCATGTCCGTGTTCATGCATAAATCATCTCAGTGGGAAAACTTTTTTTTCGATTATGTTGCGTTGCTCATATCAAAGTTTCCAGATTTTCGCAACAGTTGACCTGCACTGGACATGAAGTAACATCTGATTATTATCCATGGCGAGATACTAAAGGGAATTCTACGTGCTGTGAACAGTAGTTGGAAGTCAAGATAATTTAATCAACATCCAAGTCAATTTGATGTCTGACCAATGTCTACAGAGACACACTGCGCAGAATTAAACAAAGGCTGACATGAAACATTCTTTGTTTTTCTTCACTGACAGCTCTGCTTGTGAAAACAGCGCCACAATCTATGCAATGAAATTCATTTCCTAATGACAATCGATCAACCGTGCTGTGTTTGCTGTATATACACAGTGCATGCATGGCTATGAATTGATGCATATCGCTATAGATCCGAGCCACTGGTATTCTGAGTGATGGGGCCACACACTGGGCTCTAAAGCTGCCGGGTCATTAAGCGTCCACACGGCAGTAGCAGTGAGGAATGCTCATCAGAGAGAAGGGCTAAGACTCTACAGTGCATGAAAGGTAAGACGTTCATACTGTACACTTGTCACCTAATGCAATAGTAACATGGGAAAATGTACAAAAATAAATTGTAAAAACTGAACAAAAGAAAACGGTTTCTCTTTGCAGCATTTATTCCTCTTTGGAAGTATTGATCACAGGAAGCGAACAAACGGCCTTCATGTCGGATGTGTGACAGGGCAACTTCCTCTCTTGCTATCCTTGGGGGATTTTTTTTGAAATTTTGCTTGTGTAATTCAGTGGTACTTGATCAATGTAACCGGAGGGCATTGAAAAGAAGCAGGATGTACTGAAAGGGAGTTTGGTAAGATTATACTTAAGTGGACAATCTGTGTTGCGGTGTGGGTTGAATCCTTTATGGCACAGCGGGAGAGAAGGCCGGGGGGGGGGCATTTGTGATGCATCAGGAAATAGTGAATGAAACCATAAAAGGTGTAGACGGAGGAAATGGAAAGTCATGGAGAGGCATGTTTGGCTGACAAGACATCAGATTAAACAGGAAAAAAACGCTAAACTGTACTAGGCCAATGTCTAGTTTTGATAAGTATTCTAAAAAAGTAGTTCCATAAACACTTAGAAGGCACTGAACCCACTTCCAGACCAAACCAAGTGACGGATTAAGTGTAAATCATTATCTATGGTCTTGGTGGTTTTGACTTGTTTCATTATTTGGTGACAAGTTCTTGTTAATTCTTCAAGGGGTGTGGATATTTTGGTGCTGATTGACGATGCTGGTTCCGGAAATTGAATTGGTGCATCTGTGTGCGTGTGGGTGGGCACTGAATTGTTTTCAATGAGAATAAATAATTAAATTGCCTCGATCAACGTGTGTTTGACTGAAATAGAAACTTCACAGCAACATGGTTCCTTCCAAATGCTGAATGTTGTAAAGAGGTTTAACAGCTGATCGCCAGCGCTATACAGGCTTGAAGAAAGGTGCTTAGACATCAGTCAGATTTCGCCATAGGAAACTCCCACCCAGAGTCTTGCAGCTCAGACAACGAACATGTTCCAAAAACATGTTCTCCTCTTAAAAACACGAGTTATACGGAACACAAAAGCTGCGGTACCACAACGGTCACTTTACCTAAATACATTCATTAAAACGCTAACGGAGAGCTGGACACAGACAAAGCAGAATCAACAACAAGAGGTAGAGACAGAGCAACACAGGGCGCTACACTGCAGCCAACATGTTCTTTACCAAAATAAAACTCCAATACCAACAATTAGATACACTCTCGGACTGTAACTAAACTCAATATCTACTTTGGGGAAAACCTGACGTTGCCATGAAAGCAGAAAAAGATGCCAAAGCATGGCACAGCCAATGTCCTGTTCTTTTGTCATCTCTTTCCTTTCACGGTTCTCAACGTTACCATTAAATTGCATTGTTAAACTACTTGCTAGACTACATTTTATAACTTGCATCACTAACTTTCTTTAACAACAACATTTTTAGTTTATATTGTGTGCATACTATGTAGCCGGGTAATGCAGTTTTATAGTGCATTAAAGTTTATAATGTTGAGTGTGTAGAGTATACAGTGCTGTATACGGTGCAGTGAGAAAAACATTTGTCTCAGAATTGAGCTTAATTCTAAACGGTGACACATGAAATAGTTTAATCTCGAGGCAATTTACCAGCTTCCCCCCCCCCCCCCCCCCAGAGCTTTCAACCATATCTCAGCTTTTTTTCTGAACTTTGGAAAAGCCTCGAGTATTTGAAATCCTTTTCATTCACATTCTGAATCATTGTATTCATTTATTTATTGTACTTTTAAAAAAATACATTTTAATGTCTGTTGCAGTACCATGCTATCAGTAACTATGGTCATGCCAATAAAGCACACTTACATTTCAGAGAGAGAAAACGAGATATTGACAGAGAAAAAAAGAACGGGCCGGTGGAAGGGAGGGAGCAAAACGTTGTCAGAGGAGAGTTCCTCGCTCCCGCTCTTGTGGTGAGCAGTGTGCATGTTTGGAGCTTCCTCTTCTAACCTCCGCAAAAACAGGAGTACCGTAAGAGGGAGGGAGAAAGTGAAAGAGGGAAGGGTGTTTGAGTAATTATGTGCTAAGGAGTTGCGTGTGTGTGTGTGTGTGTGTTTGAAGAGGTACGCCACTCTCTCTCTTTACTAAGAGCTTACCACTTCAGCCAACATCCCGAAGCGGGCCACTCTCCACTACGACCCCCTCCTCTCCCCTTTTTTTCCTCCAGACCAACGCTTTGGACTCGAGCTGCTTGAGAGAAGGCAGTGAGGAAAGACACTTTTCAGGAGAGAGATAAATGGTGAGTGAGACGTCTGGCTGTTGGTTTCCTGGACTGGATTGTTGGGAGTTACAATAGAAGGCAATCAACCCTTTCCTGTGTGTGTTTGTGTGTGTGTGTTTTATGTCCGACCCTAACTGGGACAGAAACAGGAGCACGAGTTGGACTAAGAAGACAAGAGGAGGACAGAGACAGAGTCTTGAGGGACTTTTTTAACATAAAGACGTAAAAACAGACACAGGAGATACAGAGTACCAAAAGGAGGCAACTCACCTGACTCGCTTCTCTGCTCTGCCAGAGGGAGCGACCTCCGTCTTCCCCTCTCCTCCCTCCCCTTCCCCTCTCCCCTGACATGGGCCCCCTGCTGGCCCTGACCCTTGCCTACCTGGCTCACCTGCTGGCCACCGCGACCGGCTCAGAGCGCCAACAGCACCGAGTGCAGCACGGCCACTGCAGCTACACCTTCATCCTGCCCGAGGTGGAGCACTGCCATCCCTTGAAGGACTTCCAGGTGACCAACACCCTCCAGAGGGACTCCCCGCCCGACGCCGAGCCCGACGCGAGCCAATTGAAGGCCCAAACGGAGAGGCCCTCCTGGCAGGAGAGGAAGCTGGTAAATCTGGAGAGTGCCATGGAGAATAACACCCAGTGGCTGCAGAAGGTAAGGTCTCTGCCCTGTTGACTTTCTCCTCCGTCATCTTCTTACTTCACCTCTGAAGTACACACTCTCTTCTTCTTCTTCTTCTTTTCACATGACACACATTTTAGCCTAAAAAAAAGAACGGGATGTCCATGGAATGCGCCGCTTGATAACATCTGTTGACGAGCTTTCATTTATTGTTAAGTTCAATGCTCAGCTGGAAATGTCCTGGATGCTCGCTGTATGCATATCTGGCACCATGTCAACGCCTGGTGCATGAGTGTGTGTGTGTGTCTGTGTTTAACACCGCTGGGAAGCCAGAACTCCCCGTTGCATATGAGAGGAGAAAGACACTTGACCCGTGTTTCGGCTCATTTGGAAGCACAAGTTAGCTGAAAAACTTTGTGTACTCAAACTCAGCTGACATATAAATGTATATCATATAAATGTGTTCCTCAGTTTATCTGCTGGAGACACATTTCAGCATGGCCGTTGGCCTTTGCGGTTCCATTTGGCTCGGATTATGACCCGACTTAAAATGAAATGATGCGATTAAACGTGGCCTCACAATAGTGTTTTCATTGCTAAGGTCATCCGGGGCACAGAAACAGTGTTGGGCCATTGTCTATGACAGACTGACTGACACGCCATCCCTCCCTCTCCACCCGTCTCTCCATTCTTGTCTGCATCACTCAGAATAGTTACGGTATACACTAATCCTCAGGCCGATTATAAAGGTTTGTGTCGAGTGTTTAGATTGGCGGGCTGAGAGCAAACATGTTGATTGTGTTTCAGGATTTGGAAATGGAGTATTAAGAATGCCACGGCTCTCCCCCCCCGTGCTGCTGTCCCACCCCACTCTCGCCATAAGGTTGACTGCGTTTCCTTTCCTGTCTCCTTTTTTTTGACAACCCGTTCCTCTCCTTCCATATCTGGACCACTCCGGGATGATGAATGTGTCCCATATCACACCTTGACTTGCCGACCACCAGATCTCAAACTCTTCCATCTGTCTTGCTCACGCTCTCTCGTCACGCACACACACACACACACACACACACGAATCCCACGTGCACACTCTGTCTGATGTCTATGAACAGGACACCTAGCTTCCATGGGAAGCATCCCAAGAGGCCAAACGAGTGTGTGCATGTGTGCTTTGAGAGACTGTGTGGGGAAGAGATAGTGCACACACTTTTCCCCCATGTGTACAGTATATTATTAATGCGTACAGTCTGCAAAACATCACATATCGCACTCATCTTGGTCGTATCCTTTGCAGCAAATTGCCTCCCGTCTCTCACTCCCTTCTCCACCAGCGCTGCGATACGTGAGGCCGTGGAGGAGATGCAGTTTTTAATTTCTCCATCCATAGCAAAAGGTCTGCTGACGCATATCATGCTCTGTTGCCAAACTTCCTCCACACAACATCTGGATCACAAAAGATCCAGCCTTTCAACAAGTCACCTCCACCCGGGCCACAGTGATGCATAGACGATCGCACTGTAAGGTGGGATTTCCTCATAAACACGGCGAGACCCGAGAGAGCCTCTTTTAGAAATGCACGAGGATATGCTGACCTCTGACCTCCAGATGGCAAAGCCTTTTCAGCACCTTGTGGAGCTCATTAAGCCTTATCTGCATAAGTTTGGGGAGACATTTTGGTATGCGGAAGAGCTTGAAACGTGGCAATTGTGTGTCGGTTGGTCTGTGAAACTCACTGAAGGCTCCCCTGGGACAATATGACCCTTACTGTGAGCCTTCAACCCAAAACCCCTTGAAGGAAAACACACCAGCACGCACAGACTCTAGGAGCGCACACACACACACACACACTAATCCAGCATGTTCCGCTGAGGAATCTCCAAGTGGACGAGCAACAGGACTGTATCAACGTTCCAGATTCCTCCTTTGGTGTTTCCGAGAAGACACTAGTGTTTGTTTTCTTTTGTTCTAACCCCAAACACAGCCCCCCCCCCCCCACCGAGTCCCTTTAACATTCTGCTGCCCTGAGGGATTGTCAAAAAGAATGGAAGCGTGCTTTTGTTAGTGCTTCTAAGAGGCTGTGTGGATTATGCTAATGCAGAAATATTGCATAGAGATCAAGGTGGCTGGGCTACCCTCAGGTGACCCGAATTCCTGGCCCAGTAATGTTTCATAGAGTAAGTAAGTAACCTTTATGGTGACATAACTAACATTATTCAATCGTCTCATAATTTTTTCAACACCCCTTTTTTGAACATTCTCATTCTCTGGCCTTTGACTTGACAGTACATGTAATCAAGTACTGCACAAATGTTATGCAACGTTCTACTCTACTTCATTTCAGAGGGAAATAATGTACTGACAAAACAATGCATTTGTTTACAGTAAATTAAATCACCGAACAGTTTTAACATGAATAAAATCAGCTACATTGCAGCCAGCTGCAACATCAAATCACATTTGACATGTTACGGTCCGTCTCTCCCTGTCCACACTTTCAAAATCAGTGGCGAACAACTCGGAAGCTCTCATGTTCTCTCCGTCCCCACCCTCCTCCCTTTGCTTTATAAAATATACAGCTGCAGAGTGCTACGTACATACATGCACGTTAAGCATTGAGTATGGTGTTTTATTAGTCTCAACCTGCACATAACAGGCGCATGCACGCGTACCGACTTGGGAGAGAAACAAACGGGGAGGGCAGGACGCCCTTTTTGCACGGAGAGCAGACTGTTGTGGTAATGTTGGAATATTTTAGATTCTTCACTTAATTTCAGCTAGTTTTGTTATAATCTTAATGTAATATTGATGCCTCTTATCTGTAAAGTAAAGGAGACCATCAGCAAGAAGACGATCTGGTTATTCTTAACGCTTGTTTTCCGTTCCTCCATAACTTGAACCATGTTGACCATCTTAGTTTCTTTGGGCTAGCACGATAACATCAGCAAATCTAAAATGATGGCGCCAGAGCAAAAGTTCCCCGGGTATAACCAAAGTCATTGTGACGCATCATGAAATCCGGAGAAATGGTCCCGATCCATCTGTAACTGTTGAGCTGTTTTACTTGGACAGGTTTTACTGGTGGCACAAGATAAAATGTCAGGGATCAAAAAAACGTCATTAGAGTTCCTGTGGAGATCTTGAATGCCTGCACGGAATTTCGTGGCAGAAGCGTCCACGTTTTTGTTCGGACTAAACGCGGTGGCTAGACCAACGTCACCGTCCTTTGATGAAACAAAGAAATAATAATCAGGAACATCTGTTTCCAAGAGCAATATCCTGGTTACTTTGGATAATCTACAGAACACCCTGTCAACCATTTTCAAAAGGACAAATTTGTTCAACAGCAACTTTCAATTAAAGTTTCAATTTGTGGATGAGCCCATAGTATCAGGGAGCTTGATTTTTAATTTTTGTAAATGTCATTATAAAACGCTGTGGGCATCAACACCAAAATTAATTTTCTGTGTATATTGTATTGGGGTTGAGGCAGACATCCAAATACAAACCAAAGGCCAAGAATACATTTATCTCTGGTGAAAAGAGGATTTATATATCAATAAAGTCGCCATTTTCATGGAAACATAATCGTTCCTGTTCCTCACAAGCCATCCTACTTCGCCCTCTGCTCTACAATAGTAACTGAGAACTAATGTGTCTATTGGCTCGACCATTATGGTATCAAGTGACACAACTGCCATGATTTTCTCAGCACTGTTAGACTCTTAGACACAATAAGACAGTATTATGCTCCGTTCCAAATGTGATTTATCTGGCGGCCCGAGAGCAGCATGGAACAGAGCTGCAATTAATGCATTTGGCTGTGGGACCAAGAGTACCAAGAGCTCTGGATTGAGTTCTGTCACTGATGGCAGCTTCAATAAATAGGCTGATTATGGGGCAGGGATCTCTGGTTCTTCCTTTGGAGCTGGCTATAATCCGCTTTGTAATCTCTCCGTAACCTTCGTTACGGAGGGCTTTTTTCTGCTGTCTCAGTTGTCCTTAAGTAGCTAAATGTGAGAAATGTATTTATAGAGCACGGCGGAGGACGAGGGACAGTTTGAATCAAAGAGGGAGATAGTGAGAGAGATCAAGAGGAAGTAAGAGAGATGCAACAACACTGATGCAGATATATATACACACCGGGCCGATACTGACTCAAATACCTGGACATTAAATAGTGGTATTTAAGTTATTGTTTAACTTCTTGGTAATTTGTTAGTTCAGTAAATGTATATATCCATGTATATATTAGTTTCGTATTTTTTCACAAAGGTAGAAAAGCGATGTTTTAGTGAAGCCCCAAACTATTTAATTGCAGATTTATCTATTTACCCACTTAGATCAGTATTTTAAAACTACATAACATATAGAAAAGCCCTCTCCTGTGCCAACAATCGTAGTCTCATCTGAATCACCACTCATTAGCCGGATACTTCTGAAAGCTTTCTCAAAAGACTTCATTTTCCAGTCGTGTGGTTTAACGAGTCAAGTCTGATCTGTCATCCCCACAAAAGTCATAATGTTAATATTAATGTTCTCCAGGTCGATATTCTACTTTGCGTTATTGCAATGCACAGGCCATTGCCCGTTAAACGTCAAACAAATTCCCATCGTTCACGGCATTGAAGGCACGAATTTGTCTTCCAGATTCCGTTTGCTGAAACCGACATTAATAAGAAAATCTATTTATTGGAGCAAGAAGGATTTTTACTCCCTCTGCAACACATGATGGGTTTCCCCAAATGCTTCTTTATCTGACCTTGTGATTGATTAGAGTGGAGGCGACTATCCCTGAAGTCCTGCACATGAATATAACGTCGGCCTGTTGGTGTATATCAGCACTGCTCTTTCTGAAATGAAACTCCTGTAGAGTGCTAAATTGTATTAATGTGCTGGTTAGTATTTGCCTGAGGTACACCTGCGGATAGAAAGATGGTGGCAAGACACCGTCGGTGCCATAGGGGTGCTGTAATCTATGACTCCATCACAGCACCTAGAAAAAGACAGATGACTGTAGGGCTGCTACTTTCACACTGCATCAAGCTGTCAGCGAATGCATTACCTTCTAAAATATGATTATCGCCACGATGAAACGAAGGAATCTGACATGCAGTATAATACCCTCAGAGTCGGCTTGTTCCCCCGTACAGCTGGAGAACTTCATCCAGGAGAATGTGCGCTCTGGGATGGAGGAAATGAAAAGGACTGCGGTGCACACCCAGACAGCTGCCATGCTACAAATGGGAACCAACCTCCTCAGCCAATCGGCGGAGCAGACCCGCAAACTGACAGACGTTGAGACCCAGGTGAGCCCATC
Source organism: Pholis gunnellus (assembly GCF_910591455.1). NCBI lineage: Eukaryota > Metazoa > Chordata > Actinopteri > Perciformes > Pholidae > Pholis > Pholis gunnellus. The sequence goes on from NC_136543.1 coordinate 14,807,841, forward strand.
GGGAAGCGTTTGAGTGATGCCAGTGCCAAACCAATCCAAATGAACAACTGTGTGTGTGTGTGTGTGGGGGGGGGGAAGGGTCACACCCATGCAAAAACAAATGATGTTACTTGCGAAACACTTGGCGGATAGCTAAATTAAATGTAAATCAGATGTAACCCACCGAGAAGCCGTGCCCAAAGGTGGCGGCAGCCGCTTTTTTAAACAGCTGGTATTCGGTTCCACAGGCTCTGATTGACACAGTGAATAGAGCTCGGCGTCTGACAACAAGCCAATTAAAACATAAAGCTCAGCAGCACAACACAGATGTGTCTTCAGTCATACCACAGAGCTGTTATTACAGATTGGGCTGTTTTGGTCCGCATGCTTTCTTTTGCTCTTATCAGAGTCGATGTGAAACTAAAACCTGTACAAATGTCGGAGCTGCTTTGGTTTAAAAGTTTTTTTGTTTCATTTGCAACTTCAAAAACATGTCACAGGTGCAAGTGAGGTAATTCTTGCTCAGTTTTCATTGTAAGATCAAAGAGTGAAGCATTATGGGCCTCGTGATGTTCTGCGCGACATTGTTTATCCCCCAGGGTGCTTTACAGCCCCCCCCCCCCCCCCCCCCCCCCCCCCATCCCCTTCAAGTCAATCAGCCTGTCACCTCTCTCATCCATTCTTCAACACTGCACATACTGTGATAGAGTTTTTATTCTGTTGTCATCAATCTATAGGTGTTAAACCAGACAAGTCGCCTGGAGATACAGCTGCTCGAGTACTCGCTCTTCACTAACCGGCTGGAGAAACATATCCTCCTGCAGACTCAAGAGATCTCACGCCTCGCTGACAAAAACAGGTGAAAACGCGCTTCAAAAGATTGTTCTTTAGGCACTGCAAGACTTCCAGGATTTTATTTTATTTTTTTTTACCGTGTACAGGAACTTCATTTTCAAATCCATTATGGACCGTAAGTAGTAATTTACGAGACACTTATTTTCTCGATTTGAACATCACTTTCCAGAAAATCCCCCTCCCCGTCAGTCAAGAGCTATGCTAACCTCAATGTCAGATAGCTTCTACATGGAGTCTTCGGTTACTGTAGATTGCGCTATTTTCTTGGTCCGTTTGGCCGCTGCTTTTCCTTTACTGATCCCAAATGAGCTGCCGTGGTTGCTGTAGGAAACATTTCACACATTTCTCCTTATGAGCACCAAAGAATGTTTTCTCAGGAAAAAAGCTATTTGACTTTCGGTGGCAAATATAAAAGACCTTCAACGGCGTAAAATAATGTACATGCACTTGTATAAAACCAGTCCATTTCATCAAAATACCAGAAGAGAATATGTTGAATTACCCTGACAAACAGGGCACTTAACAACAACATAATGTGCATTGTATAAGCGTGTGTGTGTGTGCGTGTTTGCCAGTGAATAGGCCGTGCGTGCTAGGAGGGGTTTCCCATTCTTCTCTCTAGAAACACAACGTCAACTTAGGGCCTGCAGAGGTTAGGGACGGGGGGCGTTGGGCGGTGTGAGAGGGAGCCGGTGTTTTCTCTCTCTGTATATCTGAGTGTTTATCCTTCCATCCATCTGTACAAAGTGTGACATGGTGGAACACAGTGCCCCGGCTCCAAAACACCTGTTGCACATCTGGGCCCTGCTCATGGCCCCGTTTTGGCCCTCGTCCTTCAATGCAAATAAATGTACACCTCTTCACAAGTAAACACCGTGAGGCGGCGCATCGAATTAGAAAAAGTCAACGCAGATTTGCTGCCAAGCAGCTGTGGAATAAAAAAAGGGGGCCCGTGGTGGTTTCTGGGGGGCTACTGCCGCTGATCCTGGAGGGGACGGGGGCCCAGTTTTTTTGAACTACTGCCAACTAAAATGAGCTGAAAGACATGTTTGTTTTCACAAGCATTACATGTAAAATACTATTGGCGGGAAGCGCAGCATTTTGCGGAGAGAGGGTTAAGAGCGGTCTAATAGCAAATATGTATTTCAATAATAATAAATAGCACAATGTCATGAGCATAACAGTTTAATTGCCCAGGATGCAATGTGATCCAAAAATAACATGTTTGTTTTGTCAAACCCTCTTACTGTATAAACATCGCTGTGCCGGTCTACCGCTGCACTTTGAATACTCCTCAAAATAAAACACACATAATGGAGAACAAATTGTGAGCTTGCTTTGCCACTTTATATGGAGTAACACTCCTCCCCCCCCCTACAAGGCAAATACGAAATTGAAGTGATGTTAAAAGTGATTTGGATTGATCCGCCTTTCATTTGAGGCCACACGCCGAGTCTCTTGTCTAAAGTGAGAGATCGAGGATACACGTTTAGTGTAGCAGTCGTGCGTGTGTGCACGGGGCTGAAAAGTAGCTTGTTCAATCTGGGTGGCTGGATTGTTTCAATAAATAACTGCTGCACAGTCGTTAGTCAGAGCCATAAAGATCAGGCTGCAGAGATTTATGATCTTCATTTGGAAGTGGGGGGTGTGGCACTTGCGTAGACAGACACACACACACACACACACACACGCACACACACGGTACGATTGTTGCCTGATGGCTGTGATCGAGAGGCTTAGCATGCAGGCCCATCTGCTGCTGCAGTACAGGTGTTTTTATGATGTTAGCCCAACGAGCCTGTCAAGCCGATGTCTATTAGTCATCATCATGTAAATGTGCAAGTTTGCGCAACCTCCGCTGAGATAGGTAAATGTCGAACAGATGCACTTCTGCCACCCGTAAGATTCAAGAGGCATCTTACACTCTTGATATAGCATTATGTCTTCCGGTTTTCATTTTTCTCTTTTTAGGTAAATAGCACACACACACACACACACACACAGGGATTTAATGCTTCTTCTTCGGTAGTTTTCTGGAACAGAGGCTCTTAGCGCTGGAGGCCCGGTATGGGAAGGAGCTGCAGGGCATGCAGAGCGAGAAGCAGCAGCTTCAGCAGCTTGTGGAGAGGCAGAGTCGACTGGTCGGTCAGCTGCAGGGTGAACTGGTCAGCTCCACGCTCAACAGCACCTTGCTACAGAGGCAGCAGGCCGTGCTCACGGACACCGTGCAGCAGCTGCTGGCTATGGTCAACCACTGCAACGGTGAGGCTGAGGCATTTTGCTGGTTTTTGCATCATGTGCAAACAGAGATTAACAAATAATACTCAATATGAAATAGAGAGGACAGAGCTCTCACTTGCTAGTATTTAGCACACAATTACATTTGCATTCCTATGATTCATTACCTGCTTCCTGCAAAAAAAAAAAAAAAAAAAGACTAAAGCATCGATAAACACCAGAATTTAATTTAGGCAAAAGATGAGATCTACGGCACTTAAATTAATGAGCATGAGATTTATGGTTTAGTTAAATACTAAATGAAAAATATCACCTAGAACAGCTTGTATTTCAAATCCCAGACACACTGCGTGCATGCATGCATGCGCTGCAGATATTGCAGGCTATAACCCGGGGCCAAGGTTGCCATCTGTAAATAAATTGTCTGCATCGTGTTTTTGTGCAGAGATCGTCAAAGCGCCCAAGGAGGAGCCGCTTAGCTTCAGGGACTGTGCGGAGATCCTGCGATCCGGAGCGACGGAGAGTGGAATATACGGCATACGCCTCCCTAACTCTACGCACACTGTCAAGGTAGTGAGGCTCTAAAGGTCGTTGGCCTTTTCTTGCAAATATGACCTAACGGACTGTGACACGGGACTTTTTTTTTTTTTGTTTAGACATTTTACCCATTTGTCTGTCAGTATTTAACTCTGGGATCATTTATCTTTCTGCCCAGCCTGCGTAAACGTCAAGCTCGCACGCGCTACATAACGACATTCTGACGGGCTTATTAATGCTTTTCGCAGGAAACACTGGAAAGAAAAAAAATAGTCCGACATAATGGTAATGTGTAAAGGGGGGCTTTGGGTAAAGAGGTGGATGGAAATGCCATGCTGGGTTACAGAGGGCTGAAATAATAAGCAACAGGAGCGTTATGCCCCACGGGCTTCATGGTGAGCGAGTGTGTGCACTGCTGAATGCAAAGTCAGAGAAGCTTACGAGGAACCTCCGCTGACCTGAAGTGGCTCGTCCTTGCTAACTCAACCGTGGCCCCCAGCAGCAGGCTATCCCTTCTTTGAATACGAGCTAGCATTCCTGGCTGGCTTCTTCACTCTCAAGAGTTACCACAGAAAAAGATAGACAGCAGTGAAACAGTTTTTTTTTGTATGCATGTGTGTGTGTGTTATTTATTACTTTCAGTCTACTTTGCTGGTTTGGCACCATCTCCGACCGCCTGTGTTTTCCCCTGTTCTTCCTCTTCATTTCCTGTGGGCAAGGCAGCCAGGTGTTGGGCACTGGTGCCATGTGTTTCCTGCCAACTAGGGCCAATGTGCATTTCCACCGATGCAAGTTATAGTGCTCCCCAAATCCTCGCTGCTTTCAATCTCTGCCATCTGAATTCCAATGTGGGCTGGCAATCTGGGTGGCTGCGTGAAAAAAGTGGGGCAGATACAAATTGCCCTGTTTTCAAAGCAGAGAGCGGGCGTTCTCAGCTGAACAAGGGACAAAAAGCATACACATAATTTGTGGAACGCATCCATCTATGTATCTTTTAATCACCGGGGCTGTGAATAATGATGGTGTTTACAAACCAAATAATGAATAGTTTGGATTTCACAACTCTGTTGTGCATGCTTTTGAGAGCTAGATTATGCTAAAGGCTCATAACATTAAACACATTAGGGCTCCTCTCTAAGCACACATTGTGATTCAACAACTGTGTCCCCAGCATAATATGAAATGAAAAAAATGCTAAATACTGCTTAAATTGTCTGGATTTTTGCATTTTATTCTAATGGGTTTGTCCCTAACTGACTCCTTGGCTAATAATAATTGAACGGAGTATTAAATATGGATCTGGTCTGAATCAGAATAACGGCCACATTTGGGAAAAGGCTTAACTTAATCTAGTTCAAGATCCTGTTTTTTGTATTCAGTGTGCGATGCCTTTAAGGCCAGAACATTAGCTTAATGTGCCAGAGAATACGCGCGGCATGTTGCCAGTCTCCTCTGCTTCCAGAGGTCAAGGACCTGAGTGCCTTTTGACCCCGATGTAGCTTTCCTATTCTGGGAAAGTGCTGGAAACTTTTCATTACATTTCTAGCAGAAAATAGCCACTCGAGTCGTCGACATAGAGAGACCCCCTTGGGATGCCGTCTGCCTGACTCTCGAGACGGGTCAGGGTGGTCTGCATGGTGGACAACATTCAGGCAACCAGCCAAGTGAATCCATTTTGTCTGATCGGTAATTGACCACATTGCAGGTTGTAATCGAGTCAGAAGTGTCACTGACGATAGGCCAAAATATTCTCATTTCATATCTCCAAAATGATATATATATCACGATACAGCATGTTTTAAGGTACTTCAATAAATGAGCACTCTATATGAATCCATATGCTAACAAATATGTATGTATAGGCCTACTCCTGTGTGAACGAAATACTTAGAGACATTTGAGTTAGTATGTGCTTGTTATTATCATTTTACACAGCTTAATTGTGTATCACAATATCTCTATATGATTGCACATGCCTCCATTGAAAGACAGTAAATTATCATATTGAATTATTGCCCAGCCCTACAATTCGAGTAGCCTTGAAGTATGCACACTGAATACACTTGTTCAACTAAAAAGGACCTAATCTTACCACCCATGGGAAAAAAAATCAAAAATCAAAATCACAGTCATGTCATCACGACACATGAGGAGCTGGAATATGTCCAGTCAAACACCTCACATATGTAAAACAAGTCCCTAAACAAGTCTACATTTCCAGTTCTGTCACTAGATTAATGAGTGCAACCCAGTCCTTTGTGGTCTCCCAAACATATCTATTGTTATAATATATTGCAAAATGTGAAGCCAAGTAAGAAAGAAAACAATATACGGAGCCAGAAACCAAGATGTCTCCTCCTCAACCCTCACTTTCCTCCCCAGCTGGGAAATACCATTACGAAAGGTGTCATCTTCAGTAATGAAGAGAACTCTGCAGTTCTCCTCCGACTTTGTCTCCTCCCTGCTCACTGTTTTGTTTTTTTCACCCCCTAAAAATGTACTGTGTTGGTTCAGTTTCATCAACCTTGTTTCTTATAGCAGCAGGAAGTTGTTTGCTCGTGAACAGGCTCTGCTATACCTACCACGCAATCAACTGTAAGCTGGTTAACGCAGCGGGGCATTTTGGCCGCGACAGAGCCCGATATTTCCCACAGCAGCTGTGGAGATCAAGGGAGGCTGAGTATTGGACTCACACTTGCCAACGTGGCTCGAAACACAACTCCGAAATAATGCTGTGTATCTGGTGAATGCGTAAAATGATTGTGGCAAAAATAGAATGGTGGTTATAGGTGATAATATGGCAACGTTGTGTCTACTTGTGGCAGAAACAATCAATTATTGCGCCTTTAAAGATAAAAATAGCTTCCTGGTTTGATGAGGACAACAAAAAAAATGCAATCATGTTGTTATCCAGCCACAGGGAATAAAAGCCTCTTGTGTTTCGCCTTCACTTCCACAGGTGTTCTGCGACATGACGACTAGAGGCGGTGGGTGGACCGTGCTGCAGCATCGGAGAAACGGCTCGGTGAACTTCCACCGCGGGTGGACGGACTACAAAATGGTGAGTTGTGTGGGGTTAAAGTGCACCCTTATCAGCACAGGGCGGTACGGATCGGTGTTGCGGGACTGGACAGGAGGTTCCAATAACCGTCCATGGGTGATTTGGCACTGAGAGGCGTGGGATACCGGCTAGCCTGTGATCCCAGGTGACCTGCGGTTGTTGTGTTTGGCCGGCCCTCGTGTGCTCCACCAACCCCCATGTTATTGCACCTGCTCTCTTTCCCTCTCCCCGTCATACTCCCACACACCCATATACACACACACGCTTACACACATACACACATACACACACACACGTCATGCACTTCAATGACACAGAGCACTACGGTTTGTACCTATCCTTAATCCCAATAGCGTTCGTAAGGGAATGCTTGTGCAGCGATGAAAGTAACAGCAAACTGGATCTAATAAAATTGTACACGAGAGACTGTGAAGTTGTCAAGCATGTTTAAACACCTTTGGCTTTGTTGTTTTGTTTTGGACTTGCAATAAGATGATGCTTTTTTTCTCTGAACCTCATCACAAAGATTTCTCAATCGAATCAATGTTCCGTTGGCGCGATAAGAGAGAAAACAACATATGCTAGCCGGCCTTTTTTCCGACCGTGTAAAGTGACACACAGAGCAAATGAGAGAGGCTAGTTTGGGATTGAGCGGAGTAGCAATCTTGTCTCCGAACCCCACGCCAACAAATCAGTTGCTGCTGCAGCTCCGACTGAAAATAGAATGGAGAGAAGACCGTGACTGCAAACAGAAGGAGAGAGACAAAAAAAAAGAAAGAAAAAACTCTTTCAAGAACAATATTTTTACAAGTGGATGATAAATATGTTGGTTCCAGTTGGGGCGTGGGAGCACAGGGGCCCTGTAGTTGGCATAATAATAACGTGTGTACTAAAATGCTTCACTGCCTCCGCCCACACTCCATAACTTCAGAAACTGTGGGCAGTGCTGATCAAGTGTTGCACCCGGGCCTTGCCGGTCAAATGATGGATGCACCGAGGCTCTGAGTATTTATGCACTCTCGCTGACGACTGAGGATGAGGAGGTAAACAAGGAGAAGACGTTCTTCTGTTAGACTGAACAACGCATGCGTGATATAGGGCCGGGCTGTGCTACAGGCCATTTCATATCTTGATAACTTTATATCACAATATAGAATGTTCTCTGATAATCCAATAAGTAAATGATCTGTATCAAATAACCTCACCCTATTTTTCATACTTCTGTGTAAATTAAATACTTGACAAATGTTTTGAGCATTATCTAATGCTCAACAACTGTTTCAAGTGAAATTATAGAAGAGAAGAAAAATAAATACAGGCCGAGCCGATATTTCATTTCCTTCACCCTGTCACCATCTAACATTGACTCCCGGTGCAGAGGTAAGTCCTTGACTTCTCTCTTGTACCTTTTCCTTTATATTCCAAAACCCACACTGTCTAATGTACAAATAGTTGATAAAATGAATGTAAAGCTGCCAAAACAGCTTCAATGCTCATCTCTGAACTCTTCTGGAGGACTGAATATAACTCATACAAAAACATATTCATAAAATTCTTGTTTGGATGATGGCAGTGGAGAATGCTCAAATCAAACAACACTCAAAACCTCCCACAGGCATAACCGTCCGGGGTCTCGATCAATAAACACTGCTGTGAAAACCGTACAGCTGTCGATTGCAGTAAATGAACCAATAAATGAAATTAGACCTATTACAGTGTTCATACAACTCAATTTAAAGAGTGAAATGAATAACTCCCATTAGGTTCGGTATGCAAACAAAGGTACATTTCAAACCTGACTTTTCTGTACCTTCCCACCCCTTAATATGTCCCCAAAGCCAGTTTATTGTTTAACTTCAAGTGTCGGTTGCACACATTGAACATTTTTTGTAGGATATTACGGTCAAATTAAAGTCTCAGTTGACTGGCCCATCGCTCTAGGAGTGGAGTATTTCTCTAACTCCATCACAATGATAAATGTGACTTCTTAAGTTCAGGGTCCTTTTCATAAGAACTACAGAAACACTTGGCAGGTCCCCGGTAATGAAAACAACCCCCTTGTTAGAATAGTTTCTTGTTCTATTGTTTCTCCGTCTGTGTGTCTAATCCAGGGCTTTGGAGAGCCGTCTGGGGAACACTGGCTGGGGAATGAAATCATCCACAAGCTGACCAGCTCCCAAGAATACAGTCTGCATGTGCAGCTGAAAGACAGAGAGGGGAACGAAGCGTTCTCACACTACGACCGCTTCTACATCGAGGGAGAGGACAACAGCTACAGGTATACCGGCGTCACTCGTCACGTTAATTCATTTACTGCAGGCTTCATTCCTGCATAGGAAGTATAACGCTGAGATCAAAACTGACTATTTTGCTTATTAAATCATCCTATTATCCCAAAGTGTTGCGCATATCTCAGTATATTACGGAATGATGAACTAGAACACTTGATGTACACTCGGGTCTCCCAACTAAATGATTTCCCTTTGTCAGAAATCAGACGCGAACGGGACTATAATGACGGTGCTTTATTTGAGTGTTTCATGAAGAGGCCTTCTAATGTGAAATGCATAATTGCGATGCAGTAACACCCGTTCTATCGCCGCCTTCCCTCCGGGTGTAACGCTCTGAATATCACGACAGATTAGAAGCCGCTATCGACACTTCGATTTTGTCATCATTCAAAATGATGATGAGCTCGGCGGAAGGCACGCAGCCACTGTTGTCTGGCTCCATTTTTCTTCTACCTTCACTGTGGCTACCTCCACTGGAGTATTACAAGAATGCTCTGTAATACCTTCCCCCCCCCCCCCGCCAGGAACTGACAACTCAAACCAAGCTCCTCGGTAACCTTGCAATCGCTAACAAGATTATGCGCGGGTGTGCTGAAGCCGGGCTATAAAACAGCAATAAAATAAGTTTGCTGGATTTCATATAAACAGGTATTTACCCGCGTTTTGTGAACGTTTATGGAGATCGACGCTCTTGAGAGATGACAAATCATAATCATATGTGGGCGTGTGCTTTTTCCAAAGACCCCTAATAGTGCAGCAAATTGCATTCGCCCGAGCTTGTTCTGCATAATTAGCGCGATGAACCTGAATGTTTCACGGTTGCGCCTGCAGGGCTACGCTGCGTGAGGTGAAGCACCTGAATGAATATAATCACCTCTGAAGCTCGGCTACCTCTGAGATCATGTTCCGTTGTAACTAGTTCAATATGGACCAGCTTTTTACTAGCATGCTAGAGGTGCTGGCTTCATACCGCGTGTTGAAATTAAAACTCCCCAGCCAGAGCTGTGGCGCTGCACAGCCCTGCCAGCCAAAGCAATCCTCCTCCTCAGCCGCATCCAGCGTGCTCCCTAAAGCCCACATTGGAGGTCTCGCAACATTATTCATACATTACTAAGCAGCGTGGAAGACCACTTTCTACTGGAGGTGGCCCCATGTCTGAGTAAAACCAAATGGCATCCCTTTTAATGTAACAGTACATTTGTCATTAAAAGGATACATTAACAAATATCAGAAGACAGTCACTATGAAAAGGATTCGTCTGCGGTATCGGCGGAATAGCGGAACTAATACGTCTGGAAGTCATGGCTAATGCAAAAGTTGTGCAGAGTAAGAAGAGCTGGCTCCAATAGGATATCATGTAGCCTGTGGTTCGCCATCTTGTCTAATTTGATAGGTTTTAATTTCCCTCCACATTTCTCCAACATAAATATCCTCTCATGTGTTTCTTCCAGCCGCTCTGCTATTCCATTATCTCTCTCTCCCCCCTCCTCCCCTCCTCCCTCGCTGCACCTCATGATGTGTTGCCCTGCCTTTGTGAACTTACAAATTCAAGAGGAGGATCCTTCATTTAGTCATCACAGACAGCGTGGCCCCCGGGCTCCGGAGCGGGGTCACATAACTCAGGGGGAGAGTCCGGTACTAACTAGACAGAATGGCAGGGCCGGGGAGAGGCCAGTCAGCAGGGCTGACCTCCTCTTCCACCCCCTTCAACACACAGTCACACGCACACACACACACACACACACACACACACACAAACCATTGCTGGGGGACGCTGTATATATTTAATTGAGCGAATCAATTCAACTTGTGCAGAGAACCCGTTCACACTGTTTGGGTTGTTTTCAAAAAGCGCCGCATGGAGGAAAAAATAATGAGCAGTTCTTTTATGTTAGTTTTTGTCTTGATGCTCGGTAACAATAGGAACCTTCGGAGAGGGGGGGGGGGGGGGGGGGGGGTTAAAAAGTATTGTACACATATTAAACAGGCTATGGTTTACAGGTGGTTATAACTGGTTATTCTTTGATTACTTTTCATTTATCTTTATTATCTGTGATCGTGAAATAACAATGAATGTAATATTGCACAAGGCTCAGCTCCACAACAAGACGGATCTGCAGTAGAGAGCATTGGGTCTTGCCCTCCTTTTAGATGATTTCAGAAAAAGAAAGGCTTCTTCCGAGGCTGTGACAGCTCACGCGGAGCTGCCAACAAGCAGAGTTGCCCAATGCAGCGTTAAATAATGAAGGTTGCCCCGTGGGCTGAGCTTCTCTTCTCTTCCCTCCGCTGAAATCCTTTGCTCTTTCGCCGCTCTCCCAAAAACTGCAGCCTTCACGCCGAGGGCTTCAGTGGCACAGCTGGACGAACCAGCAGCCTCTCCCACACCGGCACCCAGTTCAGCACCAAGGACAGAGACAACGACCGCTGCACCTGCAAGTGTGCCCAGCTCGCCTCTGGAGGTACGCAGAGCTTCCTACCCCGCCCCCCCCCACGTCTCAATCTATCCGTCCTTTTAACGCATCTTGTTAAACATTTCTACCCACCCCCCCCCCTTGTAAATGTCCAAAAAAAAGTGCATTTCATTTCCCCCCTCTGTGCCAATATAAAGTTACTGCTGACTTACAGCTGTGCATTTGGGTGTTACATTTCATGGGCTTGAATTTAATTCATTCTGACTTTTTTCTCCCCTTGAACTCGGTCACACTCCCGCTTCCAGGTTGGTGGTTTGAGGCTTGCGGTCCGTCCAACCTGAACGGCATATATTACCCGAGCTCCTCCAGCGTGGTCCGCTACAACGGCATCAAGTGGTACTACTGGAAGGGTCCGAATCTGATGGGCACCATGACGAGCATGATGGTGCGCCCGGCGAACTTCTGACGGGCACGACGCGTTGCCAGAGTCAATGTCGCACTCTGACGAATAAAAATGAACAGTATCCAGGAAAATGGTAGATTTTGGGGGGGAAGGGAATATGTATCCCGGTGTTGGTGGTTTTAGCTTCTGGACATCTCGGAGTGGGGCTTTAGCGATGGCCTGGGGAGACACGTGTGGACTCTCAGAGACTTGGTTGAAGGGAATTCCTGAGTGAGAATTTCAACCGACAATATCTATTGACAGACGGTGTCCAGACTGTATTTCAGGATCGCTCAGCTGACAGAGGGAAGAGGGTATGAACGTTGCTACAGAAGACAACAAAAAAAACTGATCACATCAGATTATGTTATGACCAGTTACTCAAATCAAATGCAACTGCTTAATGGATAAAACCTTTAGAGGCACTATCTCAATACCTACCTTTTTTATATTAAACTGTGAAAACTTGCTGTGTGTTTGTCTGTTTGCTGTAAATAAATGTGACCAAACTGCGATCATTTTAGAGAAAAATATTCTCACACTATCTGCTTTTTTAACTTGGATCTTGGTGTTTAGATATAATTCTCCTATGCAATACCTTGATTGCAACTTTATTCCAGTAGCATTTTCAGACTGTAAAATTCCAGGACTTGTTTAAAACTATAGTCCCAGTCCATACACAGTATAGGGTAAAATAACCTACTGTGGCTTCAGTGGTTTACCACCGTTAATAAAACAACACCATAAAGAACAGCAACAATAACAGGCTTTGCCCTTTGCTGTATCTTCCACGGGGCTTTTCAGAATGAAATATCCCCAATTCTTCACGGGCACAGCGCTCGTAAATCTTTATTTGTGAGAGATTTCGTTCATAAAAGCGCATCATACACTTTCACTGGCGTGATTTACTTTCAAAAGTGAAACATTTTGTAATACACCCTGGAACAAAGTCGTAAATTCAATGTTTATTTTGTTGAAACAATAAATTCATATCTGTCTTCGGTGCCTATAATCCACGGTGCCAGGTGCTTGTTACCGTGTGAGCTACATAAACTCCAACAAGCCCCACATGCTGGACTCAGGAAGTCCGATGGGAACTGCCGACCATTGATCTGATGAATCATCCAATAACAGCGGTCCCTGTGGTCCCTATTAGAACGCGGATGGCTTTCACCTCGACTAACTATGACCTGGATGTGGCGGTGTAGGCTGGGGACATGAGCCGTGTGCTAACTGGAAGATAACACGCACGTTGGCCGGCCCGGTCTGCAACATCTGCTAATTGTTGTGCTTCGTTCAAGGACAGACGGAACACTTAGAAGATCTCATCTTCCCTGACTGATGCAACTCCCAGGAGTCACGTCTGACCGCTGCCAATGTAATACAACTGCAGAAATGAGAAATTAAGCTTAATGAAATGTAAGCCAGGTCTCTGTGTTTTCAAATGTCCTGCTTATTCAAATCAATGCCAGAGATTCGCTGAACAAAAACGGATAATTCTTTTCTTTTTTTTCGCACGAATAAATAGCTTTTCTGTGTGAGACTTGAAGGACCTATGCATGCTCAATTACCATTGATTTATTACTGTTTTTTAGGAATATGCAGGAGCTACTCAGAGGGATAACACCACTGTTACCGTGCCTGACCATAGCGTGTATAAAAAATATGATGCAATCTTGCTAGAATCTGCGAGGAAACTACAAAGATCATCATAAGTGGATCCAATACGAGCAGCTATTGCTATAAAACCCACAGGTTGAGACAACTTGAGCCGTGTGCCCCCCCCCCCCCCACACACACACACACACACACACACACACACACAAACACACTCACATGCTCTGCTTGCATGCGGTGACCCCATTGCTAAACAAGTTTATTACGACCTCCAAGGGCTGGACAGGCGATAGATCACAGCGGGGGGGGAGGCCGGTGGTGAATCCATCAAAGCGACTTTAATAAAGACCGCTTGATTTGGCCCGCCGGCTCAACAGATGAAACGGTTGTGTTCAGGTCCAGTGAAGCAGACCAGACTCTGGGCTACTTGTCCTAGTCCGTGTTTATTAGATGGGCCATTGTTATTATGGGCAGGAAGACAAGGAGAGCAACTTTAGAACCGTGTTATGGCAGTATCGATATTTGAGACAGGCTGTTATTGTATTATGCTCCTTCTCACGGTGCTGAACTTTATACAAATAAGGTAAGACTGAAAATCTGTGTTTTTATGTAGCGCTTGCGTGCAGCAACGGGATTATCCTGGCTGAATGAAGGTTAAATAAAAGCACGTTTAAAATGACTTTGATTGGACTCTTAATTATCTCCTCTCTCACAGTGTTAAAAGTTCTACAATCTATGACTCAAGCTCTTCTAGAACAGGTCTATTCAAAACACTTAAAGAATTCGGGTAAGGTGTTTGAAGATGTGAAATAAGAGTGTTTAGATCTTTTATTTTCACCCAGTTTCATGTGCAGACGTGTTGTTACCTTTGGTCAAAGCCAAGCTAGCTGTTACACCCTCTTCTCAGTGTTTATGCTAAGCTAAAATAGACGAGCGAGGTGTAAACCTTCTCATCTGACCGGGTGGAATTTAAATCCAAAATTGTTAAAGTGGGGGAATTAGGCTTCAGAACATCCGAACTAAAGCCTTTTTTAAAACCAATAATATGTTTTCAGTGATCAACATAAGCTGTTTTGTTGCACTTTTCCTGCATGCTGTATTAACAGTATTTTCTTCTACAAATAGACCTGTCAATAAAGCAGCTCAATTCCACTGAGCTGACAGAGACACGGAGAAGATGAAAAGTGTTTGTGGTGTGATGGACTGGCAGAGGCGGGGAAGGGCAAGCATGTATCCTCAGACGTGTTGACCCGCTATGTACAGTCTATTAACGGTTGTGAACGCAGTGTAAGCTGGGCGCTTTCTGCTCCGCGGGTGCTTTAAAAAAAACTCGCTTGAGGATTTATCACACGACCCAGCTAGACAGAAAAAAAAAATGTACAGTCTACAAGAGCTATGGAAAGGAGAAAATGGGGAGGCAGAGCCAAGGGCTCGTAAGTCCTTGTCTCTCCAGTGTCTTTGATTCATAAGGGGCATGATGGCCGGGCCAGGGCAGGGGTCAGGTATGGCATTTTTTGGCAGGGAGGAGGAAGAGGGAGGGCCTGGGAACTGATTTATAATAGCCGTCCCTGCTTTGTGGTTCACCGTGTCAGCATGCGGGCCCATTTAACAGCGGTCATCAAAAAAAAGAAAGAAAAAAAAAAAGGAGCAGCACCATCCCTATATCTGCCCGCAATGCATCAGCTCCTGTGTCTCTAGAGTTTTTCTTTATAGGAGAAAAAGGCAAAAGCAGCAGCAGTTGTCCCCGTTCATGTTCGAAGAGATGACAGAAAGGAGGCGGAGATGCTACCTCAGGCCACTTGGGGGCACTTGTGGCACAATGAATCTCTTCACCTTCTCCCTCTTCTACTCTGTGGAGAGGTGACGATCCGGCTGCCGCTCGCTCTCTCGTCTCTGCCTCCACCACAGGTCTGGATTATATAACGACGCATTCATTAACACATCCTCTACCATGTGTGCTCCCGTCCCAGCAGATGGTTAACTGAAGGCTACAAAGGACATTTGTGTGTGTGTGTGTGTGTGTGTGTGTGTGTGTGTGTGTGTGTGGGGGGGGGGGGATGACTACTCCAAGAACATCACATTAGAATCTCATAAGGGAAAGCACTTTAAATGCAATCTGTGACGGCTGAAAATACATGTCGGATTAAAGGTGTTTCACTTCGATGCTGCTCTAAAAAAAAAATATAATAATAAAAAAGTGCAAAACTTTGCCTTCAAGAAAATACCACACATAATGAGGTGTACAGCTGAATAACTGGGGTTGTCGTGTTGAGCTTTAAAATAAACACAGCAGCTCCTATAGAGAGCGGGATTCCAGCGGAACTGTCCGGCATCTCTGTTGTCACATCAGCTTGCAGGCTCTCCCCCTCCCTCCGTTTCTTTTCTCTCTCTTCAACTCTATCCTTCCCCAAAACATGCTCTCTCTTCATACCTCCCCCTTTTTATGCAAACAGCATGCCCCCTCCCCTACTGAGGGGAGTGTAAATAAGACAAAGCGGGCAGACAGAGTTGAGAGGCTCAGTTGCTGTTCAACTAAATGTTGGAAATGGGCAAGATGGGAGATTTAAGTCCCTTTGAATATGGTGCGATCAAATAAACAGGCACTTTGGTTCTCTCATCTGACAAACAGACGTCACACGGGGGGGGGGGGGGGGGCGCCAAAACAGCAGCACAAAACAATACAGAAAAATAAAAAAGCATCCCGACAACAGCAGCGATTTTTGGGACAAAAATGCAATCGCAGACGAAAGAGGTCAGCGGAGAGTGGCGAGATGTGCTCATGCCAGCTGACAGGCTGCAAATGTAAACAGTGATGTGCACGGGGACGTCTCAGAACGCCCAGACTTGCACATGGACACGGTTCTACTCCCCCTCAACTAAGAACTACAAGATAAAGCCACAATGTCCATGTGATCTCCAGTGACTGGAAGTGGGGAAAATAAGAAAAATGTCCCCGACTGAGCATCTGTTGAACCCCACAGTGTGCTCACAGATCGTTGCGGAGCACGTGCAGCCATTTATCACCGCAGTCTAGTCTTTTTCAAATGGATTGGGCACAGTATTGCATCTGGTGGCACAGTATAATGTGAAATATCCGGAAAAAGTGAGATGCTATGAAGTCACCGTGGACCAAAAATCCCTGTGGAAAGTTCACAGCATCTAGTTGAGTCGGTGCTTTGAGGAATTCAACGCTGTTTAAAAAGACAAAAAGCATCCAGCAGTCCTCCAGGAAAAGTCTACTGATATCAATCTCAAACAAAGAGCAAAAGCAACAATAAACGTATAAACAACTCTTGTCTGTGTAGCCAAAGCTTGATATATTTGAATCTTCTGTGCCATAGAGAGCCAATGTTGTCCAAAAAAAACATCAGTGAACCAAACTGTTACACTCTTCTTTCGGGGGAGAGAGACCCTACGGGCATGCATTCACGTTCAAGGCTGTGATGGATGCAAACAGTCTCCTGTTGATTTATGTTTGTAAAATAACAAGGTGCAAATCTCAATTTTAGAAGTTTAAGTGACGGTATGGTGCACGTCTTAGCCTAGATGATGATTTTTTTGGAGAACGTGTTTAATCTGGTTTTTGGTGACGTCCCGTCGAGGAGGGGGAACGCGGATGTTGTTCAACTTAATGGAAAGGCTCGTGTTTTTCTCAGCATTCAGTCATCAGATATTCCTTCTGAATTATCCATAAAAAGGTGTCGGTGTGCTCTTGACTTAATCAAGGCAGCGAGTTCCTCAGAACAATATGCCCCTGAATTATTTAAATTAATGTGGTTTGTAATAATTTCGTGTAATGCGAGTTTTTTATGTAATTACGGCAGACTCAAATATGATAATTGTTCCTTTTGTTCTCCAGTTGAAGCTGTTCACATCTGACTTTTGATACAGAGCCAGTCCCTCGCACATAAATGACTACATCTCACAAATGGGTCTATTTCTGTCTCTCTCTGTTCAGTACCTGGCCGGGCCAAGCAGAACAGGTTTCTCTCCTCATAAGCCTAAATGCCAAGAGCTCTGCAATTACTGCTGTAATTGGCTTGAATTGGCCATTAGTACTCAGCTTGAGTCAGAGTCCAAAACACACATCCACAGACAGATGCGAATTCAATCAAACAACCCCAATCCCTGACTAACGCACTAACTAAGCCTTTTTTCTTTTTTTCTTTACAGAGATTAAAACTGAGGTTTTCTGTTCTTTTGATTCGTGGAAAAACACCTGCGGGACTAAGTTTCAAAAGTTTGGGAGGTAATATTACTTCAGTGGTTATAAAAAGCTTTCAGCAAATGCCTAAATGAATTACTGGGCTTAACAGTGATCATGGAGGTATGTATGAAGATAGTATGGTGACGGGATGAATGATTGCGACACAATGCACATTATTGAGAGGAACCTTTAAAAATATATTGGCAATTTGAAATTGTTATTCAGCACTGTCTTCAGGATAATCGTTTGCTTTTGTTCTTTTCATGCATGCTGCCAATTCATCACAACATCATTTCCTTGATAGCGGTTCGGACATAACAGGCTTCTAAGTTTACAACTGCCAATCAGAATTGAACAGCGGCTAATCATCACTCGCGACTACTAAGGCGCGACTGTGGCTCGGTTTTCATCGTGTGCAGTTTCCATGATCACAACGTTAACGCTGCACTGATGAAACTATGCTCAAGGGTTGTTAAGATGCTTCTACGCTCAGAGCGGTAAATTGGTTCTTCGGAATCTCATTTTTCCCCCTGCATGTTACAGGAAGTGTCAAGTGGTGCTGACTGAGATGTTGTTCTTGGTTGATCATGGTAATGTCGCCATTGAGCAATGATTGTTACACACTAGCACTCAAAACCGGTGCCAGAGGATATCAATCGGCTGCACCCTCAACGGTGAGAGACTTAGTGAACCAACCCACACAAACAATGCTTTATTCTTTAGATAATGTCTCTTACCTTAGGCGATGTGTCATATCTACCGTATCATATCACTCGTGGCTGGCTCCAGACAACCTTGCGTATTAATGGTTCGACAATTTATATACCTGTTTATGTGTGGGAATTTTGCCTCGATTTAATATGCACGTTTTGGATGTTGACACATTTAGTTGCCGTTCTGGTTCCTACAGTTCCAGGACAATCTGCACCAGAGAACAGTGTTTACAACTGGAACTGTGGACATGCTTATGAGCACCATCTACAGGAGAGGAACGTTACTAGCTTTTCGCAATCTCGACATGTGCCACCTGAATTTAATAAGTGCAAAAAAAAAATTCTCATTTTGGACTGCTGTAGGTTATATTTCTCTGTTTTTAAATTCCATGAAACCAGATAGTACAAAGTGAACATTTTCAGGGACTTATTAGGCCCTTCTGGAACGCACAGGCTAATGAATTCAACCGTTATCAGCCTGAACCTCATGAAGGTTGTCATTAACTCACATTTTAGCTTCGGTTTCAGTCCTGCACACCTAATCACAGCAACTCTAAAAACATACAGTATATATATATATATATATATATATATATATATATATATATATATATATATATTTTTTTTTTACAGGAGCGTTTGCTTGACACCAATTATCAAAGTGAATTCTGTTGTGGAACAAAAAATCCTTTTGGGAAAACAATCTGTCAAAGTAAAATACATTCTTACACATCACATGAACAGTTCTGTGTACCTCCAGAACCCATCCCAGCTGCTCTGGTAAACGTCCTGCCCCAGTACTGATTGGATTGCCCAAGAACGTCTCTGTCCATTCCACTAACCTTTATAACGTAATTGTTCTTGTTAGAAGGGAAAACTCATCCTTAAAACACACATTTCCATAATAATGTGCAGTTCATGTAAATTCTTGAACTTGACCAAGTCTCTGCGTAAGCTGGGAAGCTGAGAGACAAGACTGCATTATATGATGCACAAATTCTGTGTAAATGTGCAAATTACTAAAAGCAATCAATGACGTTTTAAGGTGGCATTCCTGATGATGCAAATTATGTTAAATTCAGTAGTTAGCAGCTGTGGGGGCGGCCGAGGCTCAGAGGTAGAGCGAGTCGTCCACTAATCGGTAGATCAGAAGTCCGACACCTGGATCCTCCAGTCCGCATGTCCAAGTTTCCTTGGGGCAACACACTGAACCCTAAATTGCTCCCGGAGGATGTGTGGGGTGTTTGAATGTGTGATAATGTGCATTAGATTAGATCCTGATGGGCAAGTTGTAGTTTGCACGGCAGTCTCTGCATGAATCTGTGTGTGAATGGGTGAATGATGACATATAGCGTACAGCTCTTTGAACACTTGGACGACTGGAAAGGAGCTATACAAATTCACGTCCATTCACCAGTAAATGGATGAAAGTTATAGTGTTATAAATTATGTTTTTATTGGCAACTAATACATTGTGACTTGATTATTTATTATCTGGTTTGATTGTTTGAAATTATTATATTTCGCTACATTTTAATATTATATTTTAATGAACTGGTGTCACACTCAACAAGTGAATTGAAGCATGTTTATAACGTGTCTACATGTATTATGGCACGTTAAACTTAGTAAACACTAACTCTGAGCATCTTTAAAACTACTAATGCCAAGATTCTGTATCAATAAAAATACAAACTTTTATTTACAAATGATTTGAATTGTGTGTTTTTATGCAAATCAACACCATAGATGACAGTTCATACTGGATTTTAAGGTAGTTGGAATACTTTTGAGGGATGGTGGTGAAATAAAATAGTTGCTGTCACAAAACAAAATGACCTGGCTCAAATAATATACGTTTGCTTTTTTTTCTGCTGATCAGATCCATGACTCAAAACCGCGATATGATCCGAACAATTACTTTTGTGATCCGTTGCACCCCTATTCTCATCTTATCTGTGAATAGCTGAAATATATATCCATTCATCTGTGAAGCCACATGAGCAAGCATGTGCCTCACTTCATCTATCTCCCTTTTTTTTCCCCCTTCTTTCTCCATCTTCTTGGCTTTTAATCTCCCTCTATCATTCATGCCCCTTCAGTTCCTACCATTCTCTCTCTCTCTGCCACACAAACAGAAACGCTCCCATCCGCACGGACACCGCGATTCACTCCACACTTTGTAATGGCTTTGATCAATTATTGATCAAGGGAATCTTCGAACAGTTCAAAGAGTGCGAGGAGCGTGTGGAGGCCACCGTTTTCCACTTTCTCCCAAGATCCAAGCAGAGAGAATCCTTCTGCCGGAGCAACGAGACATAGCCACGGCCGCCGCGGAGGCACCGAAACGCACAAACGGGTTCCACGGTGAACACAACACATCTGCTTGTCTGACATTACCGGAAGCTCTAGGACCTGCCAAGTCATGTTCACCCAAGCCGAGGTAACACGTCACCTACTGCGATCCTAAATGTCTCCGAAGCTGAGATCTAAAATGTCACGGCCTCAGGGTTCAACCGCCTTTTGATAGCCAATGTTTGCTTGAGAAATCTGTCCGGGCTGTGCCACCGCCACTTGACAGCTTTATTTTCCAGCCCCCATGAAAAGGACATGTCAGGTTGTCATGTACAGTCATTGTTTTCTATCTGGTGTGTGCATGGATGCTGATACGATGCCTAAGGCGGATGACAAAAGAGTGAAAACCTTTTTGGTTCTTTACTTTTTTTTTGTTTGTTTACTCTTTCATCTGGCAGTCTTATCCGCGTAGCTCCTCTTAGGTAGGATTTAATCTCTTTCTTTTAAATATCTGTCGACTCCCTCAAACGACTACAAAAGGTACCACAAAGCGCTACTGTACAAAGCGAACAGATTTGTGGGTATTGGCTGGGTTAGGTTGCGTGCGGTTGTGATGCAGTGGTGCCGAGCGTTCGTCTCCTCTGTAGTGCCTTGTGTGTGTGTGCGTGTGTGTGTGTGTGTGCGTGTGAGAATTTGAGCAATCCCAGTGTGTATTCGCTCCCGCTATCCTGTACTTTCTTGCTAACGCTAACCCTGCAGAAAGGATTCCTCTGCATTCCTCTGGCGTCTCCCTGAATGCCCAGCCTCAGGGACCACCGAGAAGAAGAAGGAGAGGATGGAGAAGGAAAAAAGAAAAGAAAAGAAAAAAAAAAAACACTGAAGAGTAGAATACCAAGCGATGTCCAGAAGCTGTTTACTCTGTCTGCAGGCTGCATGCTGTGTTTGAGCAAATGTGAATGCTTGTTTGTGTGTATGTGTGTGTGTGTAGGATTCTACGGGTACCAGGTGTGCTATCGCAAACTGAGCAAGAGACAATACTTGTCGGCGAGAGGACTAGCGAGAGAGAGAGAGAGAGAGAGAGAGAGAAAAGGAGAGAGGGGGCGAGAGTTGGCGGCGGGAAGTGAATGAAAAATTCATACGGCTGCAGGTCCCAAAAGCCCTTCTGTCTTTGCCAGGAGTCCTCAGCTTCAAACTCCTGGGCAGGGGGGCGGTGGGACCGTGCCAAAGACATGGAGACGCACACACACACACACACACACGCACAAGAAACAAAAAGGGAATAACAGAGCCAGAGGAGGTGTTATCTACAAATCAGGAGTACGCTGAAAGGAGAGTCGGCAGCACAACAGCCTCCCTTAACAACAACAGGGTGCTCGTGACAGCATCCTAATAGTCCGCTGTGTCCTGTTGAGGCGGCAGGCCGTTACAACCGAAAACAACAGTCAACCCCTGTAAGTGAGGAGGGTGATGCAACGGGTTTGGCTCCTAAAACAAATTGGGTGTGCTGGAATAAAAAGTTGTTTTTTTTGTCCACGATGTCACCCGTAGCCTCTTTAACGTCCACTGAAGCAATGTAGTGAAGATATTTGATGCAAATTAGGCTAAATGAGAAGCTAACTGCCGAGAAAAAAAAAAATCCCAATGCAGGCACGCTAAATAAATCAGAAGATAGGGATCTTTGTTATTATAAAGACAAAATCTAGATGCACAGCCGTGACATCGCCTTGAGCGGATGAAGAGAGTAAAAAAAGGAAAGAGAGAGAGAGAGAGAGAGAGAGAGAGAGAGAGAGAGAGAGAGAGAGAGAGAGAGAGAGAGAGAGAGAGAGAAGAAGAGGAAGAAGAAGTCTCTTCTTCTTTACTCACTACTGCAGCGTTGCCATAGTCACTGCTGCATCTTTAGGATGCCAGGGCAGAGAGAGTTAGAGGAGGTAGAGCAGAGGAACGTTTACAGCTCTACCTCTCTCTGACTGTGTGAAAGTGGGTCAACACACACACACACACACACACGTCATTTTTCCAAACTGCTCACTTTGACTTGTCTATGTGCTCGGATCGAGCCCTCGGGCCGGCGGGGTCTTGAAGAAGTCTGGCTTTTCTCCAAGGGCACATGAAAATGAGCCGAGAGGCAAAGACAAATATGGCGTGTTTGACATGGATTGACTTAACGCCTCGGAGACGATCAACAGTAAATCCAATCAGGCTTGTCAACACACTCCGCATGAGAATATTTGTGGAGTCTAATTCTGCCGCACTATGCTGTGCGTCCATTTTTGGAAAGAAGTCAATACTTTCGGATCCTCGTTCAATGTCATGAATTTATATTTACTATTTATAAAAAAAGGTGCTGTGCCTTGATTTCAAAGCTTTTTGGTGTCTACAAAAAAAGTGAAGTGAAGTATTAGGACGTTCTTCTGCATATAGTTCAGATAGTGGGGCTCACGACAACACAAATTGTTCAGTACATGGCAAGATATTCTAAGATGTGTCTAGTCTCTTTTGGAAAGGACTGTTAATGGCATAAATCTGCAAAAAACAATGCTGTTTTTTGCTTTTATTTTATATTGGTTTATTTTCTTAGTCATGTATAACTTCATCATATAATTTTGCTTTAACCAATATAGTATAAAATCTAAATTAATCTAAGGTGAGAAAACAAAACAAGACTTGCGATCATTGCACGTCTCGACATTTCTGTTCTGCATTCAGCACAGACTGTCACACCTGAGGCGTCTTAGGGTTGGAGGTGCGTTGGTATTTGTATTCGTGAGGGTATCATGGCTGTGTGAAAGGAACAAAAACCCACTTCACACAGGGTTGACCCCCCCCCCCCCAATTTCACAACTGGTTCTGAAGTTATGAAGTCCTTTCATCACCCAGAGAGCGGACATCCATCTGCAAAAGGACTATTGGTTTATCCTCACGGTCAGGATGGTCGTTTCTCTGTCAGAGTGGAATCAGGCCCCGGAGAGCCGTTGGGGCCGTTTACCAACATTGTAAGACATATGGCACATAAATATATAACTACTCACATGTGCACACACACACACACACACATGCACAAACACCCGAGCCATTTACCAACATGACACAAACACAAGAGCGATGAGAACAGACCCAGATGTCAAGGAAAAATCACACATAAGCGGAGGAGCTGTGCGGGTATGCGTGTGTGGGTGCGTATTTCCATGAGCGTGAGCTCTTCCCCGAGCGCCCACATTTCTCTCTCTCTCTCTGTGACATGATGAGCATGTGACGGGAGCAGAGGAGCACTGAACTGAGTCATAGTCTCCAGGGGGCAAGTGTGATGATCAAGAGGGCCTTTGGGAGAGCAACTGGAGCTTTACCCAAACAGTCCTCCTCCGTTCATTCCCAGAGTTCGCCTCCTTTGCCGCTCACTAACCTGGTCCCATCAATTCACTGGCCCGGTCCCCGTGGACCCATAGCGCCGACGGTCCTCGAAGAGCGAAAGTTATCGAAGACTATTAGTCCGGTGGGACTGGCGGAAGATGTGTGTGATCTCATAATGTGAGACAAAGCCTTTTTATTCTCTTTTTTCCCCCTCTTATGGCCCCGCTCTTTCCTATACCGCGACCCTCAAAGAATATATGGCTTCCTTTATATCCTGACCCCTCCAGACCGCCATGGCTACAGTCGAGGGCTAAAGCTTGAAGCATGGCCGGCAGGCACCAAGACAGCAGCTGTGCATGACACATGTTCACCAAAACCTCCTCTCTTCGCTTCATTTCACTCCTCCTCACCCTTCATTTCACTCCTCCTCTTCCAACCCACCCTTTTCCTTTCTCCTTTGCCCCCGTACCACCCCACTCCATTCTGAGCAGGTGATCCCCCCAGAGGGCCGGTTTTAAACCCTTCACTTACTCGCCGTGCTGTGCTTCCTCCTCCAGCTCTCTCAAGCCCCACTGAAACCCCGGTGTGAGTGACAACCGGAGACATCTGTCCCAAGAGCCGGCAGCACGAACCGAAGAGGACGCGTCACAGAAAGGTCCAAACTCGGCTAAAGACGGGGAAAAGAAGCCAAGGGGCAGCTGCTGAGGAGGACTTTTCAAATCGGATTCATCAAACAAGTTCGACAGCATTGTACAGCATTCTACCTAGTATAAAAACTATACAGCATTGGGAATAATTGTAAATTTTTGGACCCATTCTCACTGCAACAGCAAATGGTTCCATAACAAATGTTCTAGGTTCAAGTTTGCTGTTTACTGTAGTTTTGCATTACAGTGTTACAGCCTGGCTAAAGATGTAGACAATGAGCTGAGCTATAAATCAACACTTATCTCCTGCGGAACTCCTGTTGACCTCTTGAGGGGACTTTAAAACTAGCTTTAGGCTAATACTACTGAGAGTATAAAACTAGCTTTAGGCTAATACTACTGAGAGTATAAATCTAGCTTTAGGCTAATACTACTGAGAGTATAAATCTAGCTTTAGGCTAATACTACTGAGAGTATAAATCTAGCTTTCAGCTAATACTATTGAAAGTATAAATCTAGCTTTAGGCTAATAATACTGAGAGTATAAAACTAGCTTTAGGCTAATACTGAGAGTATAAATCTAGCTTTAGGCTAATACTACTGAGAGTATAAATCTAGCTTTAGGCTAATACTACTGAGAGTATAAATCTAGCTTTAGGCTAATACTACTGAGAGTATAAATCTAGCTTTAGGCTAATACTGAGAGTATAAATCTAGCTTTAGGCTAATACTATTGAAAGTATATTTCTAGCTTTAGGCTAATAATACTGAGAGTATAAAACTAGCTTTAGGCTAATACTACTGAGAGTATAAAACTAGCTTCAGGCTAATACTACTGAAAGTATAAATCTAGCTTTAGGCTAATAATACTGTGAGTATTAGTGATTAATTGTACGTTAAATCCAAGGTAAACACTTCCATAATTATATTAATTTATTCTATTTTATTTCAGGTGAAATTACATTTCCTACAAAACATCGTTGTAATGTATGTGGATGTAATTTTTAGGGGAATGCATTGCAAACAGACACAAAAGTAGCAAAGATAGTTTTGATGGGTCAAAGTAAAGAATATACATATTTCAACAATGGCTGTTGACAACAATAAAGAACATTCATTATGGGTACAGCTACAAATGTGTACAAGTTGGTAAAGTAGGAAATCCCACTAGTAGTTTAGAGAATAAACTATGATTGATGCTAGTATCCGGTACATCGGTTTTAATTTCCCGTACGTTATGCTTTTTTCATGTACGCCCACACCTGTGCATGCCCCGACCGTGAAGAGCTACAATTGGGGCATCAATGCATGAATGCATTAAGAACATCTTCCAGGGTCTTGCCTTACGGGACAAGAGGTAATTGTCCAAACTATTTAGATGTTTTTGTCAAAACAGGTTAAATAAGCAAAATTGTAAGTAACGGTGGATGAATAAACCATGTGTGTAATAAAGCCAATACATGCATTCCTCTGCTTTCATTTGTTTTTATGTTCCATCTTGAATCCTTAATGTTAATGTTTCTGTGTAAATGTAATATGCCGGGCTGAAAACATTTGCTCTCTTCTCTGTTTACCTTTTTTTACGCATTTGTGCTTCCCCTGGTAACCCTGTGTTTTAACGTAACAGCACAATGGATTGTGGGTAATTCCCTCCGGCACTTACTGAAAGTGTGCACAGAAGGGCTCAAAATGCCTGCGAGAGAGCCCCTCAAGCACTTGGGCCTAACACCGGCAACTTACTCCGCCACATTTAGCAGAAGATGTGTTTGAATACAGAGAGCGCGGTTGAGGTCGTCGGATTCGAAAGCAGTCAACTAGTGGCTCCAGAAAAACAGAGAGGCCAAAGGGTCAGACATCGCTGGATACCGCTGGAGACGAGCGGTGGAGCCACATTACAAACGTAGTTACAATCCACCTATGCAAACACATAGTCCCGCTACGGACCGTCGAGAGGACATTCAGAGTTATGTTCCAGGTATGTTTTCTTGGGGTGAAAAGACAAATAGACAGCCAAACTGCATCTCATTATAGATACCGTCATTATACCAACAACACCAACGTAAGCTGGAAGCGGAACTAAGTACAGTCGCCCTGTTTTCTACAACAACAACAGAAGTCGCAGTTAACCTTCTGCAATTGTTACGAATTATGCTGTTATGGATTATGCATTCTGATTCCTTCATATATTATATAATTGTGTGGGGCCAAGCAAACCCTCAAGTAATCAAAGCCTTCAGTATATATGACAACATTTAATTTTTTTTATTTTATGGTCAAGGATTTAAACTCTTTGTACTCCTACTGTTAGTAAAATAAGCAGTTATAAACCTATAAAAAAAGCCAAGTCACGAAAAAAAAATATATATATATAAATATAAACCACCAGAATCTTGTAAAATACTGTGATACAATTTTTTGTCCATACCGCCCAGCACTGAATGACACAGAACATCATAACACTTGAGCTGCACAAGAGTTTAAGGAAGGTAGGCTGAAACACAGTATCGGAGAGCTCCATCACCCTAAAAGGTGTGCAGAAATGAAATCCATCAGGTCTAAATCTAGCGTCAATACCTCTCAACACTGGGCCCTGACTCCAGCAGTTTGTTCCATTACCATTCCAGTGGGTTTATCTAGAATAGAACTTTTCCAGCTCATTATGCCCACTTTAGGCTCCCATAAGGTCATTAATCCCAATCACGGTGTTCATTTTCACACACGCCAAACCAGCATTCCACACTTGGCATGTCTTTTTACCCTTCTGCAACGCTCGAACGCACGTACATATCGCGACAGTCTCCATCTACTTACTCATTCTGTTTGCGTAACACCGTCTGCGATGGCATAGTAACATAAAATACTGTCAGGGGGAAATCATAAGATGATAATGATCAGAGAAAATCCTAATATGGGTTTATAGACTCGACATGTATCTGAGATGACACATTTCAGCACTCTTCAATGCCACGAGTTAGATTTGTGAAGCAGCTTGCTCGTGTATAAATGATTTGCCCTCATCTAGAATATTTGTCATGCTGGAGAGCTTTTCAGCATCGGCGCCCGATGCTTTATAGAGATTACTGCTGTTTTGAGAATATATTAGAAAATATCTGCTGAGGTGCCTCTTGGCACAGAAAACTCATAGTAAGGAAACAAAAAAAATTCAGATGAGTGTTTTTTTTTATAGTTTGTTATTCATTCAATTGTCCAGGTATTGATGCTGAAACAATAGGATGCTATACTAATAGAGGATAAGGGATAGAGAACTGGGCCGTTAACATATTCTAGGCAACAAGAAGGTATGCATGTGCATGATTGTGAGCCTGAGATGTGCATTTGTATGTGCATACGAGAACGCCTTCTCACCAGTCTCTGCAATTGCACATGGAGACCTATGATCAATGCCAGGGTGCTGAGCAGCAATGGGGAATCAGTTGCCAAGTCGCAGAGATGGTAATGAGCAAGAGCAACAGGATGGGGGGGGGGATCAGAACACAAAATCAGAAGAGGAAAATAAAACAAAAAGGAAGATGATCAATGAGCGGGATTTAACCTGAAGGTCTACTAGACGTGCCGGAGCACTGTGCTAGGGGATTCATCCTTCTCCTTCAGGGGGTGTTCAGGACGTTACGCTTGGTTGTTAGATGGAAGAAGTCGTACCGAGCACAGTGAAAGATGTATAGTCCCGGAGAACAAACGGAACGCATCAACTTATTTGTTATACAGTAGCATGCAAGCCTGTAGCGAACCCCACTCTCATCCCGTGTCTCACATATACACACTGATGCAGAACACTCATTCTTAGTATCCTCACACATGGCTGTGAGGGAATAGCCCTGCATTGGACGGAGAGCAGACGCGTAATAGAAAAACTCATTTGAAGGGAATTTAGGAGCCCAGGACATTAAGCTGAGCCGCCGGCCTGAATGAAAGATCATGTCGAACTTGTCACACAGTGACTGTGTGTGTGTGTGTGTGTGTGTGTGTGAGAGAGAGAAAGATGGGATAAACAGTATCAATATGAAATGAAAAGATAAAAACGATGTGAAAATTGAATAGAGAAGGCTGAGTGTGCAAAAAGAGTAACGTATTCAAAACAGTCCCCTGACTCTCCGGGCTATGAAAAGTTTCTGGGTTGGTCTCCATCCTTCATTTAAATCGATTCCACAGTCTGTAACTCTAACAGACAAACTGTTTTCCCGCATTTTTAACAGTTATCGATTCTTCTGGATGCACAGCATTGTGTATTCAGTCTAGAACTGAAAAAACATACATGGTGAGTGTTTTAATAGCTCACTTAACTTTGACTTGGTCAACTAGATAAGTAACTGAGACAACTTGTGTGAGTTGAAATGACAACGTGCAGCACTAGATTAAATCTTTCATGCGTCACACAGTTCAAGAATCCCGTTTTTTTTTTGGTGTGATCGTCAGGGGAACACTGCCTTTAATTCCACAGAGGGCACTCACCTCCTTTTTCCCCTCGTGCTCTCTGCCTCAGACTGAATTTCCTACAGGAATTGAGATGAAGTTTTGCCCCTTTTTCTTTCATTGTATCGAGGTCAGACAGGGGGAACACCTGTGGGATTCACCCTTGGAATACAAAAAATATAAATTCTTATTCTTCGTTTCCTTTGTCCCTTCTTTCCACCCCTATTTAGTCAAGGTCAAGGACATTTTTACCGGCAGTCCCCTATCGCAGGTACTGCTGCCGGCTGTGGTCTTGCGTCTCAAGCTGAAATTGTAATGCAGAAATTGAATATGGACATCCTGGGAAGGTCCATCACTGCATTTATCCTGCCTCATACATCCACACTTCCTACTGTTTCGAAAATGTCAGAGCAGGGGGAATCTGAATAAAACATCAGCTGTCTCTCACTCTGGAAGGATTTTATCTTGGATTGAACTCTATAAAGTGAAATTCTCATGACGCATCAACTTGAAGAGTGACTGACCCTTCCAATGACTTTTGAGATGTGTTCAATCACAAGAACGCCCTCGGTGGAGTGCAACAAAGTGACTAAGAGATGCATGTTGCAGATCACAAACCATCTCTGCTGTTTGGTAAAGCATATTCTGAGCCGTGATATCTTTTTGAAGAGGTTGTTGTACTTCACATCTCTGAATATTGCCATATGATAAGAGTTTTCCTCCGAGTGCAAATTAAACCGCCTAAAGCTATTGATTGTTCCAGTCTTCAATGCTAAAGCATAGCAATAGAGCAATGTGCAATAAATTAGAGGTGGAAGGTATAAAAAGGTATAGAAAGTACACCGGTATGAATGTGCCCTATACGGTAGGCTTTTTGACTATACGATTTGTTTTGACGGTCACATTTGCACACATGTGCCGCCGCCAAATAATAATAATATACTTCGGCTCACAGCAGCGCGGACTCTCAGCCAAACACACACAAGTGTTGGTGAGTGAAAGTCAGAAATAAGCCATGGAGGAACAACCTTAAAATGTTTGGAACAACTAACTTAATCAGGCACTTGCATACATATATATATATATATATATATATATATATATATATATATATATATATATATATATACATACAGTATATAGGCAGTTGCCATTGCAGTGATCTACCCTTTTAGAAGCATTTCTATTGACATTTAAGGAAAACACAAGTCATGTTAAGATTGGAAAGAATAGGATAACAAGCCAGGGATGGTATAAAACCACAAAAAGAGGATCTGTCGCCCTAATAACTGTGGTGTTGGTGTCACGCCACACAGATGAAGTCTGACGTGTTGATATCAGATCAGGGAAATCATAAATCTTTCAGGGGACACGCCTCCATAAATCTCGGTAAGCTCAGTTTTTGGACCTGGTATTTCCAAAACCCCGCTTACAGCCATTTCTGACTATTCTGTAATCTTTTTTGTTTCATTAAAAAATGATGTTTGTATTTAAAATGCTTTTGAAAGCTATGTTGTTAAAAACAATAATTTAGTAAGTAAGTTATAGTATTTTAGTAAGGATGCATATAATGCAGACTGTTGAAAGTGTACTTTTACTGTATTTGCAGTTTCTCTGCTGTTTGGTAGAGGCTCACTATTAGTTAAAAAAAAGGGGAGGGGGACCATTGAAGGGTTAAATCTGCAGATATTTCAAATCAAACCGAATTGTGATATGCTCTTCTCCGCTACCCTAATTCTGAATAATCGATTAGGCAGAGGCCACAGATGTAACAAGTGTTTGTTTTTTGTCCATGCCTCTCTCAATAGCTGCTGCTCAAACTACAATTAGGTCGTACAATGTCTGACCCGCATGACTTGGAATGAGCTTAAACAATCAATTCCAGTAGTGACTTCCAATTGAGTTTTAATCAAGATTTCTACTTTGTTCCGTCTTCTCTCACGGTTGCCTAGCCTGCAGATTTCACAGGTCAAGGGACCATTCAGAAAGCTTTAATTAGCTTTCTCAAGCTAATGAGTTCTCAGGCATCATACAAATTGCTCTGTCAAACCCTGACTTTGAGCCAGCTTGGATTGTTTGGGTGTGAGCTCAACAGAATGAGGGACTTTTAATCATGTTCAAATTCATTACCCCCTAAATGAGTAATGTTTCATTCTTCTCAGTCATTTTGCCCCTTATTCGTAGTTAAAGCCGGCGCGCTGGCCGTGACAGACATCGCCGACCTGTTTAGTGCGACTTCCATCATCATTACACTGAATAGATCCATCCCTGGCACATTTTCAGGGAAAAATAAATGTAATAACAAGTCGAGGCTGATGGACTGAGAGCAGGAAAAGAAGGCGACACAGAGGAAAGGTAATTTCGGACTTGGGAGTAAATACGAGCATCGAATGTCTTCATGATGACAGCGAGGCAGGGAAGAAGCTCAGACAAAAATATGAGCTTTTGGTTTAAAGATGAAATATCGCAGACTGACCCCATTTCCTATTCCCCAGATCAAATTCAGCGCCGCCAAAATGAGGATGGGTATTGCCTAAACCGACGACCTGACGAACCTGAAGTGTCTCTTTGGAACCGGTTTCCCCGGGAATTGAATTTCAATCGTGTTAACGGTAAATGAGGAGGAGATTTATGTGGCTGTGCGTGGGAAAAAGGGTATAACAAGGCTGCAGCGGCAGTCGCTTTACACTTTGTCACATTTCACAAAGAAGGCATTAAGGCTTTGACCCACTTAGAGCAGGCCCAGAATAATGCTGCTGGGTCTCTAATGCCGTCATAATGGTTGTTGCCATCATCCTTTATTCTCACCGTCATTGTCATCATATTCATGGGGATTATTTGACTGTTTATGCATGTTTTTTGACTCCCATGTAATGCCGCATCATGCCGTTTGATATGTTGTATGGCTTTTGTTGTGGAGGAGTCGTACAGTGAAAGGACCAGCCGTTGTGTACCTCACTCCGTCTCTTTCGTCATCTCTTTCTCTCGCTAGCTTCTGATGGGAGACTGATAGAGCTTTGGAGCTGCAGCCACTCGCTGTCAGGTCCCAGCTAATGGAATCAACATGGTTGACGGATAAACCCGCTGAAAATAAGTTGTCAGAGAGCCGCGGGCCCTTCATCAAACCTCCCTGCCACGCGTGGCACTGCCTTGACCCGTCCCGGCGACGTATCGGGAGGGTGTTTCATCTTCGGTAAGCTGGAATTAGGTTTCAAGTTTCTTATTTATTAATGTACACTTTTTTTGTTCTCGCTGACATGAAGAATTGGGGCGAGGGTTGTTCCTCGGGTCAGAAAGATGCACTGAGGGATGGGTTTACCCTTTAGAATCACGGCTTTAGTGAGAGCACAACATGCAGCGTATGATTTGTTCAGGGAATAGTTTGACATTTTAGAGAAATATGCTAATTCAATTTCCTGCAATGAGTTAGAGAAGACGATTGATACCACTCTCATGTCTGTACGCTAAATATGTAGCTACAGCCTTCAGCTCAACAGCCTGGTGGCACCTACAAAGCTCAGTCGTACGTTTCATCCATCCAAAAACCATCTGGTTCTACGAAGGTATGTGTGCTTTACTGTTCCACAATCAGTCCAGAGAGTTGCCGCACAGCTGTCCCACTCTTACGCTTTTGGTTGAATTACGAATAAATTAAACGGGATATTACATGTTAATTATATAGCTTTTAGAGGTTCTGGTAGTTGTAATACTTTCGGACAGAGTCAGGCTAGCCGTTTATTCTAAGCTAAGCTAACCATTGCGGGCAGTAGCTTTATATTTAGCGTGCCGACATGATCATCTAGATGAAAGCAACTCGGCACTCAAAATGTGGAACTATTCCTTAACTCAAGCAGCGGGACGCATTAAGCCTGAAGGTTTCTCAATGAGGGATGTTAACAATTAACCGTTAACAGGCAGTAAATGTGTAAATGTTCTGATTAATGCTAAAAGCTAAAAGGGTTAAACAAAATAAGAAAAACAAAACAAGCTGAGCAACACAGCTAAACTAACCGACGCGCTGGAGACTTGCTGGGAAGGTGCGCTGCATGTGTCCATGACGCTCCACCGAACACCGTGGCTGCTATTGTTCCTCGACAGGTGAGCCGGGGACTCGGCTGCCACGTATTGCCCTCATGCTGCAGCTGTACCACAACCACAGCGGCCCTGCATGCGAGGCATTAATCCTGTCAGCTAACAAGGTAATGATTGCTTAACAAGGGTCAGCTGTAGGGGAAAACTGTAACAACCTTATTCCAAGTCCTTACTGTAAACACAGTCTGAGAGATATCCATTTAAGGAGGGGAAGTGAAGAAGCGAGCGCTGGAGATTCAAGCTAATTCAAACAAGGTTAAATATATGCCCGCAGAAAAACCAGAGGTAAGAAAGGACAAGTAAGGCCGAGGTAAACCTGCGAACTAATGAAATACCGAGAGCATAAAAAAGGTCTTGTGTTTTTCCAATTAAATAATTCTCAGACTGTCATGTGGACCTTCCATCAGGTACTGCAAAATTCCACAGACCCCCTCTGGGCAGCAGAGACGGAGGGAAAGGGAGAAACTTGAAGAGCTTGAGAAACACAATGGCTTGCTTAGCTCTCTCTCCCTGGAATGTGCCAAAAGCTTTACTTACTTCATGCCCTAAAGTGTCTCATGTTTTGTGCTAGACTTTGCCCGCATGCTGACTGAATCAATACTGTATGCGAGTAAAGAGAATCTCTCAGCAGGACTGCATTCACCATGGACTTATTATACGAACAATACATCTCCCGCAAGTTGTCCCCAAGAGATGGGATTGAACACAAGAAAACCTGCTCTCCACAGTATCCGTTTCATGTAGGCCTGCCTACAAGAAAGATCCTTCTGGATACATTTGATATTTTATTTTTTTTTCACACATCTACCCTAGAGTTTTTCCTCATATGACGTAACCCTCACCCGGTTGCCAAAATCCATGAAAGCAGTGGTGCTCGGTGCCAGCTCGCTGCTATATTTTCTTACTCGGAATCAATGGATCTGGGCTAATCTGTCAAACCGAGGGGGCCGCTCTAGACTCCCTCAGTCCGCTATTCATTTTGAGAAAAAGGTCGACCGGTTTTTCCCAAACATTGATTTGATTAACAAGAGACATGCGGTGTAAACAAGCAGAGGAACTAGGTCAAGGATAACACACAGACGCTGCAATCCCGGATCCTTCAAACAGTACCCGAGAGCTCCACCAGGAGCCACTGTAGATCCATCTGTGCCGTTAGAGGGAGGCAGACGAAGGAAAGGGGGGGGGGGGGGGGGGGGGGGTAGAGGGGGCATGAGTTGAGGTAGAAAGAGCTCAATGTATTAGATCAGCTACCCCACTGGTTTTGTATACCGACAGCTGTGCTCTATAACCCACTTGACAAGATTAAAAGTCCAAACATATAAACAAATAGACAATCTGCATTCTGGCTTGCCGAGGCTCAGTCATAGAGCTCGGCTCTCCTCCCTCAGTCGTCTCTTCTGCACCTTGGCGAACCGCAGATGAGATGGGGGGGGGGGGGGGGGGAAAGAGTGTCGGTGCATAATTTAGGGCTGCTTATGAGATTACACAATGTGACCCACTTCAATGTTGCTTTGACTAAAAAGACGCAAGGTTCTAATAATATTTCGGCGGTGGAAAAATACATCTGGAATAGTCTGCCGTGCATGTATAAGATATGATCCATAACCACTCTGGGGGGGGCGGGGGGATTTGGCTTGTGGGTGCGGGTGCATGGCTGTGCCATTGTTTGCAGACAGAAAGGAGGAAAAAGTAAGGCGAGACAGAGAGAAATGACTGATGACAGACCCACAATGCTCAGCAGTACATCTCTCCGCACACAGTCAGTCCTCCTCCGAGCTAAGGCAGCCATCCATCCGTCGTCTTGCTCGCTGGCGCTTTGTGTTTTATTTTGTTTAGTTTGTTTGTTCTGACATGTTAATGGGACCGCTGATGGACTGGCAGTCCGATCCAGCTAGAGGGGCAGGGGGGGCTGCCGGGTCTCTATCAGCGAGGGGAGGGGGGGGGGGGGGGGTGGAGAGGTCAGCACGCTCGTAGCTCACCTGCTTTCTTCTCTCTTCCTCTCAGTTCCTGCTCTCTCTCTCATTTTTCCCTCCTAATTTCTGCTTTTGTCTCATTTGCTCCCACAGTGCGTTTGTGGGCACATCCGTCTCGGCTCACTTCCTCTCTCATGTTTAGAGCTCTTCTGAAACATTTCCCCTGGATGATCGACCGACGGCTGCAAGGGAAATAGGGACGACAAATTAGATGAACTTTGATGTAATACCGAAAGTAGTACCTCGCACAGAAGAAGAAAAAAAAAGCAAGGAAAGCTCGAATAACACCTTCTGCAAAAGGGGAAAAAAATGCTAAAGGCAACAAAAGCATTATGAAACTCACAGGACTAATCTCTAGAAGAGTTTCTAATGCCTGCAGACGGCAGGGAGGAATAATGTTTTGAAAGTAAGTTCACCAAAAAAACTACAAACTACACATAGAAGCAGACACACACATGCATCTGCACGTGCGTAAACCCTAACTGTTGACTTTAAAGATGAATATGTAACGATTACAATTTTAGAAAAGAAGTCTCCGCATGCTATTCCATCTCTTTATTCCAGAGAACTGCCCGGATATGTGTACGTATTAATAGCTAAGCAGACAGGGTGGTGTGCTGCATGCCACAACAAGCCCAGACTACATTAGGCTGCTGAGACAGGGGGGGGGGGGGGGGGGGGGTTGGAGGAGGCGGATAACTCGCTGTGAGCCACAGCAGCACAGCCACGCACCACTGATGGAGGAGTGCAGCAAGACTCCACGAGTCCCGTCGTCCAACGCCTTCATCTGCAGCGCTTTACAGTGAGCTTTTTTTTTTTAGGCACTTAGGGCAAGTAGCCGTGATGTGTTTACTCGCCCGATGGCCAAACGTACTCGTCCAAAATGTAGAATGTAGGCCTGTGGGAAAAAAAAAAATACCAGCTCTCGGACCAGATTAAAGAAAAAAAAATTGAAAGCATTGAAAAAAAAACCATCGCCATTCCGAATCGATTGAGTCAACTGATTGGCTCTTTTGATCAACACTTATAGAGACCAGCGATCAAACTATTTAGAACACATATCAGCTGATCGGTGGCCAAACGATAAAGCCCCTGTAACCTAAACTTCAGCAAAGCCAAAAGAAAACAAATTGAAGACATTTATGATACAAAACATTAAAACTGGCTGGATGCATTGCTTAGAAATGCATCATTAAAGCTCATTGAGTAATAGGAGCACTGCAGTAAAAGGAAAGTGCCTCTTATATTTCACTTAAAAAAATGTTTTTGCTAAAAAATAAACCAGTTAGTTACCTGTTAATGGGTGACAAGCTATTAAAAGCAACATTAACCGAAACAGATATCCCTAATGAGTGTATATTAATACTTTAAATTTACCCAGAGTAAAAGCAACTCTGGTAATCGTGAGGTAAAGGTATATGGTGATAATATATAGAGAGAGATATTTGAATCAATGGTGCATTAGCAATAACCAGTAAACCCCAAACAGATGAGGATTTGCAGCTCTCAGTTATTGGGAAGAACCAAAAAAATAGTTCCAGTCAAGACAATAGCATCAGCTCTCTCCAGATAATGCCAGATCAGCAATAAACAATCAGAGAGGGACAGTGGAAGCAGACGGGGGACATCAAGAGGACAAGAGAGATGGGAAGACCGAAAGAAAATAAAAGCGTGTCGTTTTCTGTGAATCCTTAATTATCTCCCCGTTTATTTACTCTTCATCCATCCCTTCAAAGCTGTAGGGCCTTTAACACCCTTAATCAACCTCTCTCCCCAGCAGGGCCTGTAGCAGGCATCTTCACTCGCCTACGTAATTGACTCTTTGTGTTCGAGAGGCAATAAAAGTTTATGACTATTAAACATAACATCAAGCGGGCTGTCTTTTTTTTTTTTTTTACCAAACTATTAGCGGAGGGGGAAGGCACGTTGTGAACCGATAATTAATTGCTTACTCTGGGGATGCCTAATTACCAATTGTTGGTTGTTATTAGCTGATTAGCGGGTGGAGTTGACAGCCCTGAAAGGCTTGTCAGTCGACAGAAGACAGGACGGGGCATCCATTGGTGCTCGGAGGTGCTGACATAATTGGTCTTTATTTTTTTTGAAGTGCGCAGCTTGCACAGTCTGATGGCAAGCAGGAAGTGGCAGAGCTCCTGGGTGAATCCCAAGAGCTCCTCATATATTTAACAGTGGCGGACTGGCAGAAAAAAAAAAAAAAAAAATAGACTAAAGGGAGAATTGACTGCTTGTTTAAGCTCCGACAACATGACTCGCATGTCGGATTCTTCTGAGAATTATGCAGTACGTATAGCTAGTGGTGCTTATTCAAGAGTTCCCCCATGTGTTCCATTCCTCCAGGACATTCTATAATAGGCACCGTCTCGTCCAGGTGACCCCACGGGGTCAGAACATATAGAAACAAAGAAGAAAATAGACACTTTCTTCTCCTCTGTATAATTGGGTGTATTTTTA
Source organism: Pholis gunnellus (assembly GCF_910591455.1). Lineage (NCBI taxonomy): Eukaryota > Metazoa > Chordata > Actinopteri > Perciformes > Pholidae > Pholis > Pholis gunnellus. The sequence continues at coordinate 14,845,450 of NC_136543.1, forward strand.
GGGTTTGGCTTGAAATTGATATGGGAGACAGGGGCGCTGCTCAGTGATCCATCCTTCGGTGCCAACCTTGGTGGCCACGGTGACAAATTTAGACATAGAGTGTTCTCTTCCACCAAATTAGATCAGACCAATGGGCCATGAAAAACTTGTCTCTGTGTCCCTGGAAACAAGTGAAAGCTAAACTGTTAAAGAAATTAACTTCACAAGTTGCGATAGCATGGCTGCCGAGCTACCCAGACATGCATAAAAGATATCGCATCAATTAATAATGGCATTTAACTGCATGTTTTGTTTTTGAGCTATTACAAGTAAATACAAAAAAAAACACATGGTTGTTGCATGAGTAGTGTGAAGACGCTTTAGGTGTAGGGACACAGGGGACATTGTCTGACCACCACCGAGAGCAGCATGGCTCAAACACATTTTCAAATCCCAGCAGCCACATACAAGCAAATCATGAGCAGCATAAGCAGTTGTTCACAATATGTGTATTGGTGGGAATATCACCTGTTCACTGTTCCTCTTTAACAGTTAAATATGCCATTTTGAAAAATTTGCAATTTCGAAAAATTTGCCATTTACGTCTCTGTGAAGTAATTTAGAAACAACCTAACCTGGATTAAGCAGATTGGTTACGCTCGTCTATTTATCTCTGTAAGTCCTTTAGGACATGCTTGTGCTAAAGTAAGAAAATAATGCACTTCACAAATCCATAGACAACCGATCTACTATAATAATTTTTTACGACTACAGTACACGACTAGACAGGCACGATGACATCGGTGAAGGAAACCAAACCCCCAGTAGTACTCAAGGAAAGAGGGCTGGCAACAAAGCAATAACAGAGGAAGAGGATAGAGACAGTTAATAATCACGGTAAGAGACATTATTCTTCCCTTTTTCTCCGCACAGGATGCAATTCCAGAGCAGATTATTTCTCCAAGTGCTCTACAAAATGTAGGGTCGAGGCTTAAGATAACTTGTTGCATTATTGAAAAGGTAGAACGGGAAGTTCAGTCTGTGCTACTCTGATGGGTCAGAATGCATAGAGGGACAGGGCGAAGGGATAGAAACCGTCGTGCGGATGCGTACAGACGTGAATAGACTTTAGTTTGGCAGAAAGAAGCCGGTGAGTCACCCTATTTCTAAATGCAGGGATGGAGTGAGAGCAGGAATTACTTTTGACAAGAGGGATTGGGATCCGAATGATGCTGCCTTCTATCAGTTAGTTAAACCCTGCCAAACCCTATCATTTTAGAGCTGGTAATTTGGCTCAGTGGCAGCCGTGTTTGATCAAAGTTTGGCATAGCTCACAGCAGACTTTTTACCATCTACTGTATGTCAAGACCAGAGCTAGCTCAAGGAAAAAGTTTAGAGCAATCATTTATACAGCTGGGAATTCAGTGTCATCAAGACAAATTGGAAAACTGCCTGCAGTGCATGCACAAAGACGTGGTAATCCCCCTGTGTTCTCTACCGTATGGTGGCCTCTGTGGCTGAGATGTACATGTCACACATCACGGGTTAGCATCCCCAAAACAACATTGTCTTTGCATGTTCATCCCTGTCTACAGTACATGCACAGTGACACAGAGGTCCTCTTTTGTTCTCTACAGTGGGGTCCTCTGCGGCCGAGATGTACATGTCACACATCGTAGGTTTTGATCCCCAGAACATCGTCTTCGCATGTTCCTCACTGAAACATCGTAGTACGAGTGCAGCATCGCACGGGTAGGCAGTGTTTTCAATGTTGCCACTCAAATTGAAAAGGTGCATTAAAAACACGCGAGTTCCGGATTGGAACTCACGCGGTGACTTTCATTCTCAACCTAAAAATGTCTGGTTGTTTCTGCGTACGTGAAGTCTGAAGAGGAAAGGAGAAAAAGATTGTGCTTAACACAGGAGATGATGGCTGCCTGCAACACTCGTGTCGCTGTATGGTAAGTAGGTTAAGTGCCTCAGAAGATGGAAGATTGTGGATTTTTGTTTTGCATTTGCTCAGTGTCTTTTGAAGGTTGTGGTATCTTACAGATGCAAAAGTATGCAAATTATCCAGGATAAAGAATTCAGTGAAAATTTCAGGGGGGCTGCCTGAATCCTCCGATTATTTTCTTCCACACAAGACATGGTCACACAATTAGCGGAGGTGAAGCACTGCAGGTTTAAAGTGTTTTCGACGATCAAGGCGTATCCGACTAGAAAACTTGTTTTCGTGAAGGTAACACGGCTTGCCCTCAGGCAGGGTTAAAGACTTCAAATAGGGGTTGCAGTTTGCTAAATATTGTCTGGCGAGAGAGAGAGAGAGAGAGAGAGAGAGAGAGAGAGAGAGAGAGAGAGAGAGAGAGAGAGAGAGAGAGAGAGAGAGAGAGAGGTGGTAAGAATTGAATTAAAACAATAACTTTGGATTTTGGTAGCCCTGATGGCCATAAACCAGCAGAGCAGGACTACCTTTGTGGGCCATGCCTCTTCTTAACAACAGAGCGCAGTCTCGTTCAATTACTGTTAACTTACAATCAATAAGATGACCTACAACACATGAGTGGAACTTGGCCGCCTTCACTGATGCCTCCATTTCGGAGAAAAAGGAAAATCTTCTTTCACTATAGTTTTTTTTGCTGCCTTGTCCTTAGGCTGGTCAATTGTATCAATAACTCCCAACAACAACCCCGACAGAGGAGAATAAGGTGAAGTGAATCCTCTGTGAGTTCAGTCCCCTTTCGTTCTTGACGTTCTGCCAGGCAGGTTGTAATTTCTTCTTTTTTTTTTTTTCTCTCCTTTTTTCCCTTTCACAGCTTTCCTGCAATTTTGTAACAGTCAGAGCCTGGCAGCATGGCAGTTTTACTGCACTCCCTCACGGCGTATCACGACAAGATGGAATCACTGCTAAAGGTTGGCAGTCAGTGAAACACAGCCTGTATGTTAATGACAGCACGGGGGAGGGGGGGGGGGGGCACTATACCCAGGCAGAGCTGGTGCCAAGCCTCCATGCCAGTGTGAGTTACAGAAGCAGCAGTTTGCTGAGAGCAGTGGGAGGTCTCCGTGTAATCACTTCACTTTGTATTCAGCAGACAGCAAAGTCACAAAAAATAACTTCTCTTTTTTTTTGTTTTTTGTAGTTGAGGGTTGATGCATCTGAAAGGAACAGGAAGTGGGTGGGGTTAGTGTTAGAGGTTAGAGACAGTGAATGTCTCAGCATGCACATCTATGAGCGTATATGTACGGCACCCATCAATCACAGTGGTGAGGCAAAGCCGACATTCCCATTATTATTTAAATGCATCTGTGAGAGTTTGATACGTACCCTTTTTTAATACCTGGAAGTTGTGCTAAAGGGCAAGGATTAATAAAATCTAACCCATAATCAAGTACTGTAGGGGTGACATATCACAATGGACAGACTTCCCTGCCGTGCATCATTAGCATCACTCGCTACTAATCCCCTCTATCCTTGCTTTAGTGAAGTTTAAAAGGGAACCCCTAAAGCAGCCAGCTTCCATTCATCTTCAATAATATCCCCTTTGTGGCCCCTTCAGGATGCTTTGTAATCGTTAAGCCTCTAAAGTCACAGGGTGCGGCGTGGACAAAAGGTTTGTCGGAGCCGACAAAAGACTAAAGACGTGAACAGGATGAGCAGGGAGGATGAGGTTCGCTGCAAATGATTGGAATAGAACAGAAATACAAAAATGGACGGTCTGTTCTGTCAGTTCACGAGGTGGGACTGGAGCTGGTTCCCCCAGCGGGGAATATCAGAGGGACAGCGACCTTTATTCTTTTAAGGATATTTGATGACGCAAGTCATGTGGGGTGATACTGGCAGGCCTGTGCGCACGCTCAAAACAATGAAACTTGTCATTTGACCCACCATTGGGGTTTTTTTGCCTGCCAAGCAACGAAATGGCAGGTAGCTATTGATCAGGCTGTGTAAGTCTGTCTGTGACAAACAGCAAAGTTCAGCACAGTCAGAGAATACTTCGCGCGCTGGCCACACCGCCGTCTAATCCGCAAAATATCTAAATGAAATGAAAGTGTGCTTTCAAGAGCGGGCATAGACGCAAGGACAAATAACTCCCGAGTACGTCAGAGGTGATGAAATGAATCGAAGGACATTAGCAGAGCACAGGGCTGCTTGTGACACACAGAGGAATGCTGTGGATGGCTGGCATTGGTGGTGGAAATGGTGACGGATCTGCATGCCAAACGATTGATTGCTACCCCCTTTTGCTCAGTTGAACACGACCCTTCATTTATACGATAAACAGCTGAATTATAACCCGAACTCTTGTCTTTCGCTTGCCGTCTCGTTTAGCTGTGCAGTCGCCTTATCCGTCATCCCTCTACACTTAGCTTAAAAGTCACCGCACCATCACTTTGTCTCGAAAAAGCAGTCAGAGGGGGGGAACCATATGCAAAAAAAACCTGCCGTCTAATTGGCTTCATGTAGCGTTGGCAGAAAACCTCAGCTCCTTTTGTGTTTCACTCATGTTAACATGTGGCTTAGCCTGTGGGAACGACAAACGGCGCGTTATGTGTGTGTGTGCAGATTGTTTGGCGTCGCAGCATGACTTTATATTGATATGTGGCTGCCCCATGCTAGTTATACCACACACACACACACAGACTCATGCACAAACCTAAGTCCATGTCCTGCTGAGCGTAATGTGTAGCCCCGAGCACAGTCATGAAGAAGATTACAATAACTAGCACGGCGTCAATTAGACACGACGACTAAACTAGACCTCTGTGAAGGTGAAAATACGGATAAATGCCAGGTGTAATTACCCTGCCAAAGGGTTGGTGAAGAATGTCCCTGCGCATCTGTGACTGTTGCTGCCAAATGTGGCCACATTTTGCTCTTTTGTTCATTTGCGTGACCTTTAATAGAGCAGAGTATGTGTAGCAAATTACAGATACGTTTCCACGTCTTTCAAAAGTGCAGGGGGAAAAAAAATGGGTCCCAAAATTCTCACCAAGCGCAGCTAATGAATCACGACAGACACACACACACACACACACACACAAACACACACACACACACACACACACACACACACACACAACAAAGGAATAGAAGGGCTGGGAGAAAAAGTCACAAGAAACGCATAGAAAAGTTCAAGCCATGTTTCAAGCCAGAGCAAGACGTGGGCAGAGGTACGGAAATGAAGAAGAAAAGGACACAAATATCAAGGTCGTAGGAGTTCCTGAGTACAATTTCAAAACTGTGAAAAAGTGATACTTGTGACACCTTAGGTCAAGGCGGTCTGGCCTAAAATGTATACAAAGACAAAATCTTGAAGCAGAGACAGTTTTTCCTATGATGTCAATAGAAATGCTTCTGAATGGGTACATCAATGGTATGACAACTGCATGGAATCATTTGAACCATCCCAAAGTCATTGTTAACTGTAAAAATAATAAAGATTCGAAATGTTGTCACTTCCTTATCGTCACTTATAGTAGTTAATTGCTGAAACCATGCAATTAAAATGAATAGGAAATAAATGGTTTATATTTAACTACTTGCTTCGATCAAAAGAAAAAAGGGAAAGTCAGGGAGAAAGATCAAGAGGAAGTGAGAGTGGGAAAGAAGGAGGGGGAGCAATATGGAGGAGTGAAACAGGTAAAAGAGTAGCCGATGTCACTCTGACCCCCACAGGAGGGAAATGGGTGAGGTAGGACACTACGGGGGAGCACAACACGAGCCACGTACCCACTCAGACCCACTCGTGGGTGATTGACAGTGCCACTGGTACACATGAAAATGCTTCTGAAGAGCTACTAACCCCCCTATGGGCAGCATGGCAGAGGAGCCCCCTCTGGGTGAGTGATTGTAGGGGTTAAGTTGAGATCAGGCTCACACAGTAAAATATGACTGGAGTTCAACCATACCAACGGACCACTGTGCTCCTTTGAAACAGAGATGGAAACCTTGACCCCCCCCCCCTGCCGGAGGACATTTAACTCTCATTCTTCGAAGACGAGAGCAGCCTTGATTCACCTTAAATCAAATAATATTTAATCTGGCATAGCCTGCTGGGCAGGAAGAAGGTGGCGCTGCCAGGAGGCACGACTCCGTCTCAAAGTTGGAGCCAATCAATATGTTGCCCGTGGCTCCGCAATATCTAGTTATCTGACAAGAATGTCCATCATGTAGGCAGACGTGACTAAGTGTGGGTACGTGATGTCAGACTCTCATCCTGCAAACCAGTCAGGGCTTTTTTTTGGTTTCCATGACAAACCCCTTTCGTGGAATCGGCGATAAACACCGCATGATTTCGCTGTCGGCACAATGTTCATTTTGGACACTGCTCAACGTCACGCTGAGGCCTGTCATCTTTTACAGAACATTTTAACAGCAGCGCGCCGCGCTCACACAATTGGCCACAAAAGGCTGTCTTGCAACTAGGAAAGAGCAAAGAAAAATACCTTCACAAATGGATGCGAATGAAGACAAATGGGACTGTGTTCGAAGCCGTGTGTCGGGAAAACATCTTCAAAATTGATGCAGTCATCAACATAAACAGGATGTGGTTTTATTTTTACATTTTAGGAAATCTGAAGATGATGATTGCATATTAGTGCAGCAAGTGCTAAGAGCGTATTCATGCAGCACTTACCAGAGTCGAACTCAAATAGCAGGGTTGTGCGTGTTTAGCTGCGGTGCCAATCATATTTTAATACAGTTAATTTTGCTTTCCTAAAACGGTCCGTGTTTCACAACTCCCCCGCGCTTTACACATGAACTTCAGTTTACTCATTAGGAGGCGTTCTACTCGGTCTGTAAAGATATTAAGGACAGTCGGGATAAATATGACCCTGACGATGTCATCAGGGTCCCGGCCGTGGAAAGCCTGAGTTACTAAATGGGGCCCGGTTTAGAAAAGATATGGGCTTTTACCCAGGCTATGAATTTCAATGTAACGCCCACAAAACCCCAAACTTTGTTGAGGTGCGCTACTAAATATTTACAGTACCCTTTTATTGGCTGACGGCTATCTTAATTAACAGCGACTTACAGCAAAGTATGTCTTACTATCCACTTATTTACAACAGTTGAGAATATCAAAAGTTATGATGGTAACAAACATACAAATGGCCTTCTATGCATCTGTTTTAGGTATTCTTAATGCAAATAAGACTCAGTGAGGATTGGAGGATTGTGGCTGAAACTGTCCTTGAAGCCTATACCTTCACATCCTTTTATATTCTGCCTATGGTATTGCAACGGGCTGGACATACTGCAGCTGGGGCATCCGGGATGTCTGAAGACATCCCATGATTTCCTGAGGGATGGCGAGTGGTTCACTTCGTGGATGGGTGGAAGTATGAAAAGCATGGCTGTACCGGGGAGACTTTACCATCCTCGTGAGAGACCTGCTCCACACAGCAAAGCCATTTCCCACACTGGGCAGTGGTGGATCCTTAACAAAGGTCTCCAGATTTATAGCTTAGTGAATTACTCTTAACTTGTATTGTACAAGTTTAAACAGTTCTTGTAAAACTGTCATTTCTTTTTTATACTCGTCATGAATGTGAATGTCTGTCAATCAAGTAAAAAGAAAGCTATGGCTTATAAAAGAAATAGAATAAAGAGTTTCAAGAGGCAAATTTATACTCTTTTAGTGAATCATTCAATTCTCCCACAACAAATGCCACTGTGCGTCTAGTTTGATTAAAAAGTGAAACTTTTCATTTCTATTCTAGCTTTTGGAGAAGTAGCCTTGGAGAACTAGTGGAGCACTCTCCTCTGTCACCCTGTCTTTGTGCGTCTCCATCCCCTTTCACCGTTGTTTTGGAATACTTTCGCTGGGGAAATGATGAGGAGAGGCAACAAATGATAGGAGGGACAGTCGCCCATCTGTTGGCTGATGCAATATTGATCCCAGGCTCCCATCAGAGTGAAAATGGAAGGTTTCTGTGGTTGGAGTCACAGAGAATAAACGCATTGACACGAAAGCAACACAAATACACGTCCAGACAAAGAAGCTCGGAAGGTTTTTCTGCCTCCCGTTCAATTATTTCAGTATACTCTGTAGACAAATTCTCTGCTGTATTATCTTAAGGTAATAATGCTCTATTTCAGTCCATTTTCAACCAAACAACTTCCAACACCTCAGTGTCTAAGTGCTCGAGAAAGCGTTGCAACTAAAAAACCCTCCTGAGAACTTCAAAAAGGTTACTAATGACGCAGAACATGGCCGTGAACCGTGGACAGTTTTATGATATGTTATGAGATGGCTGAACAAGATGACAAGATGCGTCGGGAGCGCTGAGGGCAAATTAGACAGGAGATTAATTACGTGGAATACGTGGCCATACCGCAACGCACTATAAATGTCCTCATCTCTCCGGCCTGTCTGCAGCAAACAGATGAGTTCATAAACAGACAGCGGAGGACGGTCTGTGTCCTCAGGCAAAGAAGTGTGTGTGTGTGTGTGTGTGCGTGCGTGTGTGTAAGAAAGACAAAGACAGAGATATACACTGAGAGACAATGTGTCTGGGAGTGAGTGGTACCCACACATGCATGTATGTAAGTGATGATGGGATAAGATGAGTCTGAGCGTATCCCAGTGATGAAATAGATAAATGAGTGATAAGTCATTTCCTCATAAGGTTGGCTGATGTGTATATTTGTCTGTAGGCGTGTAGTTGTTTGCATGTGTGTGAATCCTTCTCACAGTGGTTTCCTCCCAGCACACTGTTGTGTAACCAGCCTATTGTGACTTTAATTATGTCTACTTGTCCTCTTATGCTATCTTATGCATTGGTAGCATAGTTCTTGGATAGCATCGTTTTTAAACCAGGCCATTGCCATAGTGTGAAACTGAATGTACAGATGGTTTAACTTCATTTGAGTACAGCCAGATCAACACTTCTGCCTCGAGGGGTTAAAGCGTCCACATGGAGCCCTTTGCACCTTCTATGCCTAAAAACTGTTGGCTCATTTATATCCTGAATGGTTAGCATAATTTTTCAGATATCAGCTATTAACTTGACAAAAAAAAAAGGAAGGAGAAGGCGGAGGAGGAAAAGAAGAAGAGATAGATTTCAGTACATTCATAGGGTCGGGGGACTCATGATAGACGATTACGTGCGTAGAAGAAGAAGCGTAATCTATCTATCTCCAAAAAAAACGTGGTGACTTCCCTACCCATCATGCAACAGGATAGTGTCTTGTCCCTAGACCCTACATGATTGGCTATGTAGACTGATGTGCATAATTACTTCTTCCAGAGGAGAACAAACAAACTAAAGCTTGAATAATAATTCACCCAGGCTTTTATATCATCTGATATCAGCTTACTGCAGATAAATCAGTGTGGCTGTAGCCCTACATTTCCACCATTAGGTAACAAATAAATGTCAGTACAGACGTGCCAAAATACATTTGAGGGAATTTAGAAACAGTGTCACCATTACTTCGTTTGTCCACCAGAGAGCTCTGAGAGTTTTACGCCAAAAATGTTTGCTCAGTTTGTATCTTTGGCACAATAAAGAAAAGTATATCCAGTATATCTTTATAAGTTGCAAATCAACTTGTCCCAGTAAGATCATGTTTCTTGACCTCCCCATTATAACCTGAAGAAAATGCTCCTTCTATAGAAAGAGAAAGCAAACCTCCGCGCTGCGGTAACTGTGACCCACGACATTAACAGTCAACGAGGGGAATCATAGAAGAGAAGACTGCACGCACACCCATCCCATAAGTACTCAAAAACATTTTTGTGTGTGCGTTGGGCTTTTGTGTTCGTGTGACTTGTCTGCATGTCGCTGCATCTGCCTCTGGCTCCCATGTAAGATTCCTCTCCGTCCTCGGTTCAGGTGGAATAATGGAGCGTGGAGTAGTATGCCATTCCAGTCATTCAATTACACAGCCTGGAAATGATTACCGCACCAATCGTAAACACACAAGCCAGCACACAGCAGCCCCCCCTTTCTCTCGCTCTCTTTTTCCTCCTATTGTTGTAATGGAACTCTGTAAATAGGGCCATTTCGAGTTGAACAAGCTTCAGGATGAATTACACTATAGGCTCCGTGAGTCAAGGCAGCAGCGTAATGGATTTTCCTTATTCCATTTTGTCCGCGCCTCACGCCAACGTTATGTATTCTGCCAGCCAATGCATGTAGTGTATGAGGTGGCTATAGTTGAGGTGCAGGAACGAAGGATTAGATAAAAAAGAAAGAAACAAAAGAGGTCTATTGCGTTGAAGGCTAATAAACTCAGTGTTTCTGTTGGGTAGAGGAGAGATAACTTTGTCCTTGGCTCGCTCATAACCTCATCAGAATCGCTCAATGAATCACGGAGCGCCATAACTCATCGCGGGGGCAGCTGTGATACAGTTAAGAAACACCCTTGGTGGAGAGAAGGGAGCTGCATCTTGGGTTGGAATTGAGTCAAGAAAACATGTTGGAAGGCACATATAAAACACAAGCACGCGCCTGCATTTGTTCCCGTTATAGATAGTTTTTCAGATCAATAAGCCTGTGAGATTTTTCTCCGTACAGCAGTCAACAAGCGATTCTTCTCTTCTGCGGTTTTCTATAGAGAGTCTGTCTGTGGTATGAAAAGGTAATAAAAAAAAATCACAAACAGCAGTGACGAGGCTATTTCTAATAAATATAGTGAATGGATTTTAAAATGTGATCATTCTGTTCTGCGACAAAACAGCGGGGAGAAAAGGAGAGGAAAGTCAAACACATAAGATCTTTATTTTAATAGATTATCAGCGTGTTTTCTTGCCAGATCTGCTCTCGACAAGATCTGAACGACGGGTCTTCTGCGAGCAGCCAATGAACATGGGCGCCAAATGATGCGGGCAGAGCTTTTTAAAAATCCTGGGGCTTCACGACACTTCCGCGTCCAGTGCGACCCACCTGAGCCGTATGTATCATCATAAAAACTATGTGGCGAGTATCCGGACGATACAAATAGTCCGTTTTTTTCTAGATCTGGGTACAAAAAAGGATCGATAACTTGTCGTTTGAGAAGTTTCGATACTTGCTGGTTATTTTGTTGGATACATTTAAAGGGTACCCATCCCTACAGGTAATGTTCCTTGTGAAGACTTTCCAGCTTAACTTGTCTCAGACAAACTCAGTAGGGGCTGAGCTCCTAGTTGTGGATGAGAACTGTGCAGCAAACAGACTTACATTGTGAATTAACAGGATTAAGTGCTTTAAGAGGCTTGTCAGGTAAACCTGAACCCGCCTGCCTAAAGACTGAGGCTGACTCTGAGCTACTTTCAGACACTTTGAAGTCTCTAACTATCTCATCCATGACTGGCATATCGGAGAGCCCGTTCAGCACCGACACACTGGTTCAACACTGTGATTGGGCATGAACCTGTATCCAGCACATGCAATTTGTTTCTTGTTTGCAGCTACAAGACAAAGACAAGGGCTGGGCGATTTGGCCAAAATCTGCTATCCAGATAAAGGTCTTTTTATATCTTGATAACTATATATCAGAATATAGAACGTTTTCTTGTCATTCGATAAATAACCACATGGTAAAGCCTTCTCCTGTGTGAGTGACATACTGAGTATTTTTCCAACTTTATGAGGCACTTTAGTGCAAAATAAACAAAACAGTTTGAGTGAAATAATAAAGAAAGACTAAATAAATATAGGCCATAGCTTTATCTTATCAAAAACAGCAGATAAATGCATGTTACAGGTCAGGTGGCAGATATAATAGCTCACAATAATTCATAGATGCACATCTTGGTCTGAATCAACTGCATGTAACGTCTACTTGACCTAACTGATTACTTTATTGTTAATAATAATAATAATAATAATAATAACTGAGGTTATAGCTCTAGAGACGTTTTCCGTTCCATTTTTAGAACTCCCGTTTTCACATTCAGTGTCACAGCAACGTAAAAGTGATGGACATGTAGTGTGATAGCATCAAACATTCATACCAGCCTGAAACGCGCTACCGCTATATACGATTCACTTTTATCTGTGTGCACGGCTGCTCCGTAGATTCAACGTCAACGTCATCCCATTAATGAAACGCACATGATCACCGATACGTTTAAAGAATTGTAGTGAAGTGTGAAAAGTGTAGAAATAGAGTAACCTAGAAATCTCTGCTGTGTGCCTTTGATTTCATAAGCATGAGCTGTGGGTTGTGGCAGGCTGGGAGGTGTGTTTCTAGAGGCAAAGGGGACCACATGCTGATAAATGAAATCCCAAACTTTATGGATCTAGTGTCGCATTTTTTAAAAGGGAAGCGGCCCATGTTCCTCAGTTTCACTGAAAGTAGTTGAAATCTTCCAGAGTGGTGATATGTACACACACTGCTAATTAAAATGACCCTATTATAAACTGATGTACAAACATTTGTATTAAGTCAATGTCACTGTGAAATATGCAAATAATTATGTATTGACCTTTCAAATCCCCTGCATATGTACCTATTCAAATCAATGCTAAAGTCAATATTGCATTGGACACTTTTGGACAAATATCATTAACGCCCGTTTTAGTTGCAGACTCGCTGTCTGGTTTTCAGATATTCTGGAAATCTCTTGAGAAAGTGTGCAAACAATGTTTCTCTTACACCCTTCAAGACGTGGAACGACGGAGACCACAACAAGATAAAGCACATCTCTTTCCAAAATGTTCCATCTTAACGGTGTAAAAAGCCACAGTTCTAACTTGTTCTGAGAACAGAGGGAGACGGAGGACTGGACTGGGGCTGTGTGGTGACAGGGGGTACAGTCGCCTTGCAGTGGGCGGTATCACCGCAGAGCTCCTCAAAGCTCGGAGAGCGACACATTTGCTCCGTCTCCACTTGGATCTTCCTCTATATTATTAATACCTCACCCAGGAGAGGGAGTTGCCTTCAGCGGATATCAAAGGCCTGTGCAGACGCAGCACTTCCTCCGTTATTAACAAAGCGACTCTCGGAGATCGAGACTTCACATCACGTACGGAGTGCCAAGAACAGAGCCTGGATCAAACACTTTGATAAGGAAGAGAAAGTCTGTCTCGACTAAATGTCTGTGGGTCGAAATCTTTTTTACTTTTCTTTCCCCCCAATATCCTCCTTTTAGATATAGTTGTATGATTTCCCCTTTTTTTTCACTTCGGTGGCCCATTTTGTGCACATCAGGTGATGTTCATGATAATAATGATCAGGATGATGATTCGTACATTCGTGTGCGTATGTGTGTATGTGTGCGTGTGCACAGGTGACCCCAAGTAGTCGCTCTATGGAGCCTGATTCAACAGCCAATCTCACAGTGGAATCGACGCCTCTACCTTTCCCAGTTAGCTATATGATGACAGGGCCGCAGCGATGTCGTCGCTCACGCGCAATGCACCGCGGTGCATTCGGCACTGTTCAGAGATCAGCTTCCTCGGTCAATAAAGCGCGCACCGGGGAATGTATTCCTTCAGTATGACTACATTCACCATCAGCAGTGATTGGACATGTGCATAAAACGTGGCACGTTTTCCCATAAGTTGAACACGGAGAGCATTCTAAATGTCATCTCTTTAAATAGCCACATATTTTTGAGCAAATGGATTTTCTGCGACGCTGAAACAGGTCAGAGGAGTTAAAGAACCATCACAGTTTAAAATAGAAATAGGCTGCTAAAGCATGACATACTGTGCTGATGGAAAAATTGCAGTCCAGCCCGGAGATTCATAAGGCACTCTGGTCCCTGGCTGCTGGCTGCCAACCTCCAACAAGCTATACGAAGATTCAGAGGTAACCCAAGTGATGACCTTATACAAATATCGCAACATTAAAATTTCATAATAAATTTCCTGTGACGACAGCTATTTAAATCTCGTGGGAGTGGGCTCATTATCCCAGTCTCTGTAATGCCAGAAGAATCTACAGTATGAGAAATGCTCGCACTTTATCACAGTATGGGGCTTTAAATGGTTCTGAGAGTGTTTCTGATTCAACTTCAATGTTTCTCACAGGATCTTGCGAGACCATGGTAGGAGGACGCTCCCCCAGAAGAAAATGTTGTACATTTTAAAGCACTCGCAGTGGTGAAAGGTTACTGAGCACTCAAGTAAAGTAAAATGTTGAGGTACTTACTTGAGTATTTCAATTGTATGTAATTTTGTACTTTATTCAAGTCAAAAACATCTCAGAGGGAAATATTGTACTTTTTGCTTCACTACATTTGATACTAGTTACTAGATCGACTACATTGCAGATTGTTAATAGAATAATATTAAAAAGTAATGGTTAATATAATATAAGCTCTGCCTTTACTCGCTGCACCACTAAAGTGATAAACACATTTATACAGCAATCATTATAATCCAATGATTTAGGCCTACCGTAAATATTTTCTTTGAAAATGGGCCAATCTGCAAGCCAGCTTCTTCGGTTCATTATGAATCTGTGGCGGCACAAAATAGACTTTGGCGGGCCGCCACAGTCTAGGTAATGAATGTGAAACACTGGACTTAAAGCGCTGGAAATACACGCAGTATCATAGTGTACCAGTATTCTACTAGCAAAGAAATGCATAGATAGGCACCACCCTCTCCACCCTCTGAACTTTATGAGATCGCACGTCTGCCATGTTTTCTATGGGCTGAACAATGTTTCCCTTCTCACGTCCGTAAAGTATTTAACACCAGGCGTTCCTATCAGCAGTCCATAATGGCTCCTTTGATAGCATCCTTCTAGCTTAAGAGAGGATCCATCACCAAAAAAAATGGTGAAGCAGCATTTCCTGCCTACTGTGACTCAGCGCTGATTGGCCCTTTAAAGACAGTATAGAATTAAAGTATGAATAAGAAAGCTATCTGAAGGTGTCAAACAGTGTGAAGTGGGAGATAAACCTCGCCCCATGCTCGCCAGCAGAGCCATTCACAACATTAATGCTCATTAAGGCTCTATAGTTACCCAATTAAAATGAATGATTGCTTGAGGAAATACTGGGACGATCTATGTACACCACTCAGCGCTCAGTGAATGCAGTTTATATTCTCCGTTTCCTGCACTCCCTTACACTTACCAGATTTAATTTTCAGCAATAAGTGAGCTAAATGCGAGAATATCATTTCCACAGCTTCTTGCAGAGCAGGGACCCGGGTGGTGCTGCGGTCGATCGACGGGCCACAAACAATGCTGATGACACTTTGGATTTCTCGGCCTGAGAAGTTTCTTCAGAGCTCTATTAGAAGTTAAAAGTTGGGACCACTATCGGGAACTCTATAAATTGCAGCGTTGGGGGGATCCGTGCCTCCAGGCATCTGTGACTTTGACCATGAGTTTCCCAACAACCCTCCAAATCTTAAAAGTGACACCGACTGTTGGCCAACGTCGATGGTAGGCTGTAACGGCGCCATAAAAATGGTCACCTTGACTAGTTTTTCCAGACACTTTTTCTTCTACTGCTACCATCTGGCCGATCTATGTAATTTTTATTGCCTGAGGAGTGGGGGAGATTTGAAACTAGTCCTGTGAATGTGATTTCCCTTGGACCTGCTGTCTCAAGAGGTGCAGATCGTTTTACAGCCGAAAAAACGTCTTAAAAAGAGAAAAGGGTCGGTATTCAGAGTGTGTTCTCAGAGGCCCAGACCGAGATCTGACCTCCAGAAAACAAGAAGTGTGCAACTGAGACTAACAATGGTGGGGAGTCGGGGAGGGGGAGCAAATCATCTAACAATCAGGATTATTACCTTCTAATATTCTGAAATCAATTCAGAACTTCCAAAGTATATATTTACCTTTTCTCTACTAAATAAACTAGATATTGCATTGAATATCAAAATGAATATTCGATGGTGAAAGAAAGAAACGCTGCACTTCCGCAGCCGTCTGCCTCGCGCTCACTGAATGCACCTGCGGAAATGTAACATTAGGTCAAGCTGAACGCTGAATAATTCAACAACAACCGTCACAATGGCGGAGAACTCGGCTGCAGAGAGAGTGACACCGGGTCGTAACAGCAAGTGGTACATCGCATCATGTGAACTCACGTAACCACTTTAAATATTTGTGAGTTGTACACAGCTACAGGAAATGTGTTTTGCATTGGGATATTTACTGGAAAAAAAGTTATTACTTTCAGGTAATATTTTTTTTTTGTATTGAAATAAGAAGGTATCGTATATAGATAACTCCATTGCGACTCTTTCAAAGCAGAGACCAATAGAAATAGAAACAGGGCATCGGACAGAATTTGAGTTTAAGCAGCACGTTGCGCTGCCCAGTACTTGGTAGATCAATGATGCATTTAACGTCATAATGTCGTAGTGGTATTAGGTGTTATTGTAGTTATACTAGTAAAAGTAACTAATCCTAACCCTCAAACGGCTTGTCCCAGCCATAGATTAATATAAAAAGAAATAGAACATGAGTGGAAATTAAAATGTTACCCCTTTTCTGTTACAGTCTCATGTGCTAGCAGAGCTCTCATACAGCAGCTGCCAGAAGATCAGCTGTCGACTAAGGTTTCTCTAAAAAGAAGGAATGACATATCATGAGTCATAATTCATTCTCTCAACTACATACAGTCTCTTTTCAAATACGCTTATTTTTCTACAGTGTGTCAGATACTTAGATAGGTCAAATGTGTTTTGGTCTTTGTTTGAAACATCCCGAGGGCGGTTTTCTGACAACCATTTTCTTTTTTTCAAACTTTCTTTTCTTTGTAAGTATTACTTATTAGTGAAAAAATGTATGATTGTGTATGTAAAATATATGTATATGAGAATAGAACTATATGATTCTGTGCTTATAAGTCGCCTATATGTGCATGAGAGTAAAACGTACGATTGTGCGAGTAACAAATGTGTGATGTCCAGTGTGTGTTTTGGCTTACAGGGCTCCTTATATATACTGTGATGCTTCCTAGTGTTCTCTCAATCACTGTAGCGAGACGTGTTTACCTCTTACTTGTATTTTAAATGTCAGTTGATGACAGAATAACTACACATTGAGAGATACGATTTATATTCCTCCCGGGGCCTCCTGGAGCCTTAATCAGGAGAATCGCTGCGGGCCGGTCAGCTATCAAGAGTCGAGGATGACACTTCAGACACCAGAACCGATACCGCAGTATTGATGCTCAGATGACATTATTGATTACTTCAGATTTTCAACATGTTATCATCGTCGAAGCACATTTTTTTATGGGCCAAAAGGCACTGCTGAGGAAATACAACCCAGTAGAGCCAAGGTTTATTTCTACAGTGTATATACGGCTGGCAATGTAGTACATCATTTGCCATAGCAAATTTGATGATGTGTATCTGACGGCGACTCACCAAAGGGAAGCCAGGAGACAACCGCGCAATAATTCAACAGTTGAGTGGTTGGTTGGTCTACAGTGTTCATCCACTGTGTCCGGACAAGACGTGGTCCTTTCTGTGTTAGTTGAAGTAGGTTCATGCTGGAGGATGGGTAACTTTTTCATTTTTTAAATAAATAGTTTCTCTCTGTTTTGGGAGGCTCAGGCTGCCACAATAATGTTTAATAGTTTTCCCTATCGATTCGTTTCGAGCATTATTGTCTGGAGCGATTGTTTGGTCTTGAAAGTGTCAGAACACTGTGAAAAATGTATCGAACCCTCGTGCAATTCCAGCTCTCCTGTAGCTTTGATGTCAAGACCGGGCATCAAGCAGGGATGTTTCATTTCAGCATTCCTGTTCCTTCTGGCAACTGACTGGATGTGGATGGAAACATTGAACAGGGGGAAAAAAAGGATTCAGGGGACAATGTGGGGGCAGCTAGATGACCTTGACATTGCAGATGGCATAGCTCTGTTTTAAGACACAGAAACAAATGCGGAAAACGACGAAGATCCGCTCCCTGTCCTAAAGCACAGCACCGCCCCAGAGGAGGTAGGTAAGCATTCACATATAAGTGACAGATGCAGACATAAAAAGTAGGATCAATTAGGACAGAGTGGTGAGGAAGTCCGGGAGCTCAAATCACATTTCAATCAACACCAACATCAATACCCATCTTTAACTCCAACATGAAGCGTGTGATGCTCAGAGAAAAACAATTAAACAGGCCGCAAACAGTCCTTGAAACCTGCCTGAGGAGAATACTAAACATCTGGTGGAGAGACAAAGTAAGCAATGAACGAGCCGGGATGCCATTGACTTACAAATTAGAATGAGAAGGTAGGAGTTGGATTGGACACACACCCACAGAAAACATCCCCTGATGAGCCCTTTAATGCAACCCCCCCCCCAATGAAGAAAGAAAAGAGGTCGCCCAAGGAACAGCTGAGCAGGAAGGCACAAACGTCCGGGAGTGGGCTCAACTCGGGAGATCTAAAAAAAAAAAAAAAAGGCCAACAACGGAGTGCTTTGGAGGACATTTGTCAATGAAATGTAAAAGTAGAATTTCGGTCGACCACAGAGAATCTTGGTCGACTGAAATTCTGAATACAGACCCAACAATGTAATGCCTCGATGGAAACAATAACCTCCACACACACACACACATGCAGGCAGCTAGGTGTAACCTTGGCTTGAGAGGTAGAAAGACAGGAAGACAGACTCAAGTAAGAATACTCCTTGCCACCTTAAGGACAACTGTATTAGTCACAGGAAGACTGGGGGAGTCATGCACTGCCGAGTGTTATTTCACTCCCTCTATCAGTGGCCTCATCTCTCTGTATCTCACTTCCACCCCGTCTCTCTCACTTTTTTCTAGGGGAACTCGTTATCTCTTAGCAGCGAGGTCTTTGGTCTCGCAGAGGCCAAGGAAAGGATCATTGGTTCTGGTTGCGAGAGTGTGTGTGTGTGTGTGTGTGTGTGTCTGTGTGTCATACAAGCACTTGAAAGAGAAGGGTGAGATGCCATAATAAAAGCATTAGTGGAGAGGTAAGGGTGCAGGGCTAATCTCATGGGAGCCAGAGAGGGACCAGAGAACTTTATGTGTGAGAACTTTTCTTTTTTTTGTCGCTGGAGCTTCTTGCTGATCTCTTTTTAATCCTTGCCTCCTTCCATGCCCTTTCTTTCATCGTATCCTTCTTGCCTTTCTTTTTTCTAATTGCATGCCATTTGTCCCACTGACGTCTGACGTCTATGGAGTGATCTCAAAACGGTCACGAGAGTATTACATGATCTAGAAATGAAAATTAACTTTTACAAATGTCTACAACAATGTGTGTGTACCTTCCATATTCACAAATGCCGGTTCCAATCTACACACAAATACCAAGAAATGTGAACAAATGTAAAACAGTTTCAGATAAATGTCAACATTTTACATAAAGATGTTGAACTTCAACCTCAGATCTGATCATTTCTGCCTTCCTGTGTATATAAATGTCTAAAAATATCCGGGACAATCTTTTGCATATATTAACAGAGCAATGTGTGCACATACCTCGTGATACGCACAGATGAGGTTACATTTGCGCGTGGAGTTTTTAAGATTACGTTCACGGTGTCCAGCTCATTTATAGGTCTTGTAATACGCATTCCGTGACCATTTTGAAATCCGCTTCACTCCGGAGCTGTGCTTCAGTTGATTCAACTCAAATTCCAATTCCTTTTTCCTGCCCTTGCATCTCTTAGAGCGGAATCACGCGGAGGCAAGCTAAATATGTTGAGTGCCAAAGAAAGAACAAATAGGCAGGAGATTATATTCCCATTAAAATCTTGGCTGCTCTCATTGTTATTGACGTGACAGAGCTCCTAGCTGCTGTGAGGGCAAACAGTGGCGCGCGCACGCACACGCACACACACACACACACACACACACACACACACACACACACACACACACACACACACACACACACACACACACACACACGGTGTTGGTTTCAGTTGTGGCTGTCTGCTCTATTCAAACAACACATCCACCCACACTCTAAGAAGTGATGTGTTCAAAACGACTACAAAACGTCTACATAGTGTGCTCAGGGACAACACGCTTTGTGTCAACCATTTTTACACACCAGCTGTGTTACTGTGTTATTACTGCACTTGGGTCGATCATGTATAACCCAGATAAACACACACAAGTCTTTACCTTTGCACATTGTGTGTCACTGATGTGTACTGGAAGTACCAGGTGACTGTAAGGAATATTTTCTTTCAATAACAATGAAAGAATGAATTAATAAGCCTTATGTTTAACATTTCATTTTTCATGTCAAGCACATTTTTTTCAGACTAAATCATTTGTAATACAATATATAAAACAAGCCATGTTTTCAAATGGAATTACTGAACATGACATCGACAAAACATCAGCAGAGCCTCGCCTACATATCGGTGTACCTTGGATTGAGATAGAGCTCTTCAGCGATACAATTTGACATAATGTCAACCTCATTCACATTCATCATTTCAGTCTTTAGTTTGTTGCACAACATATGCATATACATGCTAAAAGTACTGAACTTCAAGCACTCTAATAAGAAGGAAGAATGTCTCACCCTTGGTTATAACATGAATTATCTCCCCATGTCAGTGCTCTGAATTGTGTAATGCATCTACAGTTGTTTCTACAAGTTCTTTAACACGGGTTACACTTCTTGTTACATCCATAAGTGTTACATTTGTCAAGAAAGTATTCTGTACCCGCTTACGCTTACGTCTCGGGGAGGAAGCACATTTTATCTTTTTGTTTATTTGGAAAACAACTATTTAAATTCCAATCAATAAATTCAATTGTCAACAAAATGTATTTTGCAGCACTCAGCCCACGCATGTGTGGGCTGAACACATACTACACGTGTGTGTAAAAAGGACACAGAAATGACACAGAATGTGTTTTAAGTGCCTTTGACACAGAAGACGTGTTGATAAAAGTGACAGAGTGTACCGAGTAGTTCTGGTGCTGGCTGTGTCGGGGTCTCTTGACATCCCCGCTATCCCCTCGTGCTTCTATGAAATGATATCAAAGCTTTGAAGCTCCCTTTGGATCACACAGAGCCAAGCTGTCTTACAGAGGCAGCTGTGTGTACACATGCATACTGAGGACAGTGTGATGTACATACGCTAACTGAGACAGTGTGGTGTAAGTAAATACACGCAGCGGGCCCCGCACGCACACACACAACAAAAAACAACACAAAAAGTACTTAAAAAGTACAAATACACACCACCATCACAGCCAGCAGAATTCGCCATGAAATTGAATGGATGGGCCGCTGTTCCACTCCATGGTCTCACAGTGTGTGCACGTAGCTTGCATCTGTGAATGAATGCGGAGAGCACTTGTGTATTTGTGTATTTGCATGTGTGTGTGTGTGTGTGTGTGTGAGAGAGAGGGGGGGGCTTGCTTGTGTATCAGAAATACAGACCGTCATCCTCATAAAAAAAGTATTTTGAAATCGTGCTGTGATCTGCAAAAAATATATATACAAAAATTCAGCATCCAGTCATGGATTTGGATAAAAATAGCTGATACACAGACTTGTACAGTGCAAGTAAGTTGGCCTCCTGTACCCATTTGCTACCAAGCTGGGCCTTTAAAATAAATGCAATCTGCTCAGAAACGATGTTAAACTTTGGAGAAACCCAAATAAACCACATGATACCAAAGTTATCCGGATGTTTTTTTTTTTTTTTATTGTTAGCGAAATAAAAAATGGTCATCTGCTGCCGCGGTCCCATTGTAACTTTTATAATCCCGATTAATATAGAATCAACATCTGTTGGTTATTATGGAGGTGTCAGCATTCTCAGTACGCAGTGACACTGGGAGGTTTATCATGCGGAATTGTCTGAAAAACAGCAATCTGGAACTAAAAATTGAATGCATGCTTTTTGTTGTTTATCCTCTAAATATGCAAATATTCAAATGGTTTAGCTACAAAGCAAAATAGATTGCTATAACTCAATAAATCATTCGTTCTGCAATGTGGACCAGAATGCAAATTCAGAACAGAGAGATGATGATGATGATGATGTTTAATATCTCGAACTGACCGGTTAAACCAGCAGTACAACTCTTACACTTGAGTGCATGCATAGCCTAGCAGTGAGTTAGCTTTTGATAGTTATTAAAAGACAGCTGCTAAGAAAAGGCTCTCACCTTTCCGTGTTTCTTACTCTCGGCTGCACAGGCATTTGTGAGTGGGTTTTGGCTTTGCTGTGCCGTGTGTACTTGTGCGTCTCCTGATAGCTTGAAATATTGATCGGAAGAGTCCCACACCACGGCACCGGGGGAGTGTCCAGCCAGGCAGCGAGGTGTGCCAGACAGCCTCTCAGAGTGAAAAACAGTGGGCATATCGCACTCGTATCCCTCTCTCATTTAGATGGTCCTCAAAGGCCCCATCAGCACCGCTTTTTTATCTCTCTGTTATCACACCAGACTGGCCTCAGACTCATTCGTGACAGGGACACCACAAAGTCTTACTGGCTTGCTTGTTTGTCTACACAGTCTTTATGTCCGCCAGGAAAAAAAGCTGCACATCTGGGCCTTTCACAATAACTTGTGTCGTTGGATGATATATTGTCTCAAAATACTTGAGTTAAACCATATTATCGTAATGGCGGTTAATAGGCGATCTAACTAAACGCATCTTTTTTTTTTTAAATATTATTTTCTTTCTTAAGCTATCCGTTCCCTTACATTGTCAACAGTGTTAAAATTGGTAGAATTATGTCCTTTTTATTTCCCAAAAATACTGTGGTATAAAATGTTGGTCACTTGCCCATCCCCCTTACAAACAGGCATGTAAACAGACAGTATTGAGGTCAGCAAACATGATTGAGGTCCCGTCCATATATTCTATGATAGCCCTATATAGCAAACAGGCTCATGCACATCTGCAGCTATTTGGTACAGCAGATGGGAGATGGATGATAGAAGTCATATATATGTGTTCTGCTATATGCAGTAAAGGTACAAGCCAAGAATGAATAAGCCATTGTCCATACTGTTAGCCCACTGACTAGGGCCCTATGATTTCCCCAATACGGACACCATGGATGTTATCGCGAAAACATTATGTGAAGGACTCATTGGAGGCCGTACCTCATAAACAAGCCTGAAAGTGAAACCTGCTCAAAAGATACTTATGGCTTTTTAAAAACTCTGTATTATTGAATTGAACGCTAAACGTCTGCTTCAACATAAACTCCGCCGCTGAGATTGAAAACTACTCTTTATTCTAACTTTGTATTCTTTGCGGTGTCTTCCCTAAAATAAAAGAGCTCTTGGCTGTTTTGTCGTAGTAAAACATAAAGCAGCACTGGAATGCGTAATGCTGTCAGAAGCCACGTCTTACAGACTCATGTTTGATTAAATGTGACAACGCAGACTGTGTCTCCATTTGTAAAAGTTCAGCCTCTCTCTCCAGCATATCGCATCTTTTCACAACTCTTAACTTTCGACTCGATTGCTGCTCGTTAAGACAGTCAAGGCAATCAGACTGCAGGGAATCTTGGGACACTGAAAGAGGAATAAAAAAAAAAAAAGGGCTAATCCACATCCACTCATTTTCTCTCTAAAACGTTCATTTTTACCAAGCTTACTGGAGCTTGAACACATCATAATGCGTCGCTGCAATTAATCCGGGCGGCGTGAATGAGAATGGGTTACGATATATGATAAGTGTCTGATTGAGTACGTTGTTTCAGACGCTTTAAGGCCGGTCGTCCACCGTTTATTTTGGACTTTGGGGTTGTGACAAATGGTGAGCTTTATGTCTGCTGAAGAACTTCCACACAAAAGGACGCGCTTTGTTCAATCTACTGACTTATCTAACATTCCTCTTAACTATAAAACATTACAGAAACACATGATCTCATGTCCACTTGAATTCATTGAGCACACACGGGTACAAGAGAGCACTTGCCCTCTTCGACCTCCTATACTTTGACTAGACTTCAAAAGCAGAGAAAGTGCCCACCTGCCTGGGTGTGTAACACTGGCTTCCAGCCTGGCGGTGCTCGCGGAGAGATAACCAGCCGTAGCTCTAAACACCCCCAGACAGACCCTTATCCCTCCGGCTTAATGTCCTTGTGGCTGAGGGTAATGCAGAGAGATGGATGGCCCCGACCTATCCCTCCACGCCGGGGTCCCTGGCTGTGAGATTGCATGCCTGATACTATCCTCCATCTCTCCGTGTGTGACAACCTAACTCCGACGTCCCCCCCCCCCCCCCTCACCTTCTCCCACCAAACCTCCCAGATCGATACGACTCACTGATGTGCCGTCCGTCAAATCCATGGGCTAAGCAATACACCACCTACCCGTGAGGAGTGATGGCTGCGAGACAGTGCATGAAATGGGGGGTAACACACAAACACACACACACACACACACACACATATATATGTGCTCACCAGTTCCTGAAACGGATCACTCAATCTGGTGCCAAACGATGGGAATTTTTCCTGGCTGTTGTGCCATCGTTCTCCCCTCGCTCTCTCTCTACTCACATCCTTGACATGTCATGATCAAACGGGTGCTTTTAGAGTTCAGCAGTTGACCTGGACTCCAGGAGGCCGCCATTCATACCCCCCCCGCATTCTTTTAGCACTTCATACCTCCATCACCCCTCCATCACCTTACATCCTTTCCTTCATCAACAAATCCCGCCATTTCTCTTCCCCTCCGGACGGATAGTTTCCGTATCATTCACCTTTATGTGAGCAACCCCTTCCTTCCCATCTCATCCCCCCCCGTGCTCTGTGAGGTACGATAACTGACTGGCTGAGAGGGTAATGGCGAAACGGAAGCGTGGCTCTCAAGCATGAAATGAAAACATGGGTGATCCACGAAGAGAAATCTATCTTGGAACAGATGTCAAGTGAAAGAGGAGAACCTTGATTCTTCGCCACATAATCCTCAATCGCTCCACTGTACCGGATAGCAGTAGAGAAGACACTGGGTTCCAATAGGTGGCAGACAAATGAGCATGAACATCGTAGAGACAAAAACAACAATGAGATCATCAAGATGCAGCGATCATAAAAGGCCAGCCGCTACAGTACAAACGTACTCGGTGTGACTTCAGAATATAGACATAACAGCCATACGTTCATACACACGTTCTAATAAGGAATTAAAAAAACTAGGCACAACGTATTGCAAATGCATGAGTGAACACATGCATACACATGCAGGCCAAGCCTTAATAACTTTCTCATCCGCTTCCTTCTGTTTCCCACGGCCCACGACTCAAAACAGGATTTCATTCATGTGCAAATTTCGGTTAAAGTTCACTCCTCCCGGGAATACAAACAACGCGATTTCAAATGCACGCCGTTATTGATGGAAGTGGATGAACACCTGCAAGACCCAAGGCAACGGCTCCCTTTGGTTCCACAGATCATCCCCGATAGTCACAATCAAGAAAATAAACAATATGAGAATTTAACCACAACTTTTACCTCAAAGTTTGCTTGCAGACGAAAAACTATTAAAAAGGCATGTGTATTTACTGCTGGGTACATTTTATAATGAACAGGATTTTACGAGTCATTGTGAAATCCCGCAATTAACGATACGATCCGCACGCAGGAGGCCTCGTTTAAAAGCCAGCTCTGCATCCGGCCGAGGAAACCAGCGCTGGTTACGGGCCTCGAGCCGACTGTGGGTGGCCAAAGGTATAAAAGGAGTTGGGGGGGGGGGGGGGGGACTGGTGCACCGGTGTGAATGCAGGGCCCTGCGTGAGCAATAAAAGAGATATTTACTGTAAATCTTCAGCAGCTAGGGGAGCTATAAACATCACAAACACAATCAGCTGCTGCTTTAGTGCTGCCTACGCATCTGTTCTTCTCCCGGGGAGAAGGAGGGAGCGAAGGAGGAGAGATGGGGAAAGTGAGTTGGGGCAATCTATGGCTTCCGCTGCATTGTAGATGCACTATAGATAGCGTCTACAGTGAGTGAGGGATGACGAAGGAGGGGTTTTATTTCCTTTATTTGGCAAACCTCTGCGGATTTTGCCCACGGCAGGATGCTGAATCCTGAAGTTAAGGGTTCCTTCAAATGAAGGCAAACCCTCACGAATAGCTCATTATACCATTGGCTTGAAGATCAATTGTAAATAAAGCAGCTGATCTTAAAAGGTAATTAGATTCACTTTCTCCTTTGGGGGATTTAATTTTTCCGACATCACTCTGGTGTTCCCTTCTCAAACAGCGTTTCCTGTACTGGGATTATGGCTAATGATGGACTGGGACGTAGAAGCATGCCTGGAGTTTGACTCAAAATTGCCCAATACTGTCAGGTGGTCACGATAGGCCTGAAAATTCAACACAGGTAATTGAGCAATAATGAGTGTGTGCATATTTTTGCTTTTCTACTTTAGAGATCATATGATGATACAGCGCACATATCTCTCATGCATGTGTCTCATTACAGTGTGCAGAGGATGTATTAAGATTAGGTAGGAGGTACAAGCCATATAAATTCACATTCACATCACAGCATACCAATGCATGTAATCAAATACATTACTGATCCACAAATCCCTCTTATTAGTTGAGGTACTGGAATATAGCACATATTCATTATGCATGTATCGTTCTGCAGTAGAGACAGAGAAATAAAAGCCACAGAACAAGTGGAGAAGCGAAGGAAATGAGTTGCTTCACTTACTTGTATTTGAAGACCATCATCCGTCATCACGGTGGCAAAATACTCAATAGCAGTCAAATAATTCCAATGCAATTAAGGTCTTCCTTCCACATAGAACTGCATACTGCAAAACTCCTTTCTCCACGCGCTTATGTCCTCTTCACGCTCTCTCCTCTGACGTTAACACGGTGGAGGCCCAGCTTCAAGTGGTAACTGTTAGCTAACGTTAATACTGTTAGAAATACTAGAGCTGAATATGGTTTCACTGGCAAAAGTGTGGTGACTTCTATTTACATTTTACACGTGTTTGTTTTATTCGCAGAGGCCTGGAATGACCCACGTTAGGTGCGTACGGTGTGGCAACGTCACCTGAGCTCATTAGAACGGGCTGGGGCGCACTTTTTCTTCTTCTATGGTTTTATTATATAAAGGACTGCGTAACTAAGTTGAAGGTGCATGGCGCCACCTACTGTACCGGAGTGTGTAACATTATTAGAAGGAAAATAAATGATTAAAGAAATTGTGTTCTGGATATCGAACCTGTTTCGTTTAAATATTTAGTTAAAGGCTTTTAAACTGGTAGCTACTTGTTTGTCTCCTGTCTCAAACAGTCCTTTGACGCTCCACTCGCTTCCTAAACCACCCCACCCTTCAGTCTTTCTCTTTCTACATTGAACTTCTTACTTTATCAGAACACGTTCAACAGTTTTCTTACATTTCATGTCTCACATTTATCTCACAGCCTCTTTTTTATGTTGTATAAAGTAATAAGTGATATCTTATTTTCTACATTTACCTCTATACTTCTCACTGTGACAGACTGTCGAATTTTGTTGTAATATATAGTCTTGTAGTGTGTTGTTATTTTAGATTTCCTGACAATTGCTTGAACAATAGGGGGAGTCTGGATTCAATTGGAGTAAACACCTTCTGTTTATTTTTATTATTAAAAAAACTTGTGAAAATCTGAATAATATAATAATATATTTAATTTGTATTTCATAAATTGCTTACCTTGAAGGACATGATCAGCAGATCATATTTGTTTTCTCCATATGCTGAGCTTTCCTCATAGCAAAAGAACCTCCTTATGTGATGAAGTGATCAACGCCTTTTACAGCAGGAAGAAAAGTTTTTTTAGTGAAAACCAAAAAGCATTAACTTTGATGTTCCTCTTAAGATTTTCTATTGACTTTTAACTTTCCGTAGGTGGTGCTGTTTTTGTCTCTTATCACCTGTTCCAATCCAGAGTTTACCAATTAGTTCCAAACATTAAGCAAAACATTAAATCGCTTCCTGTGCACCTCAGATTTAACCCATGAGAGACTCAGTACATGCAGATGTTACAACTATAGACGCTCATAAGAAGGGCGCGTTCAGTAGGTCATGCCATGTGGCTCTGATGACAGGGCAGAGAAAACGGTTGCAGGGAGAGCTTGATGAAGGTGAGAGCGTGCCATCTGTGCAGCTCTCGCAATTTCTCACCTCGATGATGCACGACACATTTACACAACTCCCTCTCTCTGCTTCCAACCTTCTCTCGGTCTTGTCTCAAGCTGGCCATCATCCATCTGCAACTACACCAGTCTGCTTCACACTCTCTTTTATGCTGCTCCGCAAATCAGTCTGTGTGTAATTTCCCCGCATACTTACACGCATCCCCACTCGCTCAATGGTGAGCAAAACACCTGGAAGAACAACAGTAGTTGTAAGGTTGCCAAATTGATTGGAGGGTCACCGACATCAAACGGCAGTTCCCTGCAATGACCGGTCTGCGGAAATCTCTTTTCAATTTACAGTGGATGGAGAGAAAATGGACACGAGGCGGAGATGGGAAGAGAGTGACCTCGGCGCCGAATCAGTGCCCCAAAATCGCCGATAAACATCCCTCGTGGCAAAGAAGAGGTCAACATCCAGGGACGGGCAGTGAGATTTTATCTGCAGAGCAAACCTGTCATGGAAAGAGCTGAGAATTTCCTGTGCACAGGTACATTTACCAGAGGCGGTGGAACATGAGGAGACATTCGGATATGGGCTCAGATAGACAGAGTTAGAGTAGTTAGAGAGAAAAGGAAAGAATACAAGGAGAATCTAATGAGAGGCACAGCGAATTCTCCCCCAATAAGAGAGCACGGACCGTTTTCTAAACCATTATCAGAGATAAGAATTAAAGCTTCCTGAGGTGACATACTCGAAGATCTTCTACTGCCCTCAGTTATTGTTCAACACCAATCATCTCAGGACTGACTAAATCACATGTGCACTTAGAATTTTTTTACTAGCAGCCTCTCTCCTTATCTGTGTTTGATTAAATAACAATAAGAGCAAAGCTGATCTCAGTACTGGTATATATATATATATGATGAAAGCTACCGTTTTCAGTCTTGCAGGTGTTTTACAACGTAACAAAAAGAAATGCTCATTTGTGTCGTGATAGGTTACCGTTCAGCTTTGGCTTTCTTTATCCATTTTTGCCAAAGACTGAAACTGTAACTTCTACAGCTGCCCTGCAAAGCATATACTGTAATTTGAAAATGTACTAGCAGGAATATAAAGTGATCATAAAGTTTGTCTTTTACTGGAAACTATTCTGACAAGTAAATAGTGGACTTTATGTATTTTTTTTCTGCATCACAGCTTGTTACGTTGGGTCTCTGACCCTGTGAAGTTCCTCAGCCTAAAGCACCCAATTATTGCCAGGGACTGTCAGTGGACATACATATGCAGTGAAGTTCAAATGAAACAAATGTGGTGCAACAGAACAAAAGCAATCTCTTTTCCTGTGACTCCTTTCATATGTTTGCGATTATAAGGATCACCAAGACATAGAAATATAATATACACTGTGATGTGGCTTGGTTCTTGTCCGCACAGCTCTAGTGAGAGATGAGGCTGATTTACAACAGAAAATGTGTTTGACTTTGAAGTAGTTGTACCAGCAGTACAACGGCCAAGGGTGGCTTCTGATCACAGCATGCCTTCATGTTATGAAGTTATTCCTTTACTAAGTCCCAAATGAGAAAATAAAATATTGTGCCATCATTACAAGAGCTTTGGGATGAAATATAATCCATTTACCCATCAAACTGTCATAAATGTCTCACCTAGGCAAACGTGGAGTCAGTAAATCATCAGTCTCTGATGGGTCATACCAAATAAAACTTCAAAATGTTTTCAAATGTACATAAATCCATTCCCTAACAGCTTTTAGATAATGCAAAGCTGTGGCCAGTGGTTACAAAATATAGCCGAGATTCAACAACCCGCAAGCTGGCCTCCCTGCATGTATCCCCTATCTTCAAGGTTATTGCCGAGCCATTTGTTGCGCGTTAGATAATTGACTCTTAGATGAGGAATAACCATGATTTATGGTGAGAGAGAATACATATTCCTCCATATCTCAGTGGTGATTTATGGTGTGATAGAGCCCAAGTGATGGCCATTTTATCTGATTGTACGTCACGCAAAGTAGTCGATCAAGTCCGCGCAATCAGTCACACCTCGTCCCGGCCGAGATGACAAGGATGAGAGGCAGGGGCTTCTCTCTCTGGGTTTCTTTGGTCTACTTAGAACTCTTTAAGGCAAGTTATTATATGCAGAGCTGGGTAAACCATGGTCAACTAAATCACACCCACCCCACACACGCGCTGGATTTATGATGACGGATAAACCCGAGGCTTAGGACATGGCATTCGTCATACGCAGGAATGGTCTGCGGCGAGGCTCCACATTTTAAACATATTTAACCTGTTCATGTGGCTTATTTCATTTCCTGCTCGCTAATGTAGCTCACTGGTAACTGGTAATGTTCAAACAGACTTTATAAGTGGGTCTCTTTATCATTAGTCATCATGAAGGCGGACTATTTCCCAGCGGTTACGTCATTTCTTTTAGTGGCTAATTCAGTCCCCGCTGCAGTAAACCCAATATTGAGCATTCTCTTGCTGAGAAACTCAATATATAATTTGACCAGAAGTAACTGACAAGGAAAAAAACGTCCTCTTGACCTTTTAGGATGCAGATCCTTAATACTTCAGATGCCGTGTGCGAGTGTGTGAGCGTGTGTGTTGGGCATGTGTGTCTGTGTGCGACTGTGGCGCCATCAATTATTCATTTTCAATATCTAATTCCGGATCACATCCTCTCATATTCTGGGGAGTGCTCTCCTCATGTCGGGAAAGAAATGGAACTCTAGGTACAATAGATGCCAGAGTCCTTGTAGAAATGATTTGGTTCAGATACCTACTGTCCTCTCAGATTTAGCACTAGATATTTGTAAAACCCTTTAATACACCTCATACTAGCTTTAATCTAACCAACAGTATTCACATCCTCCACTGATACAATTTAATAGCACTGCCTGTGGCTGTACCTCTCTCCAATTATTTGTCATATTAACCTTATTCTTGCCCCCAGCTTTCACTGCCTCTGTCCATGCCCTTATCACATTGTTTTCTTCTTTTTTTTCCTCCACCACCAATTGTCTGGTTTATATACTTCCCACACAGAGACCTCTACAATTCCATTTCTACAAACATGATGTATCCATAATGCATATCCCTTTTAAAAAACATATTCTTACTGTGATTTCACTGCTCATTTTCATGCCAAACTGCTACACTCCTCACTGATGAAAATCATGGAATAAATATTTCAGGTTACTTAAAAAGCAGATGCATCCGCTCTACCAAGGGGTGACTACGGTATGTGGTGGGTGATTGGAGGAGTCACAGTGGGGGAGCTCCGAGTGCTTACCAAGCATTCCCTTTACCATTGCTGGATGTATAAAAGAAGAGCGATGTGATGAAAGTGGACCAAGTGTATTAATTGGATTTGTGCAAACGGTAGGATATAGATTCCTGCTATACCCAACATCCCCAAACAGTGTATCAGGTTTCAGGTTGGGTTCAGACCAATTTGTTGCCTCGGGCTCAGGCCTGCAATGCACTGCAGGAAAAGACAGTGTGTTGCATTAGCCTGGCAAACAAAAGGTCAATAATGGATGAAATAAAGCAAAAACCTGCTAAAGGGCAGCTTCTAGAAATCTCCAATGACTGAGAATTCTTCTTCATCGTGGGAACATTATCGCCTCGTAGGACAAAACCATGTCTGTATTGTTCTGGATTTTAAAACTGTGAACAGCAAAGCACAGATGGTAAAGAAGTTCTGAATTGCCATATTGGAAATAATAGTTTATTATCATGAGACGCCCTACTGCCATGTGCTGATAGTTGGCTGCAGTTTGTGTTATCAGGGCAGGTTAGGTCTTAAAACTTAAA
Source organism: Pholis gunnellus (assembly GCF_910591455.1). NCBI lineage: Eukaryota > Metazoa > Chordata > Actinopteri > Perciformes > Pholidae > Pholis > Pholis gunnellus. The sequence goes on from NC_136543.1 coordinate 14,877,229, forward strand.
ACTCCACTGATTTAGCAATACACTTTTATAACATTGTCGGACTGAAGACAGACAGTTTAAAAAAAAGACTATCACAAGTCTTCTTTGTTCCATACATGTTTCTTCCTTGCCCGAATTAATAGTGGGTAATGTAGCCCACATTAATGCGACTAACAGTTGGTCTGAGTGTTAGGTGTGTTATGCTAATAGCCACTAATGTAGCCTTGAGCCGCTAGCGTTAAGCAGAAATGAGGAATGGGCCACAAAGATCATCTGGGAAGGTCACTTCTGTCTAAGTCCAGCGTTGGTTGGATTTGAAGACTAAAGGTTTGAACATTTAAAACAAATCTGAAATCACTTAAGGCAATTTATCAGCTTTCAGGCAGTTTCCTTTAGCCACCTTTGGCTTAATAGGACTTTTTTTCCCCACACAGCAGCCGACTCCTTGAGACCTGTAAAATCAGTGGGGTTCTAATTTCTGTTATATGGTAAGAATTATCCCACTCTCATATCTGCCTGTTAAATATAAAACCAAACACTGGAAACATGGTTTAATTAACATCTGGCATGGCTTTGTCCAAAGGTGACAAAGTCCACCAGCCTACATTTCAAAAGCTAACACCGTAAGCTATACTACTGGGAGCTGTTACTTCCTGGAGTCTCCACTGGTTGCCTGGAAACTGCTCCCAGCAAAGATGCAACTCCCAATAAAATGCCGGTAAAGTTGATGTTTTTACACTTTGGATTATGTACAGAGTTAACCTTTGTTACCCTTTAGACAGAGCCAGGCTAGTTGTTTCTCCTTGTTTCCAGTCTTTCTGTTGGCTAGGATAACCAGCTACTGACTGTAGCCTTATATTCAACAGACAGATATTGACTGGTATTGATCTTCTCATCTAACTGTGTGTATACACATACATGACAGAATATCAAACTGTTCCTTTAAAGACAGGCTGGGTTCAAGTCTCACTTTTAATGCCCATGCAGATCATGTCAAATTAACGAACCTGATGACTAAAGGTAAAACACGGCTCCATTATTCATTGTACACCAAAGATAATGTTTCTGAAACGTAGTGTTAAAAAGTTGAGCTAACATTTTCTTTTACATCATCTGAATTATTTGTAGCTATGTACTATGTGTACATAGCTATATAAGTCATTTCTGCAATCTCTACTATTGCAGTTAAAAGTGATCTATGAAACCCATGACATGTTTGCAAGATTGAAGATTGCTGATGTCTGCAAAGCATTGAGGATGCCAGATGTACAAAGAGGGGGCGTATTGATAGTGGTGTTGCATACGAGCAAAAAAAAAATCTGTGGTATTTCATTAAATACAAAGCTTATTTTGGAGGAAGTCAGCCATTTGTACATCGCGTGTAGTGACTACTAAATCTAAGAATGCTGTTGTTTGCTCTGTCGCTTAGAAAAGGGAGTACTCTTTTTTTTTAAGCCACACTGAAGCCACCAACGACCATGTAAGACCAGCCATTACCTCCACATTTAACCATGAAATGAAAGCTCAACAGGCGGGCAACAGTTCATTGCAGGTCACGGATGCCCATGCTCTTGCCTCTCCACTCCTTCTCTCTTGCTTTTCCACTCTGGCTCCTCATTGAGAGGCTTCACATAAATGTTTAACTCAGCCAAGTAAATCCTGCAGCAAGGAACATCAAAACTAGACAGTATCCACACAATTTTTAAACCTGACCGACGCATACACCTCAACACATACATGAGATACAGTATACGCCCTATTCACACTCTATATATCAGGCATGAAGATGTGCACTGTGCAAACACATAACAACATCCCATCCTCCCCTTCTCGCTCACTCTGATTGACAATATTCCAGTCCAACCCCCTGTAGATGTCATTTGCTGGTTCGTGCGCCCACACTGTCAAGTTACAATGTTTGCCTGAAACAAGAAATGAGATGGGAGTCAACAGCAGAAAAAAATAAATAAACTCTGTATATCTGCCAACCCAGGCCTTGGCAACACACCTCTGCTCTAAGATGGCAGCGCCGACCCTGTGGTGCAGCAGAGTTCCCTGTTTGCAGACTGATCAGACCCTCTCTCATTGTTGTGTTGTGTGAGAGGACACCCACTACTTTGAGGTTAGGTCAGTTTTTCCACTTAGGAGGGGAGCGAAGGGAATAATATTTTTGATTAATTTTTGATCTAGTTTTCGCAAAAAAACACCGTATTGAAACAGCTTTGTTCAGAGTCACAAATGACACCCTTATGCAGGCCGATAGGGAGGAACACTACATCTTAGTCTCGCTTGATGTCAGCCCTGCCTTTAATACCATAGATCATAACATTCTCATAAGTTGATTAAATAGTTGTGTTGGTATCTCAGGGAGAGCCCTAGAGTGGTTTGTGTCATATTTGTCAAATTCGTTTCTTGGTCTCCATGGGTAACTATGTTTCCTCATCTGCTACGCTGTTATATGGGATGCCTCAGGTCTCAAACCTCTCCACTATTCTATTCTCTTCGTTGATGTTTCCCCCTGGGCCAGAAAATCAGTCGCTTTGTTAGGCAAAAGACAGTCAGCTATATGTTTCAGTAAAACCAGATAACCTTTAGCAACCTAAACACCTGCTGCAACTATAAAGGACTGGATGTGACTCAACTTTCTTGAACTTAATTCTGACTAAACTGAGCTTCTCATTATTGACCCTGAAAAGACTGCAAATGTCTCTCTTGCCCACTAAGTCAAACCTAACTCTGTGAATATTGGCGTTTATAATGAATCCTCAATTGAAATTCAAACACCGTGTCAAAAATGTGTTCAATCCTGTCAAAATGAGACCACAGATACAGGGCAGTCCGTGTGTGTGTGTGTGTGTGTGTGTGTGTGTGTTTGAGTGTGTTTTTACCTCCACTGCATGCACACGTACAAATCTCGGTTTCAGTGGAATCACAGTTTTGAAATGCTCGACTCAGGCCTAGCAGCCATGCCTTAGGGCTCCACAAAAAAACAGCAATCCTTGCCCTTTTGAAACGTGATCCTGTTGACTGCACTACCTCTATACTGCTTGGTCACCTCTTTCACTTGGCCTTCCATGAGAGTTATGAGAGGAGACTTGACAATATCCATCTCTTCATGCGCTAGTGAGGCCACACACAGACACCTGGCTTCCCCTGTAAAAGAAAAAAAGAAAAAAGGCTTAACTGTACAACTTGCCTTTTAGATTCAGCTTTATTCTAATACAATCTTTTCGAGCATTCTTTCCATTTAATCACTAAATTGACTAATGTCCACACATTCACAGCTGGCTGGACCATGTGTTCAGTATGAGGCAGACTACTTATTAGTAATGTTGAGCTTAATGGCTTGCTGTGAATGTCCTTGCTTGGCTCAGCTTGCTTAAGTGCTTGTCTTTCATTTTTTATACTGCACGCACTTGTTTGGGATGTACAGAGGGGTCCATCAGTATAATCCATTGATTTGCATCACTGCTCAAAAACTTCTTTTCATGGAATATTATTCTATGGTTCTACAGTTAAAAGTAAAGAAAGTCATCTCTGGCCGTGATATATTCATGAACAAAACTGTGGCTAAGAGTGATGTGTGTGACATCAATGCAATAGCCTTGCTTGTCCTTTTAGCAAGTGCGATGCAGGATGTGAAATGTAGCTAATGTTTGCAAGGAATTATAAGTGCATTTAAAAAAAAACATTTATGCTGTATTCCAGTTTACGTGCTAGTATATTGCAGGCATTTGTATGATTCCCACAAGAGTGTGTATGCACATTATTGTTTAAATTTGAAGGTGCTGAACTTTTCCAAGCTCTGATTTAGGGTAACAACTCTGATCAAGTCAGTCTGACAAAGAAATAAATAATGCAGGTACAACAGCGCTAACAGAGGTTCGACAAATGGACATGGGAATGCCGACACTGACAATGAGGGAGAGCTTCTGCAAGAGGCACAGTCTGGGTTTAAGGTCAGCGAGCAACACATGGCGTGTATGACACATCTTTTGTTCAGAGTACAGACACACACAGCCACCTGAAACCCACCACAGCAGTGGGTTGCACCATTCAGACAGAATCTATTGACTGTTTTGCTCATTCGTGTTGTTTTTGTTTTAAGTGTGGTTCAACAGATGAAAACTCATAATCATCTGTCTTGGGTTGGTAAAGCTCCTTTTTTATGTATTTTGGCCGGTCCCACTGCTGTTGATGTAATGTGCAAAGTAGAAGACAGCGACAAATTTATTTAGTCATTTTACCTTTCTTTCTATTTTTTACAACTGATCTGACCAAGCTTCAGAGGAGAAAGTCATGAAGCCAATTTTGAGAGAGACCTCAGTTTGAATGAATGAACACAAATTCGTTTTCTGATTGGAAAATGTTTTTTTTGATCATCACACGGTCCAACAGGTTTCTTTCACAAGCAACGAATAAACAATTCAATCTAATTATAACATAACAAACAGTGTAGAAATCACACCAGCTGTTTTAGTGACAAGCATAATTTTGCTGCAACAAACACACATTTCTGTTCTAGTGCAAAGGCAATTATCCAAGTTCATTAGATAAGACAGACAAATGATAATGACTGACTCGGGTCATACTTATTGTACCAACTAGCCTACAAATCAATAATGCAAAAGGGGTTCTATAAATCTGTGTTGTTCTGTTCCAGCCGTGTGTGCATTTGACCTTTACTACTCACGTTATTTATTGATTTATTTGCAATTTTTTTCCAGTTTGTACACCTGCATCACCCTGCCAGAAGCATCAGACAGAACCACACTGGGTCTCAGTGGAGGTGGGCAAGTGCCTTTTCAGTTTTCACAGTTTACTGTATTCTTGTTGGAATGTACAAGAAAATACTGTACTTTATTGAATTCTATACTCCCTATGTCAAGCTGCCACACAGTTGGGTTTATCAAAATCATCTCAGACAGAAGAAGTAGAGTTTTAAATCACATGTCAATAAATCACACATGTATGCACATTGTAGTTTAGTGGCTCAAATGCAATTACAATGGAAAACATGGAGAACCTTTCCTCAGGTTAGATCAACCACAAAATGAACGAGCCTCTCCTCCAGACATCATGAATATTTAATCGGGGATGTATAATCGATCCATCTCTCTGTTAAATGTATTTTTTTTCTTTGAGAAGTTTTGTAAAGCCAATCCATGCCTTTCGGAGAATATTTTTGCTTTCTTGGACTCCATGCAAAGTTGGTGACACATACTTTATAACACATCTTTCCAGTTGGCTGGCAGGAAATTGATGGCCCCTAAATGGAAGGCTTTCATCTTGTTTGAGCAGAAATCCCCATGTGTTGATGAGACTTACTTGGAGGAGAGAACAAAGTGTAATTAAAATAAATAAAGAAATAGACTATAATACCTAACTCCAGACCACTAGATATTCTGTTAGGGCATAAAACTAATCCTCCACAGATTCACAAGTTTCTTTCGTGAATGTAATTACTTTACCTCCAGACTTATATTGACTTTAACGCACTTAGAAAAAGCACGTTCCTCAAGCAAAACCTCCTTCCCCGTTCTTCATTGTATTTCTAGACTGCACCTCATCCTTCTTGTCAGCAGTATGCTACTGGAAGCCTATCCTCGGGCTCTCAGCGCAAGCAAGGCTTACTCGGTGTGATGAGACTTGTTTTTCATACTATGTTGCCCAGTAAACAAACTCAAACATTTATGAGGGTTTTATGCAAGGCATCAGAGGGACCCCTGTCTGCGGCTAGATTGAGGATATAATTTGCCTCGCCTTACCCGATCCGACCCCCTCTGGCTCTGGGCACTGGGTTACCAGAGATGCTGTCTTGTTAGCTCGCTGTGAGAGAAGTCAGCAGGTCACCATGGCTGACAACATACCTTTGAACCCTCTCTCTCTCTCGCTCCCTCTCTCTTTTCTTGTTTTTCAATCCCTGCATCTACGTCCACATGAATCTTTATTTTTCATCATCTCATTTCTCCTTTTATCTTTCCTCTGTGGCTACAATGGCCGTTAATCAAAAGGTAGATGCATTTATGACCGTGCTATTAAGGTCCATCTTCCAACATCCAACATGTTGGTCACAAAGCAGTAATGTTCCAGTAGAATGACTTGCCCAACAGTCATAAACCACATAATTTAGCTACTTAACTCCGAAACTGATATCAGCCACCTCACTCAAATTGGCGGAGGAGACTTTCTGTCTTTTTTTGGCACAGCTCCTTTGAGTCCAACCGACTCCAATCCACCCTTCTCTGTTGGGCCAAAGTTGATACAGAGCCATCAATTCCATTAAGTACTGGCCTGATACACAAAACTAAAGCTCCCCTTTAGAACAGGTCTCTGAACCCGATAAGAGTTGGCAAGGAAATAGACTGAGTTGTAATTCATGATATGTCACAGTCTCAAAGTTTCTCTGCCTACCTTCTCCCCATAGATAACTCCAGACAGTTCTACTTTGTGACTTAATTACAGACTGTGATAAGTCTGAGATAAAGTCGTCTTGTACAAGGAGATTTAGTTCTAGACCTAAAGCCAAAAAATAGGACGTCGATCAAATGTTGAATGTACCTATTGATTTCTTTGTTTGTTGTATTAACAATTGTTGCAATAAAAATACTGTAATTCCGTTCACTTGGTTTATCATCCACTAACCTGATAGAGAATGTGGCTTAGTTCCTCACACTGTCACACCGAGCCAAGTGTGTGTCTTAATTAGTGTCTGTGAAAAGGAGCATATCCAGCGCATTCTCAGATTCCAAAGAGCCTCTTTGCCAATGTGCAGACGCCCTCCCGCCAGCACACTGCTGTATAATCAGGCATGACCTTGTTTTGTATGTATGAGTTCAAAATATGTTTTACATTGTGTACCCGCCTTATGATGCTGACAGACAAAGGCACGCAGCAGGTTGGCTAGCTCAGTTTTTCGTGTTACATGTCTGATTGGAATAAAGAAAATAGATTCAGATAATCCCAGAGGAAAACTTTAGAAGCTGACAACAACAATGCTTTGTGAAGACAGAGTCTGCAGCTAGCCACTCTCCGAGGCTGTACTTATGCACAACAGGGAAACAGGGTTTCCACTTATTTCTTTGAAGCATGTGGCCAGACATTACATATTGCACCTTTTAAACATAAATATCAGAAAATATAATTCATCAATCCAGGGGACATGATTTAATGGCAATTTGTTAAAATAGCGGTCAAGATAATTCAATCAAAACCACAAATATTAACCTCATGGAGAAATCAGAAGATCATCAAAGTCATCAGGGAACCATGAATGCTTTTGGACAATTTTGTGGCAATCCAGTTTAAGTAATGTATCTTAGTGGATGTTGAGGAATTTCATTGGATAAGTGAAAACTTCAATCTGCTGCTGGCTGTAGTATCATGGGAACACCAAAGTCATTACAATTAATCATCTCGGCACTATGAAAATCTAAATGATTTCATAGCAATCCATTAAATTGCTATTTAGATATTTCACTCAAAATCAAGAATGTCAACCTCATGGCGGTGCCAATAAAGAAGTCAGGGGATCATCAATGTCAGTAGGATTTATCCTCTGGGGACCACGCAAGTCTGTTCTAATTTGAATGGCAACACATCCAATAGTTGTCCATGTATTACAGTCTGAACCAAAGTGGTGGGCCAACCAACTGACACCACCACAAGTGTAGCTAAAAATCAGTACCCTGCTGAAACACCAAAACAGAGAGAAAACGTAGCTGAAACAAAAAGTACTTAAAGCCACATCAAAAGTAAACTCACTGGCTGTCTTTGGAGATGAAACCTGTTTCTTAACTGATCCTCGTTTTATAAAGGTGGATAAAGGACTCAATTAAATCAGGGTAGACTTTAGACTGGATTTCTTCTGCTAAAACAAGAACATTCTCCTAGTAGAGCCCTGCAGAAGAAAATGTAAGCCCCAAATTCCCTAAATTCTTCTTATTAAATTCCGCTCCTGCTTACTTTCACTATAAAACACCTTTCTTTGCAATATTTTACAGTTATTTTATCCTCTAATAGGGTTTCTAAGCAGTCACATACCAACAATAAATGCCAAGGGATAACATGATTAGGAATGATATAAGATTTCAAGTATATATACAAACTAAAATGATTTTTTTCTGTGTTTTTGATATGTTCATCCCAAAGAACATTTTCCTATTTACAGAAATTGGTGAAGAAGATCAGAAAGACACAATACCACCAGAAAATACACACTCCAGGAGGCTGATCATATTCAAAGTAGTACATGAGATTGCAAGCGTCTGACTAACAGAACTGTATTTTGCCCCCCTTTCTCATGTGAAGGCTACAGTCCAAAAAAAATGGTAATCGTCTGCATGAATACACACAGGGAGATGAAAAAATTTAGAGTGGAAACGCTGTGTTTGTGTGATATTATCTTTCAAGGTTTGCTGTCAGTCTCTAGCCGCATTCAGAAAAAAAAAAGAAGAAAAATAAACCTTGGAGCTAGATGTGGAACACAGTGTTCCCAGCGCACACTACAGAAGATATTCTAGTTGTTTGAGTTTGTGTACAGATTGGTCTGTTGGACAGACAAAATGTGCGACTGCAGTCTTTAAATTTAGATAATGTCAGGCTTTTATAACTTAACACGCACGCTAGAGCGATCCCTTCAACATCTTACTCTGAGTACGGTTTACGTGCTATTTACTCATTTTCACAGAAAGATATTTGCTCTGATCTGTTCTGATCATGTTTTGGTAAGTAAATACAAAAAAAAGCAAATACTGTCACAAGTGTCTGCTTCCAGTGGCTCACTGAATTTATGAGAATGGAGAGAAAAAGTGTCCAGGTTCTCCGAGTGTTTCCCCTCAACAGCATCATCTTGCATTTTGAGTTTCGGTTTCAGGCATTCTTTCCCAGCCCCTTTTTGCAGATGGTGATTAAATCTTTAATTGTCAAGGGAAGGCGGGACTGAGGAGCAGCGAGAGGAAAAACTGGCAAACAGATTTTTAATTATGGCCCACTAAATTAAGATACCGAGATTCAGCCCCGTATCTCTGGCTGATCTACTCCTCTCTCTCTCTCTCTCGCTCTCTCTCTCTCTCTCTCTCTCTCTACTTAAATGCCCCATGGCTCTGATTGTATTACTCATTCAGAGAGATCATCCGTCATTTCCAGTCACCGTACAACATGGGCGCATATCATAACAGCCCAGGAACGAGAAAGGGGGGGACAGAGATGGAGTGGAGGGAAAATTGGACATGTTCAAGAAAGAGCAGAAAATGTATCCGTATCTGAGGATTCTGGCAAAGAAGGAGTCATTTTTATACTCTGAACCACGTGACACGGCTTCACTAATAGTCCATGACCACAAATTCCTCATAACTTTTTTGAGTTTGAAATGTGACACAAGGCACAATCCCATGGTGGATAGTGTGTGTGAAGAAATGTGCGAACATCCTTTGTGCCTCATTCAGCCCCACAGGCTGGATATAATTACTGGGTATCATACTGCTCTCGACATGTCTGAAATGCAATTGGATCCGCAGACATGAGGATTGTGCTCAGAGAATATTGCTCTCCATGTCCATCTGTCTCTGAACATGTGTGCGGTAGTTTGTATGCCAAGTCTGGACATGCACATACATAATGACATGCGATCCAAGGCATATATGCATTTGTGTGCATTTGCCTTAGATTGAGGAGACCGTCCTCCCGAGAGTAACATCAGCAGAAGAACGCTTTCTTTTGTGTCATTTTATAGGCCACGGACAAGAGGACTTCCTGGGATTGATGGTTGACCTGTTTTGCCAGATGCTTACTGCCTCTTCCATACAAGTCAAGGCCTTTTGTTGGTGGCCATGAGGAGACTCAGGGATCAGGTGAGGTGGTCAATAATTTGATCACAATAGAAGATGTTATTTCTTCAAATACTCCAACTAGCGAGAGTTGATTAGAGATACGTCAGGTAAGCTGATGCTCACTTATTTTACATGCCACTTTGTCTAAATGTAGCTCAGGGGTGTTGAACACTTCAATGAGACTAATAACTCTTGCAACAACACATTTACTAGTTATTTTAATCAACGCATCTATTTCTGTATTTCAGTTTTGATGAACTGTCTCACCCAGCATGTTTACATTGCCTTACTTTGTATATGGATTTAGCTGTATTTTTCAGATTAAGTAATTATTCGTATTATTAGTAGGACTGCATATGTGAAACCGTTTTGAAATGTCTCATTAAAATAAGCTGTATGGCATCATAATTATTTTTCTATTATCGCTATTCTATCAAATATGATCATGCTTAATTAAAAAAAAAAAAAAAAAAAAAGTCGGACCAATACCACAAATCTTGGTGAGGGGAGTGAAATGTTGTTTTAAACAGGCAGAGTGAGGACAGCCTGCCACAGGGTTTGGGTCATCAGTGTGGTCATTAAGCAGGCTGTAATGGGCCATGAGAGGCTGTTCTGCTCCGGCGCCGGGCCGGCTGACCTGCGGATCACACCAACATTATCAGCCGACGGATCGCACCATTATGCCCTTGATGGAGGGGAACTCTGGATGTGTCTGGAGGAGACCGAAAAACGGTCGCAGTGTGCTGCGACTCTGCCGACACACCACAAGCAGGTGTGGGAGTGGGCACACTCATGTATACATATGCAGGAACACACATTCACATGAATTATGTAGGCATCCTCATAATTTAGGTTTTAAGTATATATTCATATTCATAAGTCTACATTTTGAATGTTGACATCTTGAGAGGAAAATACTTTTTTTTTTTTTTAGAAATGGTGGTATCTGGCACCAGCCCTAGTCTCCAGCCATGCTGTTTGTAGCGCACCTGTGGTCTTCAGCGAATTCCCTTCCCTTTTTTTTCTGTTATTGTATTTCATACAGGAAAGCTAAAGGTCACAGTTATCTGCATGCAGCACGGAAAATTGAACGTGAGGGATCGCGGAAGAGAACGAAACAACGATGGTGAGTGAGAGGATGACAGAAATGCATTCATCACTACAAACACTAATCACAGTAAATGTCAACCCAGCCACTCACTCCTGCCACTCTTTCCTTATTTATTTCATTTCCTCCCACGGACTTGTCAGTCCGGGTGACTTCCTGACAAAATGGAATGTGTCTTTTGTCTCGATGCCTAATGAGGCGGTTTTCATAAGAGGCCAAGGAATGAAATAAAAAAGAAATTCATAGCTACAAGATTGTCTTGTGAAGAGAAATAAATAAGCAACCCTGACCTGTGGCAGTATTGTATTCCAGAACTTTATGTCTGCTCATTATTTCTTTACCCTATCCACTCTGTCTTAGGTTTCTGCTGAACAATTGTATCGCAGGACAGAGCATACAAAAGGTTTTTCATGTTTTTTTTATGAATCAAATGAATGCAAAACACTTTCTTCAATGATATCCGTGATGTTTGTTTGTAGTTTGAAAGACTCCCTCCAAAATCTTGAACAAAACCCCCTGCAGCCCTTGAAGTTATCTCGCGTCCATTGGTCCAGGTTTCTGATGGCCAAGCGTGTTGGCAGCAGACACTCATTAATCTTAGAGTGACTTTCCTGGTGGGAGTTGGGGAATTGCAGCCTGTTACGCCTCTCTCCACATCTACTGAGTGCTTAGTCCCGCTACCAGCAGTGGTCCTAAGAAGCAGAGAGGAGGCCGGTCTCGATGGAGAGGGATGTGGGCCGCATGAATAAGCCCACAGCAGCTCTAGGACAACACTCACAAACCACGACAGTTGGCCGAACAAACTATGCTGAGAGTCAAATTCACTCAGCTCGCCGATGGTGTTCACTGATTTACAAAGCCTGTGAGCGACTGCACATTTGGTGGGGAGGTGGTGTGTGCAGAGGGGTGGGGGGGATATCTTTAAAAAACAAAAAATCTGAGTATCAAAAGATGGTTGATTTGACAGTTAGGGGTTATTTCTTCTCATTTCAAGCCTCCCTCATGCATGCAATCTGCTTCATCTGTTGTCCTTTTTGTCTCTCATTAGGCTTTCATAGAGCACGCACTAAATGTTTTATCTGCCAGCCAACCAATCAGAGCGGGAGGTCTGGAATATGCCTCTAATTGTGGTCAGTTGGCCAATTCTTCAGCTTGTTGCCAACAGATATTGAGTTACAATGGTAAAACTCCCAAACGCCACAAGAAACATCTCCAACTAGGACCTTCAAACACAACACAAGCAAAAAAATAAAATAAATATGCACCTGCGGCCCACAATACCACCCAAAAATTTAAAAAATGTTAGCGTTCTACTGGTGCATGAAAAAAAATATTTCAAGACATTTACATTTTACTCAACATTTGTAAAACCTCTGCTTCTTAAAATGAAATTAGCTTAAAACTTAATATAATAAACCGTCTGCATTAATGTAAATTGGAGACTAAAATCCATCATGCATACTTTTTTATTATTCAGTCACGGTGATTGATTTGTACGTCAGCAGTAGTGACAGTTAGAGGTGAAACGGTCTTTTTCCACTGCAGTCCCACCATGTCCTTGTATTCTGACCTTTTGTCCAATCCATCAATTACCTCCCTGTTTTTAAACTCACTTAGAAAAAAATAGAAAGGTGATACTGCAGCTGAGTGCATGCACATACAAACACACACACACACTGTTGCATGCAGGTACTGTACATGCTCGCATTCTTACACACAATGATTAATGATCAGGCTTGAGTGGGTTCACTCCTCTATCGCTGACTGTTGAAGCCAAGACTGATTTCCCCCGCGTGACTAGAGTACTTAATGCACATGTGGAAACACATTCAACAGGGTACTTGTTAGGATGCATGTCTGCAAAAAAAAAAAAAAAAAAATGTATTGTACTGAAAATGTTCCACTTAATTAAACATGGTTGAATAACTTGAACTCTGATTTTAACAATATCTGACATGAGTGAGCAACACGTTACATTTAAAAAGATTATCTGACTGACCAACTTTGGAACATAATCATTCTTATATTCTTCTCTAAATGTTTTATATTTAGTACTAAAATAATGCATCATTGCGCAGAAATAGGATTTGTCGTACGCATGGCTTAGCAAACATTCAACATGCACGCAAGTCTTTTACCTTGCTACAGTAAATATAAAAATGTCTTCAACTTAGTAAATGTATGACTTTGACATTATAACTGTGAAGCTAGAGCCAGCCTATTAGTTTAGTTTAGTATAAAGCTAGACGGGGGCAAACAGTGAGCCTGGCTTTGTCCACAGTGACAGAGCAAACAAATGAACACATAACATGTATAGTTAATGAGCTTTAGAGGTGCTAATAAAAAAAAATGGTGTTTTGACAGAGCTAGGCTAGTCTTTATGGTCGTTAAACTAACACGCTGCTGGCTGTGGCTCCATTATTAGCATACCGAAATAAGGGAGGTATTAATCCTCTGATATAACTCTAAATATTTGTTCTTTCCAATGACAACTAGTTTGTGAAGTGAATATTCTACTAAATGTACAGATGCCTATACATATATTACGAAAGAAAAGAATGCTATGCCTTGGCTTACAAATAACTTTGTGTCTGTATCTCTACCCGCCAATAGTTAGTGACAACTGTTGACAACAACCACTCGTATGAAAGAACCCTCCTGCACGAGGGACGTCTGGCACAAAATCATTTGTCCAGATGTCCTGTGTGATAATACGGCAGCATCTTCGACCCTCACTCTGCACAACGCCTACATGGCCCAGTCCCAAAGCACAGAGTGTGACTCAATGCATCATTTCTGTTTGGAGAAATTGCATTGCACACAGGTCAAATGGTTGAAAACGGTGTCGAATGTGAATTCCAGAGACTGATAGAGGCCAATGTCAGCTACATATAAGAGCGTGGTCTCAGGAATCCAGCAAACCAAGGTCAGTTATTTAACAGCGAAATGATATTTCACACCTTCCAGCTAAAGAAGATCATCCCTTTTGAAATCATCACAACATTCACCATCATAGGCTCACTATTATTGAGTAAACTGTTCTCCCAGCAAGGACATTCAGCTAAAGAATTAACGTTCCCGGTGATGCATCGCTGTGACCCCTGGCGATGAGGGTGAGCGTGATTTGTGTACAATGCGCGGGGCCATCGCTCACCTACTGTAAGACAAACATGACAGTGAATAGCGAAATGAAGACCACATATTGTCTATGTAAATACAGATATAGGGAAATCTGTGGCAGTTCGCTATGGCATGCCCACAGTCTATAAACAACCCTTTGGAAAGTCTCGCTGAAGAAAGCCATTAACTGAGCTATGATGCTTGTCACCCTGCATTTGATCAATGCTTGGATTTTAAAGCCTCTTTTAAAATGTCACATCTACTTAATATCACATTATTCAGCAGATAGAGTCCAGGCCTTTAAGGTTTTTCATGCCTTCTAAAGCCGAGGAAATTCTCTCTCTCTCTCGTGAAAATCTGCGGGCAAATGTCACCTGAATGGTAATTTGTATATTGAGCATCAAGGACTTCGTGCCGTTTCTAATGTCCCTTTCAAATGCTCTATGAATGGAAGGAAATATGGGCTTTTTGGGGGGTGGGGGTGGGGAGGGGGCTGTTTCAGGAAAATTACATTTCAGCCTGGATAATAAAAAAATATCTTCGTGTGTAACATTACATAGAAATTTAAAGACCCTTCAGTCGTTCGCCTGTAAGTTAATAATGACTGAAGGTCATTGCTTCAAAGCATGCAAACAGTGTACAGTCTAATAAAAAAAAAAAAGCCAACAACCATGGCATTGAGCCCTCATTTGCTGCTGTTAATTTATCCTCCTCCAAGTACATGAAAGCAGACGGCCTCACACTAGGGGGCTCACAAGCGTTGCCATATAGCAGAGCTCCTCATTGTTCATTGCACGGGGACGGCGGGAGGTGTTAGAAATCTCCTGCTATCACACAGATGACTGTCCAATGTATTATTGATTATGCTTTATTGTGCCCGAAACGTCCTCCTTTATAGCCGCGGACAGAAAATCTACTGAGTAGATGGAATTCAACATCTGAATTCATAAGCAGCACTGCATCACGTCTCATGGCACCGGAGTACAAATTGAGGACAGCGTGAACTCGAGACGTAGGAGTTTTTTCGGAAATTTAGATGCATTTAGAAGGAAGGATGGGGACAGGAGGGCAGAAAAAGAAAAGAGGGGGAGGAGGATTTTTTTAGAGAGGCATTTGAGTGTGTTTGAGAGGGAGAGAGAGACCTAGAAGTGACTGTGTCTGCGTGTGTAAACTCCTGTGTTTCCTGATGTTCAAGTCTTGTAAAGTTTGTGTTTTCGTGTGCACGCTCTATCACACCGTCGAGTCAATCCTACGTGGTAGCAGTGCATGTTTAAGCCTTTGCAAACTGAGCAGCTGGTCTCCCCTGTGGGAGTCATTAGCAGTGAAGCTCATCCTTTTGTCACACACTCCAGTGTCTGTCCCTCACCTCTCAGCCCAACCTTGGGGCCCATCCTGTTCCCCCTTGCACACCTGGCTTTACTTTCCTCTTCTCTCTGACTTCAAGGCTCCTCTGGCTGGCTGCTCCCATAGAAACCGAGCCAGATAAATGGAAAGAAGAGGGAGGAGAGGGTGAATAAGCGAGAAAGAGACAGGGTGGACGAAAAGGGAACACAGATAGGGAATGTGCAGAGGGAGAGAATGAGGTCTGTCAGCTCCCTCCAACCTATTATCAGAGTCCTGGAGGACGCACCCACCTATCCTTGTAAAGTTAGAGACAAAGAGAGCTCACTCTCACTTTCTTCCTCTGCAGCGGCTCCCATGTTATTTCTTCAAATCCCTCGCCTCCCTCGTCCATCCAGCCGGCCAGCCCGACCGCCTGCTTGCCTGCCTTTGCTTGCTGCCTCTCTGCAGTCATGCCACAGGGAGAGTCAGTTATGTGAAAGCCTCCTCTTCTCCCCTAATCTCAGCGTGGCAGAGAGGCTGGAGCTGGCTTTGCTTTAGATACACAGACCCCCACTCACTTGCCTCTGCCCAGAAAAATATACCACTGACAGTATGCCAACTCACGCTCCACAGCAGCCCAACAAGCCCCGACGCTTGTCTCCCTTTATGGCTCCGCTCGGACCCTGCGCAACCTTGCATGTATACTTATTAAGATGAACATTTAAATTGTTTGTCCGGCCTCCCTTCGGTGTTTGCAGAGTAGATATTCGAAAATGTTTTGGGGTGATCAGAGGCATATTGAAGAGAAGATAGGGAGTAAGCAGGTGGCTGGATGGGAATGAGTGCCGTTTCAGGAATTCAATAGCTCTCCAATGGAGATGTCCCCTACTTCATTTATATCAGACAGAAAATTAAATAGAATTGATCCCGGGGGAAGAAAGTGGAAGAGAAAAAAAATAAATCTCAGCTTCCCGGTCAGGCAGCGGACTTGGAAATGCTGTTGTCGTGGCCCCGGAAATGAACTTGATTTCTCGGCGTGCATGGCTGTCACATACTGTACCTACTGTACTCACTTGGGATGGTTTAGGATTCTTCCCATGAGGACTGAGGCAATCCCTCACCGGATTCCGAATGGTGACAGCGCAGATTGGGAATGAACTCCCTTTATGGATTTTTGCTCCAAATAAAGTGTCTCATTCCCGCTGAATGGCCATGACCCCAACACAATTAACCTGGCAATTTGTCACTTTCAAGGGCATCCACTGGGAGTTTGCCGAAATTGTCCAACTCGTCATCATCCTTCACTCCCTGATCGGTAATGGAAGAGAGGGGAGATGATAGACATGATTTACCATAACCTATGCATTATCTCTCTCTCTCTGTTTCTTCATCCCTTCTTCTTTTTCCTTCCACCAGTCTTTTTCCTTTTTTCCTTAAAAGTCTCTCTTCCTCTTACTTAGCTTATCATAACTACACATGTAATTAAGGAGTCCCAGCTGTTACTTAAGAATCACTGTATGTCCTCCTTCACTAGCCTGTTAATCACTGCTGCTACAACTGAATGTGGAGGCAAAGACGAGAGCCCTCCCAACTAGATGAATGAAAATGCCATTGATTTCCTATGAAGGCACAGTGCCAAGCCCGATGCACAGGCACACAGGGTAGATCAGGTGTTAATGAATATCAATGCTAATCTAATGCAGGAGCAGAATAAAAGAGGGGAAGAAAGGCAAGCTAAAGGCGGAATGTGGATGAGTTTTAAAAAAAGGTACTTGAGGAATTAAAATACTGTAAAGCTTTTAGAAAACGACAGTTGATACATAAAAAAATATGCAAATTTCACAGTAGTAGTGAAGTAAAAATTGTTGTTGAAACATAATTAACACAATGATCCTTCCTTTTTTTACGTAATTCAGCTTTTCTGAACAATAACCAATCGTTTTCCTTGGCATCCTTTACTCAGACACAGGGGAGCTTTTACTTTATCCGGGTCATTCTTGTTTGGCTATATCCCTCTCCATTGGAGCGATTATCAGGGCAACAGGATGAAGCCTGTCGTCTCAACACACATCTTGTCACAGCAGACTGTTCTCCCCTTGCTCTGCAACAATTGTTAAGTCTCTCCTACTTTACACCATTGATCTCCTGCCTCCCAGCCCATACATCCAGGTCTTTGTGGAGCTGTTAAGCTGCTCCGCTACTGGACTATCTGCCCTCTTGTTTCCAGCGCGACATTGATCCAAAATTCCCCATGAGCTGCCTCTGGGCGGAGAAAAAAAGAAATGAAGCTACGGTGAAGTAGTTGGTACGACTATTGGAACAACTTTAATGAAGAAAACTAGTGTTATTTACAGCTATTGTACATTTATTTCTATCCAGTTCACAATTCCTCTGATGATTTTGCAATGCATGCCTTTAACGTGGCATTTGTAAATGAAAATAGTTTCATGTTTACTTGCAAGCAGTCTTCTTCTTCACTGTCTTTGCACCCTTTTGCCACCAGCTATTGATCAGCGGAAGAACTGAAACGATTGGCAAGAGTGCGTCTTCATGCACATGCAAACAAAATCACACTCGTAAAACAACATTGCTCCATAGAGCAACTATATTGAAAAGCTCCACAGGATTTTCTGCCACCTTTTGAAATAGCTTCAATAATATGAATGTGAGTCGCCTTACTCTTTATTTTTTTTCAGCCTTGAAATGTGGTTGAAAGCTTTTCAAACAAGCCATTGGACCCTGTGTTGAGAATTTCTGTAAAGTGCTTTCAAGTTAAAAAATGAACCTTCAAGCTCAATTTTCTATCCTTGATAGAACTACTTTAGCCCAATAACTACAACATTTACATTGCCGAGACTAATTAATGAGTAAATGAACAAACTATACTACTAGATCAGATAATAAAGGAGATAAGTGCTTCTTTACGGCAACTCTGGAGAGTCATCCAGCCCCACCCATCCCTTTTTCGACCTGCTTATTTAGCGTCGAGCTGCTGTGGCAACAGGGCGAGTAGAGCAACCCAGACATCCGTCTGCACAGCGGTGTCCTCCAGTTCATCCTGGGAGACAGCCAAGCACTTCCAGGTTAGCTGCAGGATGTTCTCTCTCCAGCGTGTAATGGACTGCCCTGAGGTCCCCTCCTACTCAGTTGCATCCACAGACACCGCCAAAAGGGAAACGGCAGGGGGCCATACTGGATACCTCATTGGGCTTGTCTCAGTGTTGAAGTGCAGTGGCTCAATGACGATTAGGGGTGGTTTGATCACATCAGAGCCTGAGCTAAGACCCTAAAATTAGCCCCTCTCCTCGTGGAACATTTGACAAGAAGTGTTTTGTTTTTTTGTAGGTGCCTGAAAAAAAGGAATACTACTGCTGACAGAAGGTAGCTTGTTTTTACATTTTTTTACATGTACACCTATATGTAAAAGTGAATGAAGCATTATGGATGATTTCACTTAATATTTACTGTTAATGAATTTACTTAGGATAAATGCTTCATCCGAACCTCTCTGCACAGCTGGAGGATGAGTAAACATTACAAGAGAAAACATTCAGCATGGTGAGCAGTTTTAAGTAGCGTCTTAAAGGCACAATTTGTAGTGCACGCTAACACAACAGCAGCACCGTAGTACGAAAACTAAAACAAGACTAAAAGTCTTCAGCCAAGCTAGCAGCTAGCAGGTCATTCCTATGTATGTTCCCCCAGTTCTACATACGTATATGTTCTCCCAGGATCATAAATTCTCAGACCTTTTGTAAAGTTGACTTAATGTGTGTCAACAGAATATTGAACTCGGGAACATATGGACCCTGTGAACATAGATACGCCCCCTACGTAGGCACAGCAGTGCTTTGACCTAACTGAAGGTGAGCTGCGTATCATAATGCTGGAAAATGTTGGAAACACAGCAATTCATTCATGAGACCAATCTGACAAAATGTTATCAGTATCAAAGGCTGAACTGACATCTTACATAATCAAAATGCAACACACACACACACACACACACATCTGCTGCTAAAAGAAGGTTGTTGGTCTCTTTGTGGAGGGCAGACTCTGTGCTATAAGTGCTCTA
The DNA here is from genome assembly GCF_910591455.1 of Pholis gunnellus. Taxonomy (NCBI): domain Eukaryota; kingdom Metazoa; phylum Chordata; class Actinopteri; order Perciformes; family Pholidae; genus Pholis; species Pholis gunnellus. The sequence continues at coordinate 14,896,664 of NC_136543.1, forward strand.
AGACCAGATTAAAATTCCTCAAAGATATACTTTGACTCATAACGGGCTGTAATTAGGTTGATACAGCTTTTCAAATCTTGGGTAAAAAAATGTCAGTTTGGAGATCAGCCCAGACTCTGCAAGAGACATGAGGTCAGGCCTTGTCGCGCTGATTAAAGGACGGGGTTAACAAGTGAGTCTGTTATACTGAAAGGCTCCACAGGATTGTTGGTTCTCGGAGGAGTTGAGAAAAATAAGCTGCTGTTGCATCCTCACATGCTGCTTTCTGATATATCAGCCTCAAATCCTTCATTGTACTGTCGGACATTTATCTCATTTATGGAAAGATGTTCTGCACTTTATCTCTACAGCCTGAATGTATCGTTCACCCATGACAGGGTCATTTCTTGTTTTCTATGTTATAAAAGGGCAGTAAGCACAGGAACGTATACGTAAGTCGAAGCCTCATTTCTCATTAAAGAGGACAAACTTTGGCTTTAAGAACTTAACCTGTGAGCTCAAGGATGGCAAACTACAGGTGACAGTTGAGTCCGTCCTCAGAGCTTCCTTTTTGCAAAGTTTCAAACCCTCCATCCCATCTGTCGGTCTCGCCGCCAAATTTCTCTCCTTACTCCCGTGGAAACAGTTTGTGGGAAAAAAAAAGAAAAGCCGGCTGGATTTGACTCATCCAAAAGCTCTGCAGCTGAGGGAGTCAATCATTTTATTTCTCTGCTCTTAGCACGCCCAGACGCCCCCCCCCACCACCCCACACCCACTCCTCCATCCCCCGTCCACATGCCTGCATTATCCTAAGCCAAAGCATCCGAGGTGTGTAACGTAAGCCTCTGCAGTGCGCCTAATGTTTCATAAAGAGATAAGGGCCACTAAAAATACCCATGGTTTGTGGAGCGATAGCCCGGCATTAGAAGAGGTATCTACAATGAGCAACCAGCAAAGCACAGTCTCCTTTAATTCCAACCACAGACATAAAAAAACAACAACCAGGAAGCAGGATCCTATAGACCCAGCCAGAGATGCTGCTTATTATAGAGAAAATGTAGATGCGTTGTTAATATTTATTAGCAGGAATAGATGAGAAAACGGTATTACCAAAGAAAGACACCCTTACAATTTAAGTTGCATTGACAAACTCACAGAAAATTGAGTCTCACAAAAAAAAGTTTCGGAAGAAATCCAAGGAGATTAGTTATGAGAGCAAGTCCATTTAGATCATTTAGACTTGATAACACTGGTTTCCTGCGGTAATCTGAAAATGGAAATTGAGTTTGATTTCTGCATGTTTTTTTCTTTTCCAAACCATAGAGCTCGAGACGTTATCTTAACCGAAGATTGATCCTTGACTACGTCAGCTGTTAAACTCATTATCACCTCTCATTACAAGTAAAGTGAGCTCTATTGCAAGCTTATCCAAGACGTGGTGATTAATATCTTATGCAGCTTTTACATCTTCCATAGCTCTGCGTAGGATCCTAACTTTAAAGCAAATGAAGGAGAGTTGTCAACACGTTTTCTGCCGCTTCAACGCATTTGAGATCCTGTTTCTAAATAAATATTGATCCTCTGAGGGAGGTCTGTTGTGCACTGATGTTTTTATCCATGCATACGGACGATCAGGAATACAGCTGAACACACACTCACTTCCAAACTAATTGGGGTGCAATAACTCTTGGGGCTGCAGCTTTTGTTCTCCCATAACTTCAAGTTGCATGTATACTGTACGTAGCTGGTTAGAGAGAAGCTGTGAGCGAAAGGGAGGCAGATCCGGAGTGTTTTGGCTTTGAGTGATTGTTTGTCTCCCTACCATCTGTTTCCTTTCACACTATCCAGTGCTCATTCTGTTCTCCAGAGAAAATATATTTTGTACATGCTCAGACAGACAGATGAATAAGACAAGAGACTGAAAGAAGCAGCTAAAGAAAGAATATAACTGCGCTTTACCTTTGGGAGTGTCGGGAGAGCTTAAAATTGAGAAGCATTTATTTACATCAGGTAAATCAGGTTTTTTTTGTGCAACTCCTCGTAGCCTTGTTGGCCCTTATGTTGGCAAATTCAACCCTATACATTAAAAACTCATCAGAACTCTCAGAAAGTGGCTTGACCCTGCAGAAATCATTTATTCAGTGCCAAACACAGAGTGCTGATGTAGTTGAAGAACTTTTATTCAATAAAAAGTTTCCTCCTCTCTGCAAAGAATCCGTCTAATTTCTAGGTTGCATGATGTCAAACACGGGTAAGGCTTGAATACTGAATACGAATTATTATTGCTTCTTCTTGTTCTTTACCCTGTTCCACTTTGTTTTCTCATAGCTCTTATTTTTCGTCTTTTACATTTATTGTTCCCTGTTCCCTTCTTCTTCTTCAGCTCGTTCTTCTACCATTTGCTTTTCCACTTCCTCTCCTTCTTCAACTGTGACTTCCAAATATTGTTCATCCTCTTCGTTCACCTATTTTTCTTTCTACACTTCCACTTCCTCTTTTTTCATTTTCTCTTGCTTTTCAAATTCCATTTACTCTTCCACTTCCACTTCTTCTTCTTTGACTTTTTATTTTTTTATTCTACGCATCCACCTATTTTTTTCCTCTTCCTCCACTTCCACTCTCTTCTTCAATTTCCGTTCCCACTTTTTATTCACATATACTTCTTCTTCATTCACTTTCTTTTCAATACTTCATCATTACTATTATATTGAATACAATCTATTTATCAAGTTCTGGTCTTATAAATCCATACCTACAATATTTCTTCTTTATTAAAAAATCACATGCAGTATATTTATAATAGAACATATTTTTCACTCCATCACTCTAAATCACACTCTCTGAACTACTGCATTCTTGTGATAGTAAGATTTGTCTTTTCCCCATTCTCCTTGTAAAGGTGCCGAGTGATTACGAATTATATAGTTCCGGTTGGCACAAACAAGGTATGCTTGAACCATTTCCAGCTCCTTCAGATCTTCTCCGTCACCATTTGGATTTCTATCAAGCCAAAGTGGGTGTCGAGTCATTGCTTGCCCTTCTGGGATATGGATAGAATAAGTTTAATGTGGCTGCACTCACCCAGCCTGCCCCACTAGTACAGCATTTCATCTCTCAGTGTGATTAAATGGAAGACATTCACACACGATTTGTTAATTCATCAAAACTGTACCTTGTGGGATACCGAGGTTGTATTAATCAGATTTTGGGCAAATTCATGTTGGCTTGCATAAAGCACAAAAAGTCATGCACTATAGTTTAGTGTGCCGGTGAAGGTGCCTCGCCAGAGACTCATTGCATTAATAAATTGCCCTGGTCACGAGGTCTGAAGTGAGAGAAAACAAGAGAGAGAGAGAGACGATGTGTCTATTTGTGGAGATGGCAAGTTATACAGTGAATACAGATGATGAACTTAGAATATCAACCAAAGATCCATGAATGCTTTTTTTTTAGAAGAAAAAAGCAATTTGAGATAAAATAAATGGAGTCAAAGATATGAAACCTGCAGATTTTTGAACTTTTCTGACAGCCCCGTCCTCTCTGAAGATATTGGCTGCTAGAGTGAATTGTAATCACCTGCAGAAAAGCAGCACTTCGCTTGTAAGGAATACTGCTTAAGGAGTATGAAATTACCTCAAGGGAAGAGGGGGTCGGGTTTTTGGCCATCTTGTTTCCCCCTCCTTTGTCGTGTAATTTGTCTCATAACTACAAGGTTTTTGAACAGTCATTAGATGGTAAATCCCCTTGGCTCAACTTGCCACAGTAAAGCACTGCCATTCGGGGCTTGATAAATGGACACTCAACACTGGTTATTATGATGAATGGGAATTTCACACTAGTGGCTATAGGTATGGGAGAAAAAAACTAAACAAAAGAAATTCCTCCCGAATGTGCTGCCAATGGCAAATTGGAAACGGATGCCTATAGGATCAGTTGACATTCACCTTATTGGATTTTATTGGATTGTTGGACTTGCTTGAAGTTTGGCCAGCGTGTAGGGAGGCACTTTGACAAAACATGATCAATTTCCAAAAAAAAGTTAGAAAAAGGAGTCCAATACTTCTACGGCCTGTTGGAAAAAGAAAGTCAATAAACAGATCGGCTGCTACCATGGTGATTAGTGAGGGTCCTTGGTTGTTTAGCCGTCAGTACAGATTGCCGGGCCTTGTGCTGCAGACATGGAGGCAGCCAGCCAATACATTACAGTAACCATATTATCATTAGAGAAGTACATGAAGGGAGACAGAGAGTAAGAGAGAGAGAGAGGTGACGCTATAAGCTACATTGGGTGTCTGATCAATGGCGTATATCAAGCGGCAGGGAGAAAGAGAGCGAGGGGATGATCTAAATGGAGAGATGCAAAGGCGAGGGAGGTACAGGATAGGGCAATTTAATCACAACCATCTCAGCTGGATAATAAGACAGCGAGGGAATATAAATAGTGAGTGAGAGACTAATGGAACTCATTTTAGGAGAGTATTTAACCTATTTCAGAGAGAATCCAGGGTAATCAATTAAACGTGCTTTTAGCCCAGGCCTGGGCTTTAATTACTCTTCCAATGTGATTATTCTCTGACATGCTACCGCTGTCCTAAAAATAGATAATAGCGACATTAAAACGGTGGCTCTCATAGGTCACAACCAGAGAGAACAACCCAGGGAAAAAGGCAATGGTGGCAACACAACGTTGGGTATACATCTATTCCTGCCTTTTTTTCACTGGGCATATTGTATAAGACTTGCTTGGGTGAATGTATGTATTTGATATGATGATGATGATGTTAGTTAATTAGCTGATTGGTCGGTAGGCATGTTGTTTACATATTTTGGTCGTCTGATCTTAACTTGACTGAAGGCAGGATTGTCTTGCACAAGGGTTTTCTTCTAAGGTAGAGTGAGCCAGCTGCGTTGCCCCAGAGAACCTGCGTTAAACCTGAAGATAGTTAGCTAGCAGCCTGCTAATCTTGCTTTGTAATACAAGTCATAGACGACTACTGTCTGTGTTTACTTTAAGTTAGACTTTAACTTCATTTTTGGTCATGCAAGACGCATGGCATTGCCTGAAATACTGGGAATTTACTAAAATGATGAGAAAACTAATGTACCAAATAAGAGAAAAAACTGCAAGTTTAACTAATATGGGATTTATCTTTTACTAATGCAGTTGTTTTTGAATAACTGCTAGATCGCTAATGATCTAAGGGATTGAGAACCGTCACAAGTACGTCTAAATCTCTATTATATCATTTCAATGTTGTTCACATTCTTGTGTTGAGTGGCAGGCCTGACATGACAGCTGACCTGTGGGTGCTGTGACAGCCTAAAATCCTCTCCTCTCAGACACAGTGCCAGCAGCCAGTTAAAACCTTGGCCTACAGTTGTTTAGTCAATATGTGCTCACAGTCCCCAGGACACTAAGAAGGTCTGTTACAGCCACAGCGCTAGTCTAGCTGTAGGCCTGTTTGTTTGACGGGCAACACTAATCCACTGCTCTGAATATCTCGCACAAGGGGAGAGGGGAAGAGATGGCTAGAGGGACAACTCCTGAAAATAGGTAATTCTGCACTCACATATAGTCCCAGTGAGACATGTGTCCCCACATACAAGAAATGTGCTCACTTAAGCACACAGACCCAAACACAAACATAGCAACAACACATGATGTGTAGGTATTAGAAAAAAACATCATGTACTGATGTCCAATTTGATGGACGAAATAAGAAAACAGAACAGGAGCTTTGATGTTTGAGCTGTTAGCTTTGTAAAGCTCAGCTGTCATCTGTCAAATCTGATAAATGCAAGCACAAAGGTTTTGCTGCGGGCCCGATTTTCCTGCATTTTGCATCCTTCATGCATACCCAGCAGGGAGAATTGCCCATTCTGTCACAGAGGACATGAATGGACGTGAGTGTCCACACAAACAGAGGCAACGTCGCTGTCATTCAGTGAAAGGAGCGGAGTTCCGAGGCACACAAGCGTCTTCTTGAGCGGCAATTAGGCAAAATAAAAACAGATTCAAGGGAATGGAATGTGAATGTATCCATGTTGATATTCACATGCTAATTTAGAAGGGTTCTTTTCAAACTGCTCTACATGCATGTATTAATACCATTAACATACACACTTTACTTCCGTCAATTTTCTTTTCAGCAGCTACTGTACACACAGCTGCTCCGTAAGTTTTCAAGTTTACTGTCAATTATTTTTTCTATTATACGTTTTTTTAAATATTATGTCTGAGTATGAACATGATCCATTATCTTATTAAATATTTTCCACCAGAAATCTGAACATTGGATAAAGCCATGTTTAAATGAGTTCAATGTGAGTCAAAGGCATTTAGGGAATTTTGAATACCTCTCTGTATTGTTCCATAAATCACAAATACTGTCAGCAGCCAAATAAATAATACAATTTTTAGGAATAAAATGATCTATAAATAAAGCTACTGTATGAATGATATATGAACAATCCCTTCTGCAAAAAAAACCCTGTCAGAATACAGATAGGAATGAAACTGGAAAGTTTGGTGTCTGGAAACTGGAAAGTTTGGTGTCTGAAAGTGCTACTTAAGTGGAGTATGAGTATGAGAAAAAACTAATTTTGAGGAAACATCCTTTAAAGATATGTATTGTAAATTGCCGTTTGCACTACACTACAGGGGAAGAATGTAAAAGAACAACTGATGTTGGGTTCACAGCTTGTTTTCGTGGGGCCCAAGTCAACAATGTAGTTATTGCCGGGTATAAGCAAATGTGACAGTATTGTTTTAGATTCACTATTTAACAAAAGATCACTTATATCCCGCAAAATAAAGTGATGAAGCATGATTGCCTCTATGAGAATGAGTTAAAGCACCCTCTATCTATTGAGCCTTTCTGCTTTTACGAGTGTTGTCTGTCCCCCTTTTTTACCGTCCTTTTTTTCACCTTTCAATCTCTCCGGCTTTGGGTCGACCAACTTCTCACTAAGACTCCTCATAAAACTGATTCAAGAGAACAACCATAGCTGCAGACTCGCAGCTCTCCACACTTATCCCACTGAATGAGCACTCTGTGACTCAGAGATGGCTCGACAGATGGATTATTATATCCCTGTTGTCGGTGCTTTGCTGCCGGCCATAGGGCAGAAGTGTTTGATAAAGGCATGTCTAAACAGCTGTAGAGTTCTTGAACTAAGAAGCCCACTCTGGGGGAGGGCCAAGTCCATGTCAGTACCGGCACTGTCTCATGCATGGTAAAGGATTGTGCGTTCACTGAAGGTGTTGAGCGAAAAGAGGGGAGAAGAACCACAGCCTTGCATGCAGTGGATGTTTGGTTTTGACACTTAGAAAGCACAATTCTGGAGCCATAGAAAAACATGCTGACTAACTGGCGACCTTGCATCCAGTTTCAGTGTATTTGTGTGTGTTGGGGGGGGGGGGGGGGATAAAGAAAGGTGGGGGCTTCTATAGACGCCGAGCAGCTTAAGTTTAATTGCTTGTGGTGGCAGTCAAAGTCAATATGCTGGTCAATGGCCCGTGCATCCCGCAGGTTCATTTCCCCATAATTACTCTACATGCGCCCAGCCAATGCATAAGTCTGTCATCATTAAAATAATAAGAATGGGTTGGGTAAGGAGGAGGGCAGGAAGAATGGAGGAACAAATGCAAAAGAAATTAATGAATCAATACTGCAGACAAGAGGAAAAGATGGCCTGGCAAAGCAGAGGCACAGAATTAAGTGTTTCTCCCATACGCATATAAACACATGCAAATAATCAAAAACATGCGCATACACTCAGTCACACATACATTGAGCAAACTTTTTGAGTGAGCTGTTGACAAAAAAAAGAAATAGTTAGAGGGAGAAAATACAATAAGGGTGTTCTTCAATGTCAGCCGTTAGTGGCTATATTTCATTTTCCACATGGAAAAATTCAAATGCACCACAGCCAACAACATTATGTTGACTTGAACTGTAGTACATCTGACAGCACATTGTGAATCACACGGTCATGATGAACACTGCAGTATCAACAACAATTCACCAAATGTACTTTAATTCAACCACAAGCTTTTTCTTTTCGTGATAATGATGAGATGGGATAAGATTTGTCTTTTCCTTTTGGATCTGCTGGATTTCAGCATAATGCGGAACATATATCAGATCTGCAGATCTGTGTGCATGAGGTGGCGCGCATCCGCCAGTGGCGTAGCCATGTGTTCTACAGTTGCCGAGTGTAATCCTCGGCCTTTACCAGCTGCCCGCAGGTCTTTCAGAAACGTCTCACTCTAATTAAAAACAGGTGGACAGAGTTTGATTAGCTTGTTAAAACACACCTGCTACTGAAGGCTGAGGCATAACACACATACACACACACACACACACACACACACTTTACACACAGTCACACAGGCGCAAATAAATTACTGAGGCCTGTGAAGCACAGATAATTATTATAGGAGGAAATATTAGTTGCTTTAAAGTGTTTTTACAGTGAAAAAAAACCTCCCATGAATGAGAATTATACAGTGAAATAGACAGTACACAGTGGACTCTGCTAGTTTATGTCTTTTATATTGTATAGTAAAATTGTTGTTGCTCATTTTGTGTTAGTTTTCTGTTTGGAAATGAGCTGCTCATATGCTTGTTTTAGTTCAGTTGTATTTCCTTTATCTCCATTTATATGAGGAATTCACTCCCCAAATATGAGCATATTATACTGCTAACTCCAGTGATAAATAAAGGGAAGAGATGACACAATATACTCAAAATAAGGCATATTTTCGGTTTACAGCAATACAATAAACGTGAAAGCTGACATAAAAACCGTAATGCCACTACGATTAGTGACAGTATAAAAAATTGAGAAATTCAGGCCTGTTTTTTGGTTGTGTGTGTGACAACTGTTGTCAGGTATAGTGTCTCTACCATACATATTGTATGAGATCAGCCTTTAAGTTGTATTCTTGCTATTATCAATATTCAAAGACAGTTTTGTATGTACATGTGTCTGTAAACTAGAACTCACCAACTCACCCCATTCTATTTCATAGGTTCCTCACATCGTCTGAAGTGGTGTTTTAAACGGTAAGTCAGGAGATGTGAATTTAGAAATTGTGCAGACTTTAGTTATCAAATGGATTGTAATGTGAACTGCAGAGACCCATCCTTATAATAATGGTACTACAATACATTGATTAAACTAATAGATGGTCTAATGATTCAGCAAGTATCTCACAGTTTAATGGTGTGCTGTGATGTTCCCACCGGCTGCATTTAAAAGGCACCAGAGAGATTCTCTGCAAAAGCGTTTTATAGTATGCCAGCAGGTTAACAGCTATTTGAAAGCCCATTGAGTCATTGTTACATTTAAACGTTCTCAAACATGACGCGTTTTATTCCTGTGTCGGCCTTTACTTCAGTGACCAGCATGTAAATGCCTCCGTGTGTGTGTGTGTGTGTGTGTGTATGGGGCCATCCGAGCTTATACAGTATTGCAGAGTAATTCCCCTCCATTACCAATGGGACAAGGGTAATTGAACCCTGGCACTTCATGTTTTAAATGCTCATTTATGCATCAAATATACCTTTTGAAAGATAATAAGACACCATAATAGATTTTTATGAAAATGCATTACATGGGAGGGAAGCTATTGCATGTGAATGCTGTTCCCTTCCCCTCGTCTCACCCTTCAACAAATCCCTTTCCAGCAGCTATGCTGTGGCTCCATAAAACTTCTCCATATGAATATTTAATGCATAACTCATGTAATGCAAATTCTACTTTGTTTTATTTTCCCTCTGCCCAGTCCATTATTTTGCCAAGTGCTGCGACAGATCTCGATGAGCGCTGAGACACACTGTTGAGTGTCCAAAGGCTTTGCACACACACTGCCATTCCCACGGAGGCACGTCTTAAGTGTTCAAATACACAAGGGAGCAGATATGGATTTCATGCATGGTTTAGCATTGTTTGAGTTGGTTGGATGTTAATGCAGACCACATGTATTAATTATCATGGAAATGCTTTTTGGGTTGTGGGAAATGAGATATAGACTTCTTAGTCATTCAGGTCAGAGGATATCTTCAGGAAGAGAAAATCATTAAGGTTGTGTTGGCCAGCGCAAGGTCACATGGCCATTATGTGAGAGTAATGAGGGTCACATTATTAAGGAAGTAGTTCAACATCATACAGTATGGATAAACTCTTTCTTATAGACAGTTAGATGAAAAGATCATTACCACTCTCATGTCTTTCCTTTAAAGGAACAGTGTGTAGCATTTAGGGGGATCTATTGACAGAAATATAACATAATGTTTCCTTTAGTGTATAATCAACTGAGAAAAGGAATTGCTGTCTTTTTATTGCCTTAGAATGAGTTGTTTTTTATCAACATGATATCTACAATGGTTCTTCTTTGCGAAGCCAGCCACCATGTTGCTACGGTAGCCCAGAGCAGACAAACCAAACACTGGCTCTAGATAGGACCATTTGCGTGTTCACGTCGACCATTGCAGTTCGCCTACATGCGTGACACATGGGAGATGTTTCAGTTGGTTGCAATATGCAAACTCACCGCTAGCTGTCGCCAAATCCTACACACACTGCACCATTATGTATGAAGCATATAATACAACTAGCCTGACTCTTTCCAAAGTCAAAAATTACCAGTACTTCTAAAGCTCACCAATTCATATGTTGTACTGCATCTCGTTTGTGTACTGGCCTTTAAACCTGAACCTGTGCACATACAAATAGACAAAACACAAGCAAATGAAGGAAATAATGCCATGAATTTAAAAACATGTGCAGCATTTATGAAAATAAATCGGGAGAAAACAATCTAAGAAAGACAAAAATTGCAAATACAAAAATGCAACCCAAGACAGAAATGCGCAGGAAAAAACTAAGTCAACCAATCTGTATTGTGTTGAGCTCTCAGTCCACTGTACGTTTGTATGATTATTACACAAACAGGTATGTTTAAAAAAAATAAAATCTTGGGGAGTCATGTGCTGGAACATCTTTTCTTGGCTCTTGACTCTAGAAATGAATGTGACTTGCCAAGTTACATCAACTCCCCGTCAAACCACAACGTTCTGGTGTGTCATGGAGGGAACATCTGCTCTATTGTCCCAAGGACAACAATACACTTAGCAGTAACAAAGAACGAAATGGGAAAACTAATTTGAATGCGTTTGTGTTCTTTCTTTCAAACTAACTCGATAAACAGAACACATTACCACCAACATTATGTCATTCTTGTTGATGATGTGACATTGATGGTGTGGAAGACGTTTTTTCTAAAGCTAACTTATTGTTATGTTAATTAGGACAATTACTAGCATTATTGGCTATTTAAATATGTAATTCACCTTTTTAATAGCTGATTTATTCAAGTAGATTTGTAACAAATTGTACTTTGCCAAACGCCATATACTCACTTTCATGGCCCCCACCTTTTAATGACTTTTTGATTAATACCTGCTCTCTCTTCATGTTACATTACACAACCTAACAACCTTCATACAATGATTCCCAGTAAATCAAATTAGACATGCAAATCAAACTATATGCATACTTTGCTCCCAATATTCATCACATTACCAGATACACATCCAGTATTCATAGAGAAACTTTATTTTGCTCATTTTAAACCCAAAACCAGATGAGATTTGTTTAGCTTTGTTTTTTTTTTTAAATAAGCAACCTTTTATTAAATCAGACTTGTAATTCTTCAAATGAGGGATACATCTGCCAAAAAGCACTTGGCAACATAAGATGTGTAACTAAGAAAAACTACTTTAGTATTTCTTGTATTTATTTCGTATATATATTATTGCAGTCATGAGGGAACTGATTAATCAATGACACTGACCAATCAATATCTAGTGTTTAATTAAGGACACTGTTGTTCTCATATTGACAAAACTGCCATTGGTCTGTGTGTTTTCCCAGCTTCTACGGTCTAGTTCCCCATTTCATTATCTGCATTGCAGAATTTGTAAACTGTGAGCAGGTGAATGCAAACCACAGAGGACACACATTCATGGTACTCCTGATGATGAACTATGAAATAGCAGATGGGCAAAATGGTGGACTCAAGTCCGTCCAGGCCTCCAACCCAGCCCTCTACCTCTGTGCCAGCCTTGGCCGGGCTGATAGTGCCAAAGAGCTTGCCCCTCTCTTCCCCTTGAGGGGTGTCTCTGTGTGGGGTGAAAAGAGCTTGGCACCGTAATCTATGGAGCATTGGTAGCAAAGGTCAGCATGAGTGGTTAGTGCCCTGAAGCAAGTCAGTGCTGTATCAAACCTCTGCCTGCCTTGGCAGAAGAAAGAGAAATGTGAAAGGAGGAGGGGGAGGTGAGACTATAAGAGATGTTCAAACAAGACTTAGCATCTAAAGTCATTCTAGCAGCTCTGCCGTATCATCTGTACATGGGCACAGTGGTACTTTAAGCTAAATGCTAATGTGAGCATGCCAACATGCTAAAGATTGTTTCTAATAGCCAGCGGGGGACGATTCCTCTGGTTGCAAAAACGATAATATAGACGTCTATGAGAAAATCACCCTGATTCTCGCTTGATTTATTAACTTAGGAAAGATTCAGTTTATCAAATCAGTTTATGCGCTCAGTCATCAATACAGCATGATGATATACAGTCTATGGCTACGACATTAGCACTAATAATAAGCTATCCAGAACACAGTGTGGGATTTTCACTTCCACCTCTATAGCAGTACATTTGCTGAAGGAAGCCATCTAGTATCTCTCTCCCTCACACTTTCTTAGTGACCATTATCGCTTTCTGACCTGGCAGGACTTCTGTAAGTCATTACCGTTAGAGAGGTAATGTGAGTAATGAGGCCAAAGTGCTGGCAATCGCTTTATAGAAACATTTACCTGAATATTAGTATGCGTGTTTCTGCACCCTCCATTTCCTGCTCGCTGCTGGCACCGGGGAGCAAATCAGCAGGTCACATAGTCTGCTGCTGCATATATCTGCAACAAGGTGTGTGTACAGCATGTGTAGATGTGTGTGTGTGACAAGGTTGTGAGTGGGTTGATGTGGAAAGGAGCGGTTCTATGTCTGAAATTGGATCCATGCTAGTTAGCTATTCACATCACAGCACTTTGCGGCGCTGGAATAAGTGACATTTGAAAATCCCTTTGCAAAGTCATATTGTTTCTTGGCTGTCTCTCTGCTCATAATAATGAGCATCTTTTGTAGTTTTTACAGGTCTGTTTTCATGTTGGTGGAGATTCAGCAACACTCGTCTTGAAGTTCCCTCCAGCTGCCCCGAACGCTGACTTTTAATGAAAAGAAAAGATTATATTAAAAACATTTGTGCTCCATTCCAATTATTCGTAAAGCGAGTACAAAAAAAAGATGAATGCTATTTGAAGTATTTGAAGTCATTAGTGTAATGATTTAATTATTTATGAGTGCCTGGGCATAACTTAGCATGGGAAAAGCTTTCAAGATATTATTGAAATGAAATGCAAATGGCTTTTCCTCTCAGTGCACGGAACGCCTGAAAAATAGGTTTCAGTCAGCTCTTTTTGTCTCTATGATGGGAAAAGAATCTAAGACTTGTGTACATCCTCATTGTCCTATTTTTGTCTCTTCAATTTTTAGTTCTCCTCCCCCCTTCTCTCCCTATCATACCCGAGCCTGTCAGCTCTTTTCCCTCCAACTTGACTTACCCCCTACTGCTGTGAGTACGTCTCTGTAGCCTACATACCGTGTTTGTATATTCGAGATTAAACAAATACGAGACAAATACAATAAACAGAACAGGTCGGACAGACATGAACCTCAGCGCAGTGTCAGCGTCTGAGTGATTACGTACATGTAAACGCAAAGAGAAGGAGCGACTCCATTATGTCCTCTCGATTTCCACTGTCTCCAGCAGAGCCTCATGACATGGACAGACGAGCTGTTCTCATGCATTTCTTTGTCACATTTCGTACTTTTAGTCCCGAGATGACGGTGAACTTGCCAGTCAGCCTGTACACATGCTGATTGCTGGGTTTTCTGCCCGCTCACGATCAAACATGGGGCATAATCCTCTGTGTGTGTTTGCTCTCGGCTCAATCATCTAGAATTTGGACTGGAACATGCAAAGCATAGTTTCTGCAGGGTAGAACAGTAGCCTTATAACTCTGCATTTGCCCCCCCGTATGTCAGCCTTAACACGGTGTGTACTTTTCTACGTGATATTTCTGACTTCTTTATCCCCCCACATATTTTACCCTATTCTGTATGACAACTCTCTTCCCCCTTCTAATGACAGCATAACTTATTCACTAATGTGCATTGATTGCCCCAAACACCACAGTAAGTCAACCGTAGCCGTCAAATCCATTCAGGACACGGGTTGGTGATGGAGCGATGGGGAGGTAAAACGTGATTTTGTGTGGAGGTCATGCACATTATGCACATTAGATATGACAAAGGGCTTAGTTTCAGCATTTCCTCTTGTTGTTGACTCCTGATGGGAAAATCCAATCTCTTGAACACACTTGCATTTAGGCTAAAAGGCAACAACACAACCTGTTTGAACCAAGTCATCTTTATGCGGCTTCTGGACACAGCAGGATGACAATTTACAAATGTATTATTTAGCAGCTTGTCCAAAAGGTAGAAATAAATACTGTGCGAAAACACAAATTGTGCAGAACTCTCTATGAACGCGTCATTATGAAAGCCTTTATAGTCAGTGGTGGAAGAAGTATTCAGAACATTATGCAGTAAGGGATGCTTTATTGTTTGCCTTTTCAAACAGTTCGTCTCACTTTTACAAGAGAAAGGCCTTGAGGAGGACTAACGAGGAGTTTGTTTTTATGTTACTATACCGTTTTATCTTTTTAATAATGACTTTCATTACTTTTGAAATGCAACTGCACTATCAGCTCACAACAGTCCCAAACAGCTCTTTTGCTTGTCATTGTCTGTCTTTGAATATGGCTGTTTCCTGTCTGTGTTTAGGTATGCCCTAAATAAAATGTACTTCAAGAAATCCTAGATGGACTGCATGAAGACAAAGAAAGAAAGATCTCTCTTCAGCTTCATAGTGCTTCATACCGGACCGTGTCAGCATCCAAGACATCCACAAATTAGACACGGAAATCTGCTTGGAGCACTTGATTATAAGGGGGAGTGAAAGGTCAGGCCATTCATCACCCACCATACCTGGTCGTTACAGCAACACCAATGGAAACTGTGACAAATGAACCCTTCTCACATTAATGGACTTGGCATTCTGGTATTCTGAACGCACACTCCAGCGCGACTTGGAGTCAACAAGCCACATTCATTCACTGTAGAGGAGCTGGAACACTCGTGACTTCTTCAGCCAAGACCAATTGCAATTAACAAGCACCTACTTAGAATAAGAGATATGTAATGGATGAGGACGTGGGAGGAAATGGATGAATGAGAGAACACGCATTGTGTCATTACGCAACCATATGAAAGAGGCTTTGTGGAAGGAGAGCATGGGAAGAATTCATACTCTGTTCCCGTGCCTCTGTGCTCTAATCCACTGTAGCTTTGTGTTTCCTTTTTGTCTTTCTTGATTGGCATCTCTGCGCCATTATATGCGTGTTACCGTGTACGCCGTGTAAATTTGGATCCGTGTGGGCATCAATTTGTTATGTTCTATTGCTTTTCAAATTAGAGAATCGCAGATCCTATTTCACCGAAATGGATTCTAAAAATTAACTGTATTTTTGGCAACAAATCAAGCTTTTCGCACAGCGGGGAGTGGTAACAAAAAGGGGATGGAGCAAAGCGGTCCCTCTGGGGACCTTGCATTTTCCTAAACTCTCCCGCTGTGTTTTCTCGTTGACAGCGCTCTTTGCTCTCCGGCTGAGCCCCAAACAGTAGAGCGAGCCCCCAGTGGCAGTAATTACTGCACCACTCAAGTGACATGACAAATGAACAAATGTCACAATACCATGGCTTGCGCGCTCCCTCTTTGCTTCAACAGTCTTGCATACACACCCATTAGGGCCCTGAAATCCTCTTTTGTCGCTCTTATCCACACGCACGCACACACGCACACACAAATAATGAAAGTTTTACTGCAGGAAGGCAATCGAACAGAGCAGGTGAAGGCTGTGACAGGTGTACACACCTCTTTTGCGGGACAGAGAGAAATAAAAGGAGAGGGAGGATGAGAGACTGTTGGATAGCCTGTCAGGAAGCAGGCAGCCATGTCCCTAGCAGCAGGGTCGTATGCCGAACGCTAATTACATTGATAAATGGTGTTGGCTGCGCGTCCCGCTACCAGCGATTTAAAGCCTCGGTGACCCTAACTATCACCATACGTGAAGGACAAAGCGTGCAGGCTGCAGTGAAAAAGAGAGATCGGAGGAGGAAGAAGCTCTCTCCAGAAAAAAGGAAGATTTGATGCTTGTTGACATTACCCGCCTGCATTATCACCATTTCAAGGCGCCCACAAAGCTAATTGAATCTGCACCTCCACCCTGCACTGAATCCTCTTCACTGCTGGCAGGGCCACCTTCATTACCCTCTTTTTCTTAACAGAACACTTCACATTCGACATATGACTCACTCAAACAAACACACACACACACACACACACACACACAGACACACAGGCACACACACACAAACACACACGCACACACAGAAGACAGATCGCGTTTGCACAGCTTCATTTCCGCTGTGGCTCACACTGACAAAAGCAAGATAATGCATGTTGTGTGTGTTCTAGAACCATAGAGGCGGTTAAGAAGGAGGGTGGATTCTCACAGGGGATGAATTCAAGCTTTTTGCTGACATCATGTAAGGCTTGAGACAAAAAAACGGTGTGGGGCAGATTGAGAGAAGATAAGAAAAAGAACAATATTCATGCATGCCGGTGTGCGTGTTTGCACCGTTCTCCATGTCCGTGCTTGGCTTTCTGTATGGCAGAGAAAGAGAGGGCTACCCTGTGATTGATTCTCCCTCTGTTTCCCATTGTGCGCATCATCAAAGGGAGACACGGTGATCTTGAATACAATTAAGAAGGCTCAGCTCTGACACTTCTGTAATCAAACAGACTGGGGGAGAAGAAATGAGTACGTCAAGTCGGGCTGCTGCATCTGCACTTTCATCTATTGCTCTCAGTTTTCTGTCGATGTGAGGGATGTGTTTACAAAAACGGGGTCGATGGCAGGTATAACTTATCAGGCCTGAGTCATCTAACATCTTATCTGTGCGATACCTATAGAAAATGTAGGGTTAAACGTCAAATATTTTGTTATATTATATTACTTGTTGGTTCCTAAGCTCTGTATATGAGGTCGTGGTTTACAAAGTGGGTGCCTTGAGGACCGGCCAGCAATGCAGTAAGATTGTTTTGTTCATTTTTAATAACTGTTCACTTTGTTAGAAAATTATACATTAATATGAACTCAATTTTCAAATAATATTTTCTAATTAATCTATCAAAAATATAGAAAAAAAAATATAGCAAAGATAATCTCAATTCCAAACAAAACAATCAATGCAGTAACAAACTAACGTTTTGGAACATTTGGTATAAGGAGTGTCGATCGCTTGCTTAAAGGTTTAAGGGGTCAGAGTTGAGTTTAGTTTCTTGCCCTTATTTTTATCAAATACGTGAAGATGAGAAGATGTTTCAAGTTCAGCGTTTTTGTGGCAACTACAGAAAGACAAAAGACAGTACAAACTGTGTTTGAGAGACATGTGAACTCTTGACTGTATTTCTTTTTTTTTGGGGGGGGGGGCATTTATAATGCAACAGAGATGCTGTGATCCACTGTTAGACTAATTTGCTCAAGTCTTCACTGCAGGGGCCGTCACTACATTCGAGCCATCTGTTCAAATACAAACCCATTTACAGAGCACATCACAAGCTTAAACAATGAGCTGCTCAGCCTTCATCCCATCTCAAATGGCAGCATGCTTGTATTTTAATGCAAGAGATGAGTAGAATATTACAGAGAGTAAATTGAGCTACATCAGCTGTTAAATATATATATATATATATATATATATATATATCAGGAGAAGACTCAACCATTCTCTTGGCTGCGCACGACTAACATTTACATATGAAAAGTACAGTATTCTGAATGAAGTAGGCTGAGGAATTACTATTTGCCATGATTAGAAAATGTATTTGACAGTAACGCTTTCAAACAAGGAGCGTTGAAAGGTTTAGTGTGGGTGAGATGTTCAAATGATAAAAAAGGTTTTTTTTATCCTTTTACTTTTGAGGTCTCAGAGTAAAGAAGGCGCAATTATTTCCTCACCAAACCAAGGCGAACAAACTCATTCATAAGTCAGATACCCAAACGAATTCAAACCCCAATTACCGGTAAGTACTCTGAAGTTACTCTGTTCTCATATCTAAGGCCACTAAAACATTTTCTAACGCTGCCCTGGGGCTGCATCAACGACGGGATCCTTTGTTAATTACCTGGGTTTGTCATCATTTAGCTCATCCGAAATATCTTACATGGACATGCTTCACCAATAGAGATTAAGAGTGAACAACCGAGGTGCCAAATCCAATGTTGCTTTATAAAATAAATTGATATCACAGCCCAACCTGTATGGATTGCTCAAGGTGCTGCAGGTGTTATTTTAAAGCCAGTCTCTTAGTCAATATGGATCATTCTGGATGATTGACAACCAGTAACAAGAGTCTATCTAGGTAGAGTGTGTGTATCTATTTTATAAGCAGGAAAAAGCACTGGCACGCTATAAAATTCAACCATGAAGCATTTCTTTCCTAAACTTAACAAAACAATCTTAACTGCATACATTTAGCCTTACCTTCTGGTATCTTGCAAACCAAGAGATTGTCAGTACTGTCCAATATGTATGTTGTGCTTGGTATTTGGGTTTGTATTGCTCAGAATATTACAGATTCTAAATCCTGTTAGATAACACAGACGGACACCCACGAAAAAGACCCCAAAATAACTACCACACATATTGGTTTCACTAAAGCCAAACAATTGTTAGGCAGCCTCTTGTTGTATGTAGATAGCAGGTGAGTGAAGTGAGTCTTCACAAAGACAAATAGATATGAAGGCACTATACCAATTACCGCGTCTCTACGGTGGCAACCAATTAGTCAGATAATTTATGTTAGAGTGCTGTTATTCAGCTACAGATCAATATGCATCGGCGAGTTATGTAAAAACTGTAAGCAATTACTCGTTACACATAAGTCACTATTAATTACATTGGTTTACTGATGACTCAGCAGCAAAAATAACACCATAAATTACTCGTAACTTCACTTTCATTACGCAGCTGTCAGCTTTGTAAAGGTGCATATAAAACACCGAATCCTCCACACACACACATGAGTCCTTTTTTTATCTAACGTCTGGAGAAATAGAAAACAACACATTGTGATTTAAAAGCAGGAAGCCCTGCAATTTGGAGTGATTCACTGACCGTCTAGCCAGTTTAGCCTCAGTGGCTGCACACAGCTCTCCTGACTGCACCTCTATGGTGCAGTTACACACTCTCCAAATAAACACAACTAGTTGACTGTCCAGTACATTCGCAAGTCAGCCAAGAACACCACGTCAAAGTAGCAGAGTATTATTGGGATTAGTAACTGTAATATAATTACTAAAATTCAAATTACAATCCCTCAAGTGTTGGGTATTGTTTAAAAAATCACGATACCAGCACCAATACCAGTTCCCTTAAAGTGATGCTCGATACCAATAGAGTACTTTCTTTGATACAGAGACTGCTTGCCATAGATGGCACTGTTGGTCGAGGGGAAATATAACTCGACAGTGTTGCAAATAAGATGAAGGGGCCGCTAAAATCATTGGGAACGTCATGGGACAAATGGGCATTAAAATGCAGATCCCAGTAATAGACCACGATCCTCCGCAATACACGGGAGGCCAGTCACATACACACACAAAAGAACTGATTCTTCTCATTGCAGCAGGAAAAAAATGAGATCACCATTCACCAACCAAGCAAGAAATGAAGCTAATGCTTCAAAATCATCCCCAAGATGATATCTTGGCCGTGACTTTTTTCTAACCACTGGTTAGAACTGGAGTGATAATGATTGATGATTATGAGACAGCTGGGCCACTCTGGCAAAGGGTAGGACACTTAAAACAACAACAATTAATGCATTCAATTAATACAACAAATCGCTACAACTAAATTGTGCACAATAAATCTCAAAATAGTGGTGGTTTAGAAGCACTATTATCTTGATTACTGGCGATTTCAAAGGTTAACAGATGTTTTTGGTCTGATTCTCTGTGCTCGTTCTGTGCATTGATGGACTGTGTAAGTGAGTGCAGACTGTGCAAAGTGTACACAGTTAGCTGCTCACATTATTAGTTAAATAGACAGAAGGAATTATGCACAGAATTGTGTTGGCAGCATTATGCATATTAAAGTGGGACTCTGCTTGGGCTTTATGCTGCAGCGAAGCAATTTCTAAGACACGGGGCTCTAATGTTAACAGAGGAAATAGTTTTTAGCTGCTCTGCTCTAAAAGGTAAAATGAGGTCTCTGGATGTATCCTCTCCTTTGTAACTAAGAAGAAAACACAAGGCAGCGCTGTGGAGAGAGTTTTGCTGGAGCGCCCACAGATTAAACGTTTTCAAACAGCATACAAGAAGAAGATGAACAGCATCTATTTCAATTGTACTTTACTGATTTTGTTGCTAATTGAACGCAATATATTATAAAGATCTCTGTCCTTTTTTAGAATTCATTGCAAGTCATTCAGTTAGCCATGTGATACAGTTCTGCTCAGTGTCCCCCATGCTCTCTTCGTTTGGCTCGTCATCTTCTTCTCATCTTTGCTTTTCCTCAGCCAACGAGACAAGTTCGGCAAGGGGAAGCCTGTTGCCAGGCAACAGCCCAGAGTGTATGATTAAAACTTTGATTTCCAATCTATCACCTGAGAGACTGATGTGGCTTTTTTTTCCCCACTCTGATGCTCTGCAGAGCAGCTGGGATGGCCCCTCGCACAAGCAGCTCCACACTTGCCAAATGGATCTTTACTGTGAAATGAAACATTTGGTTCATATGGAGTCAGGCTTCCTCATCTTTGAACAACTTGACATCGAGCTTACACCTTCAGAATGTCAGCTTGTGCCATGGCTCAAACTTGTGCTCGCATAACCGGGTTCATTTTGGGATTTTTGGAGGAATTGGTTTCCTCCTCCTGCCTCCTGCCTCCTGATTGTGCCGCGCTTTGGTCTTTTGTCTATTGTGCCATGACTCCAGATAAAAGTAACTCCAGTTAGGGTATAAGACAGATAAAAGGATGAACAAAAACCTCATTCATGTCTGCTTTGTTGAATGACAACGGACACACAGATGGAGGTGTTACAACCGGGTTTCATCATGATGACTGATTCTAATCTGTCTGAGATGCTCTCATGTTCTGGGTGACTATTTGATAGAGGAATGGAGGTGGAAGAGATATAGCATAGGGGTGTGTGTGTGTGTGTGTGTGTGTGTGTGTGTGTGTGTGTGTGTGTGTGTGAGAGAGCCTTTTCAGGCTCCCAGATGATGAGCAGTGACAAGGCACCTTAACAGTTTGGCCCCTGGCCATATAGTGATACATAAATGACATATTTACCCCTGGCAAGGCATGTCTGTATAAAAAAATGGCAGGTGTGTGTGTGTGTGTGTGTGTGTGTGTGTGTGTGTGTTTGTGTACAACATGTTCATGTGCAATATCTATGTGTGTGTGTGCTAGCAATCCGAGATTCATCTAAACGCTCCCCTCTGGCATCCATAGCATCCCAATAGGTAGGAAATCAAATCTAGGGGCCGAAGATGATAAGATGGAGGCACAGAGAGGCAGAGATGAGACGGAAGTGAGATGAGATGTTGAGCTAGGAGGAGAAAGAGGGGGGAAAAATGTGACAGGCATTTTGTGGCTTCAGGAGACAGGATGAAAAAAGATACAGGCCTGAGATTGGAGTGAAGGAAGACACACAAAAGGGACTTGACAGTGGCCACCACATTAAAAAAAGAAGATGGGAAAAGGGAAAAAAGAAGCATGTCAGTACGACAGACAGCTGAACCACAGTGGACAGAGGCATTTCATAGATTCACACTCAGGTTGAATATCGTCTGTGTTCTTTCTTGATCAACAGGTGGCAGTTCAAAAGCCAGACACTGCAAAGCAAACAGCTATTGTCAGTTTTTCAACAGGCTGACATTCAGCGAGGTAAACTGTAGCTAACCTGCACATGGAATATTTTGAGCTTACACCAAACTGTGCTGCTCGGCCACCGACTGCTTCATCGACAACTGAATAACCTTCAACCGGCATTCAGGAAGTACACACATACAGATATCGATATTTGAGGTTTAAACGTCGACACTTATGAAAGATCAGTGGTGAGGTCTGGTGGACCCACACAACGCAACGTACTTTATCAGTGGGGAGCAGCAGGTCTAGTGGGAGCTACTAACCATGGTAAAAGTAGAGATGAATAGAATCCCAACATGACCTATGACCAGGACTGCAAAATCAACATGGACCACGAGTAGCATCCTAGAGACTCCCTTATGTGGCCAGTGTTAGACTTTTCAAGTGTTTTATGACACCATGGGCAACTAATGTAGGGAAAACTACATTGGTGAAATGAGAAGGACCCTGGGTCAGACCCGTTAAGACATGACCGAAGTTTGTCACGGATGTGATGACACCTGAGCCGGCTCCATTTTCTCAAGACAATGCCGTGAGACGTGGTTGAAAGATGGATTATTTGGTCACGCAAGTTAAAAATAAAAAGTAAAGACTGATTGCTCACATTGTGATTGGCTGCTTTTCAAAATCATTAGTAAAACAATTTACAGGCACATTTGAACATGTCAGTTATTTGCATTGTGTTCTATTCAGCGGTTTAATTAAGGTTGTTATGATGGACCCCGGGGCATGCTATTATTACGGGCTATTATTACATGCTAGTTATGCATACATACACGCACGCCATCAACATAATATAGATTTTTACCAACAATTTGTATGGATTTTACAGACAAAGGAGCTACTTAGGCTATTATATTGGGATTTGCCATCTCTACAGGGACCCCACACCATTTGAGTCAGTGCAACCCATTGCCTGCCTGCTGTGTCTATATTTCCAGCGATGGTTCCATTGGCTTTATTTTACTTGTCACAGCTTTACTTGAAGCCCTTTGGCTTGTTGCATTGCGTTCCTAACCTGTAGTTTCTGGTTTTCTGAGGGATCTGTTCTGTGTCAGGCTGATCTGGTTCACACGGCAGATCCTGGTCTTCGCTTAGCACCTTCTCAGTTTGTTGCATCTGTCATCTGTGGAGGAAGAGATACACAGAGCAGTTGGAGAACGGAGACCACACAGGCCTTGGGCATATCTGTGGTTCCCCACTCAGTGAGGCCGCTCCAGAGAGCAGGACAGGGAAACCCTCTGCGCCACACGAAGCCGGAAGGTGTGAAGAGAGGAGTGAAGAGAGGCAAATGGATGGCTGCAATCTGTGTTTTAATTCCGTGTTTTGACTCCCGGCATCTATCTGTGTTCTGTTCTGGGGGATAAACATGCGCTTACAATAGTATAGTCTACAGACACAGGTGAAAAAAAAAAACACTTATACATTGGCATGCTCACTTATGTTATAACACATTTATTACTCTAACGCAATCAATTGTGTGCTGATTGAAAGATTTCTTGGTATAAATGCAACACCACCGTAAAGGCTAAAACTCCTGGAACGCTTTGTGTTCATAGCTCAGCGACAGTGCGTGTTGTTACTATAGAAACAAAGCAGCCTGGTTCACAAAGCAGAATTTCTTATATCTGTAACTTTGCTGAATAAAACTTAGAACCTTTTCAAATCTGAAACATAAAAAAAAAGAGCTGTCTGGGGTTTTACTCAGTGTGATTATCCGCATAACTCAGTGACACTGACACAGACTGCAGACGTACCCCATGAGGCCAAACCAAGCTGGGTTTTTGTTTACAGTCTATAAAGAAAAAGCCGTGAAACGATTAGATGGATGAAAAGTGCAATGCTGAGCATTTGACCTTTATTTGCAATCAACCTAGTATTCTTGCCAAAAATGATTTACTTTGTCAATAATCCCACATCCAGCTAAACAACACGTATAATAGCAAAGTCCTGTGACTTTATTTTGAGAGCTTGACGACAGCATTTAGTAAATCATGTATTGATCCTATTATAGAATGTTTCGATAGCTTAATTTCTGTATCGGTAATCCTACTTTATACATCTCTCTTTTCACTAAATTTTGATAGATCATATAAAGTCTTTTTGTGGCTGGTTGTAAAGTCAGCAACCACGTCATCGTCCTTTGGGTAATGACTTTCGCTCAGGTAGCTGATTGCAAAAGTGCTTTAACTTTTTTTATAGATACGAGTTGCTGCTGCATCTGGAAACGTCTTTCCTCAAGCCTGTGTGTCATTTTAAGCATATTAGGCTGCAGTCATTGGCCACTAGCTTTAATTACAATATAACAGAAGGGTGTCATGTCGCCTGTCTACTATACAGTACAATAAAAGCCTTGGAAAGCAAAGCTGTTGGCTCATCAGGTTTAAGTGTTTCTTTTGGTGCTGTGAAGAATATAGACTGAAAAGACAGATGACTTGCAATAATTTCACGAGGAAAATAAATTACTGTATGGATTAATTTTATGCCGCGACAATTAAACTGTGACTTTTACAAGTGTCGTTAATATTATTTCTCGACTCGATACATAACGGTTCTAATATGGCTTAGTTTGTATTCCTCGAGGTTTAATACAAAAGATTATAATTAGCAAACGTAGCAAGTAAGAACATATTCATGTTGGCCACAACAGACAGGCAGTAAGCCAGATAGATGGGGAAAAAGTCAAATAGAGGGTTTTACCAACCTGTCTTCTAGGATCTCAGAGAGTTGGCTTTCACTTGTGGTCAATCCCTGCTTGTGAAGGAAATCCACACGTCGTGAGGCCTTTGCTCAGCACTAATGCCACCACAGTGATGCTGTAGAAGAAGATTCACAAGTAAGCCAGTAAATGGGAAAGCGTTGAGCCGTCTATAGAAAGACACATTTTTCGATACCTACCCTTTCTGCACACCTACAATACCGTTTAGAAAAAGAATGAAAAAAATGTATAGCTTTAGTTTAAAGATATATCAATGGGAAGGAGTGATGGGGGTGTTCACTCACAGCTGTGTGGGATTTGAGTGGGTGTGTTGCTGCCGCTGCTTCATTCCACTATGGGGCTGACTTGTGGCAGAGTGTGATTGAAGTGGAATGACTGATAGTTTGATTTTACAAATACCTGGGGAGCTGAACAAAGCACCAAATCCAGCGGGCGTCACACCCTCTGGGATTGGTGTTGTGCGTTCATTCGACCAGTCCCCACGAAAGCAGCTGGCTGGGAGCTTTTTCATTACACAGAGTGAAGTTGATTGCATTTTCCCCGGTACTCTCTGAAGTGTCTAAATGGAGCCACTGTATAGGCTACTCATCGCCTCACAGCCATCACTCGGCGCTGCTACATGCCTCCATAAAGCCCGTACATGATTGGCAGGGAAGCCAAGAAAATTATGCGTTTGAACATTTGAAACAAATCATCATCGGATCTACTCGTCATCTTCTACGGATGTTTTGAAGTTCAAATCTTTCTGCCCAAGTGTCATGTAATCACAGTAGAAACTAGCATCCCTTAGCATTCTGTAGACTGGACACAATACACATCTATAACCTGGTGCCAGGAGAGCAAAGAAAGAGACACGTAATCACAGTTTTAAGGCATTGGAGAAATCAAACGTCTAGCTCTCTTGATGTGGGTTTAGCCCTCTGAGAGGAGTGTAAACGCATTAAACTGTCACTCTGGAAGTTACTATACGTAATGGGAAATCAGCTAATCATATGTAATATGCATCAAAGTGCATACTCAGAAAGATTATGCACTTGCTGCATAGTTTGGTTCCCTTGGTTGGAAATAAAGCAGAATTCTGACCAGGGATGAAATATGTTTTTTTAAATGAACTTCTACATGGGGCTTAAAGCCAGAAGACGACCCAACATTGTGAATCTACAGAGAACGTCTGATCTCACTCTGTACCACTTCAACATCGAAGTCTTGGAAATAGAGGAAGCCCCGCAGTGTGTGTTCACTTTGAACAAAAATATATATCGTTCTATACAAAAATGCATCGACGAACATTGAGAATGGATAGAAGAGCAATTTAATATTACTGTATGGTCATTGGGTTGAAATACGATATTTTATATATCTCCAAAATATGCAGGAAAAACAAATCAATATTGTCTGCCTGAAATCATTTATGAATTGTATTTAATACTATGTATTCATTCAATGATTATTTAAGCAATCATGTGGAGAATTATAGTAATCAACACTAACCTGAGGAAAAAAACATCCAAATCAATATTATCCATGATTTGTTGGAGACAGAATAACTAAGGCCAATAAGATGCTGCACAGGGTCATAAAAGAGCCTTTGCAATACCAGAGGCAAACATGTTTTTGTACATGCAAACTGATTTCTTTTGCTAAATAAGCCTTAGCTACAGGGATTCTGGCAAAATATCTTGGATCAGCTGAATTGAATTAGCGATGTTTTAAATATCCCCTAATCTCCATAAATAAGTACATGTTTTATGGATGCCTTATTCATAATTCAGCTTCCTTCCAACTCCAAGCAGGGAGGGAGTACAAGTGCTAAGCAATTCTCATCAAGCATTAACAACGGGCCCATCTGATCACGTTATTGACCCCGCACAAAGCTGATTACTTCCTCTGGACGCTGTCTCATTTCCACTAAGTCGTGTATTGTGTTAAAAACACGAGAACTGAAATGGAGCAGACTTGATATTGTCACAGGATCAAATATTGAGAGGGAAACAAAAGCAGGTGCCTTCAAATTGTCCGATATTCCAGGTGTAAGGTGCTGCATGATGCTTTGAGTTTGGAATTGTGGGAGCAAATTATTGTTTTCACTGTTAACACATGACTAAAATTACAGCAGGCTTGAGAAATGCTAATAAGAAAGAGAAAATGATTCTGTCACCATAACAGCAGTATAAAGTCAGTAATAAATTGGACACATTTGTATCGAGTCCTTTGCATTAAAATACTGCAAATCGGAATTGGCCCAGAACCCACAATGAAGGTGATTCGCTGGTGTTTTTTTTGTCTGGGTTCGGTTCTGGGTAAAACAAAGGATTACGTGTGTTTGATAATAAATAGGCTAATTGGCCGCACATTTCTTTTTTTTTAATAATAATTCAATATTTTAATCCTTTGATTGCTCCTAAGAGCCACCTGGAATATGAGAGCCACTTCAATCAGCTGTTGTTTTTAAAGCACGTTCACTGTGGAGATGTGCTGCTCAATATTATGAGAATAAGCTAATACTAACTAGAATTACCGCCTCGAGATTGTACGCCTCCAACTACCATGTTGCAGTTTGCATCCATGTTTGTCATCACTTTATCATTTTATCCTAATAGACATTTGTTTTGAAATCATCGCAATTTAGACCAGGAGGATATTTGTGCCAAATTTGAAGACATTTCCTCCAGACATTACTGAGCTATTGCATACACACGAATGAACAGAAGGAGCGACAACCTGAAAACATAATGCCTCCGGGCCACGGCTGTCAACCAGCGGGGGGGGGGGGGGGGGGGGGCAATTGATATCGCATGTTGCGGTGCTGGGGCGGGAAAACGAAAATCGACATGGCTTAGGTAACAACTGGGAGAAGCAAGAGTCCAGTTAGAGGCATTTGCTGCCAACGCTAGTCTTAATGGCCCTTTGTTGAGCGCAGTGTTGCGCACACATGTTGCCATTCTTCAATACGTAGTGTGATGTGTGTGGCACTGTCTGCAGCGTTGAACACGGTGGTCTGATATCTCTTTCAGTGTGAGAAAGTCTTAGATGACTTGAAGCATGTCTGTGATTGAACGAGCTAGCAGGGGAGGTGGGTCACTCACACACACACACACACACTGACACACACGAGAGAGACACAAAAGAGAGAAAGACTGAGTTACTTGTAAAAAGTTTTACACAGCTGTGTTGATTTTTGTTTTCCAAAATTCATGAGGAATTCCGGTGGGATCATCAGTTGGTTGTGTATGGATTTAACCAAATCTATGACTCTTGAATCACTTTTCCAATAGCTGAACCTTCACATCCAAAGAGATCTGGGACACTGTGTGTATCTGGATTTGTATATCAGTATAGATCCTTGAAATCTTAACTTTATACTGTTTGGTTCTTTTTCTAAAAGACATCTGCAGTTATTACCTAGCATCTGAAAAAAAAATGTCTCAGTTTTCAGAAAAATTCTATTTCAATTTTCCCCAAAATGGAAAGATTCTAAACAATGATCATAGCAGAAACAAGGATGTTCCACCCTGACAGGCTTCAGGCTTTGGGTAAACCTGTGAACGCAGCATGTCAGTGTTACGTGATATGCTAAGCGATGAATGGCATGCGTGTCTAGATAAGCACCAGACATCTGATTGTCATAGATAATCAGATTTATGTTATCACTGAAACAAACTACACTCTTTATACCTGAAGGAAATAGCTTATCCTCCTGATGTACAATTTTTTTTCTCCCCTAAACTGCGATTAAGATCAGACGCTTGAGATCGCCGCTATTAACACGAGGGGGCAGAGTGCCACTGTCGCTGTGGCAACATGGCTTTTGAAACCGTTCATGTTTGTGGAGCTATTTCTCAACCCGGCAGTGAAGTGGGGCGCAGCGGTTTGTGCGTTGCCTCCCTGTCAGAGTGCTTATTACCTGACTGAATGAACAGGCCCCTCGCCATGTCAGGAATGTGACAAAGAACAAGACCTGCTGGATCGCGGCAGTGTGTGGGAACGTTGAACCCATTTCAAAGTTTCCTGATGGTTTTGCAAAACATTTAAATTATGTACAAAAAAAACCAACTTGTACAACTTAGGTTTCCTTGCTGTACCTTAAAATCCTGAAAATATATTTACAGCATGTTAACAATTACTAATCAAGCAACAGAGATGTCTACGTATAATAATGTGTGTCTTCAGTATATACACCTGAAACCCAATACATATTGCTTAAATAATGAGTGAATTCTGAGATAAATATGATTGTTAGGATCAGAAAGGTCTTTTAGCAGTAAAACTTTGCTGGCGTGTAAAGCAGTAACACTTCCTTGTTCTTTCTCTCTCTGATGTAAAGTTCTGGAAGTCAACAGTCAGATTTGAGACACACTCTTGTCTTGAAGGGGCTACAGAGAAATATCATGTGTTCAATTCAGAACTGGCTACTCACCTCTTCTCGTCTCGACACATTGCAGACTTCTTTCTGTATTTGATCTGTGATCAGAGGTGTTTGCAGCACAGCTTCGTCAGCGGCTCATTTTCGTCTCAGTCCTGACCGAGCCCGACTCTCAGTCTGGGTGCCGCTTGAAGTACGTGCGCGGTGGCGGTGGTGCTCAGAGGGGGACGCTCCTCTGATCAGGTCGAACGTGGTGAGTGTGGGTCGAATCATGTATGCTGCTGCAGGTGGATGGACCTGATTTTCTGTTTATTTCAAATATAGCTACAGTACATGATATCTCCTCACCTCTCCTCCTCCTCCTCCTCCTCCTCCTCCTCCTCCTAACTCTTTACAAACACCTTTCTCTCTGTAACTGACCTGAGATCAGAGGTTATTTTTCTATGCAGCACATCTTCATCAACAGCTGCTTTTATTTTTAGTCCTGACCGAGCCCAGCTCTCGGTCTGGGTGCAGATAAAAATATGTGCGCTGTGGCGGTGGTGCTCAGAGGGGACGCTCTTCTGCTCAGGTCGAATAAGTAGAGAGTGTTTTGAATCATGGTTGCTGCAGGTGGATGGATATAAGCGGCCTTTTCTGACCCACTTGCTCTTATGGGCTGACTTCTCGCGGTATCATGAGCCATCTTTCTTTTTACCATCGATAAGATGCAACTCTGGGTCTGGTTGCTGCTGCTTGAGGTGGATGGACATGCATGGTTTCTCCGGGACCTCCTTATGTCATCATCATGAAGATGTCCTATGCCTTCAACATCAACCTTTCTCTTAACCCCTGGCTTGATGCAACTTTGCGTGTGGCTGATTGTAGAGGAATGTGTCAGACCCGGGGGAGTCCTCACGGCCTGTGCTATTCCTGAAGGTGATTGCTAGAATCCTTGCTGCTGCTGGATGTGGATGGACCTGCACAGTTTCCACAGTAATTTAATAAGTAGGAAGTTAACTGGTGGAAAAGATTTGTTACACAAACAGACAACAGAGTTATCCAACAATTTCTAAATTCTTAGAATTCTTGCAATCCAGACCTGACCCTTTTGGACAGATGAGAGGTTTCGCTCATCATCTCATCAACCTTTCTTTTCATCCCTGCCTTGTCGTGGTCTGGGTACCAGAGCAGGGATGAGGGTTGAGGTTGCAGTGGGGCTGGCTCAGACCGCTCCTCTCAGCAGAAGGAGGAAGGTTCTGCCGGACGGGGTCGGCGGTCCCAGAGGACGGTTGCTGCAGAGACCCGCACAGAGCTTTCCCCCCTGTCAGAGGTTGGGGTCTGGTTCTGACAGAGGTACATTAACTCAAAACAGGAGCTAACACTGCAAGAAATGAATCATTGCATCTGTACATTTCATCAACCAGGTGTTTACACAAACACATTGAGATAAAGTAAGATAGATGAGATGAATCATTCTGCACACATCAATAAAAGTGCAAGTGTTATTGATGTTCATTCATGGTGAACAATAACTCATAATATGTTAAAAATGATTTGACTTACCGGGAGCTGAAATCGTACATGCTGACTATGTGGTGCATGCCTCTTGGAGATTTGTGTGTGTATCTTATGAATGCTTTAGAAATAAGTTGATGTTCAAGTTTGATCAAAAAGAAAACCTACATGCAGGAGGTCAAAGAGAGAGCTGAACTTCATCCTCCTGGTCTCCATCGGCTGAATCCCTGTCTCTATGGGGAACTGTTCTGGTCATTTGAGTACAGGGAACTTGGAAAAAGAGGCAGACAGAACCAAATATTTTACAGTACGTTAGAAATGTAACACAGACAGAATCAACCAGACAGAATTTCTAGGTCGTACAGTCGGTCGGTCAGAGTAGTGCGGGGCAGGTACCTTGAGTTTCCAGAGACTGGCGGTGGAGTTGTCGTCTCTCTTAAAAAAACAGCCGAGGGTGAGCAGGCTGTCTGGTGGCTGACCCTGAGTCCCCACTACCTCATCTGAAGAGAAAACAGAATGTCAAGTTCATTTCTTAATGAATTTCCATAAAAGCCGGAGCAATTGTCCCCATGAAAAGAATATTTTTCATCCTAACCTTTAGCACCAAGACCAGGGGGAAATTAATAAATGTCCCATAAATAGAGGTTTAAGAGTGAAGAAAGGATCAAATATGAATAAAAAAACATTTACACACAAGTAAATCAGATAAAAAAACTTAGTACCTAATACTTACCATATCATATTCACTCATGCCAGGGTAGAAAACAATGCCGAGGTATAAGACTAAAGAATGGAATAAATCAGTGGCTCTCCGGAGAGTGAACTCGGGTTGAATTCTTTGCTTGAAGAATAAACTCTATTGCATCGAACTCCAGTGCTTTCTTCAAACATCATCGGCCCATTGCCACTCATTCCCTGCCAGATTGTCAACGTTGCTTCATGCCTTTGTTTGAAGCCATTGAATTTATATTAATCTGGTGGCCAGAAGCACAACACCAGATGTCTGTATTGTTGCTCCTGGTCAACTGGATTGGTAGATAGGTAACTGTTTGCTGACACGGTCTCCATATCAACTTCATAAGGTGATCACGTCAGGTGTTTTTCTCGTTTGTTGTACCTAAGCAGGTTGCAGCTAATCCCTATGAAGTATTTCTCTAAAAAAAGACTGAAACAACCAGCTCCTGTCTCTAACCTCTCTCTTATTTTATGACGTAACATTGATCATTATACTCACCAAGTGGGCAGCTGATGTCACTGGGATTTCTTGGGATGTTCTCTACAAAGTGGCGGAAATAAATGTACTGTATATATAACAAGTTCTGAAAGATACGAGTCTGTTGAAGCTTCAAAATTAGAGAGACAGGTGCTTAAACGGAGCGTTTTAGACAGAGGGTTAATAAAAAGTGTTATTCAGGCAGACATTGTGAGAAAAATAATGTGATTTTTGATCATTTAAGCAAGTAAACGTGTTCTGGTAGAAACTCCAAATACAGGAATGAAACTGAAAATTAGAAAGACATGTCCCCTTTAAGACATGATATTTTCACACTGACTGATACTATTCAGATGGCACACTGGTGTGCATCAGCTTATGTCACCCAGCATCTCTACTTCCTCCTGTTTTGGAGTAAAACTGAAAAGCTTGAAACCACACAATGCTTCAACTTCAATATTATGCATTTTGAACATCAGAAGAACTGTTGCAGAATAAGCTTTCTATGTCCATGCATAGTAAATGACGTGAAAAAGTAAACATCTGTTCAAGTTGGTCATACCACGTTCAGTGTGCAATAATCAAACTAAAAACATCTCACTCAGCGCCCTCGTCTATAGCTTCCTCACCCACTGAATCAACATTAATTACCCTAATAATTACACAAATGTGATAATGAATCAATTTGACAGTCACACATGGTAAACCCGCTTGTTTTAAGTTGACTGAAAAGGACAAAGGAAGAATCAAAAGCAGAGGAAGAGATAAAGGGCTGGTTCTTAGTCTGCTTCCACATCTGTGCATCTCCTCCTGATGAGCTTTGGTTGTTATGATCCCATCATGCCACAGAGCCCCGACTGTTCCCTATTAGTTATTGTCCTATTGTCACGAGCCAAGGATGGTGGTAATTGGAGATTCACTGTTGATTGTTATCATGGAGCTCAGATTTTCCGTTCACTCATTCATTATTCCATATGAGGGGTTTTCTCACATTCAAAGACTTACATTATCACTCTGTTCTTTCCCCTGCTGTATTTCTTCATTAATCCGCTGCATTATTAGGAACAACGAAGTGTTGAGGAGATTATTTTTACCAACGCGTTTCGCAGCTTCAGCCCGGAGGATGATTGAAAACACAGAGGTGTAGAATTGAGTTGGATCAGTTGACTAAACTAATTGAATTTGAGAAAGGATTTCTCAAATTTAAGTTGATTATAGTGCACCTCTATATTCTTATAGGCTCACGACGACTACACAAATCCCAGTGAGGACTGAGCGCTCTGATATTTCCTTTTAATAATTACACTGAGTTAGCCTTCCCATGGCGCGCAGACTGCAGGAAGTAAGCCAGCCCCCTGCTGACAAATTCAACTGACGGAGCAAATATATACTCCCTCTCATCAGTCAATCCCTTGATCCTTGGTCCAATGTCTTCTGGGACAGCAGAGGGTGGATTTTGCCTGATATCATCCAAGGCCCAGGCCAGCGCGGGATTTGTGAGGGTAAACCTCTTACTTTGATGTCTCCTCGAATATCCCGGCTTGACACAGTAAAACAAGGGGGAGCAGGAAATTGAGTGGACTAATTCAAAAGAGAAGGCCCTTCTGACCTTGCTATCAACAACATACAGGGAACGTAATTAAAAACAACGGTGGAAATAGGAAAACTGCTTTACAAAGATACATTTGTTATAATATTTCCTCAAGTCAGTGTTATGCTCATTATAAAAACGGGAATGTGTGTGTAGTGCAGGTAAATATCCATATCCATAACATATGTACTGTACAGGGATTATCAGTGCAGTTGTAACAAAGACATTTGTTTGTTCAAACACCTCATCATTGCTAAAGGTGTGATGGCTCAAACTGTCATTGCTCACACAGCCTCTTCCCTCAGAGGTATTCAGTAAGTTGGTTCATACTAAATTGAAATGGGAACTTGCTTAGTCGCAAATGATCTTTGCAATGAATTGTACACTCCGGTTTTCCAGAACGGCATAATATACTCCTCTTATTAAAAAAAAGCAACAAAGGGAACATGGCTGCCGAACACCTGGGAAATTTGAGGAAGCTGGCGTCTCAGGCAAGACGGCGGAGTGTATGGCTGTCAGTGTGATGTGTCAGACTCTGCGCAGTGATAAAAGTGACAAAGATAATTGTTGCCTTGCATCTCCAGGCTCAACGAAACTCTCGAGACCTCTGAAAAGCTTTTCTCTCCCGTTCCTTTTTCCTCTGAATTCCTCTCCTTGATCCTAAAAGGCCTGAGGGAGACATTTGGGTGGCACAGTAAGAGAAAAGCAGTAAAACTGATGTTGACGTTATACCAGCGGAGCTGGTATAATACGTGTGCCTCAAAATTAGCATGCCGTCACATGGACTCACGAGAACAATGATGCAGTGACTGCAAACTGATCAGAGAACGTACCGACATTCACGGAAGCAATGACGCACGAGAGCATTGTCAGTGAGCCAGAGCAACAAGCAACTTAAGAAGCACTTTAATTCCCCAACTCAGACACGGAAGAGTGGATCCTCACCACGGCGCTCCATTTCATCTTACAAATGACCTAAGACGAGGATAAACCACTATACAGTGCATTTGAGCAGAGTCAGATCTGAATCTGATGAGGAGGAAATCATAGATAGCAGCTTGAGTTCATAAGAAGGCAGCATGTATGATTTATCTGCCTGGAAATTAAATCAATGACTTCTTTTTGATCTGCATCGTCAGTCGGTCGGTGATAAAGTAGAGCAGCCGTTAAGTTAATACCCCACATTGACTCGGGGACACAAACAACTGAGGCCATGCACATTTTTTTTTAAAGTCCAGTCTTGAGGATGAAGGGCTAACTGGCTGCTGTGAGGGAACACTCTTGCAGGTCAGGGCAACTTGACAAGGTTTGATTAATCGCCGTGGGAAACCTGGTGGAGAACAGGAGTGACTAATGACCCGTGTATGGCTGTTGATTCAATCAATCAAGAAAAGGCTCTAACCATGCCAATATTTGGGTGGAACACAGTCTCACACACATACACACACACACACACACACTTATTCAAATCAGCGTGAGTGGCCATTCAAACATTTTGTTTGATATGAAGTGCTCTACTGGAACCACAGAGACGTTCCACCACAGGTTGCCTGCGTCCTTAACTTACAAGTGATTCAATGTACCTAAAATGCAAAAATGACCGTTGAAGGTTTCGTTGAAAAAAGTTTTTGTTTTAGAAAACAACATCAACCTCTGTATAAAAGACAAGATGAGGGGCATTTTATCCGCAGTCTATTAGTGCGTCTAAAGGCTTCAAGGCATTTCCCGCTGCCATTACCAACTTTACTGCAGTGAAAATGAGAACTAAGTGCAGTTCTGGAGGCGAGCTTTTATGTCCTTACTGTCACAACGTACAAAACATTAAGTGATGAAACACAGAGAAGCCCAAACAGTCTTGTGGCTATATATTGAGATCAACAATGCATTATTTAGTAAGTTAACTGCTGAGATTTGGGGCTGTTAAAAATCTAATTTTCTGCCTCCTGCTGTTTTGGAAGCTTAACATTTTCCGAAGAACAATGAGAAACACTGTGCCAGTTCGAGCCTGGTCTCTTTACATTTCTTTACACTAAAAGCAACAGACAATTATGTAGTTTGCTTACAAAATTACCTTTATTTACCTTTTCACTATTGTTTCGGTCTAATCTTTTTTCTTGTAGCATATATAGCGTATGCCTTAGTTTTGTTACACTTCTACATCTACATGCTCATCAATACTTTGACTATACCAAGATGAAGGCAATATCAGATTGCTGCACCTGCTGTGTAAACACTTTAACCAGATTAGCTCATTCAATTTAAGGCTGACAGTGGAGTAATATTATCCAATTAAGACTTCCATAACTGATCAATATTTCAAATTAGTGTGCAGGTAATGTAATGTTGTGTGCATGCATCCCATAACGGGTCAGGTCACAGGTCACTGAGTGAACAGGGTGCACAGCAGTGTTTCTATATATAAACTAATATATACTGGGCCACCTACAACTGTAATGTTTGGCGCTTACGCTACACCTTATGATGCTACAGTGACTTCCTGTTTATATAGTTGATTACTTTTAATTGGATTATAAATTACTTAAGTCTACCCGCTAAAACATGTTTTCATGGTGCAACCCGATTTTGTAAATCACTAGTTTGAAACGAGCTAGTTGCTTGCAATGGCTACGTTCACACTGCAAGCTTTAGTGTTCAGATTTAATGATGAAATCAGATTTTGTTGTTGGGCTGTTCATGTATAAATGTGGCCGTTATCAGATTCCAGTGTTAACCGGTCAAGGTCCTGAACTGACCCACATGAGCATAAGAACGGCAAAGACGTCAAACACAGCAAGATGTGGTACAGATGTAAACATGGAGGCCACTGAAGCCAGCAAATTTGCAAGCAGATGATAACGAAAGATAAGGAGGAGTGCCAGATCTATTTATTTGGCTTTTTTGTGGAGCAATGGCCGCTACTTCTGCCGAGAGGTGTTTGTTGATGCGGAGTTGGACCCAGGAGTGTCGTAAAAGTCACATAAATTCCCGTACGACTGTTCAGACTTAGGTCGCAGTGCAATAAAAAAAACAGACCTGTATCTGATTTAGGACAACACATGAGAGAGGCCCACATCTGAATTGAAAATATCAGATTCCATGTAATTTGGCGCTGTTCACAAAAGGTCACTTTTTCTGCAGTCTGAACATTCCTTATCTTGTGCCAGAGAACTCTCAAAAGGCAACATAATAAATCCAAGAGTGGAGTTGGGATGTCACTGTAAATGTGCGGGTAAATGGTGAATATGCAGAGAGAACATCTGAAGTGAAACTCAAACACATACAAACTATACTTGCATACTATACACAAAGGACGTAATGTTTGTGTACCGTATTGAGGGATATGAAACTCCAACATAACAAGTGGAGGCAGATATGCTATTACTCCCAGAGGCTAACTGTGCATCATCGGCTCGTTGAATCTGGACTTTAGGCCATAAACGCATGCAGTCAATAAACACGCCAATGGAAAAGTAGGTTTTATATTTTATTCCAAAACCTTCAAAATAAGTTTCAAGTTCAAGAAAGTAGAATAAGCTTAGACACAATGCAAAGCATCATATACAGACGGATAAAATACATTTTATATATTGCAGACAAGCCATGGTGGGTCTTACATATGTACAGTATGTATGTAAACTTTTATGTACAATCTTTTTTACATATACAAAAAGCCTTGTTTCTATTTTTCTTTGTATATATTTATATATATATATATATATTTATATATATAGAGATTTTTCATATACTCCCCACTAGCATTTGTACTACAATAATGAAAAAGAAAAACATTTACATATATGTCAATCCATTTTTTCTTTTTTATATTACAAATGTATTTTCATAAAAATATATCTCTGTACAAAAAAAGGTTTTTTATTCGTTAAC
This sequence comes from Pholis gunnellus, assembly GCF_910591455.1. Classification (NCBI taxonomy): domain Eukaryota; kingdom Metazoa; phylum Chordata; class Actinopteri; order Perciformes; family Pholidae; genus Pholis; species Pholis gunnellus. Next base: position 14,934,106 of record NC_136543.1, read on the forward strand.
ATATTCTCTCTTCTTAGAGACAGTTTCCTTCTGTAGTTGCACACAGTCTGCTCCAGTCCTTGTTTGTCCATTTCTTCACAGGTAACCCTTTTGGTGTACAGCAAGACATCGACATTGAATTTGTGTCTTTTACTGTTGTGTTGTGGCGTTCAAGGGCCATGTTGATTCCCCTTCAGCGCTGTGATTTTGTGAGTTTCAGTCTCAATTAGAGGTTAGTTGAGAGATCTACTGGGCTGGCATGAAATTATGTCCGGGGAAAAAACTACAAAAAAACAAACATGGGATCTTGTAATAACTTTGTAGCTATAACAAAAATACAGGAATGTAAAGTCTCTGGTAATAAAAAGCAGCTCTCTGTAAATATGTTTGCAATTTTATACTAAATATAAATAAATTGGACATTCTGTTTTGTTTTTTTTATCCCAAAGATGAAACATCACTGCACACAAACAGAGGAGCAGTTGCGGGATTACAGATGTTGAACAAAGTATAGATGAATTCAGTGAAATGAAATACATTCAGCAGTTTTTCAGTAATAACTCCAGCGACCTGATCCTAAACGAAACTACTCGTCCACTCTCCACTCTCCATTTATAGAATGAAATTCATCTAAGCTCCAAAACTTTTCAAAAAAACATCCCCTCACCCTCTCCGCCATGCTCGAGTGCACTAGACACACTGTAATGGGCTGAATAGTGGAGGCAAATTGCATGGAATGGGCCTGAAAAACACAGCAGTATTCTTGGCTTAGTCATAGCCGTCAATATGCGTTGACAATGGAAGATGGGAGATTACAAATAATAGTTGATGCACACAGCGTGACTGATGGATTGCTTGGTTTTCCAATGCATGTACACTGTGACATGCATTGAAAATGTGAGAGCACTAGCTGCAGAAAGAAATAGGAAGCTTTCGGTCTATCTCCTGACTGTGAGAAAATTCAATGAGCTCGAAGGGGAACTCAAAGACCATCGCTGCGGTGTGTTTCATTATAGAGGAGATGGTGAGCAGGAGAGAGAACTCAGAGCTGTGTCTGGCTGATAACGAAAATGAACCTCGGATGATCAGAGTTTCTGTCTTAAAATATGCAAAGAGAACCAGGAAGTAGCCAGCCGCTATCGAGAAGTGGTCTCTTCAAACTCTTACAGCGCTGCAATCCAGAATTCACTGATCTTCATTTTCATATGACTGTGCTGCACCTTCTTTGAGAACTTTCTGGACTAACCCAGATGGGTTGAAAAGAAAGTATTTCTGTCGATTTAGCGCCCATTAACTGAAAATTCCCATATTTCAAAATTAATAAGCATGAATTTTTGAAAATGTTTTGTTCCCCATTAAAAACTTTTCTAACCAGTGGAACTAAATGAAGCCACATGAAGAACTGATTGAAACACCTTATCTTAATTATGCTTAATTTAATTTGGTGGACTTTTAATTAATTATCAGCCAGACTTCGGGTGAAAAGGTGACTCTCAAGAACACAAACACTCACTCAAGCATGAGCTTGTAGAATCGTAATCCTTGCACACAGATTTACAGCACTAATAAGCATATTGCTCTTTTTGGAAAAGCAACATTTTTTTTGGGGGGGGGATGTGTATGATTGCTCTGAAATGATCCTAACAAGCTCAGTTCAACAACACAGATGCAAAGTGTGTGTCTGGGTTATACAGGTTGAGATGATAACAGAAAAACTGAAAAAAAGAGTTTTATTTAGATATAACTGTCATAAAAGACTTCTATAATCCCTCCAATCCTAGAAAATAAATTATGTTTGGAACTCTTGAACACAAAAATAGAGCCACTCAAGCATGTTCATGATATCAAGAGGGTGTATCAAGGCACTATGATGAACGTAAAGTGCTTATTGAAGACTGGAGGAGGGAAACAACATTGAAAAGGTTTAAGTTTGGCCCCTAAAAAATAGTTCTGAATGTCTTGAGACTGAGCCCTTTTTGGTAAAAACAATCATAGTTGTGTGAGCTTATACTTGTGTATTATGTTTATCCAAATCGACAGTCTAAATCTAGTCTAATAGAATCAGTTCCTTCTAGTCAGTCTTAACTGCTCCAAATGTAACGCAGCTCAATAAAGAGTCGGTTATAAGTGTGCTGAACGTTGCCAGGGGAGGAATGAACGGAGGGGGAAGACCACTTCAAAGTGGCCTAAACACAAACTAACTGGAACGTAATGAAGCGACTCTGCTGAAATATTTAGTGCAATTTCAGAACAAAAACAAATGAAATGCACAATGCGAACGGCCAAACGCAACTATGAGAACCGAAAGCAACAATGCCTTCAAGATGATGTGAGTGCAACTTCTCCTTTCCCCATGAAATCTCCAGGGTAATTCAATCGTTTCCCTTTCCATCAATTCTCGACCGGAGCAGGCAAGGGGCAATATTCTATCTTTACTGCCGAGATAAGCGAGAGCTTTAAAAGTAATAAAATTGTCGAAGCAATTACTGACCCACAGCAAAACTAATTGAAGGAACAATACAGTGATTGGTTTCAAAAGCCTGGATTTCGAAGGGAAATGATGTACTCTAGGTGACTCTAAAGACTTCATTTGAAAACCTGTTGGTACTGTATGGAGGTTGATTTTGACTGTGAAAGCCAATTTGTTGCATTCATATATTATAATATGCATACGCTAACAAACAAAAACAAATCCATGCAAGGCAAATTCCCCCCCCCCCCCCCCCCCCAGTTTCTGACACTTAAAAGAAAGACAACATGGCAGAAACCTGTGGATGTTTTAGACACTGTGTAATTGATGGTCTGTCCTGTCAGTGATAATGGTGAGGTGATTTCAGGATTCAACATGGGTCTGACAATGAAGCATGGCTAAATTAAAGCAAATTGCATGTAATGGCTCAATTTGCTGCAGTGAAATTCAAGCACTATTCACCCAACTCAGCATCCACAGGACACACGGGTAAGGGGATAGTGAGTGAGTTGTAAATAGATGGGAGCAGGGAGTTTGAAATCCTGTTCGACTCCATCGCTTATACACACACACACATTATAAGGGTCACAAATGCATTAACGTTTTGAATGTTTCTCATTGGGCATGTTCCCCTGCCACGGTGGAGTCCTGCTGTTATAGCTATTGACAGTTCCCTCCTGTGTCTCACTTTCAAAACAATATTCCGGGATATCACTTCCCCGGTTGCTGCAGATTTCAAGGAGTGTTGGCATTAGAAGCATTAACATTGTTTTGTTATCATATTTATCATTTCAAATTGAATACATTGGAGTTATCAGTATGCCAGCAACTCCCCTGCTGTCACGGCTCCGAGGAAGCCGTCTGCAACATTTCCATGATGAGCGAAGACAAAACATAGCAACGCTGCTGTTTTTTAAAAAAAAATTAAAAAAAGGACTGAGCTGTCAGAAGTTAACTTGGGAGGAAAGGACCTGCATGTAATCCAGGAGGAAACACATCTCTGACTCATCCATTCTCCGGACTCGAGCGCCTTCAGTTGTACATTTTGAGGGAGTTCAAACATGGCCACACTTTGATCTTTGTTTTCCTGAGGCCAAGTTTAAGGAGCTCATACTGCATCTTGATACTCAGAGAAAATACAATACGTACCACCTTCAAGCTGCAGACACATGTGAACCAGGATTAAACAGAAAGTGGAGAATTCACAAAGAAAATGTGCCACATTATGTTTCTCTGTAACCGGCATTGGTGCTGTTGTTTTTTTCTGACTTTTGAAAACAAAGGGAAAGAATATGGTCCCGAGACGTTTATATATCCGTGTAAATATACTGTATCGTAGTTCCCAAGCCGACTTTGACCCAGCCAGTGTCTTTTCCTCCTCAAGTGGCTCAGAGCGACAGTGGCAGGAAAGTCGTAACAGATGTTAATGTGAAGCAAATTTGAGAGCATTGCCTCTTGTTTAACATTTTGTTTTCGGATAGACGCATTGGTTAGAGAGGTGGATTTGTTGTTTCCACGCCTTCTTTTCAGTCTCTTCTAGACATACAAATGTGAAGTGATTGCACATGAATCACTACAAACAAAGAGAAGCAGATACAAGTTGGAAGTAGAGACTCGCACTGCCTTTACTTTTATCGTTTTCTCAGTGGATCTATACATTGTCAGCATTTGTTCTGGGTTGCCTTTTTTGTTTCATCGATGTCCAGGGCACCCAGGTAAGAGTGATAATCCCAAATAAAATTATTGTTAAGAAAATTTAGCAAATGATCTGTTGTCCTGTGTTTGGTGAAATCTTTGGGGCCAAAACAGACAGGATATATTTTGGGTAGATTGCAGATGCCACCAAAAATGTGTGAAGAAACACACACACACACACACACACCCTATCTCACTGACATATGCACATACATTCTCATTCTCATTACAACCTCACTAAGTGCATTTCTTTCCAGCAGCCCGAGCTACCTTTTAACCTCTCCTCTGGATACAGCTGCCTCCGCAAGCAGATTTTCATTTCTGCTTCAAAAAAAAATAAAGTAATGATAGAATGTTTGTCTCGAACGGCCTTCAAAACGTAGTGGATTTTTTAACTCATCCACAGCCAGAAGACTTGGGGCCACAGGAACAGACTGTTGGGGAATAACAGGGTTCCCAATTACTCATCACAGAAAGCAAGCAGTGTATAAAAAGAGAACCAAAAAAAGCAAATGGAAAACAGAGAGAAGATCGAATCGAAACAGTCAGACTGTCTCTCTTTGACTCATCCAGGCCAACACGTGGCTGTCCACCATACAGTTAACTTGCACAGAGATCTTTGTTAGCTACAAAGTCAATTTCTAGACTTAAAATTGACCATAAAATTCCCTTTGGGTTTAGGCGGAGGGCGGTGAGAAAAGTCATCACAGCTTTGCTTCCAGCATTACTCCTGCAGGCTGCAGTTTCAGGTTGAAGCTCTTCCTCAAAATATGGAAAATGATCAAGAAACCATGTAAAGTTACAAAAAGCATGTTGTTGTCCTTTGTTACAGTCCTTGTTGTCTTCGCCTGGTTTCTCTTTTTTTCTCGTCTCCTGCAGGTCAGAGCCTTTGCCATTGGAGATGTTTCTTGAATGTATTACAGGAAATAAAATGATCTTTGTCTTGCCCATCTGCCCGAGGAACTATGGATGTCCTCTGTTGGCAGGCGAGCTAAGATGTGGCGCACTTCTCCTCTCATAACTGAATCGAGGATAAATGAATGGATGTAAGGGGCATGTGGGGAAAAGGACAAGATGAGAGATAATAGGAGAAAAGAGAGGAAAAGAGACAAATTAGAAGAAAATATACACAGAAAAGGAAAAAAAGGTAAGCAATACCCGAAGAAATGGAGACAAAGATGAGGGAAATCACAAAGAAGAGAGAAGATAAAAAGATTAATATAATATTTTCATCAGAGTTCAAATTAAAAAAGTTCCATCACTTTCAATAAAGCATAAACAAACCAAATGAAATTAATTAATATGGGAGATAGAGATCAAAGGAAATGCAGCAGAAAGAAACAAATCCACTTTTCTATTCTCGGAAGATTCCAGAGTTAAAAGGTTTAGTTTCCAACTGTATTCTGAGAATCGGTGTCTCGTTGCTTGGGATTGACTCAAGCTAGCCACATGGTGATAACTTCCTCTACTTTCAGATGCTCTACGTCCTTACTTTATCATAAACCCACAAGACGTGGTGTGGTGTTTTGATTCGTACCTCTGGAGGAAGCAGTTGCTATACAGCTGTGCACACTGTGCTGACTGTGAACTCTGTCTCATTGGCCATGATGTCAGTGGGCTGGATGTTGCGGTCATACATCGGGTTCTCGAACGTAGCTCGTCCATTAGTGTTCTCGTGGCCCACGTAACTATTGAAGGGGACTTTGGGTCTTCTCCTGAAATGAAACAAATCAATATATTGAACAACGAGATCAGCTCCCATAAGGGGTGGATACAGCAAGTATAAAGCAGAGATATGCGTTATTAGGGCTGCAATCGACACATTTTAATATTGATTGATCCTCTGATTATTTTTTCAATTAATTAATGAGATATTAGTCTCGTCTGTGACATCTTTAAATATCTAGTTTTGCCTGACCGACTCAAACACAAAAACACTGAAACTGAAATGATATAGGATCAGCAGATAATCACATTTAAGAAGCTGGAACCAGCCAACGCTTTGAGTTTGTGCCAAATAAATGACTTAATGATAAATTCACTGTCAATATTTTGCTAATCACTTTTTGGTTAATCGACTAATGGATTAATCAACTAATTGTTCCAACACTAATATGGCTATACTGATTTGCATTGGATAATTCCATGTGCAAATTGTGGTAGGTACTGTAAGTAGGTAGGTCACTCACTCACTCGCTCACTCACTCACTCACTCACTCACTCACTCACTCACTCACTCACTCACTCACTCACTCACTCACTCACTCACTCACTCAGCTATGGGACAGCGTGTGCGAATACTGCATCGAGCAGGTACCACTTCCGCCTGTCTCGCTGTTATGAACCAGTTTGTTTTCTAGGACGGAGGGTAGTTTTATCTCAATATCACAGACGGTTCATTCAACGGTCAACATATGCATTAGTGGATTAAAATAATCCATATCAAGTTAATATATTCTGAAGGGTGAATGCAAATGAAATCAAGCAAGACTCCTATCTGACAACAGCTAACTTTGCAGAGGTAAACCTTGACTTAAGATGCTTCCTTGTAAATACCAGGACCAAAGTAATGATAAAATGTTGCCCTGCAGATGAGGAGTATTGTGAAATAGATCAACGGTGTGAGCCTTACCTGTGTTTGTAGAGGTACAGAGCGAAGCCTGCAATGATCATGGCTATAAAAGGCACTAGGATGGCTGCCGCCACTGAGCTGCTGTTGGATGCAAAGTTGTAGCCTTGGTTGTCTCTGCCGAGATCTAAGCTCTCTGGAAGAAAAAGAGGAAATACATTAAGCCCTTGTTTTAGCCTCCCTTCAATAAAATACCACTTTAGCGGCAGACATTATAATTATATCTCATGAATACAACAATTAAAAGAAACAAAGGGAAACCCTCTTCACCTTCTGCCAAGAAGTTGTGATAAAAATGTGAGGCAAATAAACAGTAACCACAGCACAGCGAAATAAAGTGAATTGTAAAAGCTGAAGAGGTCTGCCAGGAAGGCTCCACTTATACATAACAGACCTAGCAAATAAGTGACTTCTTAAAGTCTATTACTATGCTTTATTTTCATTTCCCCCCGTGGGAATGTCAAATTTCATCATCCTAGCAATGAGTCTTAATTACGGACATCAAACGCCAAAAGCTGTTAAGTCATTTCAGATTCATCCTCTAATTTTTGGAGGCGAGTGTGTCTGCAACAGCAACACTGGAGGAGTGACAGCCCACCTGTTTGCCACAGAATGCCAAAAAAGCTCCAATAAAGGACGAGTGACAAACAAGGAGAAATTCAATTAGTGGAATCTGTGGTGTTGCAAATCAACCCCCTGCTGCATGAGCGCGAGCACACACACACACACACACACACACACACACACACACACACACACACACACACACGCACACACACACACACACACAAACACAAACACTGGCGGAAGCAAACTGCACTCGCAGTCACACCACCACTGAGTTAAAACAAAACAGGAAAACCTCGACAAATTGAGTAGGATCTTTTCCAAGACGTCCAACCTTAACCCCCCCCCCCCCGTCCGCTTTTGTCATACACACTTAAACACACATACACATGAATGCCCTGGCACCAGCCCCAGCCCTCAGTATTAATAAAGAGCTGTTTGCTCAATCAGTGTGCTGTGGCAGGGAGAGGGGTGGGTGGGCGGGGGGGGGGGGGGGGGAGAGGGATCTGCACCTGCTGTTCAAGCACCTCTCTCATCTCTCATTACAGCAGGTTTTCACATCCACTTTCACTATGTTCACACAACTTTACCCGTGCATACACACACTTAATCTGTGTTAGTCAATTCCATATTGGTTCTATTTTCGTACCCACGCTGCTGCTCTTGAGTCTGCCTTGCAGCACAACATGGGAGCCACTCCGATCTGGGCTTTGCTTTTTAAAAGCTGCCAAAGTCTTGTCAAATCGTTTAACTTCAAAAGCATTAGCAAAAAGGAAAACAGCAAAGTTATGAGCATTATCCGCTTGTCAGATGTGGAATAGGGAATACAAAGGATTTTAGCTTATATTTAAATGTTATTAGTTATATCTCACATAGCCATAACAGTTCTTGCCAGTTCTTCCATGTATAGAATTCCTACCTGAACGCGGTGTGCCACGGGGACTTTGTGAGAGGCTGAGGCTGTCAAGGCTACATGAGAAATGACAGTTTTTAAATTAACCAGCCCCGATGGTACTGGGAGAACACACAAGTACATATTCAAGCTAATGCGTATCAGATCACTCTGCGATCTTGTGTGTCCACTCAGGAGTGAGATTAAGTCCAACTTTTGGGATTTCATAGAAAAACTTCAGATTGACGAGGAAGATGGAGAAGAAAGTACGTTTTAACGTCCAAAACTTTTCTCAAATCTCTCGGCACGAGACTGGCCTTGATTGCTGATTAGCAGTTAATAGATCAATTAATATGTTTTCTCCATTCAAACATACCCTGGTTGTTTTTAACTGGATTGTAACAGCGGGTGGCAGCAGTAAACAAAAGTTGTGAATTGGCAAAAATCTTATAACAAGAATAAGAAGCAATTTCCCTTTCTTTATCGATACCAGGTGTCAAAATAACAGCATCTTCTTAAAATGCACACATTATAATGCACATCGTCAAACAGCAGATAGATAAAACCTTATATATTCTGTCTATGTTATATATCATATGTTTCTCTTTCCCATATGCCTTATAGAGGCAGAAGAGTAAGGAGTGTTTGCAGTTGCAGGTGAATCAAACCATGAAGATGAAAAAAAAAAAAAAAAAGAATCATACACATAACTGCTTGACAGCAGCAGCCATATAGAGTCAGGCTGTAAGCATTTGCTGTATACAAACTGCAGCAAGGAGGATCATATGGGTGGGATTTCTAGGTCACAAACATGAAGCAGAATTCTTTGGATAGCTGCAGCCTTTCTGAAAAAAAATATTCAATATCTATGAAAGCCTCGCTGAAGTCGCTGAAGGAACCGCAGAATGACACACAGCAAAGAATGGATGATATTTACTGTATAAAAATGGCAAGATGTGGGGGGACTAGACACGGCAAAGACCCTGCGAGCATCAACACACACAAACTGGTGAAGGAGAGGCTTTCTGCAGCTGTGTTGTGTGTATAAGTGTCGTGTGTGCCTCTAGATGTCGTTTTCTGACTATTAACCATGTTTTTGAACCGGGTTTGCCTCTTTATGACACATTCTCCAAAAGTGTTTTCACATTTGTGAAAGTACATCAATTATAAATCCAACAGAGCAAATGACTCGCTGTGGAAGCAGCTAAGCTTAAGGAAGGACGCTAGACATATTTGAAGAGAAAGCTTTCTGTGATAGAAATCCAGACAGGACAAAGCACGGACACACAGTCTTCCCCCCAGGAGACAGTTTGGTCACAGCGGTTTCTATAACCAAGTGGACAGCTTACTCACCCAGTCTTTGGAGACCAAATTGGCCAAAGCCTTTTCCTCTGACAAATCCCTGGTACACAACGGAGTTGGAAGAAGAGATGTAGGACACCTAGGGAGGGAGAGAGAGAGAGAGGGAGGAATGGAAGACAGACACTTTATATGTCACATCCAGGCTTTACAAAGGAGAGTCTCATCAAAGTGTCAGCAGCTGGTGCACGCAGAAACTGAAATATCATGTCAAAGGAGCTGAGCGGCGCTCTCATGGCTGACATTTAATATGACGTTTTCTGCTCAAGAGCACAAACATAAACACACTCGGCCATGTTACACACAAGAGGAAATTTTCCGCTTGCCTCGACGTAAACACTCAAGTGCGGTGAGGCTTGCCACACAGTGGCGCACGCGTATATATACGGTGACCTGCTTTTTAAAATTATATCTGGAGTGGGTGTGCATTAGAGGTGCCTGCGGTTGGGGGATAATACTGGAGAGAGGAGTGGAGGGGGGGTCTGTCGAGTCCTGATTACCAGGCAATGATTTAACTGACATTTTAATTAAAGAGAAAACTCTTGGTGGGCCCTCCATCTCCCCAGAGTGACAAGGTTAGTGTGTATGTGTGCTCGTGCATATTTCACATTAAAGGTGTGTGTGTGTGTGTGTGTGTGTTTGTGTCTGTGAGTGTGATGGAACATCTTTGCAGTCACAAAGACAGGTCCTGTATTGAACCTGACCCTGGACTTGTACTTACATGTCCGTCCAGGGCCCAGTAGTCTCTCTTGAACTTGTTGACAAAGATATCCACAGGGCCATTGATCTGGTGGACCTGTAGCAGCAGCTGAGCTTCCTCCTTCTTGTATGTACCTAGAAGAAAAACATGTTAACGTGTTAGTTTGGAGCAACAGCCAGACTCAAACAAAACTGAAAGGGATTATGCGATATATATGTCTACACACATATGGGAATTCAAAAACTAAAGATTTGCAACATGACTTTTTATCAGGAATAAATCCTTCATTTGTCAGAAGATGAAAGCATGTTGCCAGTTCAGCAAAACTGTATAATAAATGTAATCACATTAAATGTATCTAATTACTTAATGAAGCAACATGTCACCCTGTGCAACCGTGTGGCTAACTGGCTAGCTCAATGGCACAGAGGAAGATGATATATCAGGCTTTTCATTTAGACAACTACAGAGCATCATGAGATGTATCCTTTAAGTGAATTATTTATTAAAACATAACATTTGCAGAATTTGTATTTTTAGGCACAATAACAATGCCAGGTTAAGAAATGCTTGCAAAAAGGCTGGACTATTTATCTGAGACTGATGTTGTATTTGTAAAAATAATATATATATGTATATTGTGCGAACACAACAATACTCCATAAATCTGCATCAGCAACATTACTTTCACTGGAGAGTGGGGCAATTTGTAACTGTAGAAAATCATTTTTACTACAATGTGATGAAGATTGATAGCGCCCAGGTAGAGAGGAGTGAACTGTCCAAGCCGTTACAGATGCAAATTTGAGTCATAATGATCACAGCTGCACGGTAATTATGCGACAGGGGAAAAAAAAAAAATATGAAATGTCGGCTGTTCTGTAACAGCAGCAATGATCTATTCAATGCAGGGACCCCACTGTTTTCTTGTTCCTCACTGGGTCTTATCTGACATTGTCTGTTTGTTTAAACCCAAAAACAGTGAATTCTTGTGCGTATGTGTGCGAATGTTTTGCAGGTGGTGACCGTGACCTCTGCTTTTGGTGTACCAACCAGCCAGTTTGAGTTCCACTCCGCTGTGGTCGATGAGTGTCCCGTTAACGCGGTTGCTAAAGGGTTCAAAAGCAGTGATGCTGAGCATAGCCGGCTGCTTCTTCCCCAGGTACTCATAGGATCCCCTCCAGAGAGAGTTCTTAGCAAATACGCCACCAGGGACTGAAAGAAGAAAAAGGGTGGATATAGGGGAGACGAAGAAAAGTACATACTGTCATTTGAATACAAGTGCACTTAAGTTAAGCAAAATGTAACCTATTTTCTCTATACAGAAGTAAAATTGAAAACATTTTCAGATTCTCACTGAGAACCACAGACAAACTGAACACATAATAATTGAAACAAATCAAATGATATGTCTTACCCGGTAATTTGGAGGGTGGCTCCTGCACTGTCCCCACTGGGCTCTCACCACTTGGGCGATTATCAGCTGAGGAGCACAACGAAACAGAACTTACTCAAAACAAAATAATTTCCCAGTTTATCCGGTACGCCTCAGGAGGCGATTTTCTCTTGAAATAGCCCTCAGGTAATTGCAGTATAGAACGATGTCACCATCAGCACTTCCTCTCTACTTTCACGACTAATAAACAACGTGATGGACAGAGAGAGGTCTGCCTGCGACAGGACCCGACTCGTGCCTCAAAAGAGCAGCCCGGTTGTCCCTGTGGGGCTTTTGCTAAGTCAGAGACACAGTTTCACAGCTTCGAGGGAAGCACTTTAATAATGCCTTACTGCTCACACGGGGCCGCAGGTCTACACCACAGTAGTAAACATACACCCACACAGGCAAACAGAGCGAAGGGGGCTTACATGCAACTACAAACAAAGACAGGTATACTGACGGTAGTTTATGAGCACAAACATCACCTTGGATAAATGTGTATATCGACACAAACAAAAACACATGCACACACACTCCTGCAGCCTAGTGCTTTATTAGGTGCCAGTCTTTTGAGCTTCCCTTCCATCACTGCGCCCACAGGCGCTGTTAATATCCTGAATGTGCTAAGGCTAGTTCTCTTTCTTTCCCTCAGTCTTAATGACATGGCCTTAAAAAAAAAAAAACATCACCCCTTTATAGTTCAGCAACGGCTTGGTATGGCATCCATCACACGGAGGTCCTCCTCTTGTGCGTCTTTCTCTTTAAGCTATTAGCATCCGTCTGCCCGCGATAATTGTGTGTCGATGACTCTATTTTTTTCCTATATGTATTTAGGCCAACTCTTGGGGGTGTCTTAATGGCAGTCTATTTGTCTGCTAGACCTTGTTAACACTGCCTCACCATTTATAAGAGGTACTTCTGCTAACCTAATCAATGGGATGCATTGGCCTAATCAGGTTCTGCACCCTTGTTAATGTTTCAAAGCGTGTGTGTGTCTGTGTGTGTGTGTGTGTGTGTGTGTGTGTGTGTGAGTGGTGAGGTTTGACTCTGTGATTACACGGAGTTCAATTGTGTGATGGATGGGCCGTCCTACCCCTGGCATGTGTCTGAGAATAAGCAAGTGATAACGCAGCTATTCATCAACGTTAGCTGAATCCCAAATTTCCTAAACTGAGTCACCACTAAATCCCGAGTCAGCACGGACCCCAGTGGTTTCAAAAGAGGCTGCTAATGGAAACTGCACATTACAAATATGAGGTGAAGTGTTTTAAGTGTTTAATACATCTGTGTGGGACAGTGGGTGGCCAAGTGCACACATCTGTAAACCCATGAGGTTTGGTGAACGTGCTTGTTTGTGCCCATGTGCAAGGTCAGATGATAAATGATGTGTTAACATTCACTCCAGTCTTGTAAGTAATATTGTCGAGATTTAACAGCAGCAAAAGCAAACAGGGTATGCATGTCTTTGCATATTTAATATTGAGTATTTCTCAGTCGTCCCTTCTTATCGACGTAATGTAGCCATGTTTATACCTGCACAGAGAGGTTGTTTCCCTGTCCAGCTCCCATCGGACCTGCAGGTCCTGTGCTCTGATCCTCCGGCCAAGTAGAAGCCAGGCTGACACGTATAGATCAGTGTGTAGCCAAGGGATGGCAGTTCAATGGCTCTAACGTCGGACTGGGCTGGCATCTCTGGCTGGCTGCAGTGGTGGGCTGGATAAAGAGAGGGAGAGAAGGATTAGAGTGACCAAAGAAGGAAAGTTGGGTTGAGGACATGAACAGGGAGAAGGGGATCAGAGGATCAACAGATAAGAATGCAAAAAAATCTATATATAGTGGAAGAGAATAAGTCAGGTGGAGGTTTGGGGTCAAGGAAGAATATAGGGGGTATTTGGGCGCCGCATTTTTAGCAATGCAAACTTTTGCTGAATGTTAAGATTTCCACTTAACAATACACATGCTTTCAGACTGCGTACTTACCAATGCACTCAGGTTGAAAACCACTCCAAGTGAGGATAGGCAGACAAGTGCGAGAAATGGAGCCCTGAAGTAAGTAGCCCTTTCTACAGTTGAAGAACACAGTGCTGCTGATCTGTAAGAGGACACACAAGAGCTTGTGAAAATGTGGATTGGACTATGAGCACACACAATATACATCACGGCAAGCACATCTTGCAAAAAGAAGAGGTGTTTGTTCGTCCTTAGGATTAGTATTTGTTTGTAAACTAACTACTTTCTTGACACTGCATTTCATTTTTTTGTCTAAGCATTAACTTGAGGAACAACACAGCAGATAGCATCCTCCTTACACACTGTGTAGAGCTCAAACGATTAATCAGTCCGTTTTTGAAAGAAGTACAGCACATAGATTTAAAAAAAAAAAAAAGACAAAATAACTTCCAGCCTTTAAAGAAAAGCTTTTTTTTTGTTTAATATGAATTCAATTTCCTGTGTGACCACATATTCACACCTGGTAGCCTTGACTGTTGTTCTGATTTCCAAAGAGAGGAATGCCAGGGTCTCCACAGGTAGTGTGAGTGGGATCTGAAAAACACACACACAGCAATTCTGTGATAACTGCTGTCATGTTAAAGCAGGTCCCATCTAATATACGCCACCCACAACAAATGGATATGTCACCTCAGAGACAATGTAGGGGAAATTACATTTTTTACATATCTGGTGTGAAATACTGACTGCAGCAGGCTATACAATACTGTATGCACACACTTTGAGTATACAGACCTGAGGGAACATACACAAAGACTCACATACACAAATCCTGCAAAAATATTTTTAGTTGTCTGTACCCACTTTCTGTCATTGCTCATTTTTTTTATTCAAAATTGATTTAGCTAGGAAAAGCCTCATGGAGATTAAACTGATCATTTATCTGAATGTCAGGCCTTTTCAGTCCACACATCCTGCTAATCAGTTCACTAACATTTTGCAAGAATGTGCTCTTTAGATTTTTTTTTTCTCACCCCCAAAAAAAACATATTGATCAACTCATGAGTTCATGGAGCTTTTTGCACTCTGTTAATCTTAAAAGTAACAAACTGGGCCATTTTTTTTCCAAAGGAGAACAGAAACATTGCTCATTTGAGTTGCACAAATGTTAAGGAATGAATGGAACATGTCATTTACAAGAGGTTTCCATCAGCTTCAAGTATTCATTGTCACATCTAGCCACAGGAGGCCATCTTTCCAGTGAATGTAAAGCACTTAAGAAGTCTTACAAGATGTAAAGCCATGTCAGCGGCAGCTACCGTAGATGCACAAAACAGGTTCTATTTCAAATGTATTCCGTCTCACTCTTAGTTTAAGCTTTCCCACATGCCAGGCATTATGGTTTTTCAACAAAGAGGCTGATAAATGATTCATAGGTGGTGGATTTTGGCTATAATGAATACATGTTTAAACTAACTGTTATTTGGTCAAAGACTTGGCATATGTGCATCTGTTATATCACTTCAAATACTACAATGGACCTCAGGACTGCTACAATACATTTTACTTTACTCACAATATGTTCCTGACCACTATGTGAGTCTTTCTAACGACAGCTTCCAAATGTATACTTTGTAACTCAAATGGTATTTATCTTCCCTAAGAAAGTTTACTGCTTAAGATATTTTGATTCCAGAACTGGACAATATTTTGGATGACACGGGGGCAAAACAAAAGGGTATTAAAATGTTTTGCAAGCACTGCTTACATGCAGTTCACAAATGATATTCACTCGCCAATTGCAGATTAATTTGTGCTCATGCATGGGTCACAAGTGCAGTGTTTGCCTGCGAGGAATTGATCTCATGTTGCAAATCGCAGGTTGCATGGTGTAAATGTGGTGAAACGGGGCCCCTGGTGCACTCTTGACTGCACTGCCAGACCTTCAGTTTCTCCACATTATGTCTATATTTACGGTAATTCTGAAATGTTAAGGGTTGGTTTAATTGATTACACTAATAAGAATGAAAGAACAGAATCAAAATAGCTTGTAGCTGGGTCAAATGTTTCTTTGCATGCATTATTTTTTGATTGCAAAACGCAATCAGGATTACAAGGGAGAACATAAGGGGGAATAATGCAAGCCAGCCAATGGAAGGCCTCTCCTCACACTGAAACTAGGGCATTATATGAAAGTAAAGATATGTAGTAAAACAACCATGCCCATGTTTGAACACCAGCAACACAAGCAATTATCTTACCTATGCAAGAGGGTTGTGTGCCACTCCAGGTGCCATCATATTGACAATATCTCCTGGTAGAGCCCACCAGGATAAGTGGAGGGTAGCAGGAGAAGGAGACAGAGGAGAGATAAGTGAATCCTCGGTCCTCCCTCCTCCCCTGGGCCGGCATCCCTGGGTCTCCACAGAACACAGCTGCAAAGATGAAGACAGAGGAAGGACAGAGAGAAACAGGAAAATGTGAGGTGAACCACTAACCATGTTGGGTTTTAATTCAATATCTTCCATGGGGGGGGGGGGGGGATGTTACACACATGGACATGGATACATACTTAGGTGATAGAAATGTCAGAAAGACATACATGACATGTAATGCAATTTGGAATTTCAGCATGGTGCCACTTACGGAAGCACTGAGGTTTCTCTCCGCTCCAGTTGCCGTTGCCCTGACATGTTAACACAGTGGGCAGGGACAGCTGGTAACCTTGGTTGCAGGAGTAACTGATGCTAGAGCCCCAGGTGAAGTCTGTACCGACAACCTGTCCGTTAGGGATGATAGGTGGTGGACCACACACGATCGCTACAAGGAGACAAAGAGGCATTGCAGGACATCATGGATTCTGCATTTTAGCTTAAACGATGTGATGCGTTCCAGTCTAAGTATTAATGTAATGAGTACTCCAGTCAGACCAATATATGTATTCATTAGCTCTAGCCTTCCATAATAACTCCTTCCTTCCGTGTCACCTATGCCATCGTCTAGATGTATCGCATCACTGTTTTGTTATTGAGATCATACTACACAACTTTACCTTTACAGTGAGGTTTGGTGCCATTCCAGGTACGGTCCTTGGTGCAGATAAGGGTTGAGGCCCGGTCCGCATCCATGGTGAAACCAGGAGAACACTGGAAACTGACCGAGTAGTTGTAAATGAAATCATTGCCCAGCCTCACCCCGTTGGCCGGCACTCCAGGGTCACCACAGTTGATTACTGCAGAAACAAATAAAAGGATGAGGAAGAAATAAGACCAAATGGAAATGGGTGAAACAAATCGACGATGAAGACAGACGTAGAGGAACAGAGATGTGGAGAGAGAGAGTTTGTGGTTCAAGCAAGAGAAGGAAATCAATAGAGGACTTGATAAAGTTCGGTATTTCATCATGTAGAGCCATGTCATTTGATGATTTAGTATGTTTCACATTTGGTTGTCCTTGGAAAAGCCGCAGATCAACATCACACAGTTCACCTCACAAACAATATTTAACAATCTAAAAAGCAACATATTTGATGTGTCTTCACAGGTATTTAGCACTCCATTCATTTATGCACAGACACTTTTGGATGATATATTGATTCTGTACATATGCTTAAAAACAGAGAGACTAAATCGTGTGAGGGGTATCCCTCTACGGTAGCTCCCTAAAGCTCCAAAACGAACCAATTTTGTCTTTGATTATACTTTTAAATGCTGCGGGGAAAACAGTGTGATTGCGTAACAACAGTAAGATTTGCACTGTTTGACTCAGCAGCATCATTGCTCAGCTCCGCTGTAAAAGTCTACGATAGAAAAATCCAGGGCACAGAAGGACAACTTGCACAAAGTTGCCATGGGACAAAAAAGGAATTATTAACTGCATATGACCAACATTGCAGCGAAATTCCCAGTAGGGTGAGGAAACTGAGCGTTTTGGAGGTATAGTGTCTCCCCTTGACTGAGCAAGCGCTTACATTTCCCACCGGGCTGGTAAGAGTGTGTCGCCTGCAGCCATAATGCCTATCTAAGACTATGTACCCTATAACAATACCTACAGAACTGCGAGACAGTGAGATGGTTTCTCCTCTTGCATAACAATATACGTAGATTGTCAACAATCCACTGCTTTGGTACATGATACTAAAGGTGTCATTTTTCTTTTTAACAAATGCAAATGTCAGTTATATTTAGTAAGTTACAGCTAAAACGGAGAGGAGATTACCAAAAATGTCCAGTACTAGTAGCCACCTCTGTCAAATAAATCCCTTGAGCATACAGTACACAAGAAATCAGTAGAAATCATTCAACCAAAAGTGGTCCTATTGACATATTACCTCACTAAAGATGTTCTAACAAACTGCGTCAACATGGACCCTTTCACTCCTATGGATTACAGAGTTCTGGAATCCCTCATGGTGCTGCTTAGGGTTCATCCACTCCATTCAGGAGAAATTGGTTCCCTTAGTGACCTCTTTTTGCCGGGGTCACTTGGCTCTGTATAGCAGCTGTGTATCTTTTGTGAGACGTGATGATAAAGGGCCGGTCAGTCAGGCCTGTGCCATTTGAAGAGACCAGTCCTCAGACCATTGTCCTTAAAAGTGAGTCATTCGTTACAAAAAAAAATCACTGCCGTTAGAAGCAGTTGCACATCTTCCATGTTTTCCGGTTTTTCTTGCACAACATTAAATATCTTGCCTTCCCCTCCCCTACAAGATTTGGATATGTATTCTGCTGGTGTCAGAGCTATTCACCATATTGCAACGGGTAAATTAATGTTCAAGTACAAATTGAAATGAGAAACCAACAGCTAGACAACCTGTAAATGTGTATAAGCCAAGCCATCCATCCATTACCCATAACCGCTTATCCTACAGGCAATTTACAGTCATCTAAGCTGCATGTCTTTGGACCGTGGAAGCCAAAGGAACCTGGAGAAAACTCACGTCCAGTCCGGGATCAAACCTGGGCCCCTCTTTGTGAGGCGACAGTGCTAGCCACTATACCACCGTGCAGCCTCAACTAGAGCATGAATTTAATTAAAGTATGGACAAAAAGATAAGCACTAGAGAGGCTCTTTCTCTGTAGGGGATGTTAATTACCAGAGCATTCAGGCATGTTGCCGGTCCAGGACCCGTTAACAGTGCAGTGTCGGGTAAGCAGGCCGGTTGAGTAGTAGCCCTCTCTGCACGTGTAAGTAATAGATCTGGAAAATGTTAGGCCATCGTGGATCAGGATCTGGGCATTACGTGGAGTTCCTGGGTTTCCACAGGAGATCACTGAGGACAAAAGAGAAAAAGAGAGGGCTTAGAGTTACTGTAGTTTAGGTAATATTCATTTACAGACTAAATCCGGAGTGACCAGAGGAGAAAGTGTAAGTTAGTAATGAGTGTGGGGTGTTCCATGGGGAGAAAGGTGGGGGTTGAGGGGAGTGTTGGCAAGCATTTTTGGAAAAGTCTTCTCATTTGACTCATTTCTCCAACCTAAATGCGTAAAACGTCTGATTATATTTCTGTACCAAAATATAGTAGATGATAAAAGTTGATAAAAATCATGTGTAAGTTCCATTCAGAGATCACTAAAAGGCAACCAACCGCCAACAATATTATGTATTTTCTGGAAATCAGAAAGGTTTAGTTTCTGAAGAAATACCGTTTACCCATTGACTTTGACTTCATCCTGTTCTTCATGTCTATTTCAGACTTATTCAGTTGATTAAACTAAATATATGTAGATTGGTTTTCTAATCCATTCCTTTTATGTTACTTCATGTGTCTGATATGCGTTCTTCACTCTGTTTATTTTCCCTGTTCTGTTCCATCTGTTCTTCATCCGCCCACCTTACCACCACCCTCATCTTCTCCCGAGTCCGACTTCATAAGGAGCTCTGCCTTGATTGACACATCCTTTGCTCACAAAGTCCCTTGGTGTCTGTCCTGCCACCAGCGATGGTCCTGTTCATTACAGTTTCCAGCTTGCCCCGGGCCCTCTGAGCCCCATGGGCTTTGCCCTCCCGTAATGACCAGATGTGGCCTGGTCCTTGTAGTCTGTGCCAACCGAGAACAGGTGGGCAACCTCAGCTAGTGGGCATAGCACACACCAGAGAGGGAACGAGACAGCGTGAGGAAAGGTAGAGAGGTGGTGGTGGAGAGGGGGTAGTGTGTGTGTGTGTGTGTGTGTGTGTGTGTGTGTGTGTGTGTGTGTGTGTGTGTGTGTAGGGGAGGTTAAGAGCACAAGTGAAAACAACCTGGCAGACAGGATGAAGCTTCTGGGAAATAACAAACTGTTTACCAGGATGAGGGAAGAAAAGGTGCTGTGAGTTCATGGAGAGTAAGAAAAATAACAGAAAAAAAAAAGTAATACAATAGAACTGCAGATTGAACTTTCCAACTTGAAGGTGGAAAACTGCAACTGCCGGTTTATGGGTGGTTTTATTATTTTAGTGAGTAAAACACTTGGACACAACCTGCCACCTGTTCATGCAGTATCAAAAGTGTAGGTTAAAAAACAAGCACCGAAATAATAACACCCAATTTGAATACTTATAGAGTTCATTTGAAACCCAATATCAAAGGAAAATGGACAATAAACTAATTAAATGTTGAAGCTGCAAGAATATTTTTCACCAATAAACCATACATGCTATTGAAAGTACTTGATTTTGATAAAAAAGTCAAGCTCAATCAAAAAGAGTCAAACTATTTTACTCTTGCTACTGCATGCAAGATGTTTGACAGTAGACAAAGAAGAGCACTCTTTTTTTCCCCCTACTGTGTGTAATTTCCTTGTCCAGTCTCAGCAATAATAATGGATAGTGTAGGGCCTTGAGACCCGGATCGATTGGACGCACTCACTACCCTTTAGGAGAATCTGCTTTTTCAGGTGTCAGCAGCAGACTGGATGCAATGTTGCACGAGGCCAAAAAAAATCAAAAGCCTTATAAGGTTCAATCAATAGAGAAAACATTCTCTGTTATTTCTCCAATTCTTACTCGCTCAATCGCTTTTTAGCAAACACACACAAAGCACATGCAAATGTGCAAAGTGCCTTTCATCCAATTTGCAAAGGCAGCAGCTAATTACACAATCAGTGACTACAGTATGTATCTACAATTTACAGATTATAATGTGCAATTCAGTGGTGGGGTTTGTTTAGATCAGCTAGATCTGAAAAACCATAAAAATGTGGAGATCATGACTTATAAATACTCATTAACAAACATACAACCGCATTCTGAAACATTCACTAAGTTAAAAATAAACTACAATTGAGGACTATCATCTGGGTGTCCATATAAAATCGATGCATACAAAGGTTTGATGAACAAATGCAGTGGGAGCAATTCATCTTCAGAAGAAAGGATGACAAAAGGGAGTGAGAAAAAGGATACACAAAGGAAAAGACAGCTTGAAAACATTGTGACCATTAAATTCAGCTTAAGTTACTGCACGATCAAAACTCAACAGCTGGCCTGTTTTATGCGTTACTACATGGTCAGACATTGTGTTCATTCATTACTGCTTAGAAGAAGTCTGTCAAACCATCCATTCATTTTCCACCAGTTATCCTGGTTTGGGTTGCAGTGGTTCGCAATTTAATCAGCAGCCCACACATGACTTTCCCCAGCGATGTCCTCCAGCTCCTCATAATGAATCTCAAGGAGTTCCAAGGCCAGATGGGATATGTAATCCCTCCATAGTCTTCTGGGTCTGCTCTGGGGTCTTCAGTTGGACGTGTCCAGAATACTTCCACAGTACATAGGGGAAGGCGTCCCGATCAGATTTCTGAACAACTTCAACTGGCTGTTTCCAACGGAGAGGAGCAGCTGTTTCTTGATATCCAAGCTGTGCTCCCCCTGACCCTAAAGGGTTGTAGTCTGTTGGTCACTACCCAAAGCTCAAAAAAGCTCCCTTGCCAAATAAATTGAAAGATTCACCTTAACGCTCAGCTTTCTCCTGGTGGGTGCCAGACTAATCTGCATCTGTATCGATCTTATCTTACCCTCACTTCACCAGACCCTAATATACACTTATCTGTCTTGGGGGAGAAACTTTGTGATTCGGTCTATACAAATCAGATTTTCTGATAAACTGCTCACCCTTTCACTAAACGGTTGTACTCTTTTGGTCACTATACGCACAGGCTTTGTGAAATACAACACGGACTGTGAACATACTTGACTTACCACCAAGTATGCATACACAGCTAACAGCACGGGACAACACATGCAGATTAGAGGCAGAACTACCATTACCCCTCCAGTATCAAAGACAAGGTTGAAGTCATTATTCATCCTCCAGAAACTAAAATCTGACAATTGGCCAGAGTCTCCTTCCAAGCACATTGGCATAAAACCTTCTGAGCAGTGTGATGCTGATTGTGAAACTGGGTTCCATCACCCCCGTATACCAGTCCATGTTTGCCGGAGAATAAGAAGTAAAACACACACTTCAAGTACATAAGTGCATTCCTTACCATGACACTCAGGTTGGGTGCCGATCCAGGTCCCATTAGTCAGGCAAGTTCTCTCAGGAGAACCCTTCAGCGTATAGCCGGGCTCACAGTTAAAGCGGACAGCAGTGCCGACTGTAAAGTCTTCTCCCAGACGGATTCCATGCACAGGAATGCCTGGATCTCCGCACAGCCCGGCTGAATCGCCTGGAGCGGTAAAAAACAACAACAACAAAAGATTCTGTGACAAATGTAGCGAAAAAAAAAGCTCATATTTTTGACAACTCATGTGGATCCACAGATTAGAAAATGTACTCTCTCAACATGAAAATAATAATATTAATGTTAATAACAGGAAGGGAAATACCATTCCCCGACCACGCTAAGGAGTGACAAGCCTCGCAAATACATTAAGCTTCATTATATCCATTTTTTCAACATGCAGAAAATGTGCAATAAGATGTGGTTTTTCATTCCATTGACGCAACATATATTTTGCAACTTGCTTCATAATTCCATGTTCTCCATTTAAAACACTCACAAACCGTTTAGTACTGCTGCGTGCCGCTCTCGCTTCTCATTTCACGAGGCGCTGGTCAATATCGCTTCAATAGTGCATAGCTAAGAAAGTCTGGAAAATCATTATAAAAAGGCTGTGCTCATTGCCCGTTGAGAGAACACTAGCAATCCCCCGAATTTATATGAATGTCATGAATTGTGACATTAAACTGTCAGCATGCCGTTATATTGTCGGCTTGTGGGTCTGTGTGTGAGCTAGGCAGTGTGTTTCTGTGACTGTCTAAGTCCGTGTATGTTTCTGTCACATCTCTGTGAATGCGCTTGCATCGGTGTCTATGTACACTTGCATCGGTGGACACCCCTGTGGCTTTCCTCAGGTGTATTAGAGATACCAGGAGCTCTGAGGCAAATCGCTGTATGGGGAGAGAGAGAGAGAGTATGGGGGCTGATGTCTTTATAGTGCTTCATAACCCAGCTGAAGTGTGGGCGCCCCTGTTCCTCAGTGTAATATGAGCAGATTAAAACAGTTTTATAGGGGACATTCTCTCTGCCCTTGAGGCCTATGGATCAGAGAGGCAGTTCCATCTTTGGTCCACCTACTTTGCTCATTGCCTGCTAACAGCCCCCCCCCCCAAAAGACTTAAACTCTGGTGTGAGGTGATATTACATCTGAATAAAGCAAGTATTACAAGCAAGGAGCTAGAAAGAGGATGAGAATAGGGGCTACACCGGCACGTACTTTCAAATATCAAAGATCAAATGTGCTGGTTCTTTCAGCTCAGGTTTGAGAGCTACCACAAAATTAGGCTACTTTCAGTTCAATCTTTCCGAACTGTCAGACGGTCACCCTGGGTGTAGTTTTCCGTACCGGAGCAGTGTGGTGGCGAGCCGCTCCACTGGGCGTCCAGCTGGCACATACGCGTTGTGTTGCCGATGATGGTACGCTGGCCGATGCAGCTGTAGCGGATGACTGAGCCTACTGTCCGACGGTCGCCCGAGATCTGGGCGTAGGGAGGCATGCTGGGGCGGTCGCACAACACCACTGTCCAATCAGAGCAGAGAGATGATAGAAAGAGTCAATGAACAAGTGGAACTTCTGCGAGGGCAATGGTGAAAAAAGGGATAAACACACCACATATTGAAAAGATTGCCTGGATTAAGCAGAACCATACAGTGTAACAAATGTTGGCTGACATTGAGTTTGTGTTTATTAGCACTACATTTCACAGCATCAGACCGCATTATGTCAAAAACACTTTCCAACCAATTAAGAGACTTAGTTCAGTCAAGATACTTCTTCACTTCATCACACTGAGCCCGTTTAGATTCCAAATGCAAAAACAAGATTTACTACTCTGAGTTTTTAAGGAAAATGCAAAACATTTGCAGTTTCCAGCTCCTGATTTCATAGTATCCTTGTAATATATTTTGGTTTTGAATGGTTATTTGAAGACTTCAATTTGGGTTCAGAGGCACTAATCACTCATACTATGTTGTTGCGATGATTTGTCACAAAAATCCTGTTCAGCAAAAAGCCTAAAACAGGAAAACAACACATTTATGTTTTATGGATATTTGTTTTTAAATCATGCAGCGTCACCAACAGCCAACCACTGAGGTACTCACACAGGCACTTGGGCAGGGAGCGGTCCCAGGTGCCGTCCCCCTGACAAGAGATGGAGCTGGTGCCCAGCAGGTAGTAGCCCGGGTTACAGCGGTACGACACGGTGGTCTGGAAGCTGTAGCGATGCGGCCCGCTGGGCAGTATCTGCCTAATGCTGTTCTCGACATGACCCGGCTCTGTGCAGTTCACAACTGTAGAAAGGGAAGCAGAGGGGGGAAGAGAGTAAAGGAACAAGAAAGAAAAATGTAATCTTGTGTAAGCATTTGAGGCTCGATTTAAGAATATATTTAACCAGGAAATGATTTCTAAATGTACGAGTATATGTCAAATGTTAATGGCAAGAAAGACACGTGGCTAGGGTTTTTTGTAATATTATTCCATATACTTTAATATAGTTACATAACAATCCCACACACAGGGAGCGTTCCCATTTCTTTTGCTTTTACTCTCTCTGTCCATTCCCTTCCTCATCTCCTACTTCCACTCATTCAGCATCCATCCATCCACCCCAATCCAAATGAAGTAGGAGGCAGACTCCGGAAATAAACATTTGCTTCATTAGAGCCAGTCTCCTGCTGGCCGCTGTGGTGCGGAGATGGTGATGGATGGGGAGCTCACAGGAGAAGAGGCACCGTGTCAGTTTAGCACCAGATGGAGAGACTTAGGGACGGGGAGAATGAGGGATGAGTGTGGAGCGAAAAGCATCGAGGGGGGGTTTGCTGAACAGAGTTAGAGAGGAAGAGGCCCTGATGGTACAGAATGTATTAAAATGCATGACAGCATGTCAGGCTACAACTGCTACCAGCACCAATCCATCTTGAGAGCCTCAGATACAAGACACAAACCAAAACCTTACAATGCCACAACAAAGTCAGAATACAGTGAGTAACAGTTGCTGTCTAGTCTATACTGTGAACCACAACTAAGTATGTATTATGATGCCAAAACTCTAATTGCTTCTAAAACCCTATCCATGCAGCCATTATGCCCCAGTTTGCCTTGCCAGTCTTGCCCCACGAGTGTGCCTTTGCCGCTGCCAAAATGAACCCATTGTATGCTAATGTGCCTAAAAGCGTGCTCATTTATATGCTCCCAAGTTGGCCCAAGCTCAGCTACATCACCCCCCCCAAATACCTATTATAATGAATTCCTTCCAGCAGAGTGCTGACCCATGGTACCATCATTTACAACTTACCGCATAATAAAGTGTATTTGAAGCAGTGGAGAGCACGAGACTTTCCAAGCTTGGAATTCAGCTTTGGTTAAATGTGCTCGGGCATCATCGGCTCAAAAGCGGTCCCAACAGTCATCTAAAGCGACTGACCTCCAGGTGCATTTTTGTGTGTGGCCCAGTGGGCATGAAGAGAGGAAGCGAAAGGATGAAAGGAAAAGAGGAATAAAAGTGAACAAGGAAGATGGGCTGAGGTAATTCATCTCTTTTCCTCTCAGAAGTGGAGACCCCAGTCAACCTATCCTCCTCCTGGCCTCTTGCCAAATAGCGGCCCTGTAAGTGGTGTGTCAGAGTTTGTTTTTAGCTGTCCTGTGACTCTAGCTTTCTATCGCTGAAAGACAAATAAACAAACGAGTCATCCAAGGAAGGCAGCGTTGTGGCTCTGTTGCTGTGACTCAAATTGGTGGCGATTAGAGGGGGCTAGGAGACTGGCTGGGCCGGTGGTGCTCTCCTGCTCCCTGCATAATTGATGGGCCTATAGACTCGTGTAGTTAAAATCTGGACCGTGGAAATCATTACTTTGTCTGACCGACTCCTACCCCACCCATACCTTTTTTCCCCCTGCCTTCTGTATCTATCCACTACTACATCTCTCTCTAAAAGAAAAGCCGATGCTTCGGCTTAGCTGAGGGGCGATGGATGAAGTGGATGTCATCCTAGCATTTGTAGTTTTCCACTCAGAGGAGGAAGTACATGGCAGACAGGAGAGCGCGCCTCATCAAAAATGTCTAGAAATGCTGTAATAAAGGTGATAAATCTGATTTACAAAAATACCCCTAAGCTTCTTATGTTTCCACATAGACAGTGAGGATAATGTGCCATCAAAACCTACACCCACACACCCCGTTTACACACACAGCCTCACATAAGATGCATCTCAGAGTCGGCATCTGCATGATGTCACAACCACAGCGGACAGATTTAATGCGTACATCTGCTTATGTATGCAGCAGCCAAATGTACCGTTCTCTTTTTTTTTAACAAGTCAAGAAGGATTCCTGTGAGACTTGCAACCTCCTCATCCCTTCATGAATGTCTTAAAAACTCAGTTCTCTCCTCATTTAAAACAACCTCATAACTCAATCCGTCACTGATTCTGTCACTGCCTTGTCACGTTCAGGGCCTGACCTTGCGAGCGGCCCCTTTCTGTGCCTGTCACAAAGCCCTCAGTTAGTGGGGACTTAGAGACAGACGTGGGTGCCGAGATACATCGCTTGTCGCAAAAACACTGCCAAATTAAAAGTCCTTGCCTCGCTTCAAAGCAGAGCAGGGTACTTCTTATTCTGTGCAAAAGCCAGGATGCGGGTCTCATAAGGCTGCCGTCTGTCACACAAGCTCAAGGATCCTGTGATTGTTTTTAGTTGTCTGCATGCTTATTAACCAGGTTTGCTTCACTGATAGACAGCCGAGCCTTAGGGTGTAACAGAGGTAGCTAGGGTAAGAGGAAATAACATCAAATGTAAATATTATCCGGAACCTCCACGGACCAAATGGTTGAGACCGCGGTAATTAAATAATCCAGGCTTCTCTTTGGCTTTTCATTTCAATTTCCCCTAATATGGGTCGTTTAAACTCTTTCTACCTCAGGGTGTCTCTGCGCTTCATCTCCGCTCTCTCAATGATTGGGGTCATCTACGGTCACGTAACATATGACCTTGCACATTACGAAGGGTAATTTAATACCTAGCTACACAGATGGATAAGAACACAAAACCATAGCCCAACAGGCAAGTATGTGGAAACGAGCACACGTTTTCGAAAATGTCCTCACTCATGAGGTATGAAAAAAGAAGATGACAGCGGTTTATTTAGCTCTCAAATGATACACATGGCATGATAAATATACAAATAAACCAACGTGAGGGTTGCTATGCTACGCCTACACATCGCTTAGCTGTGCTGTGATCATGCATTTAAACATTTGTATATAAAGAGATGTATGCACATAAAGATCTACAAAGATCAGGTGCATATATTTCATGTGTGCTGGTTCTTTGCATTTCTCCTTCCATTTATTGGTATATGAGGTTTTCCAAAAATCATACATTCATTGACTGATGAGCTTTGGCATCTGCTGGACACTTACTTTTACACTTGGGGAGGTTGTTACTCCACTGCCCATTGGCCTGGCAGGTAGATTTTACAGCCCCCTGTAGAACATAGCCAGTGTTGCAGACAAAGCGCACGGCATCATTTAAGTTGAACTGGGTTCCCTGGGTCATACCGAAGGTCGGGTTACCAGGATGACCACACGTGATGGCTGTGAGAGTCCAAGCAGAAAGAAAATCATGGTTACACATTTGCTGAGCAGCTTAATAGAATCTAAAGGTTTGATATCAAATAAATGAACATGGAGGGCCTGGATTAGAAAAGCTAATGTCACAACAATAAAACTATACGGACACAACGTTGAGGGTCGAATTCACAATCCTCCGGCTTATGCGGATGCTAAAACTGCACATAAAAAGAAAAAAAGAATTCTGTAATTATTAAAGAACCTGCAAATGGTGAAATGCAGCCCTAACTGCTCTGCAAAGCAAATAGCTTCTTGGTGGCCCTGTTATATGCACAAATAATTTAATGTGCATTAATTTGGCTTTAAATAAACCTCATTTCAAAAACAGTTAAATTCACAATGATCAGCGCTAATATCCACACGCAGTTAATGTTATTCATCTTCAGAAAGTTGATGTCAGCCTAACTTAAGCGCATAAGGGGTCAGCTCAAAACCATATCCACATTTGTTTTGTTATGCCTTGTGACAGTTTCTATCTTTTGTGACTTGGACCTTGAGAGGGGGCAGATAGCGATTGCAAGTGATGTGCAATTCATGCTGTTATCAGCAGCCGCAGTCCATTCTTTGTGAATTCCCCCCTTCGTGTAAATGCCGAGTAATGAACTCTGAAGCCACAGGCCCCGCTGCAGCTGCACTGACAGCATGTCACTATTTTTGCCATTTTTCGTGTCAATTGAGTGGTTCCATAGAGGAGTACAGTGTATAATTTTGGAATAATGGTGGCTTTTAAAGTGTATTTTGGTTGTCGGTATGGACCTGGTAAGAGCATCCCTAGCTTATAAATGTCTGCAGTCATTCAAAATGAGAGTTGGAAGAGTTGGAAACTTTGTTGTGTTGTGATTTTGTTTTTCTTAGATAGCTATCTTACCAGTGTTCCTCATATAAAATACGACAATGCTAATCTAAGTCTTTAACTATACACTATACCACTCATAGATTTACTCAAGTCACTGTTTTCTGTTGGCACTTACGGACACAGACAGGAGTACGTCCAGACCAGCGGTGATCCTGTTCACAGATTCGCACTGACACCCCAATGAGACGAAATCCTGGGTTACACTGGTACACAACGCTGCCTCGATAGTTATAATTCTCTCCATTTATCTGTCCATTCACGATGGGCTCCGGGGTGCCACAATGGCCAGCTATGGATGAGTGAAGAAGAGAAGAGGAACGGTCAGACATAAGTGTTTCTAAAAAACCTTTGAAGCAAATATCAAGACTTTATGAAGTTGTACTCATTTTGGGGTAATGAGGATTTTCACCTAGACACTGGACCTGTGTTCCACTCCAAAGCCCATTGGACATACACTCTCGTACCCGAGAGCCAACCAAGGTATATCCTGTGTTGCAGGAGAAAATGGCAGTGGCTCCATACACAGTCAGTGTTCCAATCTTGTTGCCATTTGGTGGAGTCCCAAGGTCCCCGCAGGAGATGACTGAATGAGAAAACAATATCATGTGTCACAATCCCATAGGTTCAAAATACAATCAACTGGAATACTAAATTGTTTTGTTTGGAAAATGGTTTTGATTGGCTTTCAGTCATTTTGTTTTGTTTGGAAGATTAGCACCTGTTTAATTATCGCAGTGGAATAAAAATACATTTGGATGCAATAACTATTTATGCTTGGTAAATTACTTTTGAGGGAGTGAACGCAAGAAACTGGGAAAATTAGACCACGGGATGTGCAGTATACACTTACTCTCGCAGGCTGGCCGTGGATCTGGGTAGTTCCAGGTGCTGTTGGCCTGGCAGCGAATGACCCTTTGACCCCTGTAGTAATATCCAGGGTCACATATGAGCATCATCATAGCGTCATATTGGTTTTGAGTACCGTAGATCTGCCTCCATCTCCCATGTTCCACAGCAGAGTGGCCTATGTCAGGGCAGGTCACCGCTGGAAGGTCAGAGGATAAACAAACATTATTAAACTACACATTTATATGTGCTTGGTACCAGTTAACCGTCGGGAATATTTGGGAAAACCTTATAAATATGGCCAAGTTTAACAGTTTGTTCAATTGATAATACTGCAAAGAAATAAACTGACAGTAAGATAAATACTCACGAACACATCTGGGTGGGGCCTCAATGGGGCTCCACCTCCCAGATTCCAGACAGATCACTGAGGTGGTGACAGGCCCTGCGATCCGAAATCCAGGATTACACTGGTACGTGGCCCTGGCTCCTAAAGAGAAGTCCTGCCCCCCAATACTGCCATTGACCGGAGGCACTGGCATTCCACACGACGTGACTGGAAGGGAACGAGGGGTGTGGCGGAAAGGTAAGATAAAAAAAAATGTGGTTGGTAGAATGAAATCACAGGTAAGCAAAGTGTATTTTAACAACCATCTTTGCATGCAGAATGTCTAGCTCACAATAGGCTTCCTGTACAAACACACTCCCAGAGCCGGCAATGATGTGCAGTAAAGATTAGCTCAGGCTGCCATCTGCAGAATAGTCAACAACCAAGTCTAGAGAGAGCTCATGCAATTCATGTGGAGATTACACCTGGTGCAGACTTGACCAGGCATTGAATGGTCCTCCTGCTCTGTTTTCACTTCAGCTGATAGTATTAATAACTCTGGTTGGAAACTAGACTCTGGAAGTAGAGCTTTTAGATTTGATGCTTTTGTGATGGCATAGAAAAGAAAATCTGAACACAAACACATGGAGAATTTACTAAAATTAGGAATCAATAAAGATGGTTTAACAGCATAACAGCTTTCTAAAATCGAGTACAAATAAAACAATATAATAAAGTAATAAAGAAATAAAGATTAAAAAAACCTCAATAGTCCCAATAGCAATGATTTTATTTCTAGTTTTCATTATTTGTTTGTGTCAATCTCAGTTGAAAGTAGGTAACTGCTATTGTTTATTGCATCACTGGAAGAAAAAAATAGCACAGTGACAAGCTTATAACTGTGACTATCAAACTGACATAAAACTATTTAATTCAGGTAAACCAAATATCACTAATCTGATGCAAAGTTATCTTCAGAGAGAATGTGAGGAATGGTGAAGTGAGCTTCCTTGAAGCATGCCTGAGGCTGAGGGGCTGTTGGTGATGGCACACTGTCAGCTGAAATCATACTTTGATCCAAAGCAAATGGATCCAGTGATGATTTATTTCAATCAACTTAAATCCGAACGACTGAACCTACAAAATACATTTGCAACAAAAAATTGTTCTTTAGCTCAGCACGCCAGTTAGGCAACAAATGTTCTTCTTCAGATTCCTGTACAGCTTGAATTGTATTTTTTTTTTATATCTGTCTAATTTATATTTAGAAAAAATAATCCAGTCTATCTAATCTGTTTTTCTTGACAGCTTCCAACCTTCTATTCCTTACTCGTGACCTGCTGCTATGATTGAGCCCTTACCTTGGCAAAGTGGCACTGGTGCATTCCACTGGTAGATCCCCTGTGGAGTCCGAGTGCATGTTGCACTGCTCTGACCAATAAGCCGGAAGCCCTGGTCACAGCTGAAACGCAGGGTGCTGCCCAGTTTAGTGCCTGTAAGACTGTGCACTGTGCCATTTACAGGGTTGTTGTGAGGGCTACAGTAGGCCACTATGAAAAAAGAAAAGAAAAAAGGTAAAGATATAAATATGCATACCGATAAAATTGAGTGCAACAGGCATAAAATCCCAGTAATGATGCAAGATGATGCAAGTTTTTATTAAGGTGGAGAAGGATTAATGCGCCTTCCATAGCACAGAGCCCCCGATCTCTTCTGCATCCGTCTTCCACGCCTGACGTGGTAAAGGAGGATATATTAATATAAGCGCTACAATGCAATCTCTTTAAGGCAAAAACTGCAGACTGCAGAGTGAAGAAAAATTGATTAAAAAGGAAACTAATGTTCTGCAAAGCAAAACAGGAGTTTGTCAGCGGCAGCAGAGAAGGATCATAAAAGTGATAGATACATAATAGCAGGAACAAAGTATCTGTTTTTGTTTGTTGACTAAATTGGTGACTGCAATAATCATGTAGAGTATCATGCCAGCAACAGATCCATAAATTGCATTTTGCAGAACTCACAATAACGTGACATCAATACACACAAACAGTCCTGAAGAATAAATAAGAACACACATTGTGAAAACATTTAAGGAATATTGAAGATCTATAGAAGATGCAACAGAACATGACTATGAGACTCAGACAATTGTGCTCATTGTGGAGAGAGATTAAAATGGATGTGGACCATGGACACAAAAAACTATTATCCATTACCCTTGATCACTATGACCACATTACAGCTCTATAAAAATAATGAAAATGGCCACTCTTTCAAGTCAGAGGGACTCTAACTTAAAGCCATGTCAGCGTTGTCATATTTATTCAGCACTTACGAGATGTTAGATTTCTTTGGTAGATGATACACAGTTCAAACTTTGGACATTTTGTGATTGTATAGCGTTCAAGTTTGCAACTCTTCACCATCATCAGAGGATAAAATCTCAATTATGCCCTCACAAAGGTATGGAATAGAACACGCACAAACCCAATGTTTAAATGCAATCATATTTAAAACGCCACCTGAGCTAATCCATTTTCCTTGGCAAGGCCTCCTCCTGTCAGTCACTGTGACTGGCGGCTTCAGAGCCACCCTTGAGTTCAATTCTTCACTTCTATCTGTGTCTAACTCATTTGCCCCTCTCTCTCTGCGTTCCTCGCCCCTTCCCTCTCTCTGCCTATTATAGTATACAGCTTGTCTCACTGCAATCAGCCCTGCAGCTCAGAGGAATAAGATCTACATTGGCAGGTGACTGGATTGGAATAGATAATAGAGAGGAGGAGAAAGAGGGAGGGAGGGGGGTTGGTGATACAGAAAAAGACATATGAGCATAAGGAGATAGCAAGGAAGATAGTGACAGAGTCAGGCAGATTGTAGGTTGATTGAAGATCGATGGAAAAGATGAACTCAATGATGTGATGGAGGCACAGTGAGGAAAGCTACGGACGGAGAGAAGGAAAAGAAAACTAAGATGGCGGGTTGCTGGAGGAGATGTCTGCAAGTTGGTGATGGAAGACCGGCCCATGGAGGAAAAAAAAGATGGATTGATGAAGGACCCAGCCGAATACATGAATCTGCCTGTGCCATCTGTTTCTCTCTCTCTCTCCCGACCAAGGTAGTACCGAAGGCAACTCCATATTGACCACGGCAACTTGAGGGTTCTCAGCCATCACTTAGTCCGTCTGTCATTTAGTCTGCTGTGGCAAAATCCATCATGGCAAAGAAGGGGGGAAAAAAAGGGGCAGAGAAACGACAGAACATCCGGTTGGGGAGACAGAGCTCCACTGAGAGGAGAGAGACGATTAGTCAATCTGGCTGAGTGGTGTTGATACAGAACGGAGGGAGCCTTTTAAATATTTACACTGTCATAATTCAGAGCAGGATATGCAGGTGTCGTATACCAGCAAGATCTTTCTTGGGAGCAGGACAGTGCAGAAGAATAATAAGCAATACAAAAAAAACAGCGTTTACTAATTCCCAGGCCTGTGCTGCAGAGCAAGGAGTGCTGCAGATGCCTGCCGCCCCCGGTAGGTTGTCATGGAGATGGGTCTTATTCCTAGCAATTTTCAGCTGCAGTTGGCAGCAACATTGCTGGTCTTGTTGGCATAGTAAACCAAAAGGCACCTCTGATGAGATCTAACACACAACAATGTCTAGAAGTAACAATGTTCCTCTGATAATCTAAATGGACGTCCAGGTATAAAAAGTGACTCACCTGAGTAACGTATGCGAAAGCCTTTGTGGCTGGTGGTGTGATCAAAGGACCAGTGCAGGTAGACTTTGTTACTGGAGCTGGTGATGCTCAGTGGGTTGGAATAGTTACCACTGAGGGTAATCAGAAGAGGGCTCTGTCTAGATGGACCTGGATTGAGAGAGAGAGGAAAAGAGAAAAAAGGTTTAATTTTGAGTGTCGCATAACTTTTTGCAGAAGAATAAGAGCGCTGATACTTTTATATAAACCACCACTGGCCCTGCGTCTCCAAAATAATGCATTGTGTTCCATCATAGACACACTTGGATCCGAACAGTAATTTAAATTGCATTTTCCGTGTAAATGCAAATTGATAGAAATTCTCATTTGGTTACGGATTGATTTTTTTTTAAAGTCTGTATTTTGAAATGGTTATAGTTTTCCCTGATCATGTCTTTTAAGGTATTGCACATTTTGTTACGCTTGTGTTAAAATCCAAAGTTGCTCGGCCCTAATTATGGGAAATCAAAGATTTATTTCCATAATTGGCCTGGCAACCCCAAGGTTAGCAACTGCCTGCTCCCCTCGACTCGGCAAAAAATAAAAAGCAATAATCAGGAGCACTAGTGTGCACGACCCCCATCAGTGCAGACTGGCAGAGCTGCTGTCTGTGCCTCTAATCAGATTCAAATGTACAAGCGAGCTGTAGATGTTCTGACCCCATGAAAGGGAGACTGTGTTTGTAGATGCAGAGAGTTTTGAAACGGGCAGTAAATTCATCTCTCCGGCTCATTTTAGCCTTTAATTGTGGATATTAGTGCAAATGAGTCTTTGGCCAAGGAAATGTGGTGGGCATCACCCAGAACATGACTGTAACATGGTGCTCTTCTTTTAGATAAAGAAAAGGTCAGAATAAGCATAACGCTGCTCACTAACTGACATGATACTGTAATGTATGTCGATATACATGTGTTCACTCACCATCAAAGATCTCAAGCTCATCAAACTGACGGCTGGTCTGGAACTGTTCTATCGTGAAGGTGATATTGTAGCCAGGTTCTACTTTCACCACCCAGGAGCAGGACTCAAAATGGGGGAAACCGTTGCCTGGTGACTGGCTCATGATGACACCCGTGGAAGCTGTCAGCACCTCATTCATGGGACAAGTCACTGT
The DNA here is from genome assembly GCF_910591455.1 of Pholis gunnellus. Lineage (NCBI taxonomy): Eukaryota > Metazoa > Chordata > Actinopteri > Perciformes > Pholidae > Pholis > Pholis gunnellus. The sequence continues at coordinate 14,968,794 of NC_136543.1, forward strand.
TGAGAGAAATAAAAGGCAGAGATTATAAAAAAAATAATAATTTGAATTACAAGAACAATGGTTTGTTTATGTTTTGCTGTTCTCTGTTTGTTTTCAAGAATGCAAGAATGGTTGCTCATTGTTTTTTGTGAATCCAATTTACCTTGAAGCACAGATTGGATTGGTTAGACCCATGTTGTTGTTGGAGGGGCAACTCAATGTGACTAAAAGCACATCTAAGCTAACTGTCATCCTGGTCCTGCTGCTGTCTCAGTAAACAAAGCTGTCCATGCCAAGACAGTCCAACGGCCTATATATTATGTAATATTACTGACTTGCCACGGGCATATTCCGTCCTCTTCGCTCATTGTCAGCATGTGACAGATGTGATGCCAACTTAACGCTTAATGCTCACATCTGCCTGGAAGTCCTTTTGCCGTGGCGGGTCTGGGTGGACCACATCCAATCTCGCTCTTCTAATTCCCCGCTGCCATTGGTATTATTAATGGACATCTCAATGACATCCTTCGACATTTCCAAGTGGTTTCAGTCATTATCAGACGTTACATGTGCGCTCCTGTCTGTTGCGTTTTTGCTGTGATCCTGTAATCTGCCAGAGCTGTCTGCACACACAGTACAACCCCCCCCCCCCCCCCCCCCCCCCCCCCCCCCCCCCCCCCACCAAAAAAAAAATATAAAAAAACGGACTGTAACATGACAGGAAGCCAATGCTGGAACGATGTCACAATGCAACCGCCCCATCGTTTTTTTTCCCTTCCTATTGTTTTTGCGGCTCACCCAATAGGGCTGAGTGCTGAAGAAGGGGACTGTGAATTAACTCTTTTCACAGCAGGGAAAGATATACATGAGTTGTACTAGCTGAATAAGAAACCATCAACCCACATAAAGTAAACATTCTACCTTCAGATATGAACTGTTTTCTATTGTATATCAGTGCTTCCTATATCGCAAAGATTCCTAAGGGCCTACTTTGGCATACATAATGGAATTAACTGATTCAACACTGAAAGCAGTTTGATAAGAGCTCTACGATTAACAAAAGACCATTTCAGAAAAAAAAAACTACAAACATACATTGCGCTTGTTAAACAGCAGCCAGAGGCTTTACTTACATCCATAGCAGAAATAACACAACACATCAAAAGATGCTGCAAATGTGATTGAAAACCACTTAAAAGTGCATGTGATCAGGTGTTTTTTTGCATGACATATTTTGTGTGCGTGTGTTTTATCAACCAAGTGCAGCAGAAAATCTAGCCGGGGGTGTAAATGCCCCTGTTGTTTGCCACCATTTGAATACTTGAGCCTGTTCTGCCTCAGGGTAACACAGCACTTGGCACTTGCAGGTCGTTCATTGCAGTAGTGAAATAATGAATGCTCCGAATCGCATTCCAGCAGCGCCTCCTTTGTGGGACAACGTGTAAACTTGTTTTTGTGTACATGGTTGGGCTGTGTGTTTCTGTCAATGCACCGTTATGTGTGTGTGTGTGTGTAGGTGTGTGTGTTTCTTGGCTTGTTCAGCCTCCTCTCTAACCTCCTCTCTCTGTGTGTGTTCATAGGGGAAGAGATTATTAAATTTGCAGGAAAAACATTCTGGCAGACAGCCTGGGTTAAACAGCATTTGCAAATAATCCTTAGCATTTTTTTAATTCTGCTTGGCGTGTCAACTAGGTGGGATTTATTGCCTCAGGGAATTTCAGATAATGTCAGGTAAGCTGTCACTCTCAGGCAAGGCATGTTAAAATGAAGCAGGTTCCAGCTTTGCCTTTCATTATATTGGCATTACCGTAGCAGCAAATCCCAATAAAATGTAGCTACAAGTAGGACAAAAATAAAATATATATATCTGCAGACGTTTACCTTAGGTCAAGAATCTGGATTAGTGGTTATGCCTTTATTGAATAGTTAACAGCATAGCCATCAATGACAGGAGAGAAAGATGGGGAACGACATGCAACGAAGGTCTTCTACTGGGATCAAACCCCTCCACCACTAGGGTGTTTCTCAGCAACATATAGTGATTATATTTAAATTAAGATAAACTAGCTGTTATCAAAAATATAAAGGGACATTTTGCAAATTGGTATGAGAGTAAAATTGCTGTTTGAGAGCAACATCTCAGCCAATACAATTCCTTCATGTACAACGGTACACATTACAATAATAGTTCCATCGTGTTGCATAATGTAATCAGACATCTATAAAGTTCTCTGAGCATCTAACTTTGGAAGTAGAAGGGGAAGTAATCTACTTTCATCCCAAATTCCAGAAAGACGTTCACCAAGAAATCATTTACAACACCAAGCACTTCAGTGGACGCGAGTCAAAAAGCTTGAATCCATCATTGATTGTGAAACCGATTGTGCCGGGAAGTAACATATAAAATCTAAGAGTGAAGTTCTATAAACAATCAATTCTCTGAGGATGAGATGAGTGTTGTCAGTGACCTTTCAGAAAGCTCCAACGTGTCTTCAAAACTGCCTTCAGCTTGTCTTGGAGCTGATGGAGAGAGACAGTGAGGAGCTCTTATCTATAGCTGCTACTTATTGAAACTAATCTACTTTGAAATGAAGCATTACTCTGGTTGGTTGTAAACAAAAGGGTATTAGGGGACAAATCTGACAGCTGGAAATAGGCAGCAACACAAAAGGTGAGATCAACATTGATAGGGCTCAAAATGAAATTTCACTTTAATGAGACAAGGAATGGAATAAGCCGGTAGCAGGAACAGCAATCTGCGAGGCATCCCTTCTGTCTGTGTATAAATTGTTCATAGTATGCAACAGCTTCCCAATAAAAAAGTACCGTGGGAAGGCTTCAGTGCAGAAAAGCACAGATGTGCATCTGCATCCATACATGAACATTTGTGCACTCCAGTATGAAAGTATGGACGCGCATAAATCCTCAATACATCAAGCTTGAAGTGCTGCGGTGCTGTTGAGATGTCTTTACTCATGTTGGTATTTAATTAGCATAAGCTGAAGAGCAATAACAAGCTGATTGAAGGGGATGGGCCACAACATAAGCATTAGCGTGGATCGGGCCATAACAACTCTGGGAAGTCAGGGATGACAATGAAGATGTGACAAAACAGGGGCAGCTGTAATCCATTCTGTAGGACTAAAAGAAGGGGGCTAGGGCAAAATAATTATCGAGGGAACAAAAAGGAGATAGACGGGGAGGCGAGGGAGGCGAAGGGACCGAGTGGGATGAAGAAAGCGAGCTAGCTGGGATTCTAATGTGATGGGTGATTATGCAGGTTTTAACCAGACATCTGTCTGGGGGATAAACACAGGGATTTGGGATCATCAGAGCTCATTGTGTTTCAATAAGGAATTCAAGCAACACTTTGTACTGATGCGGTTGCACTGTGTGTGTGTGTGATGCTGGAACTCCCTGTGGTCGCAGAGAGCAAATGTAGTTAAGGGCTGAGGGTCCAATGCAACCCAGTTTAATCAAAACGGCAGGGAAATCAAATAATGCACAAATCAACTGGTCGCTCCAATGGCAGGAAATACAAGACAGGCTAAACCCATTTGCCATCATGACTGACAACAATTCTCTGGATTAAATAGTGAGAAAAAAAAACAAGAGTGGTGACTTTTATCTATTGGCCTGTTTGTCAGTGTTGGTGAGAAAAAAAGAAGGCAGATCTGGGTATTGACAGACACCTGTGGGTAAACATGTGTAAATACCTTGCACTGTGTTCTGATTTGAGCCAGCCTCAGAGATTTAAACAATAAATAAAAGAACAGAGAATAAAGGGCATATGTGTTATATAAGAACAGAAGTCTGACGCCAGTGAATCAGAGGAGAGAAGTGGCGAGTGAGGGAGGAGGGAGTGCAGAGGATGAGAGAGGATACTGGCGCTGAGGGGCAAGCAACACTGCAGAACCGCCTGTGGGCTCCAGTGCTGCTCTCTGGTTTCACAATGACACCATCCACTGCTGTGGAACCTAGACACATGCTAGACCAGTGTGTATGTTTATACAGTATATGTGCGAGTGTGTGATTTGTGCAATTAGAAAGTGTATGTGTGTTGGGGGTGGGGGCAGCGAGACGCGAGCACAGAGGGGGGTGGGGGTGGGGGGGGGCTTGTCAGAGCTTGAAGTGGTGATTTGATAGGTGCAGCTGCAGCCGGCATGTCCTCTGCATTTCAATGAGCTGTGCACTTCGTCTCTTTGCTGCCCTCCAACTAAGTCACTCTCTGTCTCTCCTCGCTTTTTAACTCCTGTCGCTACTCTCACTCGCTCGCCAGCCCTCTGCTCATTTAGCAGTCTCTCCCCTATTTTTCCAGACAGGTTTAATTTGTTTTCCTTCAGAATTCTGCTTATTCAAGAGTAATCTCAACTGTTCTCTTCCTATACCCTACGCTCTTCTCTCCCCGACCCATCTCCTCCTCTTCCTTCACACTCGCATCAGTCTGTTGTCTCACTTTCCTCCCTGCTCTCAACTTCCCCTCACTCTACTCTGGACTCCCTCAGCTTCTGCTATCTGTGGCTCTCCTCTCCATCAACCAGGTCTGTCTATGCAGGCAACGTGACAGCTTGCACGAAGACTGAATATTGTGGAACTGTTGGTCCCCGAGTATAAGTGTCTCTCAGCATAAGGTGAAAAATGAACGGGCCACGTAAAAACATGAACACACAGTAAGCACATAGTCACGGCTGCAGATGTCTGCGAGTGCAGTGAAAAGTTAGCTGGAAAAAGGCAGAACTTCATCGACGAAAAAAAGAAATGCACTCACAAAGGATTTTTTCTTGCTCGCTATTTTCCTCACTTGCATTTTGATACTTTCAGTCTCCTCTGTATCCGGGGTATATTTGTTCCACGTCTTTAAAATTAGCGCAAAATCTTCCCCTTTCATTGCCCTCTTTCTTTTACCAACTCTTCTTCCCTTTTCACCTCATTTGCATATTCTTCCTATTTAGCACTCCAAATTAGTTGCATTTATCAAATTCTACCTACTCTCCCACGTCCACCACTTAACCCACAAACAGAGTGAGACAATGACAGAGCAATGACGATTTCTCATTCTAAAGAACGTGAAAGAATGAAAGATATATGCTTTTATGATATTATGTGGCTGAGAAAAAAACAGAGGGACCCCTCTCTGCACCCAGTCTCTTGCCCAGAGCTAAAGTATTGCACAGGACATACAGTGCTATGATGATACGGTGTGCTGGGAACACTGCACTCATTGATTCCTCTGGGAGGACAGTATCTCAGCATGTAGAGGGCACCACAACAGCCACCCTCAGCCTCATGGGAGCCAAGTACCATCCACAGAGATGGCAAGTGCTACCAAACTGATATGCAGCTGCGGCTCCATGACTGCAGGCAGAAAGTGTACCCACGGGAGCCAGAAATAAGGCAAAACTCAAACTAGTCCATGAGTCTATGATTAGAGTGAAATGATCATGGCTAGCCCTGCAGAAAGTAAACTCACAGAGGATCCCTTGGCAGAGGAAGACAGTGTTTCACTTGTGTTGGGATACATTTGTGCAACACAATGACTTGGCATGTAGTCAATATGAAGTGTCTTTATATGTAGTATAGAGAAAATGTAGCTCTTGTTTTTGCAAGGAATGCATGTACAGCACATCATTCACCAGCTGCACCTATTGTTTCTACGCTGGTGCATTGCGCTGCTGGCGTGCTTTGGACTTTTAGAGATCCTCGCTTATAAGAGTATAGTGTATAGTGTCTTTTTTTGAAGATAATGCATACATAAAGACACACTGTATTGCACCAGCACATGGACAAACTACCTTTTGAGACTGTTGAGCTTAAGAAAGCAAAACACTTCAGTAATCATCAGCATTCAGTCACGTATCAAAGAGGCCTATAACTAAACACAAAGACATTTATGAACCCTTTCACAGTATTTTTATAGTCCATAGAATTATAGGGAGATAAAAAGAAAAGGGAGCAGGAGGAGAAAAGCACACTAAATGCAGCTAAGAGGGAAAGCGTTATCAAGATGCGAAAAAGGAGAACTCTTGAGTGCAGGGTCGTAGGTTTGATCCTTGGACCTGCGGGATAAATATTGGCAGGGACAGTGAAAGAACAGTGCTTGCCTCTCCAACCCTCCCACCATGAAGGTGCTCTCGAGCAAGGCCCTTAAAGGAGCAGTGGCCATGGATGCATAAAGAGGAACGCAGTGAGAGCCAGCAGTATGGTAAATCCGGAGGGGGTTATTTGTTTGGGTGATGAATTTAACTATCAACAATCTCCATCCAGAATTGCTGACTCCACCTTTAACCAACCGTTCAAGTGAGGTTGCTCGGTGGCCAACCGTGTGAGTGTATACAGGGCCTTACTGAAAAAGAGAGCCTGCCTCTTCTTGGTCAAGTTTTCAAGCCTAGGGCATTCACTTACCATCACATGAGGGTGGCGGCCCCCCGAACTCCAAGTGTGTCCCCAACCGGCAGGTCATGATGCTGTTTCCACTTAACTGGTAGCCTGGAAGGCATCGGTAGCGCACTATATCACCTGAACAGAGAGAGAGATAGGGGACCGAGAGATACAGTTAATGAGGGATCAGAGATGGTGGCAAGAATCCAGGCCAAAATGTCTTCATACACCAACCAGGGCTCCTTAGTCACAATACAAAAGTAATCATGATCCATTGTGTGTCTCAGTAAAAGCAAAAGTTAACAGTGAAAAAACATACCATAATAAATCCACACTGGGGATCCTATAGATGAAACACTATGTCAGTGTTGTTTTCTTTGTGTCTTTGAATAATAATGCGGCAAGGAGGTATGCAAATAAACAGATAAAGAGAATTAATCTCCATTGTCTTCTACAGGGGAGAATGAGAGCACCTTCCTCATATCCCTCGGGCTTTCTGATTATTTTGTCATAATCATTCATTCATAATGCTGCCCCAAAATCCTCCGGGTTGTGTTGTTTGGGTTGAGTCTGCCTTCAGTACAATTGCCTTATGGGATATGTAGTCAGTATAGGAGTCAGTAAACCTGTGGCAGTGTAATGTGAACTGACAGTGGGATTAACTATTAAAAAGTCACGATGGGATCGACATCCAATACAAAAAAGTCAGGAGTGCCTAGATAGCAGTGATTGTGGGTGGCTGCATGTGGATGAATATGCCTTTTAGTGACAGCGTTTCCACCTACCGATTTTAAACTCTTTGCTTGCCATCAGGATCTCTGCATTAGGAATGATGGGGGGAGGCAGGCAGAACTGCAGTCTGTAGGCTTTATTGAGAGTATCAAAGACATGAAAGGAGTCAAACGCAGAACGTGCAAAAATGTCGAGTAGAAGTAATGATCGGGGCAGGGGAGTAATTTACATACCTTGATAGCTGATGCGGAACAGTCCACCCTTCTCTGTGTTGCTGCGGAAACGTATCAGCACCTGATTGGATGTGCTACTGGGCGGGTCATTCGGCTCTCCATCAGTGAACACTCCCAGTTTCCTGGCTGTCTCCTGTGGACCATCCCTAAAAGACAAAAAAAGAAAAGAAAAAGGTCACAGGTCAACTCAAACTTCAACTGGAGCAATTCGCTGGAGTAAAGCCACGATAATTAACGATGAGGATATTCTGTCAGCAGCCTCTGCTCGAATGATCATACGTTCTCGAACCATAAAGTACCTTGAGTCTCTGTGACGCATATCTGTGAGGAAAGCCAAACAAAGTCGCATGCCATATTATTGTCAAGCAGCTTCCAGCAGCAGAGTATAACCAAGCTGCGCTCACTTCATTATACCCAAGGCAATTACTCTGGGCTGCTCCGTGTGATTATGTTGAAATAAGGTAAAAATTACAGATGAGCGTGAAATGACAGGTCTGGATTGCGCTGCTCCTGCTAACTGCCATCCAATGGGAGTGTCTATGGAAGCTGCAGCCCAGCCTTGGCAGTCCCCTGGCGTGGGCATGGCCGATTAAGCCAGCTCCCAGATTCCTGCCACAACCATTCAGCTTAAAAACCATCTGTCTTTGGCTGTCAGACTGGGCATGGGAGATTACAAGCAGCTCTGGAAACGGCTGGCTAGGGACTGCTGCCTGACAGCCCTCTGGCCAAGCCGCCATTACGGGGCCCATTTCCTTGGCTCAGTAGTTCAGTGGATAGATACACAGCGGTGGTAACTGGAAACTGGGGAACATGATAGTCCCCATTTTGGCTCTGCATGAGCTTGCTGGGAAAGATCAGCACAGTGGGGGCCGTTTACAGAAGATCAACAATACGCTAAAAGTGGACATTTTTGGCTCACTTTAGCCATGTGTATACCTACTGACATAAACTCCCCATGCACTGAAAAAAAAAAATCTTCACACAAATATCTAGAAGCAGCCCAAGCCATTACACATAGATGTCACCCCACGCCATGTGGACTTCTCATGTGGTCGTCAAGTTGCCAGGTTGACTGGCAGTCAGATCTCCGGTCTCACTGAGAGCTGGGACCTTTGGAGCTTGTCTCAGGGAGAGGGGATCAACTGGGGGGACTGGCAACCGCCATGCATGCAAAATCCTGTCTTTGGTCGCACATATGGCAGGCCCAGCCGCGCATTATGGAGATGAAGAAAGGAAGCTTTACCCCCTTGATGCTCGGTCAGGCAAATAGACACACACACCTACTACATACCTGTTCTAACACCGAAGACGACATTTCCACCGGCCAAAACATACTGTCTCTCTTTTCTCACACACAGGTGAGAACAGTATTCCACCTACTGCTTTGATTGGTCCTCCATGGCATCTTGCAATATTTACATGTTACTGTTTGCTATTCAGGAAATATAAAAATTAAAAAAAACATATACTTTCCTTTCATTAAGATTGCATATAAACATATAAAAAAGGGGTTCGCTTTATAGTTCCTACTGTTTAAAAAACAAATATCCTTTTAAGTAACTCAAAATATTATAATCAAATAGATTTGTATAGATATCCATGTGGTTCAACATACGTTATATTACGGAGACAAAGATGATCTTAAAATAGGTGTTTTAGGGAGAGTTTTTGTTGAGTGACATAACAGAGGCGGATCTCAGGGGGAAAAAAACAACTGGAAATACTTAAGACGATAGGAAAGAGTTCCCCATTTTATTGAGATGGCCTTGAGATTTTGGTTTGGTTATTACTAGTAAACTGGTAAAAAATATAATTTCAGTTTCCTCAAAAACATAATGGAACATTATCTGAAATTTCAAAGTACATTATATATACAGTATGTCATACAATGTAGTTACACATATCTGTGGCCCCTGGAAGCAGTCATTTCTTACCAGACAGTGATAAAATCGTGTGGCCCATGAACCTGAAGAAGGGTGAAGTTGATTTTGATGCCGAAGCCGTGAGCCACAGTGATCAGCCAGGAGCAGTCAGCCGAGCTCGGGTACTCCTCTGGGTAACCCGGGGAGAAGATGGTCCCATTGTCTGATGTGATGTTCCCACCGCAAGGCACTGAGGAAGGGACGGGGAAGGGAGAAAGGGAGGCAGAGTATATATATCATTGGGCCAAGAATACAACAGGACACATCCATAATTCAGCCACAATCGGTTGAAAAAGGGGATTTTTCATCCCCTGCTTCTTCTGCTTCGCTTCTCAGTGTCCCCCCCCCCCCCCCCTCCTTTACTCTTCGTCTAGTGCCCAGGCGCTTGTCTGAGCTAAAGATTAGCCGGTAAAGCCTGTTAGCAAGTGGGGACTTGGATGGAGTGTTTTGCTCAGATAAGGCCTCAACCCTTTCCCACAGGGGTGAACAGAGAGAGTGCGGATATGAGGCGAGGGGCGAGTGTGGACTGGGCTTTTAAGGTTGTGTGTGTATACAGTTAGTGTATGAGAAGTGGATATGTGTGTACGAGTTTGAGTGACAGGAAAGGTTAAAACAGCATGTTTATGTCAGAGCTGACAACACTATAGAACCCCACAAGTCCACACGTGGCTGACATCCTGGGGTAAAAGAAATACCCTGCACAGCCTGACAAATACAGTAACACTCACTCACACTCACACACACACACACACACACACACACACACACACACACACACAAACTACCCTGCACCCAATCTGCATGCATATAAATTGTAACTATATTTCAAACATTCCTCAGGAACTCAGGAGGCTCTAACCAACTTAACGATTACGAAGCTTAACATTCCCGCTGGTGCCCTTGGAGAAACCCCATGTTCACTGTGGCGAAGCATGAGAAATCAGGAAGGAGTGGTAATCGCAGAAGTGCAGGCATCTTAAGCAACCCAGACGAGTATTTAGCTTAACGGCACACCCGTCGAGGGCTATGGGCATATGATCTTTCCCAATGCAGAGATTGCATGTTGTCTCCTTCTGTTTATGTCTCAGGTTATGTGTGTGTTCATGTTATATAGCCGTCTGCTTTAGCCCTGTGACCCCTGTGTTGCTGGCTCATCTGTTAAATAAGCTATCAATAAGACTAATTGATTAAACCGTGGACACTATGGAGTTGTTCATATGGCTGACGCCATCAACAGGCAAGCTACTTAAACCTTATGTGCAAAGGCCTTTACACACCTGGGGCGTGATTGATGAAAATGCAAAATACCGGCCTGCGAATATCATATGTCGAGGGCTTTTATTGTGAAAGATGAGAACAGAAGAAGTGGATCTGGTCTGAGCTGCCTTTGTTATGGTTGAATGGAGTAATACAGTTTGTTTTCTTGGCTCGGGCTACAGAACATATAGGCGCAACTCATCCTGCTTCACATATGTGATGCCATTATTCGCTGTACAAAAGCGCTGGAAAAAAAATCCCCATTACATCCCCTTTTTTGCCGTGTAATATCCACGTTCTGTGTGAAAGTATTTCTGAAAAAAAACAATGGTTCAAAAAAAAGAAAAAATGTGTAAAGGCTTTAAACAAGTGTCTGTTTGCTTGGGGTGGAAACAGTAAAGCTTATGTTGTGATGATCGCTGCATGTGAGGAAATTACGATGATTCATTCTAGTAAAATTCATCTCTCTTTATCAATTTATTTAAAACTTGCTTTGGTCAATGATAAGAATAAGTAAAAGGATGTATGGAAGAGATGAGCGAAGGTTAAGTGTAGAGAGAAATATGAAACAGCACCAAAAAGGGAAGGGTACAGTGATATCACTTTATAGTTAGAACATTGTATTATTATAATGCCAAGACAAGTACGTGAGCGGAGTCCAATTAACACAAATCAATGTCTCTCATCCTTCTCAGACAAAATCTGTGCAAATACTGCAGTGACAGTGAGTGTGAAGAGCAGGCTGTAATGGGTCAAATACAGACGTAACAGCATGGTTTGCTGCCATGTAATAACAGCTATGTATATGAGCTGAGAGGAGATTAGCTACATATTATTTTGTCAATTTCCTGTCCTAAATGACCATCTTCCCGTAAATGGGTAAACTGGCTACCAACCGACCGAACTTTTCATACTATCGCATATGCATCGGATTGAGAGTTAACGATGTAACTACGATTCTATGAGTGACCACCATGAGGCAGCGCTTTAACACGGAATATCTTCTGTCCTGAGTCACGTGTGACCTTGGATGACTTATAATAAGTAGAGTATTGTACTATATAAGTAGAGTATAATAAGATGAGTATTTCCCCCGATTAAGATGACGCAGAAAAACTTGGCAGGGGGATCGGAGATATTTGCTGAAGTAGACAAAAAAAATGGAGGCCAATTGGATTAGAATTGCAGATTTCAACTTCGATGTTGATGCATAATGAATAATGTGGGATTACTACTCCTTAGTTCATGGGCTATTTGGGATAATGTCAAATGTTAAGTAAATAATCACACAAGCGTATGTATGTGGGCCTTCGCGTCCTTTTCCATCCCTCACACACACACACACACACACACACACACACAGGTATAATATTCATGGATAATAATTGTTCAGCTTTAAACGTCATGTGAATATCGAAGATGCCTATAAAAAGAGAAAATTGCTGTGAAGGAATACACTTTCTCCTGTTCCCTCTTCATTTTCCCTCTGTTGCTCCCTATCTCACTTGCATTAATCTCCCAGCTCGCCCATTCAAATTTCCAGCGCCATGGCCATCACCTCCCTGTGTAATTTTGCCAGCCTTATTGAATAATCGACAGCTAGAGCGTGAGAATGTCGGTCAAGGACGAGGCAAAAGAAAGAGCACCCATTACTTTTCCTTTCAATTCAGGCCCTCCGCTACTCCTCCTTTGTTTGCCTCCATTCGTCTTTAGCACAGTATTGATTCTCATTGAAGAATACTTTGCTTCATTAATGGTGGATAATAATTCAGTTTAATTGCATTATTCATAATAGATAATCATTATCGCCATAGCCCCACTTCGCACTAATGATGCTCAATAGCTCACTACGTTCTAAACAGGAAGTCAAGTTCTTACTTGCAGCGTAGTCGGCCACTTGTTTGGAAGACTACTTAGTGGTGGGACTACTTAATGTGTTGGTATGACATAATGTTTGCATATTAATATGACAAATCTCACAACCCCTACCTTCGCAGCGAGGGAAAGGGTGATCCCAATTGCGCGTAGTGCCGTGCTCACAGGTTAGGATGGAATGTCCCATTAGCTGATACCCAGGCAGACACTCGAAGGAAATAGACTGGCCCACGTTGTAGCCGGCACCCACCACCACTCCGTAACGGAAAGGCTCTGGATCGAGGCATTCCTGTAGCTCATACGCTGAGGGAGAGAACATCGCGTACATCAGTCTATTTAAATCAGTAAACATTTTTCCGAAATAGATGCTTTTAATCAGACTCATTGTAAACACTCACATAGCATTGAGACACAATTAAAACATACTGTTATAAGAAAACATTAGGTAGAGGCTCCCATATGCTCATTGTCTGTGACTGCCTGAAGCTTGTAATCAATTCACACCTTTTCGAATATGCCTCAATATGCTCTGCTTTCTGATCCTGTTCTGTTCCTCCTTTTGCTCAACCTCCCACTCACTTCTCTTCCTACTCCTCCTCTCTCAGACAGGGGTTTTCAGAGGGAGAGAAAATGCCAGGGGCAGGTTTGACTTGTGCTGGAGGAGTATGATGCAGTCATCAGAAGTAGTGTGGGTAAATAATTCATTTAAAAAAAAAAGAAAAAAGAAATGTCTTCCTCTTGGAAAGAAAAGCAAAGCAGGCAGTGAGCCTTGAAGAGCCAGGATATAAATATGACTAAATAAATTGATTTCTATGGATCATAGCTTCCCTTTTGTAGGAGATAACTCATGCAAATACTGCAAAAGGGAGGTATTTGCAAATATAATGCTTGATTTATATGCTAATGTACATAATTATGTAAATGCACAATGATACCTTTTCGATTGCTGGCTCGGTTGTTGAAAAAAAATAAAAACTTTGTGTGCTTGTTGCATTAGCAGACAAGGGCAATATATTCCCTGCTGCCATACAGATATGCAGCGAAGCCTTTTATTGGTACATGCCGAGGAAATCTTTTAGGTGATCAACAGTTGTGTATAGAGACATTTATAGATCTGGGGAATTTACTGGCTCTCTGTGGGCTGATTAGTCTGACAGTCAGTTCTAGAGCCGATTCAGTCACGTTATGGCTTTACATGCATGCACTTCACACTGAAGTGACGCTCACACTGACGCTGTTACTAAACATAATTCATCTCAGGCTTTATAGTGTATTCTGTGATTGTGTCAATTTGGGAAACAGCTCTGATCATTATAGCTACATTCTCTGCACCCCTTGCCATTTCACTGACAGCTAAGATGGTTTGAAGCAGACAAAAAGCTCCAGTGACACTGACGTAATTACTAGTTTTATCAAGCTGTGCAGAAGAACGTAACTCATGATACTGACACTGGCTCAACTCTGCAAAAACTGATTATGATCGTTTTTATGAATATATATTAGCAGAGGCTATTTTTGTCTGAGACAATCCGAAGGCCGATCATAATTTTGTCGCTATCAATCCTCTGCATCTAGGAGTACGCTTTCTTCAACAATATCCTTGGTCTCTTACCCTGGTACTCGAATCTGAACCCCGGTCTGTTCTGTGAATGGTCACTGTGGAAATATACTGTGGTCTCATGGGAGGTGGTGAGAAGGGAGGAGGGAATATCCTGGCCGCTGAATCGACCAATCACCGCGCTTGTGTCCAGGGGACCGTTGCGTATCTCAAGAAAATCATGGTTGGCCTCGGTGGAGAAGTTGAGGAACTGGAGGTTGGCTCCTGGGAAAAGAAGAAAGAAGCAGTGTTGAGAAAGAGGCGATAGTAAAATGAAAGAGCAATGCCTCCTGAAATACTACCAAGTAAGTACAGGCTCCATAGCACAGGTTCTTAAATACAAAAGAGGTTCAACATGTGCATCAACAACTACGTTGTCGTCCCACACTCAAGCCCTACAATTTTGTATGATTTAACGTTCCTGAGAGTGGAAACGCTTTAAGAGCCTCTCACGATGCTCACCATAACCAACTGGCAGGTAGATTCTCCAGGTACAGTCACTGTTGCTAGGGTAGTTGCCAGGGAAACCAGGGCTGAGAATCATGCCCTCCATCTCCTCCCGAATTCCACCAGATTGAGCTGGCGGAGGGCAGAAAAAAACACTTTGATGAGCATCTGCAAACAGTGATTTTAATAATACCACAAACACGGTTCAACACTTGCTCTTCGTTTTGTGATATTGGGAGTCTTAAACAACTACTGATAGAAAATATTTGGTGATGTTATATGAGAAAAGAAAAGTTAGTCCATTTTGTTTCAGTTCAAACAAAGCAGAGGTGAAATATTTACTCATTTTAAACTCAAATACCAAAGCGTGTGAAGCTGACGTTATAACTAAAGGAGAAAGAAAAGACATGTTGGGTTTGTTTGCAGTGTTTCAAATGAAAGAGATGTTAATGTGCTCCAATCTATTCTTGATTACATGTTTAAAGAAAGACATTCTCCTTTACCCTTTTCATTTTTCAATGAAATCAATGTTGTTACAATTTCATTAACAATGATGAAAACAATGTTGAAGTTTGAATTCAATTAAAAAAAAGACTAAAATTGTAAAATGTATTTTATTGTTTAAATTGACATACAAAGACTCGAATAGGAACATCTATCTCACTATTAAGTAACTCTGGAGTTCTTTTCTTTCTACTTGAGGTATTAAGGTGCCGTGTACTGAACTGTATATTTTGCTGCGCTTCATCCTTCTCCTTTCATCTTAAAACGAATGATGGATAAATGTTTTCTCGACTAAAAGAAGTGAAGTGAGGAGAGAAAAAAGGAGCCGAAATATTGAGTAAAAGCAATGATTGGATCAAGAAAGATGAAAAGAGCGAGAGATCCTGACACCAAAATTAAAAAAAAAAAAAGATGAAAGGATGCTGAAAGTAATTGTAAAGAATTTGCAGACTAATGAGAAAAAAAAACCAGAGGTACTGCAAGGGCGAAAAAAAGACAAATACTGCGTGTAAGATTAAGAAATAAATGGGACAAACAGCCAACATAAGTCAAAGGAGGGTGAAACCACACAAAGAGAACCCGTGTGCTGTACCATTTTGTTTAATGTTGTCCTGTAGCAGCACCAGAAGCCTGAGGTAATCAGGAAACTGCTGATGCTTGTGAACACGATGAATCTTCCCTCGACTTTAACCAATCATGGTCTGAGATGGAACTAATTAGGCAATAGGAGGTTGTTGCAATAAGTGGAACCTGTTTGTCATGGCACTCTCACAGGGAGCACGACTTGAGGTGGAGAACAGAGAAGAAACCTAATGCGGTTTCCTTCGGTGTGTGCAGCCAGCTTTCAATGTAGAAATATCAAACTCATTTTAAAAGTGCCAACGCTCCGATAATCTCAAACAAAAACACAACGTATAGAGAAATATAACCCCTGCGTTCTTGTTTATATCTCATATTTTCTTCATTTTCTGATGGATTAAAGGGCTTTCTTATGCCTGCTTTACAGACTGCTTATGTGAGTTGTGAAACAGTATTGACAAAAATGATTGAGGTAATAATATGTCACCTATAGTATGCAGTGATATGGTAATTCTATTCAGCTTTCATTCAAGGGCAAAGAGTCTTAACACAAGTTAAGTCATTACATGCTCGGTGTGTTGTTTATCGTGCTTGGCAAGGTATAGAATCTCCAAGGGAACAAAAGTAACAATGTAGAAAGATGCAGAGAAGACATAGAGGCACATAAAGAAAAAGAGGATATTTTTACCTATGCAGAGAGGAGGTGGGTAGTTCCATCGTCTGACAGTTCCAGGCATACAGGTGATGTGTGAGTTCCCCTGAAAGGAGCAGGCAAAGAACAACAAAAAAACAGGCGATTCATTAAATTGTTCCCCCCTCTGTCACTCAACTGTTGCTCCAATTATTCAAACCCGTTGCCTGTCTCCACATGACGTCATGTGGCGATGTAATGACTAAATCTATCTGAAGTGACAGAGAATAATAGAGGGTGAGCATCACTGGCATATTAAGACGATCACTTACCGTTTCACTGCCAAAATATGCACGACAACATGTTTTTTTTTTCCTGGAAGCTCTGCATCTGAGTTTCAAAGCTAACTTGACGTAGCATATTGATTGATATTGTTTTTACGACATAATGGGCCGACTCAGCTGAGTCATAGAAAGCCCGGCACATATTGGAATGAGCCATAAGATTCTGCATTGACACAAGTACAACATGCTGGCGAAGTCTTCTGAACATAACGCACAATTGTACATGTCTTGCTGTTTAAGGGTTGATACTGCAATGGTTAATACAGACTTTAAATACTTTGAAGGTTGAGGGATGATATCTTAATTTCCTCTTTAGCCTCTTTATTCCTGCATTTATTATTCAAATCTGATTCTTGTCCTGCAGCAATCAAACAAAACTAAACTGTCACAGCAATTGGACAAGTCCATCAGGACTTGTGTAGTGTAGAAGGGAGGGGGAACTCTCAAATGGTAACTGTGTGATCTGAACCCAGATGAAGCCCTGGAGCTCAGATGACTACAGTGGAAGCTCTGGAGGATGTGCAGAACACAGTCAAATCAAGGCTGTGCAGATATAGTTTACAGTATAGAACCACATCTTATAGGCAGCAGATGGAGGAAACCTGTCCTGAGACCTCTCCTGCCTTTTGCTACACGTATTTGAGAAACTTAAGGGGAAAACGTTCATGCATCATAACATCCAAGGGTGGATGACAGAGATAAATCAAAAATAATTATCCATTGATATCATGACATTAACATGTTTAGCAAAAAACACTGAGCTAAGCACATTATCATTTAGATGCATACAGTTCAGTGAGGTTGAAAAATTAACAGATGAACTTTAAATAAACAAAAAAAAGGCCAAAAAAGGATAAGCATCAACGGGTCACTTATGTCTCGACCATATCAGAAACTAGGAGATATTACCTGTAAAGTATATCCAGGTTCACAATGGAAAGACACAACATTATTCATCTGAAGACGCTCCCCAACTTTGATGGCGTTCATAGGAACAAGCGGCTCTGGGCAACTGGTCAGAGACACCGCTAAGAAATAGATAAAAAAGACAACATGAACAGCGAAAAAGTAAGGGAAATGTAATAACTATACACAAACATGAAGGACACGATTAGAAATCACAATGAAAAATGTGAAAATGTCAAAAATAGTGGTTATGTCGTGCATCGCTTACAGGCCATCCTATCCAGAATAACACAAGCCTACTTTAGAAGCAATGAAAGTCAGACGGCAGCTTGCAGTACAAGGTTTTGCACTCTGCTGCTCACTAAAGCAGACTTTGTATAAATGACCCGCTTCCTTTTTAGATATGAACCATTCATTCGAAGTTATGGGAAACACACAACAATTCTTAGTTTCAGGTGATTATTCACTAACAAAAACGTTGTTTTAAATTTCTGCTAATGCACACTGGCCCTTTAATACTTGTCCTCAGGGCATTAGTACTTTACATCAAGTACCATGAACAGTTTTTTTTCCTACTTACTTTTGTATTCCAGCCTGAATCCAGCTGCAGACACACTAATGTCAGAGAAGAAGTGGAGGTAGAGTTGGTTGGAGGTGCTGTTGAGGAGAGCTGGGACCGTGGTGCCTTGGGGTGAAGATTAATAGTGCAGTTTAGCAACGCTATCTCCTGCATAGGCCGACCATAACTAACTGTATAAGCTACTGGCAAATAGCTCAAAAGCGTGTTGTTTTTACATTTGCTGACTGTAGGGTGTGCGTGTCTGTGCGTGTCTGTGTGTACATGCAGCAAAAATGCATGCATGGATGATTGTGCATAGGTGTATTAGGATATTTGGGAAAGCAGATGCATAATAGTGTGACCTACTAATGACACAAAGAACAGAGCAATTTGTATCTTCCAATGTGTGGGTATGCACTCACACATTTCCTCAAAACGGGATATAAAACATCCCTCAATAAAAGCACATGTTCTACAGATACTCTATGACCTAAAATTGGTCATTTAATAACTCAAATGTGTGGGCCTGGCAATTCTCTTTCATCTCTTTACTTCAGGGTGCATCTAACATTTACTTTTGGTCAGGTTCCAAGAACAAACAAAGGGAGAATTCCCTGTTGCCATATCCGCACTATGAGGGGAGTAAGACAGATACTGTAAACATAGGTTCAATTCAATTCCGCACAGAAAAGGACAAGCTTTGTAGAATTGTACCAAGGTTTTCCTGGGGAAGCTCAACCCCTTTGGACTTTTGAACCTCTCCGAAGACTACATCTTCTGCCTGTTTCCACTATGTAATCAATGTTACAGTGCCAACTGTACCACACGAGGCCCCCCATTTCTAGTACAGTACGTGTTGTTTAACAAATACAATATGTGTTAGAGGTTGTATTCTGCTCTGTGAAAACTGATTAGGCTATTATGTTGGTCCGACTATGCTTTTGGCAGGTGTGTATGAGTGATTTTTAAGTGTTTTATGTCCAAGGTTGAGGTGGGAATAAACATTGAAAACAGGATTCAGAACGTGCAAGAAAATAAATGCACACATATGAACAAATATACAGCAATACCTGAGAAGCTGCCAAGCATGGTGTCGGTGTTGTCCCCTCCGTCAAACACTTCCAGCGAGTCCCAGTTCTGCTCTGTGACAAAGCTGATTACCTGGATCTGAGAGAGGGAAGGCGAAAGTTTGGGATTGAGGGAGCAGAGCAGTAACAGTAGGATCAAGGGTGTGTATGGGTATGGACATCAATAATAAGGTTTAAGGGTTGAGGATTCATTAGTAGGAGAACACAACATGTTTCACAGGAAAACACAATAGTTTAGAGTACCTTTAAAGGTGCATATAAGTAACTGTTTAGAGTATATAGAAGGTTAAACATTTGAAATGAATAAAGCTATGAGGACATCACAAATAGCAAGTTCAGAATCCTCAATAGAATAGACATTGTGCAATATACTATCTTTTTGCTGGCTTTTATTTATTGCAAACATCCTTTTGGAACGCTGTAGTCAAGTGGTGGGCCTTGGATTTGAATTGAAGAAAACTGTATGACAGCTGCAGAGAACGCTGGATATGGATAATATGTTTCAAAGAAAGGCAGACTGAGACTTCTAAATAAGTGTCTCTGTGTCCCTTAACAACACTTGAGGGAAAAAAAAATAAGATACCACAACCTTTAAGAATAGCACTCTGGATTCTCACAAAGATTGCCAAAAACATGGATTATAAAACTTATTTTGCTGTTGAATACTAACCAAAGGAAGTGGGAGGCTAACCCTAAATAAATAAAATAGCCTAACAAATGAAAGTAAAAAGAGGTGTAGAGCGGGTGCTTCTCTAATCGAAAGTTCGATGATTCAATCCCCGGCTCCTCCAGTCTGGATGTAGATGTCCTTGGGCACGATATGGAACCCCAACTTGCTCCCAGAGGCTTTGCCATCTGTCTGTGAATGTGCATTAGTTCAGATTCTAATGGGCAGGTGGCACCTTGCATGGCAACCTCTGCCATCAGTGTATGACCATGTAAATGGGTGAACGTTGGCATGTAGTGTGCAGCGCTTTGAGTGGTTGGAAGACAAGAAAGGAGCTAATAATAAAATGTGTTATCCATTTACAAATGTGAGAAAGGGGGCTACACTGCCATCTACTATATCTTTGTTCTCTGTCTTCCATCCTTTTACTCTCAAAGCCTCCCTTTCTGTTCCCGCTCACTCCATTACTCAGCCCTCTCCTTCTGCCTCTGATGGTTATAGATCAGATACGAGCCAATTAAAGGGCCGGTAGGGGCTCCGGTGGATCCCGGGGAGACAACGCAGATCATGGATTGATCTTTCATTAGGGGGGCCACGGCAAATGTGCCGGCAAGGAACCTCGCTCCTTTAAGTTCTCTTCTGGATCGTGATACTCCAATCTAATGTTGTCGCTGCTAACTGGTAGAAGGGAAGCAACAGAGGGAAAGACAATGACCGTGTTTAAGAGATGAGGTGGACTCTAAATAATAGGGATGAGGAGGATTCAGCTGCAGGCAGCATAGACACAGAGCAGAAAACCCTCTACAGTGAGCATGTCAGATTTTTGGAAGCGCAGGCAGTGACCCTTTTGCAACGAGTTAGAGTGTGTGTCTGGGTGTGCAGTGGTGGTCCAAAGAACACAAACCCTCGTATATCATTTCCAAACTACACCGTTGTCACTCCGGTGTGTATACGTTCCAGTGGCATGCTGTTGTCCTTGAGAGTGTGTGCGCAGCCAGCTCTCTGTTCTTATTCTCGGTCTATTTCACCTCTAAGCCACTGAGATGTTAGTGTGTAGTGCAGCATGCTAAGTGTGCCTGTGGGCCATCTCGTGTATTTGACCTGCAAGGACAGCCGGCTGACGTGGAGGAGCTAATAGCCGAGGGACTGCACTGAGGTCATTAGCCACGGAGGCTGAAGCGTAAGCCTAAAAACTTTCCTTCCGGCAGATCCACAGGGACCTTGCACAGGTTCCCGGTAAAGTTCCATCACACGTGCTTCAATGAATAAGAATATGCAAACTGAATTAACTCCCAAGAAAGAAAAGTAAAGTAATTGAACAGGCAATTATATACACCTTTCCTAATTTTCAAATTGTGCAATCTTAAGTTTCTGGTATAGTGATCTGCCGAATTAAATTCGGATCCTCTGTAAAGTCTATAGTCTTTATCATGCAGCAGCTGTCCTGTACCCTGAGAATTGTAAATGCTACAACTTGATGTACTGTTGGTATTTCTATTAATTAGCCCATGGTAAGCAGGTAAAACACATCATCACACTGGAGCTTGTTGTCAAGACCGTGCATAGCTGTAAAGGCTCGAGGCTAAAGTTAAAATACAGCTATTAATTCATATATGCTGCAGATTAGCCTCAGAATACTCATTAATGGATACAATCTAAAACTATCACGCTGACGGCAGGGAGATAGAAAAACATGAATCTAAATGTCTCGATTATATTGCATGCCTGTAAGTCAATAGTTCAACATTTGTGGACTACAAACGATGTGTTAATTCCTTTGGTTCCATGTAGTTTGGAAATATGGGATTGTATTTTGGAGGGATGTAATCTCTGATTTACTCAAAATGGAACTCCGATCTGATTATTACAATTCGGTCACACAGGATAACGTGGATGTCCAGGCAGAAAGTTTGTTGTGCAAACCTGGATTCCTGATCCTTCAGGAACAGTGATCTTCCAGACACAGTTGAGGCTGTTGAGGTAAGGCTCAGGAAAGCCAGGAGATAAGATGGTGCCAGTTCGATGGGTCAGATTGCCTCCACATGGAACTGCAGGAGAAAGGGATTTAAAAAAGGGATGAGCGGGATACCAATGTTCCAAAAATGGCTACAGATGGGATGTAAAAAGATGCAGCAAGAGTAAGATTAGGTATATGCATACAAGCATACATTTGCACACTAACTACTATTACAAATATGTTAATACTGCTTAATCTTCTTCCTTAATCCTCTTTCCTCAAACATTCATGTGATTCTGATAGTAGGATCATGGAAAACCGGATGAAGATCACAGGTAAGGCAAAAAAAAAACAAGGATAAAATAGTTTCTTACTTGGTACATTTTCAGCTTGTTTTAAGAAAAATCTGATTTTAGAACTCATTAAAATTGAATCATTAAACTGGAGTCTTAGCCACCTGGACATGCAAGCACACATTATACTAGACTGGTTCAGCACATTTACACATCTGGTGACAGCATAGGAGCATCTGCTACAGCTGTATGTACTGCAGTGTGTGAGTGAGAGCGTTCCTTCGTATATATAAGTACATGCTGATATCTCCATATGAGAGTGTGTGTGTGTGTGTGTGTGTGTGTGTGTGAATGTGTGTATTTGTGACCCTCAGCAGAGCCTGCCACCTGTGTACTGCATGCCTGAATCTCGCTGAATCGCTACAGGCTGGCAGCTCGCATCTGTGTTGTAGTAACAAGAGTTTTACACTCAATCAAGTGGGAGAGACACAGAGACAGTAGGAGAGATGGGAAGAAAGCGAGGGAAGGAAACAATGTAAGACACAAACAAATGAATGAGGGAAGAAAGCAAGACAAACAAAAAAAAAGTGTGTTTGTGTCTGTATTTGAGAACTCGTGCCGTACCTATACAGCTGGGTATGGAGCTGTTCCATTGGGCCAGGGCATTGGGAACTGTCAAACATTCAATGGCACTCGGCCCCTCCAGCATGTAACCTGGACTGCACTCAAAGCGGATCACAGCACCAACGGCAAAGTTGTTACCCATACGGCGGCCATTCCTGGGCTCAGGGACTGAGCTGCACTGGGTGGCACTGGTCCGTGGCACGGCTTTGGGAGAAACAGAGTGATAAACAGCGTGATTACAGGGGTTGATTTGAAGTCCTTATCTGTGACATTTCCAAGAAGAAATAAGGCTATAACGCCCGTTGAGTAGAGTCAGTTCACGATAGCTTTAACAATACGTCTTTCCAAACACTTTCTTTCTTTTCAACACTTGATCGAGTGGTTCATTTATAAAGTGCTACTTTAGAAGTGACTAAGGGTGTCACTGTCTGAATAATCAGACTGTGTCCCAAATAAATAATATGAAATATGTCATTTTGCTTAGTCTTTGTATCATGGTTCCTTCAGCTTACTTATTAAAATAATCATAATCTATTCGTTAAACTTGCTCCAGAGCTGATATTGCCTTTGGATATCTGAAGGAAATGTCATTTCAGTTCAAGATAAAAGTCTCTCTTAGGGGAAGAGAAGAACATAAGAGTTCAATCACAATCTTTTCAACAGACTGCTATAATTCTACCGTGTTAATGCTCGAGAGCACACACACACGCACACACACACACAAACACACAGATCACAGTTGAAATAGTGGACGAAGGGGAATCCTTTCTGAAATAACTCAACAATTAAAGTTGGTAATTGGACTGTTAGAACAGAGGTAATCCAAAAGAAGCAGCACAGTAGAGTGTGCTTGTGTTTGCCTGTGTAAACACTTACCCTGGTAGCCCAGGTGGAATCCTCTCGAGCTGGATTGGCCTTTGGAGGTGAAGCGGATCATGATTTGGTTGGAGGTTGCTAACGGCAAAGACTCACCTGTGATGGGGAAAAGTTTTAAGTCACAGTTTGTACATTAATACATAATCAAATTCACGGTTGGGTTAATCACCTGCGAGGCCTTCCACAATCAAGCTCCTGCTGACATTAAGGAAGTGTTAACAGCATACTGTGCAGGCAGCAGTCTAAGGTCACCTGACAAGGGCTTAGTGGCTGTCCATCCATCACAATTAAAGACCAAGGTCCAGTTTTGGAACAGCAGATTTGGTCTTTCATTTGTGGTTCGATTGTTGAATTTGTTTTTTACTGAAATGTAATTTGTTGCGTGGTTTGCTCATGATACCATATCCATAAACTAAACATTGAATTGTCGACAATTTACCGAAACATTTCGGGGTTCAATACTTTACAGGGCTGCCTGTATGTTCACAGTGAAATATTTCCTCATTAATTAAAATCATTCAACATGTATCTGTGCCAAAATGTCAAATCTGTGACCATAAATCAAATCCTCATATACTCTCATTGAAATTACAATATTATGATCACCTGCTACATTCATCAGCTCAGAGGGTAATTAAACACCCACATGATGTCTCTACTGTGGTGGAAACCTGTTTGTTGACTGACGCCGAACAAGACACAAAGTGTGAGCATCTCTGTCTCTGCCACGGTCTCGTTCTCTCAGTGTGTTGCTCTCTGCAGTGGATCTCATTACTCTGTGTCTGCTTGCTGTCACACTGTAGTGGAAGTCAGACGTGCTTAAACCCAGAGGCAACATCTGTGTGTCTGTGTCAGTGAGTCTATCCTGCGTATGCATGTTTAGCTGGCGTTTTAGCGGGCATGAACATGTCTGCGCCTTTCGGTGCCGTGTACGGAGATGGCTCCAATGGCTATCTCCGTGCTTCACCGTGATTGTGCGAGCTCCACTGTCGGATTCCCAAGGCATGCTGGGTAGTTTATTAGAAGCCCTTGATGTGTGCTGTCATGGTGACAGTGTTTCATAATTTGCTGTGCGGGGAAGGTATTTATCCAGACTTCAGCATGCAGCCTGTGAACTCTCTGGTCACCTTTCAGCTCCAAACTACGTTAAAACCATTCTGCATGCGTATGAAAGACTTATAAGGACAAATATGACTTTGGCTGGAAGGCAGGAGTCAACATTCAGCGGCAGTTGTTGGTATGCTCTGGTTTAGATACAGCAGTCATGGTGAACAGATGTCAGAGATTAACGCCACAGCTGCTAAACCACAACTCAAACAGGTTTAAAGTCCAGCCCTGTGCGGATTACAGTCGGAGACTTTTATGAATAAGACATTTTCTGAATGAGTGCTTTGCATTTATTCAACAATATGCTTGCTCTGAAACAAAAGAAGCAACGGTGTTCAAAGTTAAATGTAGTTGAAATAAGACTCACTAGTCACACATGGCCAAGAGAGCGAAAATTGCCTTTTTTTGAATTAATACAAAAATTAGCATTTAGATAAATATCACTGATTTATTGATTCCGTCCTTGTGTCGTTTCGGCCTACATGCCGTCTCCTTGTCTTTTCTAATTCCCACCTTTTATCATTTTCTTGTTCAACTCTCCATTTCCTCATTTCATTCTGTCTGTCACCACTGCCTCGGAAAAATTCATAATCAATGTCTTTACTCTTCAAAATTAGGGATTTGCCTCACCACACATGAGAGTAATGACACTTTACTGTTGGATGCTTTACTGAGACTGTATTAATGCAATATGCTATTCAGGGTCAGGATAATCAGAGGAAACTTCCCTTATGTTTTGACGACTGTGATTTACGATGCGTGACAATCATATCCTGCCAGCCACTGAAATACTCATTACCGGCTATATGTTTATTGCACATAATGACAGCTTGTATATTAGACCGTATTGGTTGAATTTCTCGCTTTATAAGCTTGCAGATGTGTATGTTGGTCCATTTGTGATTATGCCTAATTCAAGCTAGTTATGCCTGTGTGCACAAGTTCTTCATCTGCACCGCCTGTGTGAGCTTAAACTCACTCTTCTCTTGCCAAAGTGTGTCAGCTCTGCTCTGCCATGCCTGGTTAGAGAGCTCTGTGAACCTGCCGCCAGGAGTCCTCATTTAATATAGCGGCCTGTTTATTGAGCTGTAAACTGGATTTTTCGGAGGCTACTCTGGACACAAACCAAAGTAATCATTTTGCTTTTGTCAAGCCACAGGGCAGGTTGAGATGGAGAGCTGCCCTAAACTCACACACGCTTCCACTCCACCCCTCTTGAAAGGTTGAACCTCGACTATTCGAGCTATTTCTGTTGTAGCCCATCAATACAGCTGTGACATTTGTCATATGCAATTTCACAACACTGTTAGAACCGAAATCATTCGTTCTCCTTCCCCTTTCTCACTTATCATCACTTGCCATTCTCATACACAACCGCTTTATTTCATTCTCGTTAATATGGGCTGTACTTCTGTTCTGTTGGCAATTTTGGATATAGTTGAAACCTTGATTGTGTCTTTAGGTTCAAGGAAAAAACTCAAATTAGGATTTGGCTTGGATGGCGTAATGATTTAATTGAGGTAATGTTTTTGGTTTGAAGGCAGAATTAAGGTCCTAGCATTGGTTTGGGACAGAGAGTTGTCAACAGATGTTCCTATATCATTGCTGTTAATGGAAAACAGAGTTTTCTCACCATAACTGATTCCACTGTGAGTAATCACGAGAGGTTTGTTAGATTATGTTGTATTGTTTTTAAATAATGACAAAAATAAAGTTACGATTTGTAAAATTGAAGCTGATACTGTTGCATGCAAGCTGAAAAGTTGAGCCACCATGCTTTAAGGTTGTAATTTCATATTTATGATAGTTGCGGTTATGTTAATTCAGTTTTGAGAAGGTGTCTTTGTTTTAAGTCTTAATGCTAAATATGTAATTTTCCCCTATCTCATTTCTCTTGCTTAAACCTGGCACACAGGTGTTTGAGTGTGTGCATGTGAGCGCACTTGTTTGCGTACATACCTGCATGCGCATATATCCTGAGAGTTGACATGTGCTTGTTTAACACCAGTTCAGGTGTATGTGCAGGTGAGTCTTCTTGAGCCTGTCTGCCGATATGTTATCCCTGTGACTCTGAAGTTGTTGTTGTTGCTATTGAATTGTTTTACAGCTCACTGGAGCCCACCTGCCGCCACGGCAGCTCTGCCCATGTCAGCAATTTGTCCCTTAGTTTAACTGGATCCTTATCAAAGGGATACGGTCTAGACAACATTATATTTAATCCCCTGTCATGTCAAAAATGAATGGCCAGGCGATCAAACAGCCCAATCTCCTTTGCTGATTTGTTAAATACTGGTGCTGAATATAAAAACCTGTACAAGTGTGTTGGATTCATGTCTTGCCAACCTGCATTTCAAAGTAAATAGCTTCTATTAACCACCCCCCTTAAGTTTAGTATCTGATGAAACATCCCCCACAGTAGCTACCCAGTGTATTTTTCTTTGGGTACCTGTGTGCGCTCCAGAGAGGGAGCTGAGAACACGGGAGTGCTGTGTCGCCCCATCATAAACCTCCACGATGTCATTCAGAGCTGTCTGGAAGAAGGCGAATTGACTGAAGACCACTAGAAAAGACAGATATGGACAGAAAATTGACATCAGAGCAAATTGAAATGAGCTCAAATGTGTTGCTGCAGCACAGTCACACTGGAAACTCTCAAAGCCATTCAAAATAACACAGACAAATACTCTGTAGTACCCTCATTCAAAAGGAAATATTATCAACGGCAATTTCAATCCAAATGTTTTCTTTAAAGCGAAGTGGATAATACTGCCAGTCATGACAATGCAACCAAAAAATGACATTACACGACTAAATCAACAATCCTGCCTGGGCTTGATTGCTTGTCAGTGGATGAAAGGCTTTGGCAATGACAGCCAAACTGTTGTACAATGTGCGGCTAAAGCTCCGTGATGGTGCTTTCATCCTTTCTACCGATACCACTGCTCATATTCAGTCCTTTCACATCTCATCTTTGTCTAGTTTGCTTATATATAGCACGTTGAAGAGAAGAGATGAAGAGGATGAGGGAGAGGGCAGCGGGGACAGAGTACTTGTATTGTAATGGGTGTAACGGCAGCTACTCTTAAACATGACTCAGCGTCTGTTTGCTCCTACTCAGCTTGGCTTCCTTTACACGTACGTCCTCTTCATCTCCATCTAATGATAAGAGATGCCAGTGGTTGCAGTGACAGCCACCCTGTCCTCTGCATTGAGGAAAATAGTCTATTATTAGGGCAGGTGCATCAGCCCTAATGAGAAGCGGCAAGAATGGAGGTGAGAATAATTGTGGCTTCCAGGAAAATGCAAATGTGGGACTTTCATAATTTAAATTCCCTCTCACTCTTTGAATCCATTGAGTAAAATATGTTGCCGACAGGGTCCAAGAAGAATGGGTGCCCAGTCATTTTGGAGCAGCGCCAGAGCTCTGAACGGGCATCATGACCTCGACATTCAAAAGACCAGGGTTAAGTACCCAAAACACATGCCGACGTCTGCTGTTTGGTGTAATTTAACAATGATAGGACTTGAGCTTCCCCTTAGAGAGGCACAATACTGATAACTTGAGGAAAGAGAAAAGGAAACAGGGGATAAAAAGAGAGAAAGACAAGCCGGGAGACTTCGAGGGCAACTAAGTGAAACATGTTTTGCTTCTGTATTTGCATGTTTGAGCCGTGTCACACTTCTGCATTGTTTTGCTTTCTGAATAATTTGCTGCTCCTACAGTATCAGATTACATATTGGAAGCAAGCTGTGACCTTTAAGATGGAAATGCCAAAATGTAGTGAAACTCCGGAAACTCTGGATCTTCCAGACACCAATTAATTTTTGGTTTGGTTGTGTGTGTGTGTGTGTGTGTGTGTGTGTGTGTGTGTGTGTGTGTGTGTGTGTGTGTGTGTGTGTGTGTGTGTGTGTCTGAGACAGACAGATTGTATGCCTGGTGTGTAAGATAGTGATTAAATTGCTCTACCAAAGTAATGTGAAAATATATGTATGGAAACAAGACAAAATTGATATTGGAACCATCAATCACTGTGTGTAGGAAAATATGAAAAAAACAATTGCATTCAGTAAACCTCAGACTAAAGCACTTTAATTGCAATACAAGACAATGTGTGTGGGAGCTTTTACAAGTTTTCCACAAACTTGTTGCCTCCTACACCTCTGCCACTAATAAGGTGTGAGGAAAAAAAGCTCAAAAGTTATTTTCTTGCTTTCATTAGTTTGCGCAGTACAAGAATATGTGGAATTTAGTCGGGCACCTGAGCATTGTTTGAGTCTGATATGGGCATTTTGTGCATTGTAGGATAACTGCATCTTAAATAAACACACATAATTACCCCCCGCAAACACAAAAATGCACAAATAAAAAGGTTGCTTGGATAGAATGAACCAATCCAGTAATAAAGTGCTCTTCCTTGGCTCACCGTAATCCTTGGGCACCACCACAGAGTACAGACAGCTTCGTGCACTGCTGTAATTGCCAGGGTAACCAGGAGACAAGACCACTCCTTCCAATCCGGAGTACTGTCCACCACATGGAGCTGGAGAAGGACACAGAGATGAGACGTGAAGAGACAGGGCAGACAGAGAAGGAAGGTCTAAAGCCAATAGTGCACGATTCCATTCCTCCACTACCTCCTGCTCTTCCAACCCCCCCCCCCCCCCCCGCCCCCCCGTTCTATTACTCCTAAATTACTTTTCTTGTCTGATTGGGTTTTGGGTGGAAGATGTCCCTGGTGTTTGCCAGAGTGAAATTGCAATGTTTTCCAAGTGTCCCTCTGGGTTAGCCTGGGTGAGATCAGGCCCGAATCTCCTCTCCTGCTTAAAGCCCCTACAAATGCTCTACGTGTGCTCTAATCTTTGTGCAAGTTGCGGATCCCATATACGTCAGTGTGCTTTGCTTGTGTGTAAAAAAAAAGCCGTGGTGTGTACTTGTATTCCACCTGACATGTAACTGAGGCCTCACACTGTGAGCGCCAGATACGGTGGTGCCGGAAATCTTTTACCAGCTTTACCAGGGGAATATCCACAGCGTGTGTCAGTCGTGTCGTGGGAATGTCAGAGAAAAGCCAGGATGACGCAGGTTGTGCCGCGTGTGCGAGGAGCAGATATGCAAAATACGACGCTCTCTTCAAAACTGGCGATTAAATTAAAGCTACACCCTCACATGTATTAACATTAGCAAAACCCACACAGCTCCACACATATACCTGTAGGACATAGCTCTGTGCAAAATCCACATGATCACACATGCATGTTTGCATGTGATAAATCTATAAGTGGTTTGTGTTCCTATAACAGCTGTCTCCAGATGTCAGTGTTTACCAAAGCAGATGGGTTTGGGTTTGTTCCAGCTCGGCTTGCCGTCTCCCCCTGTGACGCAAGTGAGGGCTGGGTCTCCCTCTAGTGTGTAGCCACTGTCGCAGCGGTAGGTGACGGCGGAGCCCAGCTTGAGGTCGGCGCCCACCCGAGTCCCATTGCGCACCAGGCCCGGCTCAAAGCAAGACTCCCTGGGGTTCTCTGTGGAGAGAGGTAACACGGTGGAAAATCAGTGACAGAGGGGAATGTGTGTTGGTATTCAATAAAAAATGATTTTATTTTTTTGCATCAAGCTGCAGCGGTGCTACTAGAATAGAAATTGTTTTCTGCCTCAGGTTCCTTATATTCTCACATTTTTCACTTCCTTCCTTTGTCGCTTTCTGCGCTCATTCCCATTTTCCCACAACCCTGTGCTTTCCTCTTTCAGTAAATAGATCTCACTGACTGCCACTTTTCTCTGTAGCCCTTGACGGTGCCCTTTCATCTGTGGCTGCTCGAGGTATGTATGGCTGGGGAGACAGACAGGCAGCTGATTGAGAGTGGCACGCTCTGGCCCAAGGTCTGCTGACTGCACACAACCGCCTCTCACACCACGCTTGGCTGTGCAGTCAACTAGAGAAGACAATGCACATACGCAAGCTTTCTCTTGCGAACACACAGACACTGGGCCTCAACACACTCACACACTGTATGTAACCACATATCAATCACCACTCCTGAGGTCGTAAGAAAGATGTCTCGATCAATCTACCATCACGTTGTTCTTAGGTTGAAAATGTGCATGTGAGAGGAGGCCTGTCAATTTGGCACTCTTCACAACCTTACAGCTAAAATAGACATAGGGAAAAATGCCCGAAGTAATTTAGTTGCAATCTTATACACAGTTCACTCTTGTCTCACAGCAAACGTCAATATTTGATGACTTAACACGCACATACAAAAAGGGAAGGGAAGTCAAATGTTTTCTTTTATCAGGAGAAAACTTACAATTCCGTGCCTCAGAAAAATGAGCATCAATATCTACCAACTGAAATCTAATTTTAAGGAGGAAACACTTAAAACATGTTCGTATTTGTAAAGGTCAATAGGGATATCAACAAAGACGGCTATTTTCTTCTTTCTCATGCAAATAGTATTTACAAAAGTTATTTCATTATCCGTCTCAGAATTAATTATTCATGTCAATGACAAATAATTTAATTGGACAAGTTGACTATGGTTGACTAATCGTCAAACAATTTTTGCTCATTGATCTCCCTTTTTAAAGCTTTATTTATCTACAGAAAAATAGTAACCAGAACAAAATAATTTGACTATTCCTAAGCTGTTTTTTCAGAGTAATGTTTCTGTTTTTTTGTTTGCGTGAGTGTGTGTGTGTGCATAGACCCAATGCTGTCCAAAGAAACGGAGCGTCATATCGTGATTATTACATGCATATGTGATTGATGGTCTCTTATGTTCCAGCAAATTTGGATAGAGTATCTTAATCTACATGGTGATTTATTCACACACAAAAAGAATAGTTATTTCCAAATTCTTAAAAACAGTGGTACTAATTGGCTGATATTTACACCAAGACAGGCTATATATCATGATTAGTTGGGAGACACCAAAGAATTCCATGTAAAACGAACGTGAACCTCACATAGCCCAAACGGAATGATCCTTTGTTTCATAACCACATTTTCCCGCCACGGAGACGATGCGACTGTTAGCCTTGTACTCATATCAGGCTCTTTAGAGTGAATCACTGAATAGTCGACTATTCAGGGGTCACCCAAAGAGCTGATAATGTGTTAATAGAGTGTAACTTCCCTTCGACTTCTTTTCCGTTTTTCTTTTCAGTCTACCTTTACTGAAGACGACCAACACGTTGGAGATGATGATCATATTAGGTTTCTTTCTTGTTCCACCGTCTGCCAGTACAGTGGGGCTCTATTTGCAACCTTTTTTTCTGTTGTATGCCATCAAGCAAATTCCCTTTGTGCTATTAAATAAGCATATTGCATCCAAAATCAATCTTCTGTGTCCAGTAATTACAGCAAAGTCTTTGTCTGAGTGAAGTTTTCATGATTTATTGATGATGAAATGTACACATAGCACCTTGGCTAAATGCCTAGTTTCTAAGATGAAAGCTGGGGACCCGCTGACCAGACAGGAGGCTGCCCTTCATGGCTGAACAGAGTGCTGGAGCCAGGCATGTGGTCTGTCGGCGGTCTGTCTCCTAGAGCACCTGTTCTAGACAGGTTGAGCCCTTTCACAGTCTGATGTAGACCTGGACCTTCCCTTGCCGCCTCCTCCATTAAACCAGCACACCTGTCAAGAGACAGCGGAGGCGTGATGGATGTAGCAGGCATTAGGTGTGGACCGGCCCTGGACCCAGGCTAGTGGTGAGAAGGTCGGTCACCACAGTGAAGATGGCCAATTTAAGAAGCTTTATCGCGTGAGGGGAAATTGTGCTAGTGGCATCATCTGTTTTGGAAAATACTCAAAGGAGTTTTAAGTGATGTGATGCGAAGTGAAAATGAGCC
Source organism: Pholis gunnellus (assembly GCF_910591455.1). Taxonomy (NCBI): domain Eukaryota; kingdom Metazoa; phylum Chordata; class Actinopteri; order Perciformes; family Pholidae; genus Pholis; species Pholis gunnellus. The sequence goes on from NC_136543.1 coordinate 15,001,199, forward strand.
CAGGAGTTAGTGAAGGGATTGGATAAGACAGATGCGAGTATCAGGGGTACTTGTGTGTGTGTGTATCTGACCATGTCCGTGTCTACGTGTGATATTCAAGTGTGGCTCAGGCATGGCAGGTTTTTGCCCACATATTTCTCCAGAGAGCCTAATCAGACATGGCCAGAAACACGGAAACAGAAAGACATAACGATTGCTTGGTAAAGAGGCTGACAGCACCTCAGGCAGATTTTGTGTAATGCAATTTTCAGTGGCGGGCTCACTAAATACTAGCTGGGCCAACATGTCAACCTGCTTGCTTCCTCACCAACCAGATCCAAGTCCACAGCCAAACATGCATCGTGCCATGTTGTTTGTCTGAAACTGAGGAGGTAATTTATGTATTATTTGGTTATGGTTCATTAGTGTGGAGAATTGGAAGTGGGGAGAGGGAGTTTTTCTGAGCCACACACTGAGTCCATCTGCCCCAACAGATTGGCCATACAATATCGCACACTCTATCACACACTGCAGGAAAGATTGCTGGGAGTGCGTTAAGGGGTAGACTCTGTAACACTGTCTTAACAAAACAATGTGCTTCAATACATTTATGTACACTTCGCAAATGAATCACGGCGCTGCACTGCATAAACAGGCAGCGTTCCGAAATCAGTTGAATTGCTTGTATAGATCAAATCACACCACAACGCGAGCCAAAGGACGAAAGAGCTCAGGGTCGATCTAGAATCGGTTAAACGTCTGATACCTTAAACAGCTCTAATTGAGGCTGGGAGATTTAGGGAGATTCAACACTGTTCTCTCAAGCAAAGGCCTTAACGAAGATGCCCATTTTAATTTAGAGTTTGTTAAGCAGCTGCATATTTGTTCGGAAAAGGCTTTAACGTACGGGCACTGAGGCGTTATCCTGTGAGGTTGAAACACCAGAGCAGAAAACACAGATGTGTTGTGTTATCCTTAAACCAACTGGCTGTCCGTCAAGTATGTGCGATCATTCCCCGCCACGGAACAGTACAGAGCACCTTGAGTAAGGCAAAACAATGTGGGTCCACTAAACAACATGCTGCTAAGCATAGACAGCTGTAAAGCACTGATCAAAAAAGTGCAGAGTAACACAAAGTATTAGAAAAATGAAAAGCACACATGCTGTCGGCTTTTCATTTTCATAATGTGCTACTCGGGCTACGAGAGGAGGTAGAGATCAATAATGAAGCCAAAGCAGACATGAGCACAAATGGGAGGGTGGTGATCAGGACGCTGCAGCACATCCCGTTCTTTAGCTGAAGCAATTTTCACACCACTAATCTCACTCGCTTTGGACTAGACACAAGAGAAAGTTAAAAGGAAACAATATGCAAGGTCGATAAGCAGCAGAGGGTAAATCCATTCTCACTCTGCCAGAGGAAGAATTTTACCACATGAATTGTTTAGGGGATAAAGCTTCACGTACTATTTAAAATGCACTGTTTTGCTCAGAATCTTAAGACGCTGGAGATCAAAAGCTGAGAATAAAAAAAACACCTTCACAAAAATACACAACATGTGAGTTTCCACTTGCTTGATAGTTTTGTCCAATTAGCCAAATACTCTTTAGTCTTTCAACCTCCTTTAAGCAAAACGGGGCCCACCTGTGTACTGGAGAATAAATCCATTGCTGCTGAGGGAAGCATCGCTGCGGAAAGCCAAGAAGAGTGTGTTGGAGCTGCTCTCAATGCGATCTGGAACGTCTGTGCCATAAAAACTACCCAGTAAAGGGCTGAGGGAGTCCGGTCCATCGTAGATATGTAAGAAGTCATAACTGGGCTCCAAGCTGAACCTGGTTAAAGAAGTGTAAATACAACTTACATAAGTAGACATCGCAGCATGAGCTTTAGTAAGGTAAAAAGACACTTCACTGGCATCAATTTAAATAAGAAAATAACACAATGTTACCATATGAGGCAATAGGATACAATATCAATAAACACACATGGACACTCAAATATGTCGGAGACAGAAATGTTGGAATTAGTGCGCTACTAAAGCTTACTGGTTGAAGCTAAGAGCGATGACATAGTCCAGTGTGACAGTAACTGTCCAGTCACACTCCCTTCCATGCGGGTAAGGTTCAGGATAGTCTGGAGACAGAATCAGCCCACTAGGACCCGCCAGGTTCCCACCACATGGTGCTACGGAATGGGAGAAATTGATAAGTAAATGCAGCAGTGAACATAACTCAAACACCAATTGTCTGATATTGTACATTCATCCAAAATCTGTTGTCAGAGTAAAATCATTCAAATGCTATATTATGAAATTGTTATTACTATTTTGGTAAGACTTGGAGGTAGCAAGTATGTGGTAGATGGCTTCCCAATAGGAAGTGGTAGAGACAAACTCAAATTGCTCATTGACTTACCATGAGCTCACCTGTGACTGCCCAACCCCTCACCAAAGAACTGATCAAACTAACTGAACTATGCAGCTAATTACAAGGTCTAAATCGCCATTGTTAATTCACATTGTGTTGTAGAGCACCACGTGTGATCATATATTAAAAATAAAGACTGTAAAAGAGTGGAGGTCTGACTGAGAGGTCTGTTTTGCTATTGAGGGACAAGATAATCAGATTTCTCTGTGTGCTGCAGTGACTTCAGGAAACGTCTAGGGAACACAGCTATCGGGTTTGCCACTTAAGATTCACTTAAGGAGTCTTTTAAGTAATCATGTTAGGAATCTGTATTGTCTACAGCAAGAGAGGCGATGGACTGCGTAAGATATACAGCTCCCAGAGCTTTGTACATGATCGATAATATCTTCAAAAACCGACAGGATTTCAGGATTATTACAATTTGTGGTCACTTTTCCTATTTCCAGTCAAAATCTTAGCAGCAGACAGATTTGTTTGCAGACGCCAGAGAGCAAGGAGTTACATCAGTCTATCTACTAGTTACAAAGTCGTAGTCCATGCAGCATGACTATAGCTGCTGTTTTATCACCTGTGCATGTAGGAGGGTCTGGCTGCCAGAAGAAGCGACCGTTGATCTCTGTGCAGGTAATCCTGTTGGCCCCCTGCAGAATGTAGCCAGGATCGCACTGGAACACCACATGGTCTCCAGGCTCCCTGCTGTCGCCGCCACGGGTCCCATTAGTAGGCATGCCCGGGTCATTGCAGGAGGTTGCAGTGGAGACTGAAGGTGCAAGAGGAGACTTAATAATCAACATGAAAATGATCCTCGGTCACAAATTGAAAAAGTGGTATTATTGTCATAGTTCAGAGGTGAATTTGTTCTTCTTCTCTAAACCCAGTTACGACACAAGCCATTTAACCAAAGTGCCACTAATGTTTCTTTCACCTCCCGCCCTCCCTCTTTTCTACTCACTAGAGAACTGCAGAGCGAAGCCCTGCTTGCTTGTGAAGAAGTCTGTGGTGAACTGCAGGCTGACGGTGTTGAAGGTGCTGTGAGCGTCCGGGGGCAACATCGAGCCACTGAGCTCCCTCAGCAGGACCCCTCCTTCCTGGGGCCCATCCCAGATCCGAAGCACATCGTGGACCTCCTCCGTGTGGTAAACCAGGAAATGCAGACTGTTAAAGACAAAGACAAGATACATTGGAGGCCATGACATTTAATAGATGAAACCTCTGATATATTAAGGCTTTAACCCCACACATCCCCTTCCAATACAGAGGCAGAACAAATGCTGTTAGTTATTTTATTCTCAGAGAAATATTTAAGCACCTATGCTTTGACTATTGCCTCCTCATATTTATATTCTATTTTGTTCAAATAGACCAGAGGCCCTTTTAATAGAAGCTCATTTAAACAGAAGCCCATATCTTGCAGTGTTTCCATTAACAGCTTCATGCGGGAGAAAAATGTCCATTCATTGGGGATGTGTAAAAATCCTGCATCTGAAAAAACGCTACCGTCAAGATTCAGTTTATTTGTATTATATGGAGGCAAAAATGAAATGTCATTATAAAAAAGCAGAAAGGTAATTTCACTGTTTCAAAAATGTAAATAAGGATGAATCAGAGCCCAGGAGGAGGAAAGAAAGGGATTTCATCAAACTACTGAGTATGTATTTAATTAAGAATCAATACACACAACAAGGTATGAATTGTGATTAAAGGAGACAATATAACCAAAGGAAAGACAAAAAGCAGGTAAAGGTCAAGAATAAAGGAGGGAAACAAATAGCATTTAAAAGTGAATCACAGACGTCAGATCCAGAGCATTCAATGGATGTTGCACAATGTCAGTTAAGCAGAAACGTCTGCCACAGCGTTTAATAGTTTGAGTCTAGACATGAGAAAGATGATGCTGTCAAAATATCTTCCCTTCACTTCGGCACAGACAGCTGTCAGCCAGCTGGTGGTCCGCTGGATGTGAAATGCACTGCAGTTGTGTACTCGTGTTTGTCTGTAAATGCGCCAGCCTCAATGCAGTAGATTTGTAATGATATATTGCTCGGAGCCTTGTAAGTGTGTGTGTTTTGTAGAGGCTCAGCAGGACTATAAGGATAGAACATGGTATTTTAGAACAAACAAGAGACTGGTAGTAATGTTGACACTCAATATAAAGAAGTTATTTAACGACAAACAGTATTCTCAGCAGCTCGATTCTGCTGCACAGTCTCAAATGCTTACAAGAAATGATTAAAATGTTCGTCAGCTCTTTCAATTCACGCCTTAAGATTTTTTTGATCTGAAACACATGAACTGAGATGAAGGAAAACAATTCGTTGAACTAAACTTGACTCACTCGATTCACGGACAAAGCGTTTCTCTTAACATCTCTTAATGTTGCTTTAAATGCTCTACTTGGATGATGTGTGACATCTTGTCTGCATGTTCCTGAGATACCTCAATGCACTGGGTAAATATGAGCTCAATGGGGAACACAACCTAACATCCTGGTACTGCCGTTAAAACGTTTTAGAAAAGGGCATCCCAACCTCATGAAAATCTATGGTATTCGTGACTTCAAAATATATTTGAATGATTCAAAGTGTCGTTAAAAAAAATCTATTTTGAAAATGATTTCATCATGAAATCCTGACTCTCCCTCATGTTTCAATCATTTCAGTTTTAATATAAAGCAAACACCACTTAAAGCGAGCAGTCTGCAGAGCTCTGCTTATTCTATCATTTTGTCGACAAGCTTAATTACGCTTATTATAAATCTATCCGATCCACGAGTCATTTTCTCAAAATCAGATTTCCAGTTTAACATGTCGAATGGCCATCTCTGTCCCAGTAAACCAGAGGGAACCATGCTACTTTTTGAGATGTTAGTATCATCATCCCTTTACATACACTCAAACACAGAGCCTTGAGCTACAGATTATGCAGAGGAGAAACGGCAACCCACTGATATGTCAGGTTTAGCAACAAGTTTCCACCGCTTCTGCATAATTGGTGTCAGACTCCGATCTCCATACTGTCTGATGTGTGAGCAGTAGCCAGAGGCTACTCGACAGTGTGCTGTGTGTGTGTGTGGATACTGTACGTAACCCACTTGACAAGTCCTGTTGTAACGCCTGTGAAAGAAGTGCACATTAAACAAACAGATGCAGACAGGTGCACGGGTATCTATTCACGCAAATGTGCACTGACGGGTGTATTTGAAGGGTATGGTGCATTACATGACCGTACATCGGCATCCCCGCCTGGTAAACGGATGCAGTGAGAGAGACTTGCGTACATACCGTGCACACATTAACCTCCTTATCTCTGCAGAGCAGCGCATCACATGTTTCCAACTTTCACCCTCAAAGAAATGGCATAAATACTAATCCTATTCTTTGCACCCATTCCCTCTGCTTACAGTTCTCTTGCTAATATTCACTGAAGCATAAGTAATACCCTGTGAGATATGGTAATCATTCAAAGCTGTGAATGAAACATTGCAAATAAATAAATATGTGCTGCAGAGGAGATAGAAGAGAGAGTAAGCTAAACCTGTTTACTTCTCCTCAGTGCTCTGTGCCTCACAGACAAGCTATGTTGATTTGGTACCAAACTTAAATTACAAGGCACACATCTCTGTTTTCTCTTGTGGCACTGATAATCAAACCCCAAAGTGTTTAGTCTATTAAGAGTTAGAGAAGGCAGCCATTTATTTTGCTTAGGGTAGCAGCAGCTTAAAGATCAAAGACACGGGTGTCAACAACTCAGAGGTTTGAATAAAACAGAATGTGGGTGTGAAAGTGATCCTTCTTTTTGAGAAGAGAAATTGACCCTAAAATGATCCGGTTGAAGACAGCGGTGCTCATTGGCAGCTCTTACGTATAAGGTGCCATACCTTTTGAAGATGTCGCATTTGCTGTTCGATAATCCGCAATATTTATTACCAAATTTGTCGATAATTTCTCACAAAACTCTAATACCTGTCTAGATATTCTTTAGCATTATATGATAAACACTATTCAGTTAAAATCATAGTTCGAGAGGTGTAAATCCCCCGCTACCATCCAGAACCCTTAGGTACCACCATCCTTTTACCTATGCTCCACCTCCCTTCCCTAGACAGGAGATGCTGAGGCGTTTCACTGGATTTTCCAGCATGATTAAAAGAAAAAGAGCATGTTTTCCAATATATGTACTGCCGTTCCTGCATAAACTATTAGTGTGCGTACAGCATGTGTGAAATATATGTTTATCAAGACAGCTTTGAGGATGAGACTGAGTAATAGATGGTTCTGTGCGATTTGCATGGGCAACGTCGGAATCAAGCACCCGTCGCGTGTTGGATCCACGCTCGTGTGCTGACTGATCTCGTGTGCTAATGCAACCTTCAGGACTGTCAGACACCGAGTGGCATCATGTCCTACTTCCAGATTTATGCGTTAAAGGGAAGATGGAAAGGTGGGTGGAAAGGAAGACATACGTTGAAGGAAAGCAGAAGGTGAAGGGAGGGAACAGAAACAGACCAACGTTAATCATTGCCTGGCTGCTGTAAGAAGAGGACGATGGCAGGAGGATAAGAGGTTGATGGAGAGCAGAGGAAGCTCTGAAGGATGGAGGGATTTCTGCTGAGCGGTCGGATGGAAAGGATGGACGTGGGCTGCATGTTAGGATAATTGGTTCCTTTTATACACGATCTAAATAGCCTATCTCTCCTTGTCACTATATGAGAGTGAAGGCTGGGGGGCGGGATAAGGAGATAGTGAAAAAGAGAAGATGGTGAGCGGATAAGAGTGATGCAGGACGGTGGAAAGAAAAGAACTTTCTTTGTGGCCATTTGTCTTGCTCTGTAAGTGTGCTTTGTGATGCAGACCCTGCCGTCACAGCTGTGGAGTGTGTGCACAGGTTCGCACTTGTTAAATGCAAACAAAATGCTTCACAGTTAGTCATCCGAAGTTGTTTATTTCAGAGGAACAAGACGAGAAATGTTAGCTTCCAGTGGGGAAAGTCCATTTAAAGACAACTTTACAACTTTACACACATGCTTGGGAGGTGAGGCTGAGTGGTTGGGTGTGGGCAGGGAACATTAGGGATGAATAAAACTACACGTTGACAGAAGTGGAATTACTGTTTCACCAAGGAATAGGAAATGTGTGTGCAGCTAATGTTTTGTGGAATCAAAGAAAGTCATGTTTTGAAGTTTACGGCTAAGGGCTCTCCTTTACACTTGTCCCCTTCTTAACGAGATAAAGTAGCTCAATCAAGTGTCAGAGGAATTGCCGCGAGGAGATGAGATAGGGAAGAGAGGGATGGAAGAGATTTCTCAGGTCTCTTTTGATTCTGCCTAAATCATTTTGTATTCATATGAGAGAAACAGAGAGAGAGAGAAATACAGAGTGCAGAGACGCTCACAACCGAATACAAAATAGTCTGGCTGCAATCACGAGTCCTGTGGGGAGTCTTCAGAGTATGTGTACGTGTGCATGAAGACGATAAATAAGTAAGTAATGTAGGGGGTGTAGGGGCGTATATGGATGTCTGTGTGTGTGTGTGTGTGTGTGTGTGTGTGTAGTACAGTGCAGAGGGATGAGGAAGAAGGGCGATATAGAACAAAACACTTGCAACTGTCTGCTTTTTTGCAACTGATTGAGATTACATGTACAAAGGCTATGTCACGCTGAGAGCAAACCTCATCAATATGTGTGGATGTGGCCTCTGTGGGACTGTCCCTGTGGGATCATCTGTCAAGCAGACACATCCATACTATGAGCTTTTAAAGTCACAAAGCCCATCGGGTAGATTAACCAACACGTGGGGGGTTTCTCGAACACCTGAAGCAAGCTTGTCCGGTTCATTTACTGCAGAACACATGATGAAATAGCATGTAAGAAGGGTTATCATGAAGATAGAAGAATAGTTGCAATCATTTTTAGCTGGGAAAAGGTGTGAAATTGAGAAATGAATCAGTGAGATAAAAGTAGAGGTTGGAGAACACACACACACACACACACACACACACACACACACACACACACACACACACACATATATATCCTTCTACTAGTACTATCCATTTTCCACATATCCATTCTGTATCACTCAATACCATCCTTAACCGTCACCAATCATTTTTTTAACCTGACCCAAATTCTAAATGATCAAAACACAACTCAATATTCTGAAAATACCTGCTAAAAAGTACAGGAAGCCAGAAAAAATAATCCCTATTGTGAATGGTCGAAAACTCAAATTGGTTCTCTGGAAGATACAAAAGCACAGAGACATACAAACACACACACACGCACACACACACACAAACGAACATTATATACGGTACTCTGTTTAGGGCTGTGCAAACTCAATGAAATATATGTGCATATTAATTTGAGACTGAGGGCACTATTTCTGTGATAGAGGATGACGAATGGGGGTTGCATTCAATTGGAAAAGTTATTTGCTGCTCCTTAAAGGGAAAATCCAACCTAAAAAAAATCTTAAAATACAGTATGCTATCTTAAGAGTTATGAGTTGTGAACAAGTCTCCCCCTAAGCTGAAAGTTGCAGACCAGGCTGATGATCTGATTTAAAGACACATCCGAGAGCTGCTCCTTAGACAGTGAACGATGGAACAACTACTAAGACACTAATACAACACCATTGATGATATACTTGAGATTTGTGGATATTTTGCAACTCAGCTCTCAAAAGACTGCTATAAATGGTTTTAGATATACATTTTACTGTCCAAATCACTGGAGCCATACTGTACTTTGGACAAAACGGTCACAAAAGCACCATACAGTATCATGACCCACAGAATACACCATGTTTTACAGGAGTGGAGCTCTCAAATTAAAGGGAATATTTATGAACAAATGCTGAATTTAAGATGAATGCTTATGGCTTCATTGTTCAGTGTACCATGTGGCCTAGATCCCTCCTTTGATCTCTGTAGCAGTAACCATTGAATGATCCACTGGAGAAGTGGCTCACTGGCTCCCTTATCAACTCTTTTCCTTCTATTTTGTTATAATCTATGTATGTCTGTTTTCCACTCTCTCCCACCACCTATTCTATCTTCCATCAATAACTCTTGACAAACCAGTCCGTGGGCTTTTTTGATAACAGCTGTCACTCGGCACAACACCTGGTCTGATTCGTGTGCTACCTTCAGCAACACCATTTGATATACCATGAATCCCTGGGCTAATGCATAGTAAATTCTTCTCAATAATGAATTGCGTGGGAAGGATCAAAGGCATGCATATGGGGCATACCTTGCAGAGGAAAGCCAGCAACCCAGAGGTAGCAAAGGTACAAATGAACCTAAACCAGCAATCATGAGGGACCGAGGAGTGTCAGATGTGTAGATGCACAAACAAACACATAAAGACAAACAAACATAACTCTACGATGTTGTAGAAATGACACGGCACAGTGAACAAACAAGTATACGGTGCAGTCTGAAAGTATCGTCTCGGAAAAGTTAATCCAATTCATGAGAAGAGAAGTATAGCCCCCTTACTTAAACCATCTATTGTGTTCTCTGCCTATCCATCTATTCATCAATCCATCCATCCATCTACATACATACACTATTGTTCAAATGTTTGGAATCATCTTCCAGAAAAGCTTGATTTGTTACATTGAGATGGCTGAGAGGACTACTCCTTTTTAAATGGTCGTTCATGCTTTTAAGTTGTTGAAAGTCCTCTTTACAAATATATATATATATATATATATATATATATATATATATATATATATATATATTTTTTTTAAAGGGTTTTTAAACAAAGTCATGTTTTGTAGATGGAGAACAAATCACTGTTAAATGGTTATACCACACTGATAATTGAAAGAGCAGGAAGACAAAAAAGATCCCTCTTAGCAACAGTTGAATAAGAATAGAAGGAATCATCAATCGTCAGTAAAATAAATTGGAAGCTTAGCATCAAAACGTGTGCAGATTTAAAAAGGAATAAGTTCCTGTTTCAGTGTCAAGTGCACAACAATGCCTCTAAAGAGATGGAATTTTAACAGGTGTGTTGCTTTAGCACAGCTATTCTTCAAACTTTACAATAGAAACGGAGAAGGTTAGTTTTGGGTTAGCACGATTCAAAGTGGATCAATACATATCAGACGGACTATGGACTGACAAATCACAGTTACAACATATTTATTCTTACAACTGCATAGACTACAGAGGGGCCCAAAGAAAAACAGGACCCTAAATAGTTAGAGCCCAAATGCACCAACAGTATTCTCCCGTCATATGAATAGAAAATGAGCGAGGGTGCGTGCATGAAGAGTCAACGGAGAAAGACAAATAGAGCCGGTTGGAAGCCACATTGCTGCAGGAGGAGGAAGCTGAATCATGTAGCTAATTATTCCCAAAGTTTCATTACATGGTAAGGAAAGTGTCCCCATCACCGTGTGGCTGATAAGCTAACTGTGTGTCCCCAGGTAATGATCACAGGTGCCCCTCTATGGGGTGTACCATTCAAGGCACAACCCCCAAGGAATCAACACCCTGGGGCAGCCCAAGAACACATTCAACAAAACATCTGGGGATCCCGCAGGATGAGCTGCAGGCTCATGGTGTGGGAAAAAAAAAAGACACCTGGGCTGTTTGGCCCTGCTGCCACTACAATCCTGACCCTCATGAGTTTGCTTGACAATGACAGGCCTCCATGATGTATGGACAAATTAATGCAGCAAATATATTTGATCAATACATAACAAGAACAAGATATGGTGCTGGAGAATAACCTAAGTTTAAATTGTCTGAAAAGGGTATCAACGAAAAAACTATTCACCTTGCAGGATTTGTACTTACTTAAATGTAATCAATTTCAGGAAAGTATAGCATACAACACATCAAAAACACTTGACTTTCTTGAGGCTCTGAGGTGGCTTTTCCCCTCATCCAGTAGTAACTCAACTATTGGCCAATAGCAGCTCACTGAAGATTGATTACACAGCAGTCTGTGAAAGTGATGAATACCACTGCAAAAAGGGGGGCTAAATTGGAAGTATATTGAAAGGTGGTAGATTGAAAGAAAGCCTGAAAAGAACAATGTAATCAAAAAACTAGAAGGCACAAACAGACCTAATAGTGCTTCCAGGGGCGGCCTCAATGGTCCACATGCAATGCAGGTTGTGTTCGTACGGAGCTGGATAGCCAGGAGACAGTATGCGCCCAGAAGGCTCATCCTTGATGCTGCCGCCACACTCCGCTAAAAAGACGGAGACAGAGAGGGAGAGGGAGACATTAAAGAGGCGAGCAATGACTCGGAATAAAAGAAAAGAACGTGCAAAATAAGTACAAGCTCATCAATGTTCTGGAAGTCAAATTATTAAAAGGTTACAGCACGGTTAAAAATACTTAACATGCCAGAAACCGGATCATCCCACTTCCAGTAAGTACATCACATCAGTTTCCTCTCATTGTTATTAATTATTGACATCGCAGTCACATGCTTAACTGTGATGTGCTTCATCATATGGCCTGCAATTGGAATGATAAGAGGGAGAGCAGCCAACTCAATATACTCTATGTGTATCCTCCTTGGCCAATGACCTCGTCCCGTTGCCTTTGGAAGTTGATGGACTTGTTGACTGAACATTGAACATATTAAGTTCAGTGTAACTTTTTAAGAAGACGTTTTGACTAATATGGCAACGAATTGAATATATCTTCCAGAATAAATCAGAAAATATATTTAGTGAACAGAACGAATATACAGTTTCCATTATGGACGTATCACTGACATCAGCATCTGCTGGGCAACATTGTGGGTTATAGGTCACACCAAGAGAGTGTCAAGAATCATTTGTTCATCAGAGGAATGTCATTGAGCATGCCTGCAGGTGTGTTTGTAGTAGTAGAAGTAGTAGACAACATGATGGTTCTAGTATAGTAACACGGTTCAATAAGCCCCCCTTAGGTACACAACATACACCAAACATAAGCTCAGTCTCTCAATATATTGACAACAACAACAGAAACACATATTTATGAAACTACAAAGCAGAGGCCAAAACATTTAGTTAATAAGAACAGTGTGAAGGATGTTTTATTTTCTTCAAATAATGAATTGCCATCAGAAATACTGACTGAGAAGCAATTTTAGGCCCCCACTTCAATTAATTGCAACCTCTTACTCTATATAAAAAGGTGAATGAAAGAGAAAAAAAGATCTTCTCCAACAATATCAGATTTGAAGTCTTGTTGTTAAGATTTGAGGCAATTTAAACTGACAAGGAAGGAGTAAATGTTCTTGTTTTTTTTTTCTTCCTTCCACTGACAGGAAAATAGATCCTTCAAACAGGTAAAACGAAGGTCAAGGAATCATACTGATGAAGATGATATCGATGATTGTTGTGACATCCATCTGCGAGAAAAAAACCCAGTACTGAAATACAGCAAAACACTCACAACCAGAGACAGAATAGTAAGAAGGAAGTAACCAACTGATAACACAGCACACACACAAAGAAACACGCCATCAGACAGGGACGGACTTAGGTTTCTCGATACACATCAGGCAGTTAACATTTTATTACCTTTCATTTGACAAACATGCCTTTCCTATAATATTTGCAAATAAATCCTTCCTTTGTTTCTCTCCTTGTCTCCCTTATGCATTAAACATAAACAGCAATAATCACCAGAGTTGGCCTCTGATCATTTTTGCTGTCAAAGCATAAACACACAAAACAATACACACTACTTGAAACAGAGTTTATGCTTGGTTGCAAAAAAAAAAAAAAATAAAGATTTGATTGTCATTTTTGCTTTCACTATCTTTGGAAAGAGAGGAAAAACGCAAAATAATGAAAGCGTGAACATATTAATCTTTAAACAATTGCTGATGTGTTGGTCTCTCTTCAAGCTGTTTCCCTCTGTTATGCTTTTGTTGTTGAAAGAAACTTGCTGTTTCATGGAGGGAAAAGAGAGGAGGGTGATCTATCACAGCACGACAAATCCATCTCTTTCTTCTCGCCTTATGACCTAAGAAACTACTGCTCAGTGCTGCCATGGCAGTGTAACTCCCTCAGCTACCCTAACCCTTCAATCTATGTCTCCACATACACCTTTCTAAAAGCAACTCAAGTTCTGCCTCTCCCTCTCTTCAAGACATATTGCGTACGGTATGTTGTTTATATATGACAATAAAACATCTGGTGACAATCAAATCAAGCAGACACATACACTGTATAGTAATAATAATAATTGACTTAAGCAGCACGTGTCAGTGCGACATTAATATGTAGAAATGTGTGGCTGCTATAAAAAAAGACACTATATTTAATTGGATATGCACTGTAATATTACGTGTCAATAAAATGTAACCCTGCTTTAAACTCTGTGTCCACCCCAGAGCTACTCAGTTATTCTGTATTGCAACTTTCCTCTTCTGTGACTTTCAGGATATGAACTCTCTCGACTGTTTTTAACTCAATTTCATTTTCCTCCCTCCTCCTTCTCGCTATATATCCTTCTCATCTGTGTTCGGTGTGTCCCAACTGCTGGAAAATAATCCCACCCATTACAAACAGAGGCAGTCCCTCATCTGCTCCCAAATTCACTCTGGCTGTTAGGCTATCAATTGCAGTGAAAAAGGGGGCATGGGGAGGACAAACCTGCTGAGAGATATACAGTATGCTGAATGTTGTTTATACCCAGTCATGAAATTACCTGTCAGTTTGGGTTGAAATGGGAGCCGAGCTATACTATTCTAATCACCTTGGCTGATGTCAAAGAACACCAACCTGCCTGTTTTCCTCACCGAGCTTCTGGCTGGTTTCTGAGAGACCTTGTCAAAATGTCACCCAGGAGAAGATCCCCCAAAAAATATATATATGTTTTTTTTACCAAGTCACCATGAGGCAGTATGTCTGTGAATGTTTGTCACTTTAGTAGTTTTGAATATAACGCCGAGCATGTTTGTGCCATGTGTCAACAACAGACAGGTGGACTGTAGGTGAACTCAGATGGTTGAACTCTCGACAGGAGAAATGATCTCCATGAAGTTGATTTCGAAAAGTCTTGAGTCTCAGACAACGAGGGGTTAAATGCCTGCCTATGTGCTCCGGGGGAGAATCTTATTTTGGTAAAAAAAAAAAAAATAATATGAAAAGGGTGTTTGCAATCATGATGCAATATGAATATAAGGAGCTGAACAGAGCGATGAGATAATGCACTGAATAAGGTGCTGGAAAAGCAACCAAATGGATGTCCGAAAATAGCAGCGCTAAAACAAACCTAAACCTGCGCCGTCATATTCACATTATTATTAGGATGAAGAACTAGGTCAGGCATTTTAGTTCACCAGAAAAAAAAACTGGTAAGGATTAGTGTGTCAAACAGTAAGGCAGCACCTGATAAATACTCTCACATAATGTACAGCGCTGTTTTACGCCACTTTAGCTGAATTTAACATCAATATAGTGATGTAAGAAAAGGTAATAACACACTGTGATGTAAGGCAGGACAGCAGAACATAGCAGAACATTACGTAGCAATAGAGAACTCCCATAAGGTAGCTGACGTAACCAGTACATTTACTCATGGGCTGCAATTAAAAATATTTAAATTTCTTTATACTTCTACTTCAATACATTTCTGTGACAGCCTTAGCTACTAGATAGATTGCATATTTAGACTTTTTATACATTACAGTTGGATTTGATCAGTTGTTTTAAATTAAACAACTAATCTTTTTCTTTTTATATAATATAAGTGTAATAATATAAGTTAGTCAAAAAGTGATGGTTCTGCCTCATTTTAATTTCTAAAATTACTTTTTGCTGATTCTACTTTTGTACTTATTACTTTCCAATCTTGTATGTTTACATTGTGGTATAAATACGTTTACTTCAATAAAGGATCTGAGAACTTCCTGCGTCACACACAGCATGATGTAACACAGTTAGATGAATATCTAGAGTTAATATAATGCAATAAGCAAGAAGACATCAACAGACCCGAAAACTATATTGGCAAAATACACTAATATTTCTGCCAGGAGCATGGACACAGTCGATCTCCAACACATTCAAAGAGCATCTGACTCACCAACACAGAGTGGGAGGGGGCTTTCCCATGCCCTCCTTTCCCCCCTCAGGCAGGTAAGCAACTCAGGGCCTTTTAGGGTGTAGCCTGGGTCACAGCTATAAGACACACTGCTTCCTGCAAAATGACCCTTGTCCTCCCGCTTGTAGCCAAACTGGGGAACACCTGGATCCTCACACTTCACCAGTTCAAAACCTTGGAGAGAGAGAGAGAGAGAGAGAGGGAACGGTGAGGAAGGAGAGTGAAATTAGTGTATTTAAGAAGAAAGCATGAATGTGGCAGAGGCAACAGTGAGGGTTTTGGAACATGAAATACAAGCAAACTAACTCAACTTAAATGTAAATATGAAATGTAAAAAAACGGTGGATGTTTGTGTGTTACTCACTAATGAAGTGCAGTTCAAAGCCTTTACTGGTGTTATCCGCATTGCTGATAAACTCCAGCCACATGGAGCTGGAGGTGGAGTTCAGGACGGTCTCTAGCAGCTCGCTGCCTGTAAACACCCCCAGCAGACGAGCCGTATTACTGTTGCCATCAAAGACCTGGAAAAGGGAAGTAGGGAGAGCGGGAGGAAGCGTCTGCGTTAAAATGATCGAGCTCGGCAACGCACAGCTATGCTAACAAGGCTGCGATTTCCCCCCTAAAACCTCCCCTCACTTTGAGCACGTCGTCCTCCTCGAGTCTGAAGTCTCGCGCCCGTAGCTGGATGCCTTTGCCAGGCTGCGTCTGGATGGAGTAGATGCACTCGTGGCTGTTGCCGTAGTAACCGGGGTAGTTGGGTGAGAGCAGCACCCCTTGCATGCCAGTCACGGATGAGCCGCATTCAGCTAGAGGAAAAGAGAGGGAGCGAGAGAGAGACAGACAGAGAGACGGGAGGAGAGAGGAGGGGTGTTGGGAGAGAGCAGAGGACATGTCAATCGCTATATGCTTGAAACTCACAGTGTATTCATTCATGCTGTCATGCAGAGGGAGGTGGGAGATGGGGATGGGGAGAGGGATACGGTCAGTGACTATACCTGCATGTTGAGTGGCACATCATCATAATCACAATACAATCTGAATATGATTACCAGTAATTTCAGCGCTATTGGAAAATTGCTTCGTGTTTGAATCACTTCGGGAAGAGGGTGAAAAATAGAAAGGCAAAGTTTTCTATTGAAAAAATAGCTGCAAGAATTGAAATGACCACAAATGTATCCAGGATATTAGCTTGTGCAGCGAGGTAAGATGAGGTGACAGACGAGGTATAAAGAGAAGTATTAAACTTCTAAAATAAGGCGGGATATTATCGTCAGAAGTGTGACAAATAAGTAAATGTTTTATCACCCTGTCAACCTATAAATATTTGGATTCATCTAGAGGCAATATGAAAGGCAGAGCAAAAGAGACAGTCAAGTAAATGAGAATACACTGGAATTGCTTGACCTACTTAACACATGCCCAAACACACACAACAAACATTCATATCTGATAGATTGTGTGTGGGTAAAGGACATGAATGTGACTTCACCAAATTGCACTTACTAAACTGTAATTAATTGTTGCCAAAAGAGTGTCAAAATCGTAACGCTTACAAATGACTTACTTACTTTAGAGACAAAACAATAGGCAAGTGGTATAAATACCCCCTGAAAATAATAACAGCTGTTCACAATTGTTGTCCCATATGCAGTTTCTGTTTAACAGTGCATGGATATACGGAAAGGAGCCATGCTAAGGACAATCACAAATAGATCAGTCATTGTCACGGTCTGTGCTTTACCTATCATTAGGCCCATTAGGATACAATTTGTTTTCATATTAACACTCTAATCCAACTCTTAAGGTTTGGTGCATCATATAATCAACATACTGACCTAAATCTGTCCAGATATACTCATGTTTCCCAGGCATCAGCAACGAGCAACATCAACAATTAACATATTTCAGCTCGTTAATGTCATCCTCATTACAGCTGCTGCTCCGCATAATTTGGACAAAGTCAAAAAGGCTGTTTCTGGGAAGCTATCCAATGAAGAGACATAACGTGGGCGGATGGAGGGATGATAATGAGGACAATTGAAAGGGAAATGCCTCGTCTTCCAACGTGATTTTGTAACGTGGTTTTGTAAGTGGATGGGTGGGTTTATGTGAAAGGGCTCGTGAGGTTACATGGTATTGTGAGGGGGATAGAAGGAGTGACAAAAGCCAAAATAAAGCATGTGACCACCTACCAACACACCTTGGCAGAGGGGAGCTCCACACCCGCCTCCTGCCCCCTAAGCAAATCACCCTCGCCGGACCCTCCAGTCGGTAACCCGGGAAGCAGGAGAAGATGAGGGCGTCGCCCACCCCGTATTGCAGGCCCTTTCTGGTACTGTATGGTGGGATCCCAGGATCATCACATGGCTCCAAGTCATACTCTGGAAAAATAAAAATAAACGGTGTAAAAGGTACCGTCTCCACAGATGCATTCGTCCATAGAGATACCAGGTAAACTGTGATGTCTGTTCATCACAGTTACTTCCATGACCTGTGACCTTTTAATGTGTGTAAATAGAACTGGTTAAGACTTCTGTCGTGCTTTGAAAGGATGAGAACTGTTCCCCACTGGATAAACAGGAAGGTGAACCATTCTTTAATGAATCAACGTGTCATTTATCAAAATCAATAAAGCATCACATGCCATTGAGGGCTCAACATTTAGGCCTCCAGCGAGTCATAGATTTAAATCCATCCTGCAAAGCTTCATGTTTTTTTAAATAGGTGGTATTTTTATATTAAAACGGTCAGTCTACTGGACTTTGTGATATTTGTTATACTGTGTCTTGGTGTTCATATCCAGGGATGCTGCGAGAGCAAAAGGAGGTGAAATGATGCTCTCAGTGCAGAGGCCCATCTGTGCTCTATCTTAATTGATCATTTAAAATTAATCAATTCTCTGGATGTTAACCATTTTATAATTCACTCTCGAGTGGCTGCAATTACATATTTCTATGACGCATACTTAGATAAGTATTTGCTTCTTGTTTATGGTGGGCTCCTCTGAAATAAGCACTGTTTATGTCGAAACATACGCTTGTATTCAAAAGGTTAAGGCAAGTCTCTGTTGCATACCCAAATCCATTCTTACCAGAGAAAGTGATGTTGAATCCCTCGTAGGAAACAGAGAAGTCGGAGAGAAAGCGGATCTGAGCCGTGTAGTTTCCAAAAAGGCCTGCACTGAGAGTCAGAGGCAGTGTGGAGCCCGTCAGCTTCCACAGGGGCTGAGAAAAGCTGCCATTCTCTGTCACCAACAAATGGTCGTGAGGGCTCTCAAGGTGGAAGGTGTGGAAGGTGAATTGGACACCTGAATAAGAGAGGAAGACAGAATATTATATTTTCATTCATGACCTTTGCACAAGTAAATTAGAATTAAATACTTGGTATTCCCATCATCCTATATGTCCAAATAATGAACTCCTGCAAGTTGGAATTAAAAAACTAAAGACAACTAAATCTTATGTAGGCTGAAGTCAACATATTCTCTATTTCATAATGCATAGAGTATCAATTCCCTGTCTTCCCTCTCTACTACTTATCAAACCCATTACACCCAGGCACATAGAGCATCTGCAAATAAGGCTACATGACTGGAGCGCCGTCCCTGGACACTGTAGCCCTAGGCCAGCCTCTCAGCGCGTCTTCTAGAGACGTGTTCGGCAAAATAAAAAGGCCACTCAGTAGGGGGAAATGACATTGTAAGGGAAATTGAATTTGACTGCTGCATGTGTTTACACAGAATTTCTCTGCTAACCTTTGCCATGGGAGGTCTCGATTATCCACGTGCAGTTCAGGTTGTGAGGGTAGAAGTCTGGGAAGCCAGGTGACAGGATGGTGCCGAAGTTGCCATGTATATAACCTCCACACAATGCTGACGACACAGGGCGAATGGGTACGGCGGGCGATGGACGACGGAGGGAAATGAGAGGAGAGGCAAAAATCAGAGGGCGAAACAAAGACAGAAATATAATGTCCCCCAAAAAATAGCAAAACTTGTCTGTGCATTTACAATGCGGTAAAACACATTTTACAAGAGGTGCCCTTCAAGACGGCATAAAAAGGAAAGAGTGGTATCATCAATATCATTACAGAGTGGGCAGAAATCAATACTGTCCTTAAATATAAAAGCATTTACAGATGAGGAAAAAGGGAAACATCAAAGGGGAGGCTCAGGGCCCTACATATAAAACATTTATGATGAAATGAGCCCGAAACTTTTAAAGCCTAAAACAAGAGTTGCTGAAAGAAACGTTATCTTAAATGGATTTTATAATAACTCAGACATATATATGAATTTAAATGTGATGCAATATGAAGCAAAGTGCTGAAGAAGATTGCTCCTGTTTCATCTGGAATAACATACAACAATGAATGTGGCTTTAATCCCGTCTATGAATAGGACGAAATCTGGCAGGACACTATTCATTTCTAGGTCAATATTATGGAACGTACCATCACAGCTAGGCAGGGGGCGGCTCCACTGAAAATTGGGTTCACACTCTAAAGGCTCCGTGTCACTAAGTGTGTAACCCGCCTCGCAGCTAAACGTTACCAAAGCGCCCACATAGAAGTCATTTCCATGTCGCTGGCCGTTGACAGGTATACCAGGGTCCACGCAATGATCCGACTGTAACTGCAAGGCTAGAAAGGGAACGGGAGAAAAAAGAGAGAAAACGTTACACAGAAACACAGATACTGAAAGTCCACCTGCTTGCAGTGTAATTAGGCTTATACCCTGTTTCCAATAGGTCAAGTTGACGTTAAAAGGCAGCTTGTTCTCCGAAAGCAATCCCGATAAATAATTAACTTGAACATCATTTTTGAACAGGAATAAACAAATGAGAAGTTTCAGCTCTATTTCCCACTCCACCGTGCGTAGTTTCTGCCTAAGTAACCACCGTAGTGAATTATTGAAGCTTTGCAGCGATTCATCACAGAGAAAGTGCAAAAGGTTACCAGTGTCAGCCACACAGGTAGAAATGAGGACAGGACTGCTTTAAGGGTTGGATTTACAGCATGAGTGATGACCGGTGTGCGCGGGTGCACGCAGGTGACTGTGCATATGGAATTTTGAGCACGGTATTGTGCGCCAAGGCAGAGATAGCTGCAAGAACAATCTCGCCCATTTAATTTCTAATTATAGGTGAAACTTCATGGTGAAATTGAGAGCCTGCAGAGATTGTATTTACAACCAAGACTGTATAGCTTTTATAACTTGTACGGTGAACAAGGCTTATAGCTGCTGTCTCTGGTTAGCTCCGTATTATAATAGATTCATTTCTATTAGGGTCTGTGAAGCATGGGTAGATGAGTCCTTCCTTTACAGTATATCTATTCTGTATCTTAAGGTGTTTAAGGGTTTGACTCTGTGTTATTAAGTTCACTCACAACTCTAAAAGGCCTTACTTTCGTAACGTATGCGGAAGCCGATGTCCGAGTGGCTCTTGTCAGTCGAGAAGAGGAGAAACAGGAAGCTGGAGGTGCTAATGAGGAACTGGGGAACCTGGGTACCCTGGTAGCTGCCAATTAAAGGCGAAGAGGGAAAACGTCCATCGCGCACCTCCAGGACGTCATAGTTGACCTCTGTGCGGAACCTGAGAACAGATAATTTAAAAAAAAAAGGTTTTTATGCTTCACATAAAAAGAAAAAATAATACAGTATTTGTATTGTGATGCAAATACATATGGTCACATTATGTTCCGATGGGCATCATTAGGATTTTACCGATACTACTTCTCTTATTGATACACCTAATTGGTTCGGTTCTTTATCAAAACTCTAATTGTCTCTTTTTCATTAATAAAGGTGGAATAGGATTGGAATTTATTTACATATAACTGAATGTTGTTACTAGAGCAGAAGCAGTGATGTGTACACCAGCAAAGTCACGATCAAAGTAATTAATATCTTACTGGAAACAAATCTAAAATGTCAATAAAATAAATCATGTTCCTGAGTGAAGATTAGCAGGAAGGAGGAACAAAGACATTAGTCAGTATCATTCATCCTGTCTTCCTTCCTCTTCCTTCTGCTGATGTTACTGCTTGCAATCGAGCTCGCTGTATTTGTGTAAACTATAGCCTTGGTTAAATTTCTCTAGTCTGCGTTTCATTGGTAAATCTGATCAGCGGGCTAAGGTGCTGGTCTGGAACCTACCAGACATAGTGAGCAAATGTCCTGAGTACCCAGACCCTAAAAGCCACAGATTCCTTCTTTTTCTTTTCATAAATTAGTTTGGAAATATGCACCACTTAAACTAAAGATTAACTGAATAATAAGAGTCTTAGAAAGGGACACTGTCAAAATGTACATGGGCCATGCTAAAGACATTAGCATTTTACCAACTTACTTGAATGATGCTTTTTTCCGGATGAATAGTCAACAACGATTTTGATCATAGTATGGATTTCTTTATGTCAACATTTTGCTTTTAACCAACATTCGAAAACTTAGATGTAAATCAAATAATTTCTAATTTGCACATGCTGAGTTTTTAAATCCTTTGGCTTTTGGCACGGTTTGGTGAGTGCATCAGTGTAGTTACTACACTGATACTACACTGTAGTATGTATGTATGTGTATTTATGTGTGTGTGTGTGTGTGTGTGTGTGTGTGTGCATGCTTGTTGTGCGTTTCTGCCTTTGCTGCCAGAGCCACTTCATCTTCAAAGCCATGAATAAATTGCTTAGTTTCAGAACCATGTCATCTAAATGAAGCGGTTTGTGATATTTTATTGATGTTACATAAAAATTAAAACAAGAACAAACATTTATGTTGTATTCATTTTGCATGCTGTGCTATCGTGGCAGGGAAGAGGATGAGATGGGCTCACAAGGATGAGCCTTAGTGGAACGCTAATGTAGCGTTTGATGGTACGACTGTTTGTCCCTCTGTCTCTCACTGAAACATCAGGGCAAATTCACTTCTCTCTCATCTCTCCGCTTCCCCTTGACAGATCATATCCACTGAAATATGCATTCCATATGAATGTATATATCTACAATGAATGTATATATCTACAAACGTATGTGTACGTAAGGATATCCGTGGATCTTCAGGAAGTGGGGTATCAAACAGCTAAATAAAACATCATAATGTCCTAGTTGGGGATTTATGTTAATGTGCAATAGATCTACTGTATTACTGACAGAAAGGGAGGAGGAAGAGAGGGAAAAAAAACAGTGAGGTAGAGGGAGTTATCTGGGTGACTCACTTGTCAAAGATGATCTTGATGGGGTAGCCTGGAGGAGCCTCAATGATCCATTCACAGTTGAGGGCCTCCTTATAGAGTTCTGGCCAGCCAGGGGAGAGGATGATTCCACTGGGAGCCTTCAAATCCCCTCCACATGGGGCTAACGGAGAGAAAGAAGATATTGAGGGAGAGAAGGAACAAATATAGATTGAATTATGCATGTCTTTCCCATCTGATATATGACAACGTCCATAGAAGATCCCATGCATCAGCTGGGGCTCATCCCATTTCTTTTAGTGCCGGGGTCTATCTAATGTAAATTGGTGAGAGCTCACTTCAAGGTTAACCGTTTCTCCTAGGAACACACCTATTCATTGTATGTGTGCATGTGTGCACACGGGCATGCATTGCATATCCATGTGTATGCATATGTGTCCTCTCCTATCCCTTTGTCTCTAAATCTGTCACCAAACCCCTCCCGCAAAAGTGCCGCCGTCGTCCCCATCAGACAGAGAAAAGGGAACATCTTTGATCGCCGGCGCAAAAGACACTTGAGCACATCGACCCCTCTCCGATACCCTCACCTCTGTTACTGCTCACTTTGCTGTACATCTCTGTGACTGCCTATCCTTAACCAGAACACACAGGCACAGTGGAGGGCTTAGTTACAGTGCCAGCTCCTCGCTCCCTTTGAAGTGGAATGATTTAATCAGCCAACTCAGCATACTGAAGGACATCTATAAAACGCATTACGCTACAAACGCAGGGGTATGATAGATGGTCTCAGGGGAATACAACGCTGCTGTGGCACACAGGGGGAAGTGACATGTTTTCATAATGGTTTCTGCCTTGCGTATCTTGAATAGTGAGCCTGATTAGGCCCCATAGAGCCCTAACCATGTCTGTGCTAAATGTGCTACGCCGCTGGTGTCCAAGAGCCTAAGCTGGTTAACACCTAACTTCCTTTTAGCTTTGCCAGCTCTATTGGTCTTTCTGATTTGCTGGAAATAGTTTATTGATAATGAGTCAGAGAAGGGTAAATGGATGGTTCAGCAACCTGCACGCAAGCACAGGATGTCTGCAGCAACAGATACTTGAGAGAACAAAGCTTCTGTATCACCACCAGCAATCGCCACCCTTTAGTCAGAGCTTTGTGATCTCTGCCATAAGCATGAGTTATTATTGTCATTACAGATAACGCTGATGACAATAATTAATTATATCTGCGACAAAATGTCAAATATATAGAATGACTGCATCGCAAAGGAAGCAGCAAATCTATTTAGATTGATTTCTTGTCCTCTCGTTTATCAACAATAATCCATTCAATATTTGGGTGTGCAGAAGATATAATCTCTTGACAATCCTGAGATGCAGTGAGGCTAAATTATTAGCCACAGTTAACATGAAAAAAGCATATTCCAATACCATGGTTTTGAACAGTTGTGCATAACCTATAACACAGTGGGCACCGGTCTAATGAGATGCTCGACCATGGAACAAATGCCTTCAAATCAAAATATATGCACATCTTCCTCTCAATGACTTTGTATCCTTTTTCTGAGCCACACGGCTAACTATGGCAGCTCAAACATAACTACAATGTGTGACATTTGATACAAAATACAGCACGGAATAAATCCCACTCATCTTATTAATATTCACTAATATTAAAAACTGTTATTATACGTTATTTTTTTTGTACACACCCATGTGTGTCCCCAGTAATAGGTTCCATCTCATGCCACCTAATGAAAAACGCTGGAGAGTGTAGTGAAAATGTTCCGGTTAGGCGACAAGCATCCGACACCTGTTGTAAGATGGCTGTCATGAAGGGTAACACTTGTTTACTCACCCTCACAGCGGGGAACTGCATTATCCCATACCACGTTGCCATCCTTGAGAATGCAAGAGATGGTTTGCGAGCCGTGGGTCTTAACGAAGCCCTCCTCGCACAGGAACGAGATTGAACTGCCCAGCTGAAGGCTCTCACCGAAGCGTTTCCCATTAACCGGCACACCTGGGTCTGGGCATTCGTTGTGACGAAATGCTATTGGACATACAGAGAGGAGATAGGGTTAGTATGAAGGAGAACACAGGTGATAGTGATAGAGAACAGCTCACCTGTAATTCGGCAGGTATTAATCCTTGTCACACATCACATTTTCCGTGTAAAGATGCTAATTTCCATAGAGATTCTAAAATGATTACCTGAGTTTCTGGACAAAACTTTTTTTCCCTACTGTCAGCATTTAGCAATGCCAGCATTTAACGAGAGAACATTTGTTTCACTTAGTGAGTCACATTGATTCAATATGCTGCAGTGATTACAGAGGGTGGGAAACAACACCGTATGCAGATCATCAGGCCGGATGACACCGTTGAATGATAGGTGGAGTAAACACAACAGGGAAAAATAGTTTTCCCACGTCCTCAAGATTTTATCCATCAAGCCTCTCAACGAAGCTTCAAGCAGGAACCAGTTAGAAAGGCCACGAAGCAACGCAGTCGCACAAGAAGAGGCATAACCCTGGAACAAGGCATGTAAACAAATACATCACCTCCACCACTATCTCCCTCACTTACTCTCTCGCTCTCACTCTTGTACACGCATACAGTGAGGTGACACGTGTAGGTGTTGATGAATCCCTCTTCTGTATCCATTGGACCCAAACAGAGTGCCAGCCACACCTCATCCATCACGATCATCTTATTTATTAAAGTGCCAGAAATCCCCTCAATACAGTTTGGCATGTGTTTAATTAGCATGAATGATGGAAGTTGCCCCCCCCCCCCAAAAAAAAAAAGAAAAACAGTCCTGCAGTTAGATGACACTGTTTTCAGGAACAAACCGTCATCTTCAATTAACCGGTCTTGACATTCATTCACCATGCTGCATTGGTAATTTATTTATTCATCTAACTCGATAATTAATGCATCAGTTGCCATGTGTTGCCCCCATTTGCAGCTTTACAGAGGCACCTGGGTGGGCATGATGACATGTCTGCAAATGAGCAAGATCGAGGTCCCTAAAGCCCTCCGGGAAGGCTGACGTATGTTATTTTAGCTAGAGCACCAGTATTTTAGGAACTAGAAACAGAATACAGGATGAGTCCTCAGAGTGCATTGCCATTTGACTTACCAGTTACTAAAATGTAATAGATCAAATGATCATACAAATAAATCATTCAGTGTGTTAATTACTAACACTGTGTTGAAGAGTTTCTCTAAAAATTTTGATGTCAAAACACCTTATCAGCTATATAGCAGGTATGAAGTCTATAGGCCCAGAAAAGACAGAAAACGGTGTCGTACTTTATTAGCTATTAGGCCTTACTGTTATAATAATGCACCTCCAAACATCAGACATCCATGTGAGATGATCTTTTACCGGGACACTTTGCATGGACGTCGCTGGATCTATCTATTTTTTTTTTTTTTTTTTTTTTTAAAGACTACAATAACTATGATGCTCAGCACATATTGCTTTTTAAGTACAAGGAGAGATGGCTGTTTATGATTCAACAAACCTAACCTATGAACATACATGTTCATGATAAACGATTAGACTAGAGCCATGTGTGAAGCAGTTAAACAAAAGTCATGCATATTTCTGTGTGCACAGTTACGTTCAGGCACATTACCGTCAGTAATAGAAACAGACAGCATTAGATGGGATTGAAGATGGAGTCCATTTCATGTTCTACTGCTCATTATATGATGATTTAAGGGCTACATGCTTTAGTAAAATATCCTTTTATTGCAGATGAGTTCTTTTGGTTGAATGATTCCAAAAGAACATGAGCTGCATTTTAGGGAACATTTTTTTGTGGCAGATTTTATGTGTGTCAAGCTTTGGACAATAAAAAGTTATTTTGTTTCCAAAGTAATGTTGAATGTGAGAAGTTATGTTCTTGTCTTTTACCACCGGGACTGTATTTTTGTTGTCTTATACTGTAAGTCCGTGTGGATTGGACACTTGTATGTGCACATTATTGTATTAATACAATAAACTAATGAAATGCTTCCCCCAAGCAGATGGATAACTCTGTAATGAGGTGGTGAACTCAGGGTGAGAAGTACAAAGAAGATCATACAAAAGCATCAAACTGTAAAAGTAAAAATAACACTTTATTGCCTACATTAAAGTGAGTCACTGCTACTAAATTCAGTACCAAATCTTATTGAGAAAAACCTCCCGACGGCACCTTAAAGATTACTATCAATCTTTGTGGCTTTATAGGGTTAGGGTCAGACACCATGGAAGGGAATATCTAATTTGGGATGTGTAAAAATGCAAAGATCAGGCTCATTACAAAATGATGCATATGCAATGAATGCACTGCCGCCGCCAAACCCTCATGGTACAGTATATCCCAGGAATGGGTTTACCAGCATGCAGCCAACAGTTACTGCGTCAGAGTACAAAACCCATCTGGAATTTCCTCACAAGTCAGCAACTACCCGGAATAGAATATAATGAGCACTTGCTGCAATGTATCTGTCAGGTAAGAATCCTGCGTCTTTCTTCGGGTTTTTATTTAGATGTCAAGTCTCTATTTATACAATAAAGACAGGGTTTTTGTCATCTCTCTATGTGACTGTGTGTGTGCAAAGAATGTGTTGCTGATGGCTGAAAGGGTTTATGCAGTCTGAGGGAGGCATAGATGTGGCAGACGATTCATCCATGCACACACACATACACGTACAGATACACATACTGTACCGTACATACGTGCAAACAATATAGAATACAAAACATCCAGTCAGTACAGGATTTTATGATTTCGTGGGGTGACCGTGGCTAAGTGGAGAGCAGGGGCCGTCCTTCAATCACACTCAATACCTACTTGTAAACGTGATGTTAAAGCCTCTGTCTGTGTAGGTGTGGTCAGTCAGAAACTCCAGCCGGGCCACATGGGCACTAGTTGTCATAGGAGGAGGTAGGGCGTCACCGGAATAGGTACCCAGGATAGGAGACTCAGCCTGACAAAAGAGAAGATTAAAGGCATCATAAGCTTAAAAATAAAAGAAGTCAGAGAGTAGAACAGCTGCCATGGGGAGGTAGACAGAATGACTCGCAAGTCCAATGACGCTGGAAGACGGGTTTAGTTCGTACACATATTTATAGTCTGCTTCTCCTACTGACGTGCACAATGACTGATCGACAGGACAATAGTTGTTGATGCAAAAAGAGCTATTCAAAGCAACTGAGAAATACAGCTTCTCATTCAACACTACCTTTCCGCCATCTTTTATCGAGAGGAAGTCAAACTGTTTCTCCATGCTGATGTCGTTGAAGGCCAGATTGATGCGGCTTTCAGGGTTGGTGATGATCAACCACACACAGTGCATATTGTTGCCGTACTCCTGAGGGTAGTTGGGAGACAGCAGCACCCCGGATGGAGTGGTAAAGTTGAAGAAACAGGAAACTATAAAAGGAATACAGAGATCCAGACAGAGAGAAATGGAGAGAAATAGAAATAAAACAAAGCAACTGAGTATCGTTTCGGAGGCTGAACATCATAAGGGATGATTCTATTTACTTTGGCTGACTACAAGATAATATGATTTGATACATTTTATTGAAGAAAATATGTGTGTGAAACTTGCCCATGACATTATTTTAGAAGAGGTTGTTGAACTATTTATCTACCATTATATGAGAATAAGGACTAGAAAGAACATCTTATATAAGAAAGCTTTGTGGACTGAAATGGGCATAGAAGAAGCCTAAGCCGAACTAAATCTGACAACAAAACCAGAAAAATCCTTGCTTTCAAGCAATGTCTAGCTATAAGGAAAGTGTTAGCAAAATGAAAGACTCATCTCCCTCCTTGAATACTGTCAAGGCTGTCACTTCATCCCAGTACCTCCAATTAATTTGCTTAGAAGGCAACGGCACAATACCTGGGTGTTACTGGGCAGACAGCCTTCCTTGAAAAGTCAGCTCACAATTTCTGCTCTGTTCACGGTGGTCTGTCAAGGCAAGTATATGCTTGGGAATGAAAATGACAGCACTGACGATGCTGTCCTTCACGGAGCTATCTACATCTGATGGGATACACAGACCACTACTCGGCTGTCATTGGCACTTGCCCCCACTTCTTCAACTATCCTTTGGTTTGTACATAATATTTGAGGTGAAACATAGGCCATGAAAAAGAAGGTTGTTCTAGCTTCCAGGTGCTGCGATCGATTGTGTAAGGATGTTTCACTTATTAACAGTACATTTAGAAATATTACGTAGGTTGGCATTTAAAGGATGCACCGAATTGTCTGACCAGACAATTCAATTTCAACAACCGTAAACTTGATTGCGAGCTCAACATCAACACTGACTAAATTGAATGTGGTTCAAAGATCATGCAGAAAGGTTATAGGGCGATTTGTAAGATGACTCGGGTCTTAGTAACACAAAACACTGTTTTATTTCACAAATGCACATTAGAGAGAGATACTTAAATATGCACTGGTGCTTCAAATATATGAATCTGCAGCCAAGGTTCCCTTTTGTTATTATTAATGATTAAATTAATCCTATTCAACTGCTTACCCAGCAGTGCAGGGTCAATGTTGATAACTTATATTCTCATCCTAAGTTTAAATAAGAGAGAGAGAGAAGACAAAGCTTCTGCCTTCTACCTTTTGCACTGATACGGTGAATGGATTTATCTCAACATTTCAATTAGTTCTGCATCTATGTGTGATTTCTTTATGACTCCATTCTTCCATTTCCCCTTATAAATGATTAGCTACAGGATGTAATTATCCCTTATACCTAATGCATGTGCAAATAAATAAGTAGGCTATGAACAATGCATTATCATATTGGATGACGAATACAAGCACCCGGCATTGTGTCGACATGGCTAAAATAGTTTGTTAAATGTTAACTAAATAAACAATGTTGAGCAATATTGTTGGCCAAAGGTTGTGCCAGCACATCATTCAGCTCAGTGATGTTTATCTAGATACTGCAGCTTTTTGTCCACCCTATTATCATATCAATAATACAAACAGTGGCCATTATCTGCACGGTCAGCTCTCTTTTCCTTTTGCCCTCCCCCGCTAACTCTCTCACTCTCTCTGTGTTTGTCTTTCGTGGCTTTAATTACTTAATAAGCGCTCTTACTGTTTCAAAAGCCACGGCCTCTGCTGGGCAAACTGTTGGGATAATCTGATCATTTATTATGCAGCCCTCTCTGCACTCCTCTGCACAACCATACATATTTATGCTCCTCTTGATTAGTGATGCACCACGCACCCTGTACATGGTGCATGTAGAATCTAAATGACATAAGGTATCCAGGAGCTTACAAACACAGCTGGGTTTCTTAGCCGACCACTGGTTGTTCTTCTGGCAGGTGATGTTCTTCTTCCCCACCATCTCAAAGGCAGGCAGACACTCAAAGTAGAGTCGTTCCCCGTGACGAAAACTTGTCCCCTCCCGCTTGCCATAAGCTGGGATTCCGGGATCTCCACAACTGCCTTGGTCAATTTCTGTTTGGGTAAAAATAAACACGTAGGTAAGAATGTTAAGTATGCAAAGAAGAAATAAATCAATAAAGAGCTGCTCCTGTTTGAATCACACTAGATATACATTTAAAGGTTACAATTAAATTAACACAAGCCCTCTCCTCCTCTCTTTAACCTTTATATTGTCTGAAAAAAAGTAATAATGGACCACAACGGTGGCCCTGTAAATGAGAAGTGTCCGTTCTACAGTTTTACTAACAAATGCTAGATGGATTAGTTAAAAAAGAGAAGGGAAAAGAGACATCTCAACTTCAGGTTATTACTGACTGTAGCCTCCAGCTGATTCTGACTTTGATTTGATTGATACTACTAAAAAGGCAATAAGTGATACGAAGATGCAGGACCTCACACTAAATCTAAACAGATAGAGCTGTTTCTCATTCACTCCTTTTTCAGGAGAATGTGGATTCAGCTTATTACCACTGATTTAGTCTGACCCTATATTTTGACAGGGCAAAAGTCCTCGGGTGGCCAATTGAAAAATATTCACCCAAAACGAATTTAACCATTTACATATATATATATTTTGTTTCTTTTGCTGACTATGGAAGCCTGGAAGAATAGTGCAGTCATGTAGTCTGCAGTCCAGAGAAGAACAATACTTCCCTTAATCATTCTGTACAACGCTATTCTGCAGCTAACGCTTTCCACCAGCACATTGTCCACCTTTCTTCCCACAGGGACGACGAGGAAAAAATACATTTACAACTTGTGGAAAACAATAAGGTGAACATTACATGCAGAATAGGACGCACTCTACATTATTACCAGCTCTTATTACAGGAACATTGTGCCAATTTTTGTATTTATGTTTTGGTAGCAACACAATCGGCAGAGAGTTCTATTGACTAAATAGTAAATGTGTGCCTCAGTGAATTCTGGTTTCAGGTTTAGATTTTGGTAAGACACACTTGACCTAGGGCAAGATGAGGAAGAAATACTTGAATAGAGAGGGTTTGCATGGAGTGGGAAATCGTGGAGAACTTAAAGGTACATGTCCTTAGCAGTAACCTTAGTCGGTTAATGAATCTCTAGCTGAAGAGTGATTGGGGTCATTGCTTCATTGTTCCTGGTTTTATTAAAAGAATCGAAGACAGTCCTGTCTAGCGGCTTCAATGAATATTAGCAATGACTGAATCAGTTGAAGAGTTAATTTTGGGCTGAAGAGGCAGACTAGCATGGCATCAAAATCAATATGATTTCTTTATTGTCCCTTAACAGGTATTGCATTTCAGGACGATTTCATTTTTCAGCAAGCAGTCCTTACTTCTCTTTATCCTCCGAAAACGTGAATCACTTATGTTGCAAACCTCTCTCACATCGGTCTCTCTCTCTCCCTGCAAATGTATCTTTCCCCTTACTGTGTGATAAACGTTCACACTTGCATTGGAAGCTGACGTGAGCACTTTAAGGTGCATGCACAAACTCACACACAAACACACACACACACACACACACACACCCGCACACCTCATGAACCCTTCTTCCTTAAAACCACACACGCCAATTTCATTATTGCAAGATTTATGCATCCCTCTTTCTTTCACTCACTCTTCTTTCTACTTTTCGGAGGTTGCATATTGCAGATGGGAATGCTGAGGCATCCTATCGAGGCATCCGGATGGGGGAACACAGAAAGCGAATAAGCTCATCCATCCAGGAAATGATGGCAGGGCCTAATACGATTTTAAATCGCACCAGGGGCGGTGCTGGGTATAAATCCATACTCAGCCCTAATGATGATCATCATTTAGAACACATATTTAGAGCTCAATGCGGTTTGGATGTATGGCTGTCCTAAGGCAGCCTCATTCACAAGACAACTCATTGATCTCACGTCGAAGTCACCTTTAAAAGGGGGGATGCTGAAAGCGAGTTTTGAGTTGGGCCTGAGAGAAAATTAAAATATTTAAAGCGAATGATTAAGATCCAACAGAAACTACATCTGGAAGAACACGACAGCTATAGGACAAACACACTTGTTTGTCACTATCACAGACACACCGAAGAACTCAAACTCAAACTCAGACTCTCAAGTGAGGCCTCTCTGCCTCATGGGCCCTTACAATTAGAACTTGAGGGAAAATGGAGGCAATAAATAAGAGCCCTTTGAAGTGAGTGTGAACATTGGCTTGTGCATGTGTTTCATGGACTTGTCTGTTGGTATACATGAGATTGTGAATGTATGTGTGCGTGTCTGTGTTTGTTGTGTATAAGAGCAGGCAGGAGTGCAAAGGCATTTGATTCTCATGAATAAGCGAAGAGATGGCATATTTGTTGTTCCTGTCTGTTTGACATTCCGGAGTAATCCAAGCGTCGTAATGGGACTCAGACTCACATTACCGTCAACAAAGTCACTGCAATCTCCTAAGGCCTAAAACGACAAGAGGACTTTAATAATAAAGTTTGCTCGTAAAACACACAATCGCATAGAATATCTCAATGTGGCTTCACGGACCAATGTTTCCAAAACCAAATAAAAGCCTTACAGATTAGTGAAGTGGCCTGTTTACAAAATTTGGACACTGTCGACTAATAATAACTACATTAACTGTGCAGTTAAGCGAATGTAATTGCATATCTTATCGGTGGGTATTAGCCCTACTCAAGCACTGACAACATTTTGCCACCAGACAGTTACACGTGGCACATTTCCTACTTTCCACCATTAAAAGCCGTCTGATCGGGCTCTAAAAAGCTTACTGTTAAAAGCTTAAAATTGTAGTTAAGTGATTGCGGCCACTGCAGAGTGTGTGCAATCCACACTCAGATTGAAGAGTAAGGTGGGAGTGTGTGTACTGCAATGACTGTGTTTGCAATTACACTTGATGATCAGGCTTAAAATACAAGTAATTGTGAATGCAAATTAGATTTTGGGTGCTCCAATCTGGGAGGTGAAGTGGTTCAAAGCGTTTCTTCCCCTTCATTAAGTAGAACTCATTGTTTTAATTACACTTTGGTTTAGCATGCTGCTCCACTTTCTCTGTTATTTTTACTGATAATAAATAAGCATCTGCGGGCAAGGGAGAAGACTCGCTGTGCCTCTGAGAGAAGAATATCTAGAAGAAGAACTCTGGCAAACTCCTCAAATTCACAGAGATGCACACAGTCGGACAGAACACACACATAGAGATCGACGAACTCACACTGTCACTTATTTCTGTCTCTCTGGTCTTCACACATGAACCCCCCCCACACACACACACACACACAAACATAATGGTACACGCACACACAGATACACACTAGGATTAGGCAAAAGCGTCAGCTATCTGCAGTATTCTACATTGATGGCCCGTTGCCTGTTTTACCAAAATAAGTACCTTTATTGTCCTGGCTGAAGGCATCGAACATGACATAAATAATTAATCTCAAAGCATCATTTGCACAATATGCAAAGGAAACAGCAATTTGGGATTCCATTCACTGGTAATCCTCGACTAGACTGAGTACTTCTTTGTAGTCGAGCTGTAATCTAGAGATGCAGCATGTTAATGCGAACGAAGCAGCTCACATGGCAGCGAGTGCCAGGCCCATTATTTTATGACGCTAGTAAGCTTCACTACAAAAGTCTTCTCTGACCCCTATGCTCTTGAAACTAAACTCATGATGATCCATACAGGCAAGGACAATAACAGAGTGAACCGAAGCAAAACATATCGGTGCCCGTGATGTCAGCTTTGATCAATTAGTCCCAATGCACGAGGGTAAATGACCCAAAAAAGACACGTCATTCTAATCGAGACTCTCAAAGAAAGAGTTACTTTTTTTTAAAATGCGGTCAGCGAGCCGGCGCATCCCACTGACTGACAATCGCACATGTTGAAGCACCCTTACCTTCGTAGGACACCTTGAATCCCAGGGAGCCACTGGTGTCGTCTGTTTTAAAGTTTAGCCACATCAGGTGACTGGTGCTGACCACAAGGTCTGGGGTGGTGGTTCCAGACAGGCTAAAAAAAGAAAGAGACAAGAGGACAGGTTCTTCTAAGATTATTGAGAACATTAGGTGTGTCGATTGTGAAACCTGGATGAATTAAGTTTAAGCAGTGTTTGCACTTACTGCAGCACTTGGTGTCACTTTAATAGCCGAAGGCCCCGTTTCTACTGCATCATTAAAACAACTTTCACGCGAGCAGGAAAAACAACACCTGAAGTTATATATTAAACTATCTGACTTTTCTCATCAAAGAAAAGTGCTCTAAAACGGTTGCAGGCAATTCTAGTCTGAGAAGCCTTTTTTATTTATTTTTTTCCTAACCCTTTAATTCAAAACAGTTGGGGACAGGAAAGTGGAAAATGAAGGCAAGATCAGTCAATGCCACAGAAGTAATTTAATCCTGTTTGAATAGTAATTCCCCCAACTCTAATTAGGAAGTGTATAGCTGTGGAGTAAGTGATTAGGGGATCTAATTGTAGTGATGGCACACAAAGGATGGTGGGAGTAGTAAGGAAGTGGTGTCTGGATAGGTTGGGTCTGTGTTTTGTCTTTTCCTGCAGCCATTTTGTAATTTGTGGTGAGTTTCTGTGAATTTGTCTATGAATAAGTGGGAGGAAAAATGCAATAAATAAAAAGCATATCCAAAGAAGCACCACAGTGCATCAAATGACTGGGATTCACCCTTGCATTCTCCTTTCTTTATATTGTTTGCATTAATAAAACTAAAGCTGAGTAACTCATTTTTTCAAATGATATGTTGCCTGTTTGACCAATAGAATTCCATGAATTATACTTCCTATAAACACAGGTTTGCAGGTATGGACAATGTTATGGAACATCCAACCTAACTCATTTGGTCAGTGTGTACAGTGAGCACAGTGTCTTTCAAGCGACATGAGGGGATTTGATTGGCTGTGTCTCATTTCTTATTTAACCACCACATGTATGACTGTGGTGCAGTACGGTAACATGCCTCTGATCTTAAAATCACAACAAAAAAACCCTAAACGATGCACACACTTGCCTACACCACTGATTCACAAATATAGTCCTAAATTAAACTGTGCAGGTAGCTGCAGTATATTCCCCAAATTCGTGTGTGCAAGAGTGCATCCGATCCTGATGAGAAAACTGCTCACTCTACTTTCATATCATGAAGAGGGAGTCCAGAGGGCATGGGAAGTCCTTAATTGAAAAGATTTGGTTCGTTTTCTGTGTTGTGCAAGTATATGCACAGGAATATTAAAGTGAGGAAGATCTCCCCTTAAAAACAAACCCCTCCTCCACAAATCACCCCCTTCATTTATCTCCCACCTCCTTCCAGTTCCCACCCCTGTGAGGCTATCTGGCATAAAAATTGATCCATAAAATCTTTATTAAGGTGGTAAATTTCTGCACAATTAATAACAACACACTGTGAATTGTAATGGAGCGTCTGCTAGCACAAACTCCATTAGGGGAATCAATATGCAGTTTGCAATGCTGAACCACATGGCTGTGAACTTGTTTTTAACATTGAAAAGAGTGATGATTGACAAGGTGGTGCGGCATCTATTTTTCATGCACTACTGCATCAGGTGGTGATGAAATAAAAGAGACACATCACAACAGAGAGAAAAGGGCTGGAGGGTAAACGGAAAAGAGAGGGATGCTGCCCGTTGCAGGGAAGCGGAAGAGGAGGAAAGGCAAGTGTGCCAATAAAAGAAAGGTGAAGAGGAAAGAGAAAGCAAAAGACCGAATTTGATTACATGGAGCGGCACAAAATGAAAATAACTGAAGGAGACGATGGTGCGAAGTAAAAGCCAGCAGAAGTTAGAGAACGGAGGGAAGGTTAAAGGGAAAAAAAAGACACGGGTCGAAAGAGTCACTCACACGTGGAAGATGGTCTTCTGGTCTCCCACCACCTTGCCGTCCCCCACCGTCAGGGTGTCGTAGCCTCGCTCCAGTTCAAAGTCCTCAAATGTCAGTTTGATCACCTAGACGACAGCAGGGACATTGCCAACACAACTGTAAACGACTTGAATGCTCCTGACACCAGGTACCAGAGGAGAGACCCGCTTCACATCTGTGACTCTCCGTCCCTCTGGCCATCCATCCGTCTCTTTTGAATGTTTTGTCTGGCACAATTCCATCTCCACATAAGTTCTCAATTTGTTTATATCTTTCAGTTTGATGTGGCCACAGAGTTTTGTTGATGCATGTGACTGCGTGAGTCTATTTTACGACATCGGACTTCCTATCTAGTTATTATGAAACCTCGCCCACTAATCAAATATATGATTGCCTGCCAGACGGTCTGCATGACCCCTGCTAGCTGGCTCATCAAATCAGCAGGTTGCAGATGCCTTTGTGGCCTATCTAGCCAGACTCAAAACGACTTTAAGCACATCAGGAGACGTGGCAGGGAATATAAGGTTATCCACGAGGTGAATATATAATCGTAAAGGTGACACGCAGGTTTTAAAAGATTTATGAATTGGATTTTAACAGTGAGGAAAAGGCAGACCTATTCATTTCATCTCATATCTATGCTGCAGGTAGGAGTGTAAGAGAGAAGGTGGAACAAGGTAAGAGAATCAATAAGCGTGCCCTAGCTGAAGGAAGCAAGGGGCAACGCTAATAAAGACAGACAGACAACTACGGTTCGATCATGATGGTGCAAAATGTTGATACATAAAGAGAAAACAGCAGGGTAATGTGGGACACTAAAATATAAATAAATAAAAAGTAAAACAAGGGCTGTCTTTATCTCCTATTTTAAATTGGCTGCCAATGATTTCCGCCAAATTCTTAATGTTTTCAGAGGGCTGAGAGAGTCAGGCCTAATGAAAAAGCTTATATAAATGCAAATTGCATTCTGTCCTATGTTAAACCCAGTGCCTAATGAAAATTGCCAAGGAGGAGAGGAGAGATGGATGGTGTGTAGGCAAAATAGGTCAGATCACTAGATAAATAGAGTTTCACACCACACACTCATCTCCCATCAGCAAGCCAACAGGTGACGCAGGAGGTGAGGGAGGAATGAACAAGAAAAAGGGAAAAAAAGCACAGCCGCCATATATATATATACTTTATATTGTTTGCCGTCTCTGACGTCATGTCTGACATTTTGGTTGTTTCAGAAAAGAGGCCGCAGTGTCCCTGACACTGTCAGATAAACATTTAAATGATTGCCAGCCCAAAAAGCAGCCGCAGTCGGTACCTTCAGGACATACCGAAGAAGCAACACTTGACAAGAAACCACATTAGTCATGATGGCATGAGGCTACATTTAGGTCTAGAAGAGCAGAGTCACGTCCTACCCAACCTCCCTTTGCAGTTCCGCCTCAGTCTCCTGCCTGACCTAACGTCTCCTCTGGCTGGGCCTATGCGGACGGGCAGGAATACAAGCCCATTACATCTCTAAACAGAAAGAACTGCCTCGCTCTATCATCATCTGCACCAGACAACAGAGCGAGAGACAGCCCAAAGTACCGTTGTCTGTTTCAGCAAGCTGCCTGCCGGCTTGGTGTACGCAGTGGTGTCTATATGTGTGTGTATGTATGCATGCAAGCGGAGGGGTTGGGTAGGTGTACGTTGTATCTGACTACCCCCCCCTCTGCCTTGACTCTCACCTCACATAGCCTCTCCTTAACTCGGCAAAGTGCAATAAGAGAACACATTTGTAAAACCATTATGTTGGGAGTTCAGAGAAGGATATTTGGCAGTAGAACAGCTGGGTGGCCTTGAACACAACTCCAAAGTCAATAGTCTGAACAGAGTGGCTATGACACTTTCATGATATCCTCCGAGCATGCTCTCAAACCCATTCCATTACTTTTCTGTCCATTTTTACTCTTTTCTCCTCTTCCTCACCACAGGTGATTCTAACAACTCTTTGTGTCTTCCGTTGGATCAGTTACACCATTCTCCCCCACCTCTTTCATTTTCCCTGTGTCCCACATTTTTTCTGAGCGAGCTTCAGTCACATGGTGTGCTCAACAGCCCCCTAAATGTCCTGTAGCAATTATCAAAAGCATAAAGTGAGTCGTGTGTGTCAGACAGAGAAGAGCTTCCTTTGGAGTTGCCCTTTTTTTTAACAGGTGCAAACACACCAGTCAACTGATTTTCAGTTTGCTGGCAGCTAAACACACCACTTAACACACTGCTGGAAACAGGCGATTAAAGTGGCAAAGCTAAATTAGCAATGCACTGTTGCTTAATTCCCACATGCAATGACTTTTACCTTCGATGTGTCTGTGGCTGTGATGAGCCAAGTGCAGTTGGCATTGTTGTCATACTGGACCGGGTAGTTTGGAGATGTGATGACACCACTTGGTCCTCTCAACTGTCCTCCACACATTGGCGCTGCAAGGTAAGACACAGAAAGCGACCAAATGTTTAGTTATTTACAGTTTAAAAGCACACGTAATCATTTATAAACCACAAAAGATGTAGGATCCGTCAAACCGTCTCATGTATTTCATGTTGAATCCACAAGTCATTATGCTGTTTGACTGCTAGACATACCTCAACTACCTCAGCCTCCACCTGTTAACGCACTGTTGAAGTTGAAGCTGTTTGGCTTGCTAATGATAGCTCGGCCTTTTTTTATTTTTAAACCGCTATCAACTGCTGTGCATCCTTCAAACGCTTGACTTGCCAATTTAGTGTGGCACCAGAGACAATAGATTAATGAAAAACTCAATCAAACCCATAAATCACACAGTTCTACCACATGTCTAAAACACACTGGGGAGTAAATATTATCAGGGTCATTTATTAGAAGAATAAAACAAAGAATATGACTGTTTTTATGATCCTCTGCATTGTTAAATGTTTCTAAATAAGGCAGCCACCAGTTGGGGCCTGTAAAGGAGATGTGTGGGTGACTTTATCAGAGGAAAACAATACATGTATCAAATATATTGAGTATTGCATTTCATATTCTCCTTAAAAGGAGGTGAGCAGTTAGCAAACCAAGCTTTAAAAGGACAGTGTGACTTTTTTTTTTGATGTAGGTCGGAGGGCATCTACATGGCAGAACTGTTAAACACCCCTTCAATTTAAAGCAGAATTTCTAATGAGTACTTTAAAGGAAGTGAGTGTGTACGTGTGTACATATGTGGGGATAACCTGAAAGTATTTGAAAGAGCCTGAACCAGCTACCCTAAATTTAATGAGTTACGTCTGAGATAGGTCCTGCGGGTTTTTAAGCCCCACACCCCCCCCCTCGCCCACCAAAATCACCCCTATTAAAATGTAAAAAGAACTTTGGCGAAGTTAAAGGGAAAATAAAGTAATTCATGTGAGCTCTGCTGACAGTTAGGGTGACCTTGACAAAAATAATGCAGCAGAGAGGATATCCACTCCTATCTTTTCTCTTTTTTTCGTTATCGTGCCTGATACACCCACATCCTGTGTGATCAGTGACATGAAAGTGTAACCGGGACATGAACACAAAGAGAACCGTGGATTTCATGTGAGGGGAATGAATTTTGCAGCCAGAGATTACGTATTTTTTTCCCCGCGCTAATGATAATGATGTAGAATTTAATGATGACTAATGCTAATTTAGGATACAGATATTCAATTATTCCTGGATGATTTTGAATCTCCATTGAAGCAGAACAAAAGCTCAGTATCAAAAGTTAAATGAGGATGATGGAATGAGATATTCTTTAAAGGGCAATTTCACGGACGTCATTCTCTCAATCTTTACGTAACAAAGAAAAGCAACTGCATGTGATACTGTGGCCGGCATTCAAAAAGGCACAATCACTTCTCTGTGTCTTTTCAGATCAAAGAACAACATAAGACAAAGGTGTCAGTACCAGGCCTTCAGTACTGTTTGATGTTTTATGAAATGTAGATGATATACAGTATCTTTGATAGATGAAGATCCATCACCCCCCCCCCCCCAACCCATATAATATCCTTCTGAGATCATGCCCCCCCACTCCATAGTGCTGTAATTTAATATTGGTAAGAAACTGGATTAGTCGAGGAAAAATAGAGGTACCTGTGGAAAGCTAAATTTTTAAGAGCGCATTAACTGAAGTGGAATAACAATGATGGCCCATAGGTGATGTTAAAGGGGATACTGCAGGTGATTACATTACACGTTTCCATCAGAGATTAGGGTGTTCAAAGGCCCTAATGGGCAAACTGGTATAAGATGGCTGATGCAATATATGCTAATTTACAAATCTTGCTAGGGCAAAGGCATATTTCTGATTGGCTAGTACTTATTACCTTCCTTTGGTTGAATTGGTTAGGTTTAGGCATGAGTAAGATTGGTTAGATTTAGGGTAAAAAGCATCTCGGTAAACCAACCAGGGGCGGAATCTGGGGAATTAGAGGCAGAGTAGGGCATCCTCTGTGGACAAGAGGCTTATTGTTTACAGCCCGATTAGGAACTTGAGATGCAAGTTGAGAGACGACGTGTACAACTGTATTTATTTTAATTGTACTTAACTTAATTTTAAACAAATAAAAAGCTAAATGTATATGAATGCAGAATCTGTTGCAAAATTGTTTGTTATGACTCAGCATTTTGTAATTACAAGGTGTTTTGGGAATAATGATAAAGCATTACCTGCAGTCATATGAATACATTTAAATGAATATAAACAATATAAACGCGCTGTACAGCACAGGTGCTGTACAGCGCGTTTTAACATTCTCACTGAAAAAACGCTGCCTGCTGCAAAGCAGAGGGCCCTCTTCATGTTGTCACATTGTTTTCACACCGTCACTTTAATCATTGTGATACAACATATTGATTAATAGCCTTTTCCTCGTTGGCCTTTGCCAAATGTCTACTCAACTACTACCAAGACATTGCTTGTGATGGTGGAACATGCATAATTTAAAATACTAAGGCCCATTTTTGTTTCTTGCTAACATGAGCTGAGTCATGACAAATATGCAGCTTTGCACTGATCAACGATACTGCATTTGACTATTTTGCTCTGCCCGAGTGCTTTCAGATTAACACTTAACTCTGTGAAATTGAGACCAGAGACGAATGCCTTAAAACATGTTGATATGAATTTTGTAGTCTTCTAAAATAAAACATTTAAGTAAGGGCCAGTATGCTAAATATGTCTTATTGATTGGATACTTTCACGAGGATTGGGTTTTTTACTTGTACCCTCTAAGAGAACACTACCACTAGGTTAAATAAGAATAAGTCCTGCTCCAACAAATACATTTTACAAGTCAGATATCCATAAATTGAATAATTATTTGACACAAAAATCAAATCAACTCTGATTATTCAGTTCACTGAGGCTAAAAAGTGAAACCAAGCAGCACATGAGCATCAGCGACACCGTACAGGGAGTCTGACCACTCTTCCTGCCTGTCACAAAATGGTCTGAAGTGAGGAAGATATGACTGATGGGCAGCACTATGCCAGCATGGCTAAACAGCAGGAAGCAAAAGGAGGCCGGCCAGAAGTCAAAGTCAGGGCAGTCACAACAAAATGATGAATACTAAATTGCAAAAAAAAAAAAAGAGATGGACTGGGCATCTGCACAAATTGACAGCACAGTCGCAAGCAAACTCATCAGTATGAAAATACAAATGTGAGTCACATTTAGACTACCGCCATTACACATGTGTATAGATGGACGACCCACGTGTCAATCCTTACCTCTGCATATAGGCCGATCGTCACTCCAGCCTACATAGCTGTCTGTCACTCTGAGACAACTGATGCTCTTTGAGCCCTGCAGTTCATAACCCTCGTCGCAGGAGAAATGCACTGTGGATCCTCGCCTGCAGTCAGATTGCATGCAGGGGAAACACATCAGCGTTACAAACCTTCCTGTAGAAATCACTTTTTTAGCAGTGGGAGCGTAGTGCACATGAGCTGAGAGTACCAAGAAAAGAAAAAAAAAAGATGTTCACTGCTGAAAAAGAGGACAGATATTTTCTAAAACTCCCCGGGTGTGATTTCAAAAAGTGTTGCATTGTGGGAGGCAGATGTTAACCATGTGTCTGCGTTACAGTTCACCACTAATAGAGACAACAGCTCTCACAGGAATAAAACTCCATAATCTCGCCACAGAGGCAGCCTATTAGTGTGCAGTGGCTCTAATGGTAGAGTATTTCTTTTAGTGGACACATTTCTGAATCAGGTTCGGTTGCATTGACTTTATGGGGCATGCCGTTGAGTAATGTGCTGTACGCTCGAGCACGTTTCAAGATCCAGTCCCTGATTGTTATGGCAGCCAGTAGTTTCCTCCCAGCTCACCGTTGATTCAATCTCAACTGTGAACAAAGTTAAGATCATCAGTGGTGTACTGGGAGATACGTTGGGAATTAATTGCAACTGAATTTTAAACAGCAAAATGTCAAAACTGTGGCGTTTTTGACACCCAACAGTTAACTTTTCTTCTCTACTTCCCAGAGAAATTGGAAGTGGAACTAATTAAACTCTGATATTAAACACAAGACGAATTAACTGACAACGTTAAATGCAGAACAAAATCTTAACAACAAACTGTCACAGAGCACTTTCATACCCAATTAGGCCTCAATCATTAAAATGAGGAAAACTCAAAACCTTGTGTTAAAGCTACTTATTTTAAAGAATTGTGACAAAAATCACATATATAAAAACAAGGCAGATGGATTCAATATCGACAAAAAAAGTGCAGAAGTAAGAAATTATCCAGAAGCCATATATGTTATTACCGCAAAGCTCAAGCCAGTATTAGTAATATAGGTATTATAGCTTAATAGGGTCCTTTGTCATTTTGTCTTAAAGAAAAGCACTTCTTACGAAACTTGATTGACCATCTTTTCTAAATAAATGTATTGTCTATCCGTCCCATTGTCTCAATCTGCCTGTTCTTGTTCGGAATCTTTTATCTATTCAGTTACAATTGCCACTTAATTATTTGCTCCTGAAATCATCCTCCGCTCGCTTTTACCTGAAGTCTGTGCCTTTTCTTTTTCCTCGATCGGGGATCCCCGGGTCTGGACACATGTTGTGTCCCTGCGCTACGCCCATCTGAGACACTAATGGGGGGAATACAGAGAAAAAATGAGATTACAGATTGTCCAACAAAAGAAAGTTAATTCTGAAAATGTTCCATTTTGATGCATTGCATTACGGAAGATTTCCATTCATATGAACGTGGCTATGTGTTTTCACAAGCTGGTTGCACTACTAGGGTTAGGTCTAGGGTAACATGATGAATGGGGGCAGTCCTTTAACCACAGCCCGACTTTAGTTCGAGGAAATATTGGACTTCTATTTGACACCACGTGTTGCCTGTGCTGTTTACATTTGTCTTGGTGTCTATGCAAAAAGTCTTTACAAGCACAGTTCCCATAAGAAGATAAGAAACTGCTAAAGAATATTAAGGCTCATTGTTATGAGTTTATTTGTTGTTTACTTTCTGCCCTCTGGTGGCCAACAGTCCCTTTACAATTACAGAAGAAATGTAAAGATACTATTGGTATTGATCTATTGATATTTACACCTGCACCAGCTTTGTGCACATTAGTTCATTCGGCATACACTTTTACCATCCCTGGTGGTGCTCTGTTTATTCATGTCACCGGGTACAAAACAGTGGAAGGTT
Organism: Pholis gunnellus; assembly: GCF_910591455.1. Taxonomy (NCBI): domain Eukaryota; kingdom Metazoa; phylum Chordata; class Actinopteri; order Perciformes; family Pholidae; genus Pholis; species Pholis gunnellus. The sequence goes on from NC_136543.1 coordinate 15,044,937, forward strand.
AAGTGCCAGAAGGGGTCAAATAAACTTGGCCAACCCGGAGAACCCACCTGACTGACTGGGAGGGGTCAAACTTCCGCAGGGCCAAACCAATGTGACACCTGCTCATTGGCCAGGAGTCCAGTGTGAGGCAAGACAGCAATGAATTTTAAACAAGGCTCACTGGTGTCAGCAGAGGCAATTAAAAATTGGCAGGAATAAGGGAAGATAGACTTACTGTTGGATTGAGTTAAATCAGGAATGTGTGACTGTGCCTGTCAGGCTTCATCACGTCTTTATAGGAGATACTGCATGCATTTTGTCTTATTCATAAAAACAATTGATTGAACTTATATTTGATGTAAACATCTTTAGATCAGACTTTAACAATTGAAATGCAAACTCAATATTTGAGTATAGCAGCAGAAAGTGATGTGGTTGCAGGGAAGTAATTCACTTTTTTATTTCTACTCGAAAAAAAACGTTTCCCATAATATGCATATTTGTTTTGATCTGGGGCAACGGGCAATGAAATTATGTAAAACAAAATAAAGTGCGTGGGACAAATCATTTTAAAGTGGAAGCAGGTAAAGTGAAATAAAAAAGCATAAAAGCAATGCAAATGAAAGGAAACAAGAACTTTTTGAGAGACGTACGGATTAAAAGCAAACGATAAAAGTTGGAGGTAGAAGTGGATAAACTTAATTGTAAATGGCCTTGAGGCAGCATTACCATGAATGCAACTCTTTTTTTGTTCTACAAGTTGTTCTTAAACAGCCCTCTGTGTCAGTTGGGTGACTCATCGCTGTCAAGTTGTTAATGTTCGAGATGTTCAAATGAAGCTGATTGGGATAATAAGCGGTGAGCTCAGACAGAGGGTGAGACAGAACAAGGGCAAGGAAGACATTAACGTGATGCTGACGTAGAGGTGCTTTCCATTCTGCCACACTGTGCCGGGTAAATATCCGTCCACACTTCTTTTTGGAGGACATGGTCGAGTGATTCTGTCCCTTGTTTACTCAGGGGGGACATTGCACTGAGTAAGTGAAACTATTCCTGTCAGACAAGTTTATTTGCAAAACAAAGTTGTCAGTTAAGGTTTGCAACTTACACACTGATATCTTGTGGTGGTTGTCTTTGCTCGGCAACATCTTCACACCTCGAGACTTAAGTTCAGTCATCTTCTTCACTGGGGAGGAACACAGAGCAGAGAGGCATGTAAGACAGCAGGAAGTGCAATAATGACGCCCACACATTTCAGCAGAGACAAAAGGTGTGCAGCAGATAAAATATATGATATAAAACAATCCATAAACCATTGCCTACACCCACCCAGATATGTTCACAGCAGTTTCAACAAAGCAATTGAACAACAATGTGGTAAATTTGCCAAATTAGAAAGTTATTACAGCAATAAAACCAAACTTTTCAGAATAAAAGGATCTATAACATAGATATGTAATGTTCATAACAATTATACATTTAGTTTACATAGAAAAAGAGAGCTCAACAAAGTCCAATATCTTTGCAATTTTAAGGATAGAAGCGTGCAGGGAATAAAATCACTATTTCATTACGAAGATTAGAGGGCAGGGTAAATGAGGAGCAAAAGTTATACAATTCAAGTTTTATACAATAAATAAATTAAAATGATTGAGTTTCATAATAATTGTGGAGAAAATAAACAAACACAAACATCATAGCAAAGTCGGAGGCTCATATAAATGCACATACTTACTCACATATTTCAAAAACACCAGCAGCGTCGTGCCTGCAACCCTTTCAATCTATCCAATTGAATTACTCACGGTTCCTGACGATGGAATTTTAATTGTAATTGTATTCTTTGCTCAGTTTTTAGCTGTGTTGTATTTCAAAGCCAAGCTGAGCCATGTGTCAAAAAGTCGCTCCGTTATGCGTCTGGACGGAAAATCACAACACAGAATTGTTTTCAGATTTGTTACAAAGGAGGGTTTGATGTGGTATGGCTGCTTCCTGTGCCACATAACATGAAGGACACTGAAGAATAAAATAAACAGAGACAGCAGTCTTTACATTACTCCAACATACCGCTCCTGTGGAATCATGGGAACTGTCATGATGAGAATGGCTGGTAGGAGATGGGGGATGGCAGAGTGTTGAATCTAATTAAAGTATTAGCCTCCAATTCCTCTCTGATCTTCTAAACATGTTTATCTAAAATTGAACTTGTAAACCCTCTAAACCCCCTCTTTCGCTCCCTGTCTTTTCCATTTCTCTCTCTTCTTATTCTTGTCCCATCGGCTCTGAGATTTCCAGCGGATTGCTGGAGGTGAGGTCCTAAGAGATCACCTTTTGTGTGGATGAACTAATCATTTTTCCCTGTCCATTCCTTCTCAAAGTTGATCCTTGAACCTGAAATGGATGCACAGGACAAGATTGTGTCTGTGTGAGCTTGTGTGTGTGTGTGTGTGTGTGTGTGTTATGATAATAATTCTTCAAATCCTCAAAGCAACTATTCTGCCAAAAAGATTAATTCAAAACGGTCAAAATCTTAAAATGACGCAGATCATAGTTCGGGAAATATCAGCTCATTTGCACAAGAAACATGAATAATGTCAGTCTACCGTCTTATTTTCTTAATTGGACCTCATAACATATTGATGATTGTATTATTCATTTTCTATTGACAATGGTGCGAAGTAAAAGGCATAAGTGTCTCATTTGGGAACACTTTGTTCCCGTAGGAGCAACAACGTGCTCAGTAATTTCCATTGCAACGCGCCTCTTGGATTATGAGATACATGTTGGAAACTTCACGAGGATAGCTCATTATGGGAGAGTTAGTCCTCTGGGGAGTACAAATATGTTTCATTTCAGGGCTGATTGTTACTAGATCATTGTTATCTCTTGCGAACAAGTGGAATATTGTATTCAGATTCTGGCACTAGGGAAGGGTTCCCTCGAGGACCATATCTGAATCAAATATCATGAAAATCCAGCAATTTCTTTGCTGATCCCTTGGTAAAAAGTTAAAACTGGTACACATTAATAATATCCTTTTGCAATATCAAAACTTCTTTTTATCTCACCTTGGTACTGGGCGCTGAAACCTCTCAACTTGTGGTTGCCATCAGAGGTGAAGTGAAGCCGAAGCCAATTCTTGCTGCTAATGATGGGTGAGGGAAGGTTGGGGCCAGTGAACCTGTAGACACAGAAACGTAGAGAAGAGTGCGTTTGATTATTTTTTTTACCATTTTTTTAACATTTTACCACGTGACTGTTTTAATAACCAAATGTGAAAGCAGCAGATTGCAGCATTTAGCATATCCTGTACACTCGTAAATGTATTTAAGATTAAAGTCCAGGCATGTACCAGTGTAATCTCTAGCATCAGTCGAAGCACTCAGATGACGGCTCCATAGGTGGAGTCAGTGTGTACCTAATGAAAGTTAACTTCATATAACAGCTTTATTAATAAATGATAAGCATGATACGGTTGGTGATTATAGTATGCTATTAATCGTTTATCAGACCGAAGATAATTGCTGCCCTGCCGAAAAGCACACCATCTCTGTTTAGCTGGCAAGCATGGTCGAGATAATTTGGCTTATCGTTGGTGCAATCCTAGCAGATATATGCGTCATAGCTGAACATTTGAGGGCCACCTTTGCCGTGTGCCATGTGATTAACTCCGGTATCAGAAGATTAATTGGCTATTGGCTTGTCCTGCTCCAAATTATTGTTATTATATTAGCCTACAAAATATTAGCCTGTTTGACCGATATCTTTTGATTGACCTGAGTCTGTTTTGGGATAATCTTACTGTCATATTATCGATTGAATTATATGTTTGTTATTTTGTTTGGTTGGTCTAACGGACACCATAAGCCAGGAGTAAAAACACTTTACTGTGTTGGAATATCCTGCTGTATGACTAACTGTAACTCTTTCAATCAATCAATGTCCATTGTAAGAAAGGATCATGCTTGCTCAAGCTTATGTTTTGTGCAGTAAAGTTATTATGTAATCCATCAGATTTCCAATAAAGTCAAGCCCAACGGCAGACTATACATTACAGAGGCTGGCAGAACCTGACAGTCTTCCCGGTAATTGTCTTGTTTGTTTATAGTAATTCTACTAAATGTTTCATAATTATTGTGGCCTTCACTTATGTAAAGATGTTACACCTCAAAAGATCTATTTAAGGGAAGGTCTGGTACTAAAGGGAAACTATAATGTTAACGACTCTTAACCAAACTGTGGCCTAATAAAACAATGGGAGAGGAAAATAAATCAGCATTGGCATTTGCAAAGAAAGGACAGTCCTTTTACTGCTTTGACAACAATACTGAGTTATACTTCACACACACTTATAGGGCATCCTGATCTGTATGCTAATGAGGTATGTTGCTTACCAGGCACTTCTTCAGTTGTTAAAGCCAAAGTCATTTGGGAACACATAATCTTTTATCTTGAGACGCACTAACACAATCTCACTCACACACATACAGTACATGCTCCCATATGCTCAGGCACACGTTCCCACAAGTGCGTGCATTAATTCCAATTGCCCCTCTGTAAATTGCATTTCCCCGACTGTGTCCACCTCATCTCCCCAGCCTACATATCCGCTCCACTCTATGGAGTAGATTTTTAGTGAGATACACCTCCGACCAGCTCTCATTAAGGGGAAAAAAACTGACAGGAAAAAAGCAAAGAGCAAGCGAAGAGAAAATGTGATCAAACAACGTAATTAATCTGAGAAATAGAATGGAAAGAGACATATTTCGCAAGCTAATAATTATTCACTTTGGATGCAAACAATTTTTTTGTGTACTGATGCCTCAGATACAAAATAATTAAACTGCTCCAACCAAATAGACAGGGATCTACTATGGGGAGGTACTTCCAGTCCAGTGAGGGTATTTGGTTGAGATATGTGACTGACTACTCGGTAAAGCTCTCTTAGGATCATTTAAAAACAGGTGGGTGTCTGGATGTAGACATGATTAGCTTTGATTTGGAGGAAAACAGCACTACGTGTTTACAGGGGAAACTCTTGCTGCAGTAGGGCCTCAGATTCAGTCGCTCAGCTTAAGCTAAACACAAGCTCAACTGAAGGACTGGAGGTAGAGACAGAAAGAGTGGAGAAGAGTCTTGAAAAGAGTTTTGGGCAACAGGCCGGACAAATTGCAACAGAGTATCGAGACAATGATTAAATGAAAAAGAGAGATGGCATATCAAAATGTCAGTGATTTGGCTTTTTCAGCCACACTGCACGCAGACAGCAGGAAGACGGAGCAGAGTGCAGACAAGAGAATATGCCACTGATGAAACTGTGTTTCTCCGGTCTCCCATGGCTGCTTTAGAATGTGTCAACGAACTCAACCCATTGAAGCAAGCTTCACTAATCAAACAGTGATGTTCAAGTGACAAAATGTTAAGGTCAGCATCAGGAGCCCGGTTTGAGTTAAACCTGTGTCCTGACCAGGCGAAGGAGCTCCTTTTAATACTTAGTGTCTTGATGAAAAGCAGAGAAGCCTTGGTGAAAAGTGTGGGTGTTTAGTGTGTATGCAAGGTATGTGTATGTAAAAGTGTTGATCACAGTGTGTGGTCAGGTTACATTATCAATGTTGAATTCTTGATTCAACAAAAGACTTGATTGTCCATTTCCTTCACTGAACGTTCCACAACTCCCCCTGACTTAAAGCTTGACCCTCCATCTAAATCACACTGAATGGGAAAACTATATCAACATCACACAACAATTGAATCACACACACACTCAGTCTTTACAGGCCCACCATCTTCTTTTTTCTATACATGGGCATAATTAAGTTACATTTCTGATGAGATTATTATTTGTTCCTTCATTTCAGTGCAGCCAGGGGGGGGGCTGCATGGCATAATGAAAATCAGGCGGAAATGTAAAGCCGTGTTGTAAAACGCTGGCCTTGATTGACGACGGCAAGTGCAGGATTGATAAAGAGAAACGGCATGCCTCAGGAGATGTTTCATCACTTTAAAATGAAGTATTGAGGGGGGGTCATGTAGTGTCTGGCACATGTGCATTTGGCGTGGTGCTACTGGGATGGAGAGCGCCAGAATCATCTCTGGCTCTAAGTACATCGCTGGGTCCTGAGACAGCTCAAAATCCTGGGCACTAAATCTCACACCAATAAATTACAGTATGATCCACACAGCCCACATGCACATAAAAAAGGCCTCAAAATACCAGAGCCAAGATTTGAAAGCAAAAATCCCTGTTGGAGTTACGCTTGTTTTCACCATGGGTACAAATAAAAATGTCCCTTTGAATTAAAGGCCAATATGAGCTGGAATCAACTTTCATTAACACTCTACTGGCAAGCTACAGACTGACTTAAGGTTGTGATAAACTGCAGCAATGGCAGAGGATAAGGAACTGATGTGTATGCTATGAAGGATTAGGGGATTAATAAATGTAGGATGAGGTACAAACGGACCACCATAAATATCACTTTGACCTAGTGTCACCTCTGCCTTTCCCCCATTTCACTTTGCGCTCCTTCTTTTGCTGAAAACATTGAAGTTTTAGGGTGAACTTGAACATGATGGAGCAACAGAAAAAGTCCTGAGCTGGCTGATGGAGGTCTCCTGAAGGGTATCGTGGGCACCTCTATAGTTCCTTTGTCACCTCACCCTATCGCACTCGCTCTGTCTGGCTGACCGTATTAGATTTTATGCGGAATTGTCTTGAGAGTGCAGTGCCAAATCAGTTTCCATTTCCAGGCCCCAAAGCTCTCAGTCTGAGTCAGACTTGTGTTGATTGTCCAAGAAAAGTATTTTGGGCACGGCAAGGTGAAAGAGGCGGCCAGCGGTGTTCTTGAGGGGACAGAGCTGTGAACCACACATCGGCACACGGAGCTTTTTGGGAAACAGCTAGGTTCTGATGCAGCTCTTCGAAGTCAGATATGCAAATCCTTGTTGCATAGACTTGTCTTTCCTTGACATGCTAGGATTGAGAGTCTTAGGATTACACAAGACCAGTCAGAATACATTTACGCAACACTAGCATGGAGATACTTTCCATACTGATGAGATGTGACTCATTAAATTGTTAATGCCTTTCAGGATTCTGAACAAAGGTCGTCGTCATCACGCAATTCAGCAACCCCCTTCCCAGTGGAATGGGTCTTTTTTTTTTTTTCTGCTTTATATTCATCGTTTCATGTCATCTGTTTTCTGTTCAAGGGGCGAAGGTGTCAAATTACCCCATGCATAATCAGTGATGGGCGGAGTGTAGGTGTCAAAGGTGACTGGCTCCACATTAGGATCAAACGCTTGAAATCACCGCGTAGCGAATTAATTCATTGTGATGTAGTATCAGATGACCACATATGCGTTCATGTGTGGGTGCTTGCATGCATGGGGTGGGTGAGTTCTGGACGGAGAACGTCCCTATTAATTGCAGCTACTTAGGTAGATCAATCAGAGCTCTGCTCAGTATGCAGGTCCTGGTGCTTACAGCAGAGCGGGGGTCACAGTGACTTTAAAGCCAAAACTTTCAGCATTTTAATGAGGCTATGTGAATTATAGCACGGGCCAGTCTATCCAGATGTGCATGCAGGCTCACAAACCCACACAAGCAAACAGTCACAGTTTCAAACAAGTACGCAAATATCAATAAATTCACTCTCGCTCTAACTCTCTGTGATACTCCCTAAATAACACAAACACACTATCACTCTCTCTCTCTGTCTCTCTCTCTCTCTCACACACACACACACACACACACACACACACACACACACACACACACACACACACACACACACACACACCACATCCTTCTGGGGTAAAACCAATCAGTGTGGAAGACCCTTAAGTCCAGAAAGGCAGTATTAAAGCCCTGGCAGCGGAGTTGTATGTGTGACCTTCAGATGTAACCAAGACCAGACATACACAAGGGATTTAAATGAACCACCAGAGCCCCCCCCCCAGCTCCAAATAACAGAGTACCCTCAACTATGGTCATTCATTTCTTCAAACAGCAACCACCCAGGCATTAAAAGCCATCAACCTATTACTAAGGCCAAAGTACTACGAGAGGCTGCCAGGGCAGTTATGTCTCGTGGGTCTGTGCACAAAAAGAAAGGCCTTGCAGAGGTGGTTGAAACCTCCACTGGCCAAGCCAGTAAAACTGCAGACCCATCAGGGCCAGGATGCTTACTTTTCTCTTGGACTTCCTGGTCCAACAGAGCCAACATGTCTGTTCCTCATCCTCTCTCAGCCCTCATGTATTATTCATGGTGAAGACCTCTGGCCCCATCAGAAAGCCTTGTTAAATCTTCTGAGGGATTCCTTTCTTCCTCTTCCCACAACTCATTTTCTGCCCTCACAGAACACATAATGTAGACACTGATTGAAAGAAATTTCCTTTCGGGAAGAACAACAAACCGGCCTTCATCTTCCCCTTATTCTTACATTTCTTCAAGCCTATCTTAAAGCTTCCTGCAAATGCACTTTGGTGAGTCATTTTAAAAATAGTGTAAATAAAGTAGATGGTGAAACCCACCTCATGCTTGGGGATTACTCTGTGACTGCCATTTGACCCTCCCATGATCCTGGCATTCACAACCAATCATCATACACACATTTCCTCCTCAATCCCAACTGAGTTCTCTTCATCAAAGTGAGGAAAATGTAGTTTTTCCTTCATCAAAGAGTAATGTATAGTAGGACACACCGGCACAAATCTGTCAGCGTGATAAGCATCATTTAGGTCATGGTTATGATCTGTCACATTAACTGAGGGCTGTGTGTAGTGAAAGACTGTCTGGTTAATATAGGTTTAAGGTAAGTCAACAACAGTTTTGGATTGATGAAGAGTTCATTTCTATGGTGAAATTGGATTGCAATAACGAAAACCTTTTTCAGAGGTAGAATTTACCAAAATAAAGCTCTTAGAAGCGACCGTGATCAACTTAAGACCGAACACTGGTTTGGAGCTGGCTTCAAAGGCTTAATATCTATTTAAAAAAAGAAAAACTAAACTTTACCCAGAACTCAAACTAATGCCTTGCATGGTACCTGTATTTTGTTTTGCTTTGGTGGTATTCAGTTAAAATATGTGAGAACACTCGCGTATAAAACACATTGTTTATGACAAAGAATTAAAAAAATACATTCTCCAAAATAAGTTACCCAAAGCGGGTGACCCAAATAATTCATACACCATTCCAACTGCTTCTTGTGCCATGCACTTTCCACTGCTTAACCCTGGTCCAACCAAAAATATTCAACATTATGGGACAGATTGGGGTCCCAAGGGAAACAACTGTCATAGCAAAATGTTAACATATATTTTCTCAAAACAGTATTATTGATGTAATCATTGTCATCTTTGAAAAGTCATGATTACGCTCATGAAAAACTCGAGATATGAAGAAAAAAAGAGTATACCCCTCGGGTCAATGAGTACCCCAGTTGGTAGTATTAAGGTGAAAGTTACTTTCTGAGATATTCTGAAAACAGCCAAAACGGCACAAAGACAAGCAGATGAAATGGGACAGAAACATAAATTAAAGCAGCTCAATTCATGGAAGTAAAGAATTCAGTGGCACTCGTTCTGCAATTGATTCCAGCGTCAGTGTGATTCATTAGTCTTCTTAAAAAAGTCAAGTTAGATGTAGGCAAAGTCACGGAGAGCAAAGCAATAGGACTAAACTGCTATTGAATGGACTGTGGAACAATGCTGATGAGGAAACCATACGGAGCCTAATGGCTTAGATTATTATTGCCTTCAACAAAATGACCTACACAGGCACAAATGACTCGTTTGACTAAGACGAAGACAAAAATACAAACAATGTCCAACCAGTGGCTGTTCGCGCCATTTCTCCCCTTCTGTTTGATTTCTCTCAAACACAGCCTACATGACCCTTCGCTATCATCACCGAGCAAGGTTGTGGAACACACGGTCACGCCCTAAAACACAAACACATGTGACATACACGGCATCAATCACATCATGCAAGTGAAAAAAAGAATATGCGCGCACTTCGCAAAGGGTGTAATCGCCTGCCGGCGGTATTGGATCTGTGGTTAACGGGAGAGGTACTGATGAGTTTCCAAGGTCACTCTTAAAAGCGGCAGCGATAATTGAGCCTTCCTTGTGGATTTATCAAACACAATAATAAACAAATGCCTATGATATCCTAGGGCCGTCTGCAAGGGCATCTTCCTTATCTTTTACAGGAGGTTTGAGGAGATATACTGTACACGGAGAACATTTATTCAACAAATCGTGCCCTCGGTCAAAACGCACAGCGACTGCATTTAGTAGGTACGCTTCCAAAATAGTACTTCCCACTACCATCAAAGCTCACTGAATGATTCTGACACCAGCACTTCCAATGTTCAACTAGTTATATTTCTCTCCCACCAGGATGCGTGCTCTACAACTGTTCAGAAGCAAATGGCTTTTGTTAAACATCAAAGAATAGGCTAAAATTACTCACAGAACCAGAGCCAATGTCTGCAATACAAGCACTGCAAACTGAAGCATCAGTGATACTGCTTTGAATGCTTCCTCCAAAGAAGCCCAAATCAACTATATATATTGCAACAATGACTTGATTTCCCTCAAAAGCAAAAGCTGGCCTGGTTCTGTCCAAAGGTAACACATTCTGCCAACCCAGCACCTCTTCAAATAACACAATTACATTCAGTTTGACTAATCCTTAAAGAACCAAAGTGTGACAAAGGGTGGTGCTGGAGGCGTCCTGCTGGTTGCCTAGCAACAGCATGCTGGCAACAAGACTAACCTCCTGTAAAACCGCAACTTTGTTTTTTGTATGTACGAGATATACAAAAATGATACAACATGTTAATTAGTAAGCTTCACAAGTGACTGTAGGATGATTTTGTTACCTCTGAGCCAGGTTAAGAGGTTGTTTCCCAGTTTCCCTTCGTGCTGTAGCTTTAAATGTACCTTGCAGACATGAGTGGTATTGGCTTTCTCATCTAATTCTTGGCAAGGAAGCAAATTAGTGTACTTCCCAAACTCCAACTTTAAAGCAAATGTGGACATCTTAATCTCTTACCACTCCTGTTAAATTAGACTAAAACTCCCTAATGGGTTGCATCAATATAATCACAAGAATCGTAGTTTTCCAAACCTAATTTGCATGAGCAACCACTTAAAGATACCCGCTGTGTACATGGCATTGTTTTGTACTTAACACAGTGTTACGGGATTTTTAATATTGTATTAATATATATTTGCAATCTAAGCAAGTAAAACCATCAAAGCCTGCAGCTGTTTTCGTTTTGTTGTAATAATATTAAGAAATGCAGATTCAATATCAGTCAGGTTAAGGAGGACATCTATGCTTCACTGGACAATTTCTGTCTCTCCCTCTATTTCCATGTCTCTCTCTGCCCCCCTATGGTTTGTGTGTATGAGCTGTTAGTTTTTCAGAGTGAGTCTGAGATGACGCAGTATGCGAGCAGACAGGTGAAACCATGCTAATGATATTGAACCTGGCAACACTGTCAAATCCCCCAAACACAGCCGGCACATTGTATTCCCTTGATACGAGAGCAATCCTGAAATAACTCAATTGTTATGCTACGAGAGAAGCATCTATGGGTGTTTGCATGCATCTTGGTTTGTATTTACTTGTGAACTGTGTGTGACTGCATGTCCATAGACAGTATGCAGGGTTTCTGCCAGAAAAGTTGTGTTTGTCGGTGGCAAGGATCTTTTAAACAGCGACAGACTGATGACAGCATTAATGTAGGGACCTATAGTTTCTGTGATGACAGCTACTGACAGTGTTTCTAGGTTGATAACGTTAGCTTGGACTAGTTGGAAGCATGAGGGGGAAACTAAATGACCTCAGACCTGGTGTTTCCTATAGCGCTTTCACATTTTAACCAACAAATGTCACTGGTTACCTTTCCAACCATTGCATCAATGTTTCCGACCGAGCCGCCCCACTGTAACTCAAAAAATGACTCAATGCTTAAGCCTGGCGGGGGCTTCATGTCTTTTTGCACTAATTATAGAATTTTAACAAGTTTTCACTTGTATTGAAAACTTGCAAAATATAACCCTAATTATTTTACAATTACTTACCTCAAATGGCTACTGTTGGCAAAACATATACAGTGTATCATTTTTAAAATTATTTTTGAGGTTGGTATGGTCATTAAACACATGCATGATTTAACAGGAGCCCATTACAGCAACTTACTGGCATTCATAAAACTAAATGGCTTATAAACCTCTGTTGCTGTACAATCTGCCCCTGTGCACTTTTTATAATGAAGGCACTGAATAGTGCAGAGTCAGAATTTTCCCTTTTAAACAATAAGCCCCAAGGCTCCCTCGTATTAAAGGGTAGTACAGTACATAAAGGTCGACATAAAGTATAAAGTAAACTAATTAACTACGAGTGGGAAAAATATACAAAGTAATAACGATCATTAAAATCCAAATCCAATCCAGCAATTAAAACGTTTATTTTGAAAGACTATACGTCTATAACTATATATAACAAGTTATTATTTCATTTGACCTCTTTTTCTCAACACCAGACACAAATCCTCACACAACAGCCGGCTTGAATCAGTAGAGAACGAGTGGGAGAAAATAGACTTGAATTCATGGGCTATTATTTATACATTTCACATTTACTCTAAATCAACCAGTCCAATATACAACTACTATTTTAGCTCTTACATCAACTGCAATGGTCTCCTCATATTTTACTAGGTAGTTATCTGTGCTTCCTTACTCAAAATCCCACTGCACTGCAGTTTCTGTTATCTTTTTAGTTGGACGCTGAAAAGGCTGCCTGAACAGAAATGAATAACACTAAAACTCTGTGTTGTGCCAGCGCTAAGTTCTCAATAACACCAACATGGACAAAATAACATTTAAGTCTATGTATGGTGTTTACACCTGTTCCAGGATCCAAAAGCTCCCCTTGATCCAAGGCAGGTAGTGTAGAGTAACTGAAGTTGCAATTATGCAGATCAGGCGGTGCAGTGTAGTTTTTGAATGTTTTTTTGGCAAGTAGCGTGCGTGCATTGTACACCAGATTAGGTTAAACATGTAGCAATATGCTCATACTTCATACCCACATAAGGATAAGAAGTTCAGCTAAAAGCTCATGATAACCATTATTACCAAAACAAAACACAATTCAAACACTATGCAACTAAATGAGCACACTGCAAAAACCCAGAATCCAGCAAAATAAGTCTCATCACTCTTTGACCAAAACTCACTGAACTAGAAGCCAAAAAAGAGAAAACATAAATCTCACTCTATACATCTGTAACCATATCAAAAATGTAGTTTGAGGGAATAGCACTGATGCTAATGACTACTCCAATGTCTCTGGATAATTGTTGAGTGGTGACAACATTACTTGAAGTCATGAAATGCAAAGTCAGGCAGTCTCTGACAATGTCACTGGCCCGGAAATGCTCAGGAGAGATTTCCTAAGGATCACATGCAATCATCAATATTTTCTCTGCATACATTTTTCCTGTTCTTCGCATTCTTGGTAAGAAATTAGTGACATTAGTTGTTGAAGAGCACTCGCATTATTGGTACCCAACATGGCAAAGACAGCAATCCTTCTCAGCCTCTTTTCCCGTTTGTGCTGTGTTATTCCAGTAACAGTCACCAAATCTACAAAATGAGTTGATCACACTCGTTTCTGTTATAGGTTTGTGCTTGCAATTGTGCATGCAGATAGTTTTATTAAAAAAACTTGTCTTGTAGTTACACACACTGGCTGCATATACAGAAACCCTTTTCCTCGTATGAAATAACCACTCAACTAACTCCTTTGCAAATCCTTGTTTTGGGCTGGATCCCACTAAGGAAATGAGCCAAGAGACAGAATACAGTTAGGTGTCAAAGCCAAGATCTGTGAAGTAAAAGCCATCTACATTAGGATATTTACTCAACACAGTCATGACATGACGACAAATAACAAATCTCAATGTTAGTCTATATTGATCACCTAGCAAAGCTACAATGCCTGAAAATGAATGAGCACATTTCTCTGGCCTTGAGGCACCATTCCAAACTGTGCTCATAAAAGTCAACTCTTTATGTGATGGTCTTTCAGATGGAAAATCTATGCATTAATGACTTCAGTTTTGATGACAGCATGATGCCAAAAGTCACTAAAGGTTAAATTACCTTGAGGTGAAGAGGAAGTAAAAGCGATTTTCCCATTCAGATTGTTAAGCAACATGTTTGGCTGCCTCCTGCATTTGGTAATGAGCCACTCGGACGAGCTGGCAAAAGACAGAGGATGAACCCGAGATAGACATCTGGTGTCCCAGTTGGTCCCTTCTCATCTCACACAGACTCCTCTGTCCCTCGTGGCATTGCTTACTCAACATCTGTCCATGTAACAGTGCATTTTGTCTTTCTCCATGTTCCTATGAAGAAGATAACTTCAGTTTGTTTGTTAGGATTTTTCTGATCACGTAACATCTCACTAAGGATGTGAGAATAGATTACATTTTCATGATAGGGGAATGGCAGATATGGGAGTAAGATGGCTCCATCGTGGAAGGTAGAAACAGGCAAGAGATGAGTAACTGAGTACTTAAAGGGAATCAGTCATCCAGGCACCGAGAACTGCCAAAACGTAACCACAGCCACTATTTTCAATTACGCATTGTCCCTCCTGTTGTCCACCCTCAGTAGTTTTTTCCCCAAGAGCTCTGTGTAGTTGTTTTCTTTTAATTAGTTTGAGGTTCGCTGACGATGCCATTTTATTGTGAACCCATTCAAAGATTCTACCTAATGCATGACCTGAAAAGTATGGGATGCAAAAACGATAGAGGAGGCCTTTATCCCACCACTGTGTTCACTGGCTCTTTGTCTGGCTTTCACAGTTCATTTTTTAGAGATTAGCATTTGTTCTCTCTCTTTTGCTATCGCTCCCTGTAATCCCTCCCTCCGTCTAAGTCTGCAGCTGCATGCCTACTTTTGGGACAATATACAATCCAAGTGGAGGCGACATTCAGCATTATCTGCTCCGTCTTTTTCTTTCTCAGACACAAGAACCAGAAGAGAGCAAAGACAATGATGAGAAACAAAAAGGCAGTGAACGGTGTGCCTGCTGTGTCCTACATTTAGGGGCTTTCAACGGTTTAGGGTAAAAAGTACGCACGCTTTCAGACAGTTGGGGGACAGATTGCTTGAATTGGATCAGACAGGTGGCCTAAGAGAAAATGCTAATCCCAAAACCAGATAGCTGGCCCTGCAGAGAGTGAGATGGTGAATTGAAAGTGTTCAAACAACTATTGTGGACTAGCAGGTGACTGAGATGCGAGCTTTGATGACAGCCTCTTAGAGCAGTCGATGGGGATATCTGAAGCTATGATAACTGAGTAAGTCGTACACAGATTCATACCTGAATGCATGCAGGTGTTCTCCCACATTTGGTCTATAAACAAGCATAAACACATACAGATGCACGAAGAGGGATACGTGGATACACAAAGGTCCAGATGTTCAATGAAATGTAGTAAAACAATAATGCATCACGGTGGATTAATTACCATTTTAATATTTAATACACATTGAATATTAAAGCTTATTTAGACAAGAGAAAGTTCAAAGCAACACTGACAGACCCTCCCATCAGGCTTTGCTCCAAAGCCACACCCACAAAATGATCTGAATTAACATTAAGCTAGCAGCTTGTGGAGGACTCTGGTGACACGCAATGAGTGCATGGGCAGAGCATTGGATTTGTTTGCAGTTGGGAAGTAACACAAATTTCAGCAAATATAACAAAATGATGAATACCCACTCTGACGTCTGACATCAGCTCAATTTGGGCTTGTGGGTGTTTTTTGGTCGCAATCTGTGATCGTCCTTCCAAATGACACACTAAACTACAAAACACCAGGTATAATTAAGCCTTTAAGTTATCTGGGCAAAGTGGAAGTGGGCCAAGTTCTCTTCCATTATACAGCAGAAAGCGGAGCGATATTCGCTCTAGCTGATAGAGCCTCATCTCCTCTTCCATTAGCCTTTATTGGTCTTCCAGTTCTAAACCGTTCCAGGGAGATAACATGCGCTCATATAGTCTTTTATGGTTTTATACTTCATTCAGCTTTAGAGGTATTAATCACAGCATTTCATGAGTTTATGCTTTATTTTCTTTTAACGCCCTGCCCAATGTTAACAGAAGGAGAGATTGCAGGTAAATATTAAAGTCATCAATCAGGTAAAGTTCAAAGAGAAAGGGTGGAAAACACCTTGAGGCAGAAGAAAAGAGCTATCGTTTATACATCACCCATGACCGTGAACGATTTGTTGTAAAACCGCCATCCAATTAAAAGATGTCTCTCCATCTGCTTCCTCCTGAGTCAGCGGCGACCTTTACCCTCCTCCCACCTTAGCCATGATACATCCACTGCCTCTGCTCACTTGCAGGTGTGTGTGTTAAGACACAGATGATAAAAATAATCCATTAACTAACTGACTTTACATGAACAAAGTGGAATACAAGATAACGTAACTGTAATACATTATAAACTGTAGATGTGTATGCTTATTAAGTGTGTGTGTGACAGAGCCACAGTTAGTCATACCTGAATGCCATTACTCTATGTCAGTGTTCTCACAGGGGGTGTAAATATGAGAAAGAGTTATGTTGTACAACTAAGCTGTAAAAAGGCATTACTTTCATGTCACAGATATGTGGAACAATAACGGTAAAAGGTTACTGCATGTATACGATTAAGGACTGAGTCGATACTTGCTTTATCAGCTAGTGTGCGCTGTTTTAACTGGTTACACAGCTTTGTGTGAGTTAGCATTAATTGCCTGCAAAGAATTAAGAAGCACAAGCTTTGACTTTGGGTCACTTTGCCTCTCGGCAATATTGTCTGGGTCATGCAATTTGCTTGTTTACACTATCTATATTCACTCCTCTTGTGACAAAAACAAAAATTGCCTTGGGCATAATTGACTTCGACTGCAGCTAAGCTTGGGACAATTTCCAGCCTTGCAGTGATTTACAGGGAAAATGGTGCAATGTCAGCATTTGATTTGTCACTCCTTTTTTGAAAGATGAATTACCCACTCAACCATCAACAGAAACACACTTGACCACACATAAGACATGAGGTATCATTTTGAAAACAGTAAACATACATGGTTTTCGCAAGTAAAAAAAAAAAGTGCATAAAGCAAGAGAGAAAACACTGACTGCATTCTCTGTGCTTGTTTTCGACTTTTTAATAAGGAAAATATGTCCCAGGTTTGGTATGCATGCTGATGCTGATGAAGATGATGATGATAATGATAATTGCAATGCCTTTGTGTATCCATGCATGCTTGTGTATGTGCACTTAACATGTGTCTATGTGTCTACACGATTTCATGCTGCATGCATCTATTTTTAGCCAATCTCAGAGGGAAACATACTGTTCTTTCTCTGTCACTAAAACATGTACACCCTACTGTAGGATATATATATATGCAAATATGGATCCATGGAGGACACAGTGGTTGCAGTATGTGGGCAGACACATCATCCCCATTGTCATTCCCTCAGTGTGTAGATTAATGAAGTCTAAATAGCTCATGTCATTAGGGTGGGTGGCCACTGACTCGTCTACAAAACCCTGGGGATTCTTTCATAATGATATACTTTAGGTCAATATATAGAGATAGAGCAGAGTGTGAAGTCAGGATGCTGACGGCATATAAGTGTTTTTTCTCTGTCCTGTCCCAAAGGACTTGTCAATTCAAAGGAAACATCTGTCAATCCAAGTAAACATTTTAAAAGACTGATTCAAGCATCGCCTGTTCAACCTTGAATTCCATTTCTATGCAGAGGCTGCAAGGCACTGATACAATGACACTCAAAAAGGTATTAACATGCCATCATTTCACAACAGTTACTCAAGTGTCATTAGAGTGGAAATACATAAATCATTCCTTTGACATGTACAGTACTGTATGCATGCGCACACGTACAGTCATTCTTTGACAAAGACCTTGGCCGGGAAGGCACACAAACACACAGACAAACACTGGAGGGTCTAACTATGTTAAATGACTAGTATTAATCACCTTTCTTGGTCTCCGTGGTGATTATGAACGCATTAATCAGCAGCGTGTCTGCCAGATGGAAGTGAGCATGCCAGGCCGATCAAGGGATGGATGAGAAGTGAGGTGCAATAGTGGAGAGAACCACTGGGGGGAATGGAGCTGTCTTTTTTTTCTTTTCTCTGTCATCACAACAAAGTGCATGTCACTCTAAGTGGAAAAGAGAATATGAAAGAGACAATGATGAGTACCATAAGAGCAGCTGTTCATCATTATTCTGAGCAACCCACACCGACCTTCTGTGGCTCTCAGCAACACTTGTGTTTGAACGCTCATGCATCAAGATGCTGCCCACCATCTCTGCGCCAGACGACATGTCCATGCCCTTCTTTTTCCTTGTATACGCAACACATCCAGCTTTTTTCAATCAAAGAACTTGCCAACAAGGGGCGCAACCACACAGTCAGCTCATCATCTGGTACCATTCACAACACAGGGCTCACAGTTAGATTCAGTTACGATACTCATTTATTCTTGGTTAGGTGTAAAACAGTCTTTCCAGTTTCACCATTCTTGGTTTTTATAGGTTTTTTTAAAGTTGCATGACTCCTCCTCCTACGGACAAGAACAGACCTTACTGATGAAAGCTCTGAGTCAAACCTGCCTGTCACACCTCTGTACGCAGTCCGTCCTTCACTCTCCCACGTCTATTTGAAGCTACAAAATCCATTGTTACAGGTCTATTTATGTGTCCAAACACATCGCCATACACACATTTGCTGTGTGTATAGACATGCACAATGTATCCAAAGATGCACACATGTACAGGTACGGTACACTCTCAGGTACAGCTGTAGTTGTTTAAACTGTTGTTTTAGTGACAGCTGTCTGCCTGTCACACTACGCCACTCAACTTTCATTCCAATCACGCAGACCTTTTCATTTCGCAGCAAGCTTTTAAGACATCGCCGCACTCATCTGCTACAACAAACAACGTTATTTTCCCCCCATCAAAAATAGTTCCAAGTGCACAATAATTTGCATTCATTTCAACTTCAAAATTCACATTAATGAAAATGACAGCAGTATCATCCGTTAATTTGCACAAGAGTAGCCTAATGGCAGCACAGTGGTGGCTGACGCTAATTTCTCTCTCATTAATATTGTCACCCCAAGCAGGAAGCACTCAAAAAGGAATCAAATAGGTTGTGTGGGTGGATGTGTCGATGGAGTGGCTTTGACTGGAACTAAATCAGTATTCACTGTATAATTCAGCAAATTAAAAAAAAAAAATATGCATAATAACTATTTTATATATGCTATCTATCCGCTTATACTGTGTGAGTCATTCAAAAGAAACTTGCTGAACTATATATCAAATATCTAGCATTTATAACTTATGTGGCAAAGGAACCAGCATATTTCTACACAGCCTGCATTTGTCTATTGGCGTGTTACTGTTGACAGCCAAAAGGATCGCAAACAGCAAAATCAGGTCAAGAACAAGTATTGCTATTTTTCCTTCAAACTCTTTTATCTCCTGACTTAGAAGAGAGTCACTTTTTTACAACCGGAAGAAGGTTTTGTGTGGAGGCTTTGCAACATGGCTCTAGAAATTAAGCATTGATCAGTAATGATGCAAAGACATGGTATTATATTGTGTCTGCGGGACAGCAATGTATACCAAAGGGTGGCAAAAAAAATAATATCCATGGGTCATTTAAAAAGCAGATCAGAAAACCTTATTTGTAAGAAAAAAAAATTGTATTGTACAATTATAGAAGCAGCGATGAAAACACTGCACCAAAAACCCATGGTAAAGCATACTTGAGTTCCCCCATATCAAGACTACATTATGGAAAAAAAATACATCTTTCATGTATTTGATACCTCTAGGCCATCAGGGCATCAAAGTCTGAGTATGCCTCAGCCTTTCCATGGTGAATGTGATTACAGTCGCTGTGACAGAGACCTTGTGTAAGCTGTCAATCAGCATCAGTCTTTCCCTGACAGACAGAGAGCCTGCAGTAAGACAGTCACAGAGGGTGAAGTACTGTATGTTGCTATCCTGAATGAGAGGGCCATGGTAGAGGCCTGTCTGACTCTGCTATCCTGTAGTGAAAAAGGTCAAAGTCACCAGGGGATATTCAAGAAAAAACAGTGTTAACAATGTGCCTTTGGTAAGTGCAATTCCCACAACTCTTCCTTGGGATACAAAGCAGTTATTGTAGTCCAATAGACAAATTGGTCAAGGAAACATCACTTGAGGGTGACGGTGCAACATCAATATAATGGACTTCAGAAGTTGAAAAGATGAATTATAGTCTATAGATATAAGCGCTACAAAATAAAAGCACTTATATGAGTGGAAAAAAAGCCACAGGACATGGAATGACTTGCTAGTATTATTACGAATAAGCTCATAAGTTTCTTTTTTTTTACATTTTTGGTTAATACTGTGAGGATGCCAAACAAGAATCTGTAAACAGTGTGTATAGAAAAACAATATGGCAATACCCACCTGTTTGTTTGAGCAAAGCTAATCAAAGGAAGAAAGAAAATCACTTAGCGAATCACGAGTCTTCACACCGTCTAAACAACGACTGATGTATTACTGAGTATTACCCAATGCACACAATTACCCACCACTGACAGGTGCTGTTATTTTAACAGCAGGGCTTTTGTTTGTGCATTTACATTTACGTACATTTCTACATTTGTACATATGCAAATGTTTGGTGTGGGTCCTACGCACTGTTCTAGAAATGAAATCCCTTTATATGAAATGCATGAATGTACAAGTTCTGTGTTTCTTCCTCCACCCTTTCTTTGCTCATAAATAAAGCTCAATAACAACAAACAATCCCTATGGACTCAATTAGATACAGTTAAATAAATGATGTGACTTTAATGCCCTGCCCATGAGCACCCAAATATCTTCCAACCAAAAATATATTTATTGTGTGTGTGTGTGTGGGTGTGTGCAGGGGTACATGCGTTTGTGTGTGACTTTATGTTCACACTTCCTCTGTCTTGGGATCTGCCATGGAGCTCCCTGAGCAGCAGTGTGTGCTTGATAATTAGAGAACACACGCCTGGTTGGCTCGGGGAGGGCTGCTGCCTCAGGGAAGGGTGAATGCTATGAGTGACTATCAACCACTACCCGTATCCAGCGACAACTTAAAGAGATCCAAGTTTTGGGGAATTGAGTATTGTCAGGCTAACCTCTGCGATAGCTGCAGGTTCAATGTGATAACCAGAAAACACACAGGATATAGAGCAGTAAGGACCAAGTGAAACAGTTACAACCTCTGAGCAAACATGCATTAAACAAGCAACAGCTGACCTGGTTTTGACCAACTATCATAATGGTTAACCCAACGAGGGTAATGTCAAGTCAAACAATTGAGCGACTGAATTTAAGTCGTCACAATGCTCTATATGTATTACACCAATCTGTCTGAGATCAAGCAAAAATCTGCATGTTCTCAACGCTTCAAAAAGAAACCCTTATTGTCAGTCTAAATCTAAAATGCAACAGTTAATTGGTCCTTGTTGATCAACTCGTTTGGCCAAACGCTATGCTGATTTCAGGTATGAACATTACCCACGGGAAGTAATGTTGTAATCATGTAATCATGTCTGTGTACCTTTTCAACTTTCATTTCTTGAGTATTTAAATAACATTTAACAGTCAAGGCATATATTGTTTGTCTTTCCAACAATAATGATCAGATTTCCCCATGGGATAATTAATGTTTCATCTACTCTAAGCCAGTTTAATTCTGACAAGTAACATCAATTGCTTGGCTCTGGGGAGTAATGAACATGTAGTGTTTATATTCCGCTGTATACTCTACAAGACCAAGTCGTTTTTTTTAAATGTTAATAATTAATATGCCTCTGCTTTGAATCGGCTCGCAGTACACAAAGGTTAGGGCTCATCGGGGGACTCGGCTAAGGTAAGATAGTAAAACAAAAGTTAACCAAACACATTGTCCAATTCTCAGTTGCCGAGGAATAAAGGGAGGAAAATCAATTTGATCTGGCAGCCATAGTAGACAGGGTAAAGCAATAAATGCAATGTAGCTAGACAAATACTATCTACCATTGTCTGGTCTGAATACCATGTGCGATATTAATTCACGTCCTCTCTAACCAGTCCCCTTGTTTCTGCAGTATATCAGTTCGACTGACAGACAGAGGCCTGTGGTCTGTAATCCTGCACATCTCTTACTCAGCCTTATTCCATGTCCTCCCTTCACCCCGTCCATATTGGTGCCAGTGTTTGCTGTCCTGTGTCTCTGCTCCACTGCCGTTTCCCTCTTCTATCCTTGCACCTTTGATGTCAGGACCACAGCTAAAGCCTGAACTAATCTGCTGTGGGGCTTCCTGAGCCCTAAACCAGGCCAAGGGTTGGAACCAAGAACATGGCACGGGGACAAAAGAAAGACCGAATGACTAGACTGAGAGAAATCATGCTCTCATTTGTTTTAAACATATTGTAATAGAAATTCAATTTCACTTTTAGATAAATAATACAGTTAAAAAATAAAGTAAAAAATGTATTGATCTGTATATTGTGTATTTCAAATGGCAAAGAACGCAGTAGCCAATAAACCAGAGAGAGCTGTATGGCAGTATGTAAAGTGTAAGCCACAATCCATACCGTTTTTAGAAGTACTAATGAGGGGGTGGATAGAATAGAAGGGCTTACGGTAGTCCAATTAATGATCCTGGAGGATGAGTCTGCTGTCGGGGGAACATTGTTATGAAGGACGGAGACAAGATGAAAAACCACCATGAGGATGCTATCTGCTGTAATGAACTGGGAAATGAGAGAACTGAAGGAAGGAAGTGCAAAGAAATAGCGTCAGCACACTGCATGAAAAAGGAAGCTACAAAGGAACTAAATGTATAAGCTTTAGTTTAGCCTATAGCCAACCCTCCCATCCCCTCCCCATGGCATCCACACCAAGAGAAGAAAAGGCAGAATAATCCCTGAGCAACACTATTCATCTGTCTTGCTCTGATGGTACTATTTATAGCACATTAAAGGGCTAAAACCGCCTTTTTTCACCTCTGACACAAAACATTAAAAACCCTGCAAAGTTAAAGCTCTACTAAGAGGATCAAGTGTGTAAGCAACAGAAACTCAAACAAGAAAGGGCAAAAAAGAGAAAGATGGAAGGCATCTCTCTGAGTTAAGGGTTATCCAGAAATATATTCTTCAAATAAAATGTTCTGCTTGATCGGTGAAGGCACCTTTAAGTTCAGATTTCATTTTAATTTACACTGCAAAGATAATTCATTACCATATACAGGAAGCTAAGTTTAAAGGAGCACCAACAATACTTAATGCTGACCCAGTAATTTCACAACAGCACGTTTTATTAACCACAAAAATCATCCAATAATATTTCAAATAGATATCCTTATCCCACATGCAATACACTGTGCATCTGTTGCAGATAGATCCAGATAGAATGCTGTAGATGCCATAATAAAGATAAGATAAGAAAGGGCAACATTTAACTTGAGAACAGCAGCACAGAATCAAAGTGAAATATGACAGCGACTAGATCTGGTTGTTTTCATTTTCATCAATGTGCCCCTTGATATTCACACCTACATGGGGCGGGGGAGAAGAGTAATGTGTTGAGAACCCAACAGGTCCAACATCTGACTCCAAACTCAGAGTCAAACACAATAATACGCTACTAACCTGCACACATACAAACCAATAGATCCAACAAAGTACCCCATTATGCAGTATTCAGCACAGCAAAATGATGTGGCATGACAGAACAGTGTGGACAAGGGAGAGGATAAACCTCACCGCAGGGCACAGTTTGGACCCAGGGCTGCAAAATATGACCACTCTGCTTCCCCTACCATACTAACCAAGTACACAATCTAATGTAATACCCGTTTTCGTATATATTGAGGCATATCTACAAAACAGCAAAAGGCAACGCTGCATGTTTGTACAGTACATGTATTTTTGTATCACGCTACTATATAGTCTCCAAAACTGGCCTCGTGTCAAAGGATCAGCTTCCTCGCTGATCTCAATCATCCATGCAAAGAGCGCACTAATTAGCCATGCTAAGTCAAATCACGCTGTTTTTTTTCATGGTTCACAGGCCACAGCACCCCCGTAATCCTCCGTTATCACACAGTTGGGGAGGATAGCGGAGCTAATAACACTGTGATATTAGCAACACTGATCTGCCAGTGATAGAGCCAGGCAGCGCAAGCTAATTCTGCCTGCATGAGCCCCAGACCAGACAAATCCCTTTTTTAATTATTTTTTTCCCCCCTTGCCCATCCCTCTTCTCAATGTTCTCTAATCGGACCATCTAATTAAAAAAAGCACGAAGAGTGGCAAGCAGGCAGCCTCAGTGTCGAACAAAGACATGACGAGGTTCACATGTTGGTAGAGGATGAGACTGATAACCTGTGCTACAAGGTACATGGAAATTACCTGCATTTGTAGTGTGCTGGTGTGCCCCAACACTCATTTCAACATTTAAATGTCAACACCTTGCAACTCCAATAGACCAACTGTAGATTAACCTTCGCATTTTAGAATAATTACAAGAAACCAATGATTTGTTAAAAGCACATTTGTTGCAAAGTCCTGTTATCAGGGACGTATATGTTAGAGCCTTGTCAAGATAAAACTTTGTGTTGGTCTCTGTCTTTGCTCGTGTCTCATTCTCTCTGTGGGGAAAGCGAGATTAAGAAAGATTGCAGTGCTGTGGGATCAATATAATGCTAACACCTCTCTGGCACTCTCCAAAAATCTCTACCACGCAAAAGCCCACTTACAGAAGGAGTCTAATGGATCAAATAAACACTGTATCATTTTAGCTTTGACTTAACCTCTGATGAAGCAACAGCCTTGTCTGCAATGAGTATAAGTATTCAAAAAAGACAAATATGACTCAACTTCTAAGCCACAAAAAGAATCGTCATAATATAAGAACTGCTAATAACGTAATAAAAATGCAATAAAAAATCTATTTAATAGCCTAATAAATAATGTATTCACTTTTTTTTTACCTACAATTTAATACGTTATTACATTTTATGGTTTGTGGCATTTTATTCATGACAAAATTTAATAATGTTAAGAATCAAAGTGAAATATGAGAGTGGATAGGTCTGGTCAGTTTTATTTTATATATACACACACACACATACATGTGTGTGTATATATATATATATATATATATATATATATATACATATCACATAATATGATAGTAAGTATAAAAACCTGCCTGCTGCCAGAAATAGAGTCATAATGTATTAACTAGTGTTTGTATGATAATTCTACAGAGTCTACAGAGCTTTTTACGGTGAAGGCCTACATTGCCTGTCATCCTTTGCCGCCCCACGTTTATTGATGCAGTCGAGAGGAGTTTTTATGGAGGCACGCTGCTGTGCGGCCTGTAATTGCCGGTCAAAGCACGCTCACCAGAGTTCATAAAGGTTCCTCTGTAAATATATTCAGGTTGGCCTACTGTCACCCCATACAAAAAGAAAGACAGCTTCTGTCTAATGAATGGGGAGACGAGAGGTATTTCACTGCCCCACTGCGCACACACAAACGCATTCACAGTAGCACCAGGTGAGAACTGAATGCATACTGAGTGTGCAAACTCACATACACACATGGGCAAACTGTCCCAAATAAGATTAAGATATATCACACTCTCAACCAGTGAGCCACGTCCTTTGCTTTATTTCACCTTGCAGGTTCCCTCCTCCTCTCTTGATCCCTCTTTTCTTCTTACATTACGAGCCACAAATGTGAGTTTCCCAACCCTAAAATACAGGAATGTTTTATGAATGAACATGACTTTCAAAGAGTAGAGGAGGACCCCCAGTGTGTGAGTAATGTGTCAT
Source organism: Pholis gunnellus (assembly GCF_910591455.1). Lineage (NCBI taxonomy): Eukaryota > Metazoa > Chordata > Actinopteri > Perciformes > Pholidae > Pholis > Pholis gunnellus. The sequence goes on from NC_136543.1 coordinate 15,070,903, forward strand.
CAAAGATGAGAACGACTGAGTCAGTATGCCCGTTGGTTCAAACGTAGATGTTGATATCGTGGTCTGGAATGAGTCAGCCATTAAGACGAAAGAAACATGGCTGAAACCTAACTGTATTGTTGCCTGTATGGCACTGCAAAAACATCAATCTTTAGGTTATTCATTCATTTGTGAGTCATTATTTTGTGGATTCTACTTGTTCCTGATGCAGTTTTACGTGTTTTAGGGAGTAGAAACAAGTGCCATTGTCTCCAAAGAGCAGATCACTCCACTGTAGTATCAACGACACAATGGCGCTTGATTCAACAAAAGCAAGCTGATTTGCACTGGAAAGAAGGGGAATTATCTAACGCCCCCTTGGCTGATGTTGTCACGTTGTATTACTTGTCAAGTGGGCTAGTTTTTCACAGCATGCTTTACGTATTTGGTGTCTGTGTGTTTGAGCCCTTTGCTCCTATGTTTGCAAGTTGTTTTATGGAAAAAGGGAGGTTAGAGAAAGAGAATAGGGACGTGTTGTGGTTGAGCAGTGAGCTATATCAGACAATGACATCTCCGTCCACTCGGGATGCTCAGGAAGAAAATGTTCTGCTGTTACTGCAGCAAACAAAGATCCGCCTTTGAGGTCACTTTGTTTAGAATTTGCTTTGTTACTATGTTTAGTAAAAATAAGTATTGCATCATTTCAATAGTGCATGTGAACATAAAATGAATCACTGATTTTGCTACGTCATGATGTCTGTATAATGGAAATGTTTTCTTAAATCATTTTTTTTTTTTTTTTCCATTGTTGTCTGGTTTGGAAATGTGTCCTAAACAATAAGAAATTGAGTACGATTAAAACTATCAAGATGAATAAGCAGATGCTAAGGAAGGCCCCTTGCCATGCTAGAATGTCACTCCTAGCTTTATAAAGCCTAAAAAAATACAGAATTTAGCCCTCTGGTCATTTGAAGGGTTTTATTCGACAACTTAAATTTAGAGTTTAAGAGTGAACACTGGACTACCTTAAAATGATTTGTTTTGGCAGTGCAGAATAACCTTGTTAAGTGCATGTGTGCGCCATTACACAGTCAGATGCAATGCAATAAGTTGGCATTAAAAAGGATGCGTGAACTTGTCCTCACTGACCTGCTTTTACAATCTAATTGCCGTACTCAGTGTCCTCTACAACAGACCACTGAGTGCACTGTGCATTTGGCTGATTGATTTCATATGTTGCTTTCCTTCTAAGCCTCTCTTCTCTGCCCTCCCTCTTCCTCGTCCTCTTGCTTGGTTAATTACTGTGATTGATTAATTGACTGGTGTGACGTCCCTCACAGTCCTGTGGAACGTAGTGTGTCACACCAATCACACTCTGAAAGATTGAGGGAGGCCAAGGTTAAAGGTATAACAATCTGGCAGAAAACAGTGATGTTGACCAAGCAAGACACTGAAAATCTAATTTCCATACAGCCTCTATCTTTTGATCACACCATAACAAAAAGCCACTGAAGCATGCCATCCTTCTTTAGATTAGTGGCCCTTGACCAAGGGAGTGAATTAAGGGATCAAAGCGGGCTGTAGGATGAATCATCAGTGGAAGCTGCTGAACAAACACAAGTGTATAACTATTGTTTTCACAAAAGCGGCGGAAGATGAAAGACACAGGGAACAAGAGAGTGATTATAGTTTGGACTACGCTGATCCTTGTACTTACGACATCAGAGTTGGTATAATTAATCAAAACGCATGCATATGCAGACATACGGCGCTGTTAAGTAAAGAGGCCCCTTGCTGTAATGTCCTGAAGAGCAGAATTAAGTGTTTGGATAAGATAAGCTTTCAAAAACATATTTTCAAATTAGTTAACGTATTACAGTACTACTGAGATATGAACATTCAGTATTAAAGTTCTGCATCTAAAAGGCATCCCAAAAAAACAATGCCTCCAATCCATTTGCAGGCCCAGGGCGCCAATGTGCATTACTTCAAATATGCCTCTGTGTACAAATCATAAGCCATTAGTGCATCTGTGGGACTGTAAAAAGCGACAGATTGGATCCCAATGGTGCAGTGCTTAGTAAACACAACTAAAGAGACACCCAGTCAGGGCACAGTGATCTGGGCCATTACGTCTAACCTCTGCGTGTTCTCTGGTCTCACTGGGATGGGGGTGAGGTAACACATGGCTAGACATGCTTACACAAACACATTGCTATCCAGGCTGCTTGCCTCGTGGGAGCTGGTTTATAGGTTTGACTAAATATTGCCCAGTAAATTGCGGCATCTGCTAAACACAGCACGGATGATCAATGACAATACCATGCAATAATGAAGAATATAATGCATTCCCTTACTCGTCTGCTGTGGTGTAATTTGTATAATGTAGCCGAACTGAAAACCCACAAGCAAGCTTGGAAGTGTGCTAGAGTACGTGGGTATGCTTTGGCCCATTTCCACTAACCTTGCTTTCTGCAACCCCTAATCCCCTCCCCTCCGAAGCTCTTAGCCTGAGCAATTTGACAGAGGGAGTAATAAAGTGTGGAGTGCTGGGGTGAGCCAATCTGCAACAAGGCACCAGGTGTTGGAGATAATGTTCCGCTGGAGCATTTCTTGGCGTGTGGCGCAAAGTTCATCGTAGCTGCAGTTTTGATCGATGGCGAGTTACAGATTGAGTCCTCAACCAAGTGCTGCCGTTAATAAATCCTGACTCAGACAAAAGGGGGCTGCAGCGGGGAGACTGGCAAAGACAGCTATTGATCTTTTGGTCAAGCACAGGCCGATAAGCCAAACTATGGTTTTAGATGTATAAAAGCTGACACTGCAGAACAAAAAGAGGGAAAATGGGGCAAACGGCATTCAAGAAGACGGCAGAGGTGACCTTTTGAAATGTTTTTTTTGAAAGCTAATTAATTGGGTACATTGAAATTCAAATTGGTAGACCTGGTATTACAAACAAGCAAGTCATGAGTCACTTCCAGAAGATATACTATTCAGAAGAATCCTGACATTGATTCTTCCCTCAGGCTAACCCAGTATTTATTCCAAAATACAAACAGTATGGACCAGTGTCTAGTGTTTGGCATCTACTCTATATTATCTAGTTTTACTCTGTAGATTAAAATGCTTATTTTCTTAGTTTTGCCAGCTATTTTTAAGTCTAACTGCTGTGTCAAATGTACATTTGTAGTCATCAGACTATATTAAACATTTCAGTGAGTCCAGTAAAATATAATTGTCATATATATCATTTTAGATAAACCTTTTTCACATAAAATATTATCTGATGAAAAATACCAGTTGAATGATGAAGAATGCAGCTTTGCTACTCTGAGACATCCTGACTGTCAACATTTTTTGTGATGTTTTAATGTTTTCCTGCACTTGCAGCAAGGACAGTATGTATTGTAACAGATTTGTGTATTTTCACATTGTGTTTAGGTATTCCTATCCCGTGCAGTGCCAGTGTGCCTGTGTGACAGCTAACGTAACAGTGGCTTTGCGCAACCATGAGGCGGAAATTTAGTACGAGACAGTACATCAAGAACACCGCTGTTCCCCCAACACACAGCTGCAAAGGGACTGACCAGAAGTGGTATGGACTAACAACAGTGGTAACTAACCTTTTAAAGATGGTACTTTATTTATGGCTATTTGTCTCTGTTTATTGAAAAACCTTTTCCATCGCTTCTTGTCCCCGTCTCCCTGCCCCCCCAGCACTCCATCCCCAACGAACCTGTCTGTTCGGGGACAAGACCATCTTCCCCCATCTCCTGATGGGCCAGCGGATGGTATAAACCCTCAATGAACCTACCTCTTTTTTTTCTTTGAGTAGTAAAGAGAAGACATGTGCCGTGGGTCCAGTTTGACAACTACCACAAAGGAGTGGGAGGAGGAGTTGCAAACTGATTACTGGTGCTATTGGTGTCTTGATGTTTCGTTTTGTGTAATAGTCTTTTTTTAATGATATCACTGAACAAATCATCTCTTCCATCATTTGCTCTAATTAGATTTAAAACAGTAGATGCCGTTTTCAGGTATTTTCAATCATAAATTGCAGATCCAGCACTGATGCGTTTCATCAAAGTACAGTTCTATCATTTAGTTTACAGCAGTGAAGTGTGTGCAGTTGCTCTTCAAAAGGTTTGATTAATTCAAAGCTCCGTCAGATGCTGAGCCAGGCCACGGCCCCCTGGCAATCGGATCGCCTATCAGCGATCTTGAGGGACCACGAGTGGACAATATGACAAAAACAAACACTTGTTACGTCCTATCCACAACTTTGCAGAAGTAGGTATTATATTTACACTATGTCAAAATTCAATAGTAAAAGACGAACAAAAAAAACTAAATGATGCGGTCTGCACAATTAATCTCTAAGAACCTTAGCAAGACCGGCTGCAGGTCTGAGTCATCTGCAGGCTGGAGAAATGGGCGAGGTAAAGTGGTCGATGAGTCTCGAGAGTCTGTAGAGGTAGACATATAAATAAACTTGTAGGTAAAAAAAAAACAGACAGGGATCCAGCAGGATAAGAGGATGTGATGGATGCAGCTGGCATATATATAAGCCCCTCACAACGCGATCTGGGGGCTCTTTTTTGTTGTCTTTGATGTGATGATCGCTGGCGTGCGCCAGGGCTTCATTACCATCCCTCACATCAGCGGTGATACATTTCCATCTCAACCAATGTTTATCTCCTCATGAACTTTCTCCATTGTAAAGTTTAGGGAGTGTGGTTGTGGGCTTTCATATACAGTATATGCATATAATTCCCATTGCAACAGGCATGCAAAGTTAGGGGAATACAGGAGTCAACAGTAACCGGTGTTTGGGAATGCCCAAATCAAAAGCCAATCTTCTGACATGCACTTCACAAGTACATTGGGCTGCATCTCAAACTCTGGAATCTGGAAAACTTTACTAAAAAGCAAAGAACGCTGTTTATTATCTGTAGTTTACTTTCGTTTTGGATGATTTGTATGTGGGTTTTATGAAGAGAGCAGCACTTACAGTAAACGACTATAGGATGTATGATGAAAGACTATAGACTTTCATTAGACAATCAGATCAAACTATCCACTCAGATGCTTTATGGGCCCACATAGCAGGAGAGAGAGAGACTGACTGAGAAAGATAAAGAGACACAGCGAGAGAGGGAGAGAAAAGCCAGACTCAGACCCTCCTATACGTGACCAGACTAGTGATGCTGTGATGAATTACCGGTAAAGCTCCATAGCAAAACTCTTCCTTTACTCCACCAGTCCGTGTTGTGAGAAACAGGCCACAGCATAAGAGATGGGGGGGGGGGGGGGGAAATGTCACACAGACAATATATGCCCACTCAACCAGCACACATCATCCATTTAAAAACACATCTATGCAAAGTGCCCCTGCATATGCTGCCAATACTCTGCACTCCCTTGCAGAAGATAACTGCCATAGTGCCCAAACGTTCAATAAATTACGTTTTCAAGCAGGGGACGTTCGGGATCACAGGTGGGCCGCCACATCTTCTTGCGCTGCCGGGCAAACAATAGACAGAGGATATGTTTCACAATCAATCAGGTCCATACTCACTCTCTCTGTGACTTTATTACTTAAGGAAATTCTTAAAAGCGGCGTACATCTGGCAGCCAATTGCTTGACATGATGGACTGCCGTTGAGTCCAAGTAGGAGAGAGTATGAAACGAGCGTGTTCTCCACATGGCAAATAGCAGTTGGCATGTACACACATTCACATTGCACCACAATCTAGCAGTGGATCATCTAAGGTAAACAATAAAAGAATATGTGCTGCAGTAAACCTAAACTTAAATCTCAGGAGCCCCAACATGAAAAACGTATCACTCTCTTTGAAAACACAAAAACAAAAGTTGAGGCATTCGTTTTCACAAAAATGAAACACACTCATATTGCTATAACTCCCATCGGAAACTGGAGAAAACAGCCCCTGGGCTTAAAAAGCTGTTCCGAAGAAGCTGCACTTGCTCTCAGGTGAGTCAACCTAACAGCCAATCAATATACAGTATATCCAGTGTTCTGTACTCTCCTGCAACAGCTCTTTATCTCTTTCTAACCCACTCACAAACACAGCTCCCTCCACGGGCTGCGACAGGCTGACACATATCAGCACTGCAGGGATAATCCATATGCTTGCTAAATGTCAGTGTCTCAAGTCCATAAGGTATAAGGTTAAAAGAGAGAGGACAAAGGATAGGAGGCAACCTACAGGGATCAAAACGCGTTGGGCTCTCAGATCTCCTAACAGGAAAAAAAAGAGTTGCATTTACGCAGGATGCTTTGTGTTGTCAGCAAAGGCTTGCATGAAAACAAAAAGATATCCCTCAAGGGAAATAGAGTTTGCAAAAGTTACTAGAACGGAAAACGAAGACATAAGTTTTGTTTGGGAACACTTTCTGTAAAATGGTGCAATCATTGAACTGTGATGCGGCAATTTTTTCAACAGAATGGCTCTTTTTTTTTTTTGAGCCTTGGGAGTAATGGCAATATTCTGAGTAGTTTCAACTTCAGTTTCAGGCAAGTTATACTCTATTTATAGTATCCAAGGTGTTGCAAGAGTTGCTTTCAACATCTCAAGGGAGCACTACTGCTGGATCAAAATGTATTATGGCACTTTGCAAAACAATTGAGCACCAAAGACAATTAAAAGTCAAATAGATGTGAGTTCCACTTAGTAGCAAGCGGGCGAATGAGCATCTGGCAATTGGCGAGCGTCAGGCGTTATTTACATTGCCTCAAAGTGGATGGTGATGAGGAAGAAAATCAATGTGGATGCAAACAGTGTAATGGCAGAGTAATGTGTTCCCCTGGGCAAGCAACAACGAAGAAGTCATGTCAGGGGTGATGCAGAGTAGAAGGCGGTATTCAGTTGCCTGTTTCTACCAGCCCTTCCCACTGCCACATTCAATCCACATGCACATCTCAACTCCTGGAGTCAGTCTTCAAGGCTGCCTTCTCCGGCTGCCTCTTCAGAATGCTAACTCTGCAGGGCCGCCAATCAAAGCAGTGGATGGTATGGTAAACAAGAATGTAAGGGAATGGGATCAGATTCACATATACAGGGGGTGACGTTGTGGATGGGTGATTGATGTTGTTTATTCTGGGTCATTCTCTTCCTCTCAAAATGCACACAACGAGAGAGGTGGGAGCATGCAAACTTGACCTGCTTTTGTTTGAGCTGTTGTGGATCGATCAGGGATTCATGGTTTTGACCCTGATCCCTGGCCTCTCTTCTTCCATTGGACCACTCAACCTGTCCGTCAGGTATCAATCAATACTGCTCTTAGAGCTCCCCACAGTTTGATTCAAGCAGCCAGTAGGATTCCAACACTATATACACTCTACGGCTGTGATATAAGAGCACACGAACACCTCCATTCCTGCCATTTGATCAGGCCACAAGGACATACCAGTTTGTGCTTTCTAACTTCAGATAAGAGACATTACCTTTGAAAGCAACAATGATATGATGTGAGAAAAAAACAAGAATTCAGGTCCAAGTTATATGTCTTTCTGACAGAAAGTAATGCTTATTTCTTGGTAACGTCATCCTAATGAGACAATACTTTGATCCTGCCCTAGATTGTAAACTCTAATTCACAGTTGATAGTAGACCTGAAATAAAGAAACCACACTTTAAACTTAAAGAGAAATTAATCCTGTACAAACCAGTATGATTAAATCACAGACCAGTCCAATTATATGGTGAGAGAGAGAGAGAGAGAGAGAGAGAGAGAGAGAGAGAGAGAGCGAGAGCTTCGTCTAGCACCACTGAGTAGAGGGCTCACTTTGCCATTAACTGAGAAGATGTGTGTTTTGGGTCAGCATCATCACTGCACTCCTCCTGACCTTTCTAACTGGCCACCAGCTGGGAGGTTGTTCGCCCTCCACCCATCTATCACTCCCAAGTCCATCCTCCCCTCTAAAGGTCCAGCCCTTCCGTACACTTCTGACCCTGTCACCCCCTTTGTCTGTCCTTACTCCTGCCTGCTAACTTTAAAGTGATAGATACCCAACCACGAAGAAACCTCAGAGATGAAGTTAAAGTCTTGAAATTAGACTATTCAGTTTTTTTACGATTTGGAAGAAAACCACCAACAGTTTTGAAGTCAGTACTTTGTGCGTAAAACCCAGCGTGTTTTGAAAAAAAAATAATTAAACAATAGAGGCAAGTCAGCATGTCTGCACCGTGTCCTCTGTCCCACATGCTGCCTTTTCCTTGCAATGTGCACGATCAACTGTGACTTGCACTCTGCATCGCTTGCCAATATTCCTTCTCCCTCTTCACTTTCTTCCCACTGTTTTCCCTCGCTCTTTGAGACAGTACAGCCATGCCGCAGGTGCCTCACTATGGGTGCCCCCGGCAACAATCGGCACAAAGATGACAGACTCGGTAGAGATTTGGACGCCCGATACGACAACAGAGAACAAATCAAGGTTCGGGACAAGAAGCTAATGAAGTCGTAAAATGTGCAAAACAAGCAAAGTCGGGCTGCAGTCTGTGGGAGTCTGGGAAGCAATCAACTCTCGGTTGGCCAAGCAGAAATTTCAAAGAGACTTCAATATCAGGCTACAAGGCACAATTCTCAGTTTTAAGACCACTCAGAGTCAATCAAGCTCTTCTCGGGAAGTGTTTTTCCTTAACTACTGAGTGAATGAGTGAAACTGACACAAGTTTCCAGGGGCCATCTCACTCCAGGATGACTTGTCATATATTCTTTCTGAACCCTTTTCCTCTATCAACAGTCCTTTATCCCTCTGTCTTTCCCTGTGTGCGTCTGTGTGTTTCAACTGTTTAATAGCTCAGCCGAGGCTACCCCTCGTCCCCTTCCTGCCAACTGCCTGTGGCTGTAACTTCAAAGTCTCTTTCTTTGCTTGTTTATCCACACCGCCTGTCCCCTACATGTTACTGAAACTAAACCTGCATTTTTATATTTCACCGAAGACAAAGAAAGAGCAGTGGATTTGTCTGGTTTGTAACAGCTGCATCCGTCCACCTGTATGCAACAACTCTGTATTTGTCGTGCTAACATTAGCCTTGTGAGTGAGGGAGGAACAAAGTGGCAGAGAGAGTGTGAATGAGTACATCTGTTTGCACAAGTTCTTAGAGAGTGCCAGCACACATATACAGAAGTCTGGCTGAAAGTGTGAATACGTATGTATGCACATGTCCATTTGTGCCCATATGGGCTGAACTGTGTGTGTGTGTAGGTGTGTGTGTGTGTGTGGGCCGGGGTGAAACAACACTATACGGCTGGCGGTGGTAATCAAGCTCACTAATTACTTCCTGAGCTGAGAGAGTTGTCAGAGAAAGGAGGAGCTGCCACAGATGGTGAGAGACCCACACTGACACCAGGATATCCTACCTCTTCATCATTAGAGCTGAGCATGTGTGTGTGTGTGTGTGTGTGTGTGTAAGACTGAGCTATTGAGAGAAGGAGTGAGGGTGTGTGACCAAGATTGAGTGTTCAAATTACAGTTTAAAACCACAGACCACATGACACGCCCCGAAGGGAAAAAACGCTGAAAACTAGATAATAAACAAATACTTCACTCTTCTATAGATTATGTTCATTGTAATGATAGTATCAGTAGTACTTGATCATGTTTTACTTTGCTGTTTGATCAATGCCTGCTCTTCTGCTATCCCCCAGACATTTCAGACAGCTATGTATCTAGATACAGTCACTTAAAGCTGGCTAAGATCCAATGAACCTAGTCAAAACCCATCCACTTCCAACCATACCAGCCCATTTCCTTCATCTGCAAAAGTGCCTGTCGAAAGGTTGTGTACCAGTGGACTCCCCTTCCCTTCCTGTCCCAAGCTCCGCACGCTCTCCAGACAAATTGCTAGGGACTGACTACTCACCACTGTGAAGAGCCGTCAGTGCCGCTGACCTCGAGCAGGTCATAGTCGTCCTCCAGCTGAAAGTCAGAGAATACCAGGGCAATGGTGTCTCCTGGCTCGGCCAGCACAGTCCAGGTGCAGTCGGCATTGTTGTTGTACTCAGTTGGGTAATTGGGGGTGGTGATCACCCCACTCTGGCCCCTCAGTGTCCCGCCACAGCCATCATCCGCTGCAGGGAGCACAGGAGAGATAAAGGGCTGAAAAGCTATATAAAAGGAGGGAAATATAAACACAAATAATCGCAGCCTTGTGTTGCAGGGATAACTGAAGATGTACAGACACACAGAACCAGTATGAGTGGGAAGGTAGTAAAAGGCTAATAAACACAACGATACGATACCCACGATACAACACTCTCTTGAAGCAACAAGCTCACTCTGTAAAACAAGAGCTAAAACTTTCTCCACTGAAAGAGACCTTCCAATGTTGTAAACACATAGGTACATTATATCTTAACAAACAACATTATATAATTTCAATCCAGAATTTCAAAATATAAATACATTGGCTGTATTATGGACAATACAGGCATTACACACATGTATAAAATGTCAAAATTAATAATTTAATTGGACTGATATAGATAAAGCTCAATTATTATCACGCCAATAAGATGGCAGACATGCTGACGACTGATGATGCTGATGAGGCAGACGTAATGATTCAGCAAGAGAAGTCTTCCAAACTATGTCACATAGGCTAATTTAAGTGGGTGAAGTTTTACCAGGATCCTTTTGTGCTCTATAAATATGTATTATTTCTACATTTTTTTTAAGGCAGCAAATTATCTTTTAGCCACTAGCCAAAGTGCAGATTTTCAAAGTGCATGAAAATGTGCAATGACTTACAGCATATTGTTCCTTTGTCTGCAATTGTTGCCATAGGCCATGAGACACCATGATTCAAAATGCCCTAGAGTGTTTACCATCAGCACAGAGCAGGGTAGAGTGTGTGATGAAACCTAATGCAATTAGGGGGGGGGGGAGGTGATTAAAGTCTGATTAATTCAGATTTATGTAAATCAACACAACTCTTCCATCCTCAAAACTGCTTTAAGGAGATCATTAAATAACAAAGCATGCATCTAATGCATCTCCCCTTCCAAGCTTCTGATATGTTCATTACAGCTCTCTGCACTTTCAATTCCTGCGTGGAATTTATGGAAATATTTGAATACTTTAAAACATGGTGTGCATACGTCACTTCAGTATGTACCGGTGAAAAATGGAGACACATCAAAATGAGTTTTCAGAAATGTCTATTGGTGCGCCTCTGTACCGGGGTGGCGTGGGATTCATTTGTGGGGCGGCCAGCTAGCTGTGTGTGAGGTGTTTCAAAAGGGGGGGGTTGGGGGAGGGTAGCTCAGAGGTGCCAGGCCCTGTCTATCATCCATCCTACCTGTCACCACGGCAACCCCCCTAAGGGAGGGCAAGCGAGTGTACGGACGAGCGGAAACTTGTGAGGTGTGAACTTGAATGGGAGGGAAACCACGGCAGAAGGGCAAGAAGAAGGGGATGAAGAGGATGACAGGTGACAAGCGAGGATGGGCGAGACAAAAAGTGCAGAGGGAGGGTGGACAACGAGGAAAGAGAGACGGCGAGAGGGGTGACAGGTGATTGTTGCAGTGGGAGCGACAGGAAGTAGAAGGTAGACGGAGGAGAGGATGAGGAAGTGCATTGATATTCCACACAAGACGGTTTCTTCACACTTGAAGGGATGCCTCTGACGCTCCCCTTCACCTTGGCTCTCTCTGCTGCTCCATTTTTTGGCTGCCGCTCGCCGATGCAAGTGCTCTGTGACAATGGAAACTTAAATGGTTCTACCATGGACTGCATGAAACGTGCAATATGTGAGGTGTGCAAATGTATCAAATCAGTCAATTGTAGAGGTCATGATCTTTCCCAACAGGACACATTTTCAGGCTTGTCACTTAGGACGTCATGGTTTTCCATAAAGTCTAAGGAGCATGGTAACCAAGATATGTGGACGCATAAGCAATGCATGCGAGCTATAAAAGCATTCATGCCATCAAAAAGGCATGTTTATACGCACCAACGATTCACACAGCTATAGCTATAAAACTATATCTGGGATTTTAAATGGAACAACTAAATGTGACACAATACCACTCAAATTCAGAGTGTCTTTGTACTAGGTGGAATAAAGCTTGTGCACAAACCACAGATAAATAAGTGTGTGTGTGTGTGTGATACCGTAGTTATAGGCAGTGACATTTAGAAAGATATGCTTAGGGGTTAAGAGAGAGTGTCAGGAGCTGAATAAAAGAGTGATGTTTAATCATTTCTAAGTATCCTCATGACAAGTGATGCAGTTTTTAAGATTATAGCTAAGCGACCAAATTGATGACTATAAGACACGTAAAACATTATCTGTGCCATCAATGTCTGGCTACCATTGTATGGCTCGACAGCGCTGGCACGTTTGCCCTCTCCGTAGTTCAGAATGGCGACCGTGCCAAAATGTTCTCCCCTGCTCCCCAAAGTACAGTGTCACATGTGTGCTTTTACACAAGTGGGCAGGGTCTATAATTAAGGTGACATTAATTATACACTCATGCATTATGAAGGAGCACTCAGGTGTACACGTATAATTTTCTGTGGCACTGGGACACCACAATTAATCACTGGGAAAATCGCTTGTTTCTAAAACTTGATGGCATGTAATTTCTGCTGAAAGGGTAGCACAATCACATCCTTTAGATACACACGTCCATAAAATGGCTTAGTTTAGATCTGTACAGCAAATTGTCAGTGAATTGTGGAGAAAAAGAGAGGGAGGGGAGATGACAGAGTTCTTCACAATTTTACATAAAATTGCACAAAAAAAAACAGATTGCAAAATGTGCACATAACAATTTGACATTTGGATGTGAAGCACAGGCATGTGCATGTGTCTGTGTGTGATTGGGTAGGTGGGGACTGTGCTGGCGCATTGGTGCCCAGCCATGTGGGCTCCTATGTGGGCTTCCTGACTCCCAGCCCGGTTGCAGATGGCACTGTGTCTCAGCGCTCTGCTCAGCATGCACACTGACATAAACCATTGGCCACATGGACACAGCAAATGGACATACACGGACATGCAAACTGTCACGTGTATGACATGTGGTTGCATTTTAATTGTGAAGAAAATAATTCTGAAAAATGTATGTGCAATAGCATCACATTTGCCTAGAGTGAGCCATTTACTAGAGCAGTGTCACGCCAGGTCAGACAACGCACACTGGCAGGTGTCGCTGCCGCAAGGGTGCTTGTAACCTTTGAGGGGAGGAACACTGGCACAAGCACCAGACTGGGAGCTAACACATGAGGTCCTGTCATGGTAAATAAGATATCAGTGTAACCACAAAACAAATGTTGTCAAGTCACATGAAGGCATGTGCAAATACATGCAAGTGTGTGTGAGCTGGGGGAAGGGTTTCACCAATTGGTGAATAAATTGGTTTGTTTCTGAAATGTGGATTAATCAAGCTTTTTAAAAAATGTTGTCCTTTACAGTGATTTTCAAGATAAATCTCATGTTTAATGTTACATTTTTAAATGATGGAAGGAATATCTTCGTGCATGTTCATTAGGACATTTGGACCAGCCATTCCGTTGTTAGTTGGTATTACCCTTTAATCCAGTTTTACAGTTGATGCCAAAATAACCTCCCTATGTTTTATATTTGTTATTTATTTATTTTTAAATAACTTTACTAATTATTCAAATATCAATCCAAATCAATGTGATTATCTGTGGCATATTTCTGAGTTCAAATTAGATGTGATTAAAACATTTACTTTGTGGACAAACGGTATTCCAGATTTAGCCTGGGAGACCTGTTCTGATTGACACTTTGCCACTGTCCCTTCTACATACCTCTGCAGTAGGGAAGGGGGAAATCCCATGCAGCAGTACCCGCTGAAGTGGCAAGGCAGGACAGGGTGGTGTGACCCTCCAGCACATAGCCCGGGCTGCAGCTGTAGCGGATTTTGTCCCCAATGTTGAACGTGGACCCCTGCTGGTGGCCATTGAGCAGCTGTCCAGGATTACCACAAGTGTAGCTGGCCAGAGCTGGAGAGAGAGAGAGAGAGAGAGAGAGAGAGAGAGAGAGAGAGAGAGAGAGAGAGAGAGAGAGAGGGGAGAGAATAGATAGTTTATGATGCAGTCTATGGCACTGCGTCATGTTAGTACCGTCAAGAGCCAGAAAATCAGGGGAAAAGTACAGAAAAAATCTGGTGGTGACAATCAGTGGCACACACACATATATATACTCACACAACGTGCTGATACAGTGCCACAAACCAGACGAGGTTATGGAAAGTTACCAAGATATGTAACACAGCACTATTATTTAACACGCTTTATAACAACTGAAGACTTTGCATTTATGTTAATTTCTCCCTGAAGTGCTTCAAATAGCTATATAATTCACTTGGATGCCATGTTGACCATCTCGGCTTGTTCCATCATGTACCTAAGCGAGCATGCAAATAAGCGAGAGGCCCCGGTATTGACAGAACCTTGTCCAATTGTGTGTTATTATGCAAATTAAGTTCAAATGAAGTTCAATCTCTTGCTCCTGAACCTCCTCTTGCTTCAGTCTTGCAGTTAAAAAGTGTGCGATTGTAGCTTCTGTTCTCCTTGGTGACATAGAACGCCCAAGCTTGGAGTTTGCTAAAATATACTATATAGGTGTGTAGTGGGTAGATGGTTTTGTTCTTGCTGCGTCATACAATACATTTTTAGAGTATAAATAAACCCGCCATGACCAAAAATCCATTGCTCACACACACTCTGTCATTCAGTTTACAGCCCCAGTCCCAGTCACACACTCCCACACAGGGAGCTGGCCAGAGCATTTGCTGGACTTTGGATGAAACTCAGTCTCTCCACAGGGACCGGACTGAACTCCGGAGAGGACAGAATGGCTCCTATACGCAGCAACACAGCTTACTGTCACACTCAATGCACACTTGCTTTTCTACCCGGGTTTCTACCCGGATGTCTCTAGAAAATATTACGATATTTTAAAGGCTATTAGTTTGTTTTGGCTGCACTATGTTTGGTCCAACTTTAATCTTAACAAGGGTTAGGATTAGGGCTCTATATTGAGTTTAGAAAATGTTTTTCATTTTTTTTTTATATAAGCAAAACTCAGCACAAAACTAAATGACATGTTAGGATGCTTGGCATTGTCTTCGCAATAGTCCTTTTTGTATCTTTTCACACAACATGCTTTAAAGCAGTGCTAATGTCCAGTTTGAAAAAAAAAAGTTTTGTTTTGTTCCTTTATCTTTTCCCCTTTCCAGCACGGTAAGTTAAGACTTCCTTACAGCAAGGTCTAACAAGGTTGGATCAATCATTGTAGCCAACAGTGCATTCCACAGGGCTTGAGCTGTGGAATTAACTGGCTGGTAAATAAATACAATGCAAACAGTTTGTGTCCAGCCCACCATCGGACAACAAACATGACCTCTAAGTGCTTGATTTTGGATGTGTGTGTGTGTGTGTGTGTGTACCCCTCACAAAGGTTACGTGAGCTGTGAAGCTGTGTGTTATGAGACAGCGCAAGCCTTTAGTGATGCTATCTCACAGCCTAGATATGAATTCTGATTGTTTGGTTTTTAATATTTGGAAGTATATATTCATAGATGGCGTGTTGAGGGGTTTGCAAATGGCAAATATGTCCAAAACAAAGGCAATGTACTGCTGTCTCACCAATACACAATGTCAGTCCCAATATTAGGGAAAAGTCATGATTGACTGAGAGAATACAAATTGATTTACACATTAAACGTCGCATACAGTATAAGTGATTTAAAAATATTGAATGTAAATGAAAGTGTTCCAATATGTGGGTGCAGATGGATTTTGGAGTTAAACAGACAAAGCGACTTTATTTCACAAATACTGTTTCAGCATTGTTGGCCAACGGTGAAACATACCGGCCAAATCCTTCTTGTCACGCATTTCCCTACTTTTTCTAAAGATGCTCTGAAAGGGTAAAGTCAGCAGTGCCTCACTTAGGGCAGCTATATGTTGGACTTCTCGATACATCAGTGACTTCAAAGCAGGCGTTTTCCATCATCTAACACCTTTTCAAACATCAAGGATTCTGCCCTTAATGATTCAATGCTGTATATATCGTTTGCAGTACCTGGTTACTATTTGGGTACTCTCTGGCGTAATGCTATACACTGATGACAGACTGACTTGTCACTTTCAGGCTCCACTGTGCCATAGCCTTTATTTTGACCAGCCAAGGCCACCTTATTACAGCTTCCCCTCCATCACTATACCACATTAGCATATACACAAGGCCTCTGTCTGATTAGCATACAGTATTAGCTATCGGGACTCAGGCGTCGGTGATGCTGCATGGCCACAGGGGCCCCTGGTGCAATGCAAGTAACTGCTTCATCCCTGCGGTTCTGAACATGAAAGGCTGGATCAACGTAGCTCTTGTGTCACAAAAGTTTGATTGAAGAGATTGAAGAAGAGGAGGGTCAGTTCAGACAGAAGGTTGGAGTGAGACACAGGAATAGATAACTTTGTCACAGCAGACGTTTTGACTTGTGCCGGCGCCCTCATATTGTACATGCTGGCGTACCGGCATGGATTACTGGCACGCCTAAATGGACCGGTGCCATCATTAATGATATTAGTTACACCTGTGCTTTTCCTGCTATGATAAGTCAAAATGTCTTGCTTTGAGAACAGCCTAATTTTGGGGAGGAAAAACAAACAAACTGATAAAGACAATGGATGTGTGAAAAAGAGGAAGTGTATGCAAGGCTGGGAGAATGACAGGGGAAACGTGTGTCAAAGAGAGAAAGCCTCATTGCATTAGAAATGACTGACACGGCACTGTCAGACTTTAGATGTGTATGTTTTGACATACGTACATGTGGTGTATGTGAGCGTTTGTATGTGTGTGTGTGTGTGTGTGATTTTCTCATCACACTCTCCACTTCAGGTTATTAGTTTTGGCAGTAAATTAAATCTAAAAGTGCCATTATAGGGGCAATCCACAGAAAAGGGCTATGCCTGGAGCACTGAGGCAGCAAATACTTTTTTAACCTGCCTCAGAGTCCATACTCTCTTTATTCCCACAATGTGAATTTATCTGTCACCAATAAACATCAACAGTAAAAAACATTGACAGTATTTGATGAAGTGCATCGATGCAGCGACGCTCGAACACAAAAGACCCGACAAATTGTTTTTTTCTTTCCCGGTTTTGTTTCCGACACAATTATTTCCCCCACAAAACTGACTTGATAGTGGTAGAATTTTGATGCAGTCAAAAATACAATCCATGAAAAGGTAATGTCTCTCTTTACGTACAATAAAGCAGGATAACCTGCTGAGAGTATCTCAAGTATCTTTATGGCCAAAATCAGGAATCCACGGCATGTGTGCATAAAAATGAAAAAAATAAATAGAAATATTGAACTCTGTTCTTAAAACTCATTTATCAAAATGTATTTCTTCCTGCAGGCTAAACCCTAAACAGAGAAAGAGTATGAAAAGGGAGATGGAGAGGATGAGAGACCAAAAAAAACAGACACACACACCAAGGAGCTTGAGAGAAATAATGAGAAAACAATTTTAAATATTTGCGAGATGACTTCACATTACTCTCCATTAACTCCCTCCCCTGCACACGCTTTCATACATCAGAATTATTTCACAAATTATTATGCAAGCTTTACAGCCTTCATGGGAAAATGTTCTCTTTTAGAACAGAAAGGTGGGTTTTCTTCCAGGGGGTCTGGCTTCTGTCATCACATGGACTGTTATATATCCCAACCCCCCACACCAGAACCCGCAACATCAGCCCTTGGGTGTTTGTCATGGCAGGTCCATAAGTCACGAGGATGGGATACTGTGACACGGCCCATCCCCGGAGGCCCGAATGCTTTAAGCACTTCCACTGCTGAAACGGCACAGGATGCTCCTCGTCCATCAAAGCATTACTCTCCACTGTGCACACTGGCTAACAGTAGAAGCGTATGAACACGCTCAAGTGTGAACAAACCATGTGTGCACACGCATACACACTGAGATCAAGGAGCCATGCCATCCATCACTTACATCATCTGCTTACATTCCTTTATTCCTTCCAATCTCTCTTCATACCCTCTCATTCGAGGTGAATAGGACAAAGGACAGTGGGGAAGGAGAAGATATGAAGAACATCTCCTGTAAGATGACATTTGACCCCAATAAGAATGATGCTCTCTCTTCAAGCCTTGTTCCTCAATTTGTCACCCTCTCCTCAGGAAAAGGGAATAGTAGTAGTATACCCTTGAATATTGTAAAACCCATTTGTTGAAAAAAAGCTTATGCTGCGAAATAGAGATCATTCATTTCTTAGCACTTTGTACCAAAAGGTTTTGTATAAGGAAGTCTTATTAAATAGATAGATAAATACAATTGCTGCAAATGGTGGACGATAAGATAGTAGAAGAATAGAAAATTGTATTTCTCTTAGACGTTCAAGAACATATTTATTATTATTTACTGTGTCTTTTAAGTTCTGAGACTGTAGTTGAAGGAGGAACCAAGTCCCTGAAGTTAATAAGAAGTAATATACTGAGGTTAGGGAAAGGGCAAGAACAAAAGGAGAGAGAAAGTCTGTGAGCTGCAGAGGAAAACGTTGTAGATGACAGTTGGAGAGACAATCCTATTTTAATACAGTTCATCCACCATCACTGTCTGGAGTGTATTGAACAGCTGCAGAATATGCAGCTTTGGGAGATGACGAAAGACGACATGACCGTACAGCGACTCACATTTTGGCGGGAGTTTGAGAAAGCCAACCCAGTTTCACTACAGATTGAATGTTTGCCTTCAACTCTCAGTAGGTATTTATGTTCCTCCATCACTCTTTCCCATCTGGACCCGTTCCTTTTCTCACGTCTTCCTGCTGTGCATTTGGAAGTGACATTGCGAGATCGATCCCTACACACAGGTGCATTAGCTCAATAAGCAGTTTCTGCTTTGTCAAGCAGCAATTCAATCAATGCCTCCTGTTCCTTACACATGGGCTGAACAAAAGCTGGCAACTCGCATCACTTCTGGTTAGAGAGGCTGAGGAATGCAGAAATCAACTCTCCTTTTGATCCAAGAAATAGATAGCATCCTATAGTTGAGAGTGCGCATGTGCGAGCGTGTGTGGGTGTGTTATGTGCATTTTAAGAAAAGGAAACAAGTTTCTGCTCACAACTTCTCTCAAAAGATGTGATACTTATTTCAATTAAAAGGTCCTCTGTTGAGTTCTTTATAAGAAACAAATGACAATTTTTGGGGGATTTTTCTTACAATGCTGAAAACCTGCATTGTTTACATCAATGTTTGTTAGCAAGCAGTGTTCTTCTTTTCTGCCTTTGTTGTCACATTGCAGCACATCTCTGCCCATTATAGCCACCTGAAAATCAGTGAATTACTGTGACACCTTTGAACAAAAAAGGTATCTCTTCACCCATGTGTGCACACACATCCTGGTCCTTGTGCATGGGACAGGAAAATGGGGACCCACACAACTGCTCCATAGTGGCTATGAGCTCAATAACTCCACAGGTTACCTTTAAATGCTAGCAGAACAAAGCTAATGGTGTTAACAAAACCATGGAGCAATTCTCAGTCCTTTCTTTCATCATGCTTAAGGAATAGCTGAATTGAAACTGGATAGTATTTCAAATAGACAGAGATTTCATCTTATATAATGACGAATTAAATCAAGTTCCCAATGCCTCATTGTTAGCCCAACCACCTTAGATTTACGCAGGGGAAGCCCCTCGTCAAAGTTGCTGAGTGTAAACACATTTGAGTGTATTTATATGTCTGTAAAAGTGCATGTGTTCCTGAATGGTTTGGGGTTTGAGATGCAGCTTTGAAAATCCCCGTCTGATTTTGAACTAAGCTGCACATAAAGCTTCTCTAACTTGACAACAAGAGAAATTCTAGAGCGAGAAAGAGGGTTTGAACCTCGGTACACAGACAATCAGACACACACACACACACACACACACACACACACACACAAACATGCATAAAAAAAAACGACTGGAATGAACTCTAGATATCCTCATTTCCCACGCACACAACAGCAGGTGCAGTAAAAGGCCCAGTTGCTGTGTGGGAGGCGCTGAGGTGTGAAAGAGCTCATACAGAATTTATGACTACCGACAATGTCTGCAAAACGGAATAATGTGCCATTCACTATATATGAGACTAAACTAAGAGGGATCAGGGAGCATGAGGAGGGAAGCCAGAAGACAGATGAGAGACAGGGCTGGGGCTGTTGGGAAGAGAGATCAACGCATCTGTGTACAGCCTTGACTCTGGCTGGCTTGAAACATCTAAATCCCTGTGGCTTTTCAGGCTTATCTCTCCACTGACACTACTCTTTCCAACATGAATCAGAGAAATCCTGTGGTCACACCTGCTAGCTCAAGTACACAGGTGCACCCAGACACGTTTATTCAAAATCAAGGAGATTATATGTGAACACGAACGGCACTGGTTTGCGTAATAGCTGCCAATGTATCACTGGGTCAGCTGATGGCTTGACATACTGTACTGTTGCAGTGTGTAGTCTTCAAGGTACACGGATGCAGTCGATTCTGCCTTGCACTCTACGATGCAAAGAGTCGTCGACAATACAAAACTGTATGGATGAAATAGGAAGGAATCTACCGAACACTTCATCAGAGACACGTTCATTTCAGAAAGAAAAGTAGAACAGGGTAATACAAATTTACATAATTCCATAGAACAGGAATTAATCTAAATGTGTTAATGTAATGATAGCATCTTTTGTGTAGGAGATGAAAAAAAATGGATCAGTGCATGCATACCTAGTGTGTTACTACCCATTAGAGTTTTGATTTTGAAGTAAAACATTTTTTGATTATTATTTAGCATGCATCCTCTGGGAAAGGGAATACCCAGACCAAAATTCATGGCAATCGGACCAAAACTTTTCAGCATTTTGTTCTACACCAAAGCACGATCCATACACAGTCAGACCAACATCTACATCCTTAGGTTCTGCTGTTGGGGGGAAAAAAAACAAAAAAAAACTAAAAGACCTTCTACCCTGCTATCTTGTTTTCCTGCATTTTGTCTTGCTTTGCCCATTCCCTCAGCCAATCCTCTCTTCCCCGCTCTGCAGGTTGCCTTGGAAACAGTAAAGGCTCACCAGAGAGGACTTTGTGGAAGGGGGACGTGTCGATGCGTAAACATGCAGGTTTGTGGGGAATGTGTGCGAAAACAAGCGCACCTCTTCTCTTAAAATGCAGTAAACCTGTAAAATCCTCCAACATATGCAGTCCACTTGACCATGTACTCATGACTATCCTGGTTGCCTTCCAACCACTGTTGGCAAGTTTATTTTGTCATTTCCTACGTCACATAACTACGATATGGAGCTAAAGCCTTCATCATACACATAAGAAGACTAAGTATCCTCCCAAAGTTCATACAGAAGAATCACTCACATTGTCAGGTCAAATGCCAATTCAGACCGGAATCCCATTAAAGGCGTCTCGCTTCTCATTTCAGTTTACTTATCTGACTGGTGCAGATAATAAAGCGCCAGTGGCTTGATGAAGCAAAGGTGCATTGGAAAGATCAATATCTTTATTTAACCTTGGCTTTTCCCCTAAATGTATACGGTTCCCTCACTTTCTTTCTTTCTTTCTTTCTTCCCTGTCACCTGCTATCGTGTAAGCCTTGGCAATAAAATCCTAAATTCACCACACCTCGAACTTTGTGAATGAAAAATATTTCTTTGATCCAGATCTAAGGCGTTGAAGAATGAAAAGCATATCCCTCTGTGATTTGTTTTCTGCGGCTATTATTGACATCTGATAACGTTCTGTTTCCATCATGTACTGTAGTGCAGTGTTTCCCAAACTTTGTTTCTGGGAACCCACTTTTAGAAAAGACAAACCATTTCAAAATAGGCCTTATGTATAAATTCAAAATAGGCCTTTAAATTATGAGACAGCTAATTTGTGCGTAAAATAACATTCCTAGCCTTTTTCAATGCCATTTCCACATCATCTTATCTTATCTTGAATAGGTAAACCAGCATATTTGAAGAAATGTATAGTTGATACATCACAACTTTATTGAATGCATGTGTTAATGTAAACATTTAAATTTTAAATACTTTGTAAATGAGACCAAATAAATGCATTCAAGTTGAGATGACGGGCGCTCTCAATCTTTTTATTTCCTCTCATCAGTTAGAAAATATAGATTCAGACGAAGTAAACATGCTCTCGTTTTCTTGTTTCTAACAAACGCTAAATTATAAATTGACTAGAATTACTAGAACTACACGAACATTCAGACTCCCTCATGTGGCTTACATGTGTACTGCAGATATAAATGTTAAATCAAAGACCATGGAAGAAATTCTGCAAACCTATTTGGCGACCCAAATAAAATCTCCGGCGACCAACCTGTGGCTTTGGTAATGACTGCTGTAGAGTACACAGACCATAGACACAACATTTCATATAGGATTATCAAAATGTGGCAACAGAAAAATCATATTGTTACTGATTTGATAGATATGTATATAAGTAAGATGTCACGTGCTCAGTCACAGAAATATCAAATCCAGAGTTGGCCAAAACAAAAACAACAATTAACGGACAGTTTTGCAAAGACAAAGACAAAGATTAGGCGGAAAGTGCAGATTGAGTCAAGCGTATTATTGCGTTGTATTGGCTCAGACTGACTGAGTGCTCTATTCCAAAGAGCTGGTAAAGAAAAGCACCTCTTCACTGCATCTATAAGCTGTTGATAAATTATAGATATATAAATCATACAGATCATGTAAAGAATGGCGGACATTCTGATAAAGAGCTTCATGGACAAAAGGCAAAAGGAATTAT
This sequence comes from Pholis gunnellus, assembly GCF_910591455.1. Classification (NCBI taxonomy): domain Eukaryota; kingdom Metazoa; phylum Chordata; class Actinopteri; order Perciformes; family Pholidae; genus Pholis; species Pholis gunnellus. Next base: position 15,093,731 of record NC_136543.1, read on the forward strand.
TGTATTCCTACAGAGCGGGTAGCTTGTGCACGAGTGAAGCTTCCTAATTCCATGCAGTTCTGTTTTTGGCTCAACTCTTAACTCACAGCACTGCCTTTAGTCTGCACGCTCCACTTCACCAGTTAAATCATCCTGTCATCCTTATTTCTTATGCTCGCAATGTTTTAGACCAAGTGCCTGATCTGCCTGTATGACAGCTGGCAATGCATTACAGTTTAATTTTAAAAGAGAAGAAGCTTTAGTTGCCTTTGCTACCATATGAGAAAATAAGGAGACATAAACTAGATTAACAAAAAATCTGGAGCTGTGAAAGACCCCTAAAACAATTTGTTGATAATACCATAGTTTCTGAGAAGACCTGCAATACAAGTGCTTTGACTGGTTCCATTCAGCTCTTCGGTTCCATTAAAAGCCTCTCTTATCCACCCTGCAATTATCATCAAGTGAACCATATTTAGATCCTTTGTAATATTATAATTAGCAACAGTTGGCCAAATATTGAACTGTACTTATACGGGATGAATCATGCAATCAAAAATTGCGGTTTCTTCATGTGAAATGAGAAGTTTTCTGTTATTACTGCTTTCTTGATTCCTTCAAATCCCATCCTATTCCCCAAGCTAGTCTCTTCTTTTGATTCCAGATCTACTGGGGGGGGGGGGGGGGGGGTATAGTTCCCAGGGGATGTAGCATCCTATAGTCAATGTTTGCTTCGCCCTTTTTTTTCTTCCAACTTAAGGATCATAAAGAAATAGCGGTGGGTGATATATCAGACATACAGACTACTTATGTATTGCACAATCTTCCACATGGGATGTAGTAAATTACTTTATCACAAACATCAAGTATACCTTTTCCCATTCACAAGAAAGATACTCATGCCGGCGCTTTGGCGTTTCACTTCTCTCACTTTCTCCTATGGCGCTGTTCCATTTACTGCATGTATAGATGGAAGACCAGTCACCACTTCCACCCACTGTACAAAAGCGAAGTCAAAATAGCCTAGCCCTGGTTGAGCAGAGTGCAGCAGCACGTTGAGCTGTCGCACGTCGAGGTGGTCCCACCAAGGGTTCAGCCCTGACCGCTGAGGCAGCGAGGCCAAAGGCTGCGCCACTAGACCGGAGCTTAACATCCGCGTTTCGGCTGCTTCCTGCAGCTAAAAGTCCCTGAGTTAACAGATGTCGTTCCATTGGACGGATACAAATGTTTAAACAGACTTACAGGGACTCGGAATAAAAAATGACAATACACCGCCTCAGAGTGTCAGAGTGAAACCTCTTTAAAAAGACCAATTACACTTCAAAATGCTAGCAGGCCACCTCGGAGTGTCACTTTGACAATATCAGGACATTTTGATGTGACATTTCAAAATGAAAGCCGTCTAAAATTAATATACCAGCTGTTTTCCCTCTAAATTCAGAATAGTTGACTGGGAGGATCACACTGAACATATGCCTGAGGGTTAATTCATTATTCATTATTTTAGAGGAAATACGAAATATCAAGATATATATGGTATATTGCGCCACGGCCTTACAAATTAAGACATTATCTAAGAGTTATATTGCCCAGTCCTAAAAAAAAGACAATTATTTTGTAACAGACACCAAAAAACTTTGGTCTAGAAGGAAAAAACATGATCAAATAATTATTCAAACCCACCAATCAAAATGAACAGTGCTGGAAACGTATACAAATACATCCTGTAAATAAAGCTCTGCGCTCAATGCTGCAGATAAATCAAGTGGCATTTGGAGGTGATCCAAGTAAAGCACATAGCCATGCGATTTGTCATTCAAAACACATTCAGGCGGTGCACAACTGTGCTTCCAGAGTATAAAGTAAACACCCCTACTCTTATCTTGCACAAAAGATGCCAATTTGACTCCCCAACCACTCTTACAAAGATCACTCGCCCAAAAATATCCACCAGCTCCTCCCTTTGACAGAACACCTCAGCTTGTTCCGAGTCTTTGCCTCATTACACTGAATTGCAGCTGTGAATTAAGGCCTCAAATAGAGCACGTAGCAATGCCAAATGATGGGTAAGAGACAAACACAAAAACAAACAGGTGTGCCTTCACTTTACGCTTCAGTGACGGCGAGTTTGCACTCTGAGCTTGAGCAAGAGCTTGTCAGGCACACATGGAGGCAGGCAGAGAAACAACACAGAGAGAGGGACAAACATCAACACAAGGATTAACACAAAATCAGCTAAAAGCCCAGTTTCTGTGTAACTTGTGAAGATATTTGTCTCCTTCCAAGTAGTCTGAGCGGGAAGGTTTATTTCTTCATGACACTTACTGGTTGTGTCTCTTCTCTCTAGTAAATCAACCTTAAGTGGCCCGAGATGTTTTCTCGCTGTCGCTGTCGAAACAGTGGAAATCCAACTGAGTACAGCACAACATTGATTCTCTATAAGTGAAGAAGAAGTAGAGCAAACTAAGTTGACCCATGTGATTGTGTTGAGGGAATGATAGTATGTAGTACTTGTGCATAGTCTGTATATTTGGCCACTGTTTCCTGGCCTATATTTAGAGATTTTTGTGATGGTCACATTTACACACCTATGCCAGCGCACCATGATGTTTTACATGGCACACACAGAAGCACAGACAGTAATGTCAGTGGAAGAACAACCTTAAAAACATTTGGAAAAACTGACTTATTCAGACACTTATTGTAATTAATTGCCATGGATAGTGCCAAGAGTAATCACAGGGATCGGCTCATCTGCCAACAGCCTGAGGTCTCCTTCCTAGCAAAGTCCTGCTTATCACTGAGCTAACAGCTAATATTAGGGGGGGTTACATTGACTTGAATTATGGCACTTTCTACTCAGTAAAAGTGAGTATTTGGCAAAGGTAAAACACAACACTATCGTGATGTGTTCACATTTAATCTTGTAAAATGTATTTATCTTGCGAGAGATCATTTTTGTAGGCCAACCACAAATGTTAGCATCGCACTGGTTCCCTTGAAAAAAAAAGCCAATGGGATTTTTCCATTGGAGTTTGGATTATTGCAGAAAATAGGCTCAGTGGCAAAGACAAGTTTATAATATTTACATGTTTTGTTCAGCAAGATGATCTTCACAAATGAACACCAATGCAATTATTCACAATAAAGAATGATTTACTCACAATCCGATACAGAACAATCAGCAATCCTATACCTAGCGACCATGACTTCAATCATATGTGGTATATTAACAGCCACGGTAATTAAATTACATTTGCACACTGACAGATTCAAAAATGTTATTGAAAAAGATCGACAAAGATCAACAAAGCTTTGACTACAGTCACAACTTACCAGTGACCTTAAACATGACCTTTAACATTTAGGTGGCTAACAAGTGAATACTCAACGGTCGATAAGGTCTGAAAGGGATTAGTGGAGGCAATTGACAATGATCTGGCCTGATGAATGGCTGCACATTAGAGCAGCCTAGTAAACGGTGAAATGATTAAAGACAGCGGCCAAGAGGGAGCTGCTTGGTTGATATCAATTAAAGCAATGGAAAATAATGCAATGGTTACTGTTCATAACTGTCGCTGGGTATTTCATCATGGGTGATAACACGCATGCAAGGCAATCTCAATGATATATTAGAGTACACAACTGCTTAATGATAAATGTGGGCTTATTAAAGTTGCCTATACTTGAGTATTCAGTAAATACATTTTAGGCTGTTAAAAGTTGAATTCCAATCACACTTAAAGGGAGGGAGCAATTGAGGGGAACCAAATACCTGCAGATAGGATGGCAATACACTCTTTCTCAATAACTTTTAACTACAACAGCATAACATTTTCTGGATCAATAAACTGTCACACCAATGTACCTTCAAGAGAGGAGAGTAAATAAGCCAATAAATCCCAGACTGTAACAAACAATAGATGAGAAGTCTGAGATGACACGCCTGGAATTTGATGTGCATCTCTGTAGTCACAGCATATCCGCAGACCCCCTCTGCCTCCCACCCGCTGAGTGTCTCTGTCACACCAAGCTAACGCAGAACCCCCACTATGCGATCAATACAGATATCTGCTTTAATAGTTTTATACTCTCTCTCTTCCTTCCCCTCTCTCCCTGCCTGTGATGAGTGACTGAACATGACATTAAACCATGACAATCCCAGCACATCTCCCCTTCCTTGCATCATCAAGGGCTCCTTTCCTTGTCAGTCTGACCTTCAATTACCAAAGCAGAAGTGGACACTAATTTGCTCCAAGTTTTATCAACCATATTGCTTACACTTAGCATATACTGTTGCATCGACTCTTGGCAGTGAAGAAGACAAAGCTCATAAGTCACAGAGCTTTCCATCAGGCACTACAAAGCATCCTACTTTGTGCTGCTTGCATGTTGTAAAAAAAGCTCCACGTACAAAAGGAGATTCATCACCTCGGTCTCAAGTGGGGATAGACATTTGCATATACCGTACGCACGCACTCATACGAATATTCAGAAGCAAGTTCCTACCTCATCCCAGCTCAGAAACAATGACACCCTAATCCGAGGACAATACGGGCACTAATCCACACAAAACAGGGATTGTATGAAGAGACAAACGTGGGAGAGAGGAAGAGAAAGAGTCAGCACGCTAACAAGCAAAGGAGGCTAATCCTGATGAGAGATAGAGGCTGGGCGAGAGGGATAAAAAATGACTGTTAGGGAGGGCAAGATAGATGGAGCAAAATGAAAGTGGGAGAATGGAAGTATGGATAAAGGAGAGGGGTAGAAGTAAGGTTCAGAGATAAATGGTAAGTACATTTCGTTTAGTACTTTCTTTACCTCACAGAGTAATGTAAATATGCAACAACTGATAAAATCCACCAATGTCAATGGCCTTTTCAAAATCAATGGCTGCCGGGTAAAACTGAGAAACCAGTGGATTGCTGATTTCCCCCTTATGACTGGAAAGAAGGGTGTGTTACCTGCATGCCAGATTAATGACAGCACACAAGTCCAAACTACCTCCTAAGTTACTTTATGACTGGTAAATGACAAGCAAAGCAGCATTTGAAAGTTATTTTATTTAAACACATTTTTTTCAATTCAACAATCCGGCACAGTGCTCACTCTACATAAAACACACCGGGGCTACATCACGTGACTTTCAGCAAACTTCACAGAGAACAATAAGGGCAACAGAACCTGGTCTCGCTCAGCTACGTTAGCATAAAAAAGGAAAACCCCAAAAGATGAAATACTCAAACTAACAATCAAACTAGTCATGGCTCACCTCATTGTTAGTAAAGTTAATGTGCACATCGTACATATAACTGAAGAATAGAATTCATCCCAATACCTCTCACTGCAAAGGGGTCACAGCTGCAAAAGGAAAACTATCACCCGCTCGCTGCTAAGGGTTACCCAAGGCTGGAATTAATGAGACAAAATCAAAGTTGACGATCCAGAGGACTGAACAGATGACATTTACAAGAGGCCAACCAAGGCACTTAATTACACGCTTTCATAGAGTGGCAGAATTAGTGTGCAAGAGTGGTACCACACATAAACAGCGAAGGAATATCAACATTAGTAACCTTTTGAAGAAGTCAAACAGAACAGGTAAAGGGGAGGAAGTGTTTTGGGTGACATTTCATGCGGTCAAAACCCAATAACAGAGTGCGAGTGTCAGAGGAGAAGTGAGAGCAGTGCTTTTTGGGAAGATGAGCTCACTGACTAAAAAATGCATGGCTTCGGAGCGGATGAGCGCCGTGCATGAGTAACGGTGCAGCAAATGTGCCATGTGGCGTTCCTTGAGTTCCTCTCCTGCTTTTTTGCAGGAAGATTTCCTCATAGCTTAATCCATTACCTCACAGCTGTGAGTCATCCTTGTCTTTCCATCCCTCACACTTCAAAATCATTATCTCCTTTTCTGTCTATTTGTCTATTCCTATTTTTCCTCATCTCCTATTCCATACGCTCTATCTTTCCATCTCCCTCTCACTTCTTTCTGAGGCTAACCCCTCTCTACCAGTTGATGTCTCCTTTCCTGTGTCTCCCCCTTGTCTTTCCTCACAATCTCCCTCTCTCTTTGTTAGGATGCAGTGAGGGTAGGCCTTGCCAGTGTGTCGTCTGTCAGTGTGGAAACAGGAGGCAGCACAGAGAGCCTTTCACAGAAGCCAAACTAGAGACAGGCATGAGAGAAGCACCTCAGTGTCCACTCTCCCTGACTGCAAAACAGACAACTTTGTATGTGTGTGCATTATAGAAATGCTCACAACCTCACACACACACACACACACACACACACACACAACACTGTCAAAACCCGCCCACTGCCCTAGTATTCGCCTCAGTCTGTCTGTCACTTTGTGCCACTGTCACACTGCTCACACCTTAGTTGCTTCCCCACAGTGGGACTGGCTCCCTTTGCTGCGGTCCACCAACATGTGTTCAGCTTGTTATAAAGTCACACTCATATTTTCTCTCATACAATCAAAACACACACACACACACACACACACACAGATGCGTTTTGCTCCAGGCCATTCAGTCAATCATCCCTATACAACAGGGTCACATTTCCAGGGAGACTGCATGTATTTTTTTCACAATTGCTCTTCGTCTTCTTTAAAATTGAGCTCATTTTTAATCATGGATTAATTTTAGGGCTGCATTTTTTGGACACCAGAGAAACAGCAAATATTCAACGCTTCAGGGGAAGGAGGGTTCCTGCACATATATGTTACTTGGGCGAGTTGCCTAGGTATACTCATCATCATCATGATGATTATCATCATCATTCAGTTTCTTTTAATTGAAAACCTTGGAAAAAACTTTGAGGGATTTTCATGTTCAATGGTGCCGAGGTATGAATACAAAAAGTGGAGACTCAAATAGCAATAAAGAAGACTGCAATTAAGAGAAAAAAAGTGTGCATAACTGATAAATATTTGGATGAAGTGATGAATCTCAAGGTTCGGTGATATACTGCATCTGAAGGTTTGCAACTGGAAATGGCTGCCTGCCCATAAATAACATCCCCGAGGTCCAATACATAGTGAAAAACTGCTTCAGCATTTCTTTTATTTATAAATAATGAAGAGCAAGATTTATTTTAAAAAATAAAGCCCCATTTCAATCTCAGGTTTGCTAACAACATGTCAATATTATATATACTTGTATACAGATCATTCCTAGCGAGACATACATAGGGGCGAGCGCACTATCCGTCACTGAGAAGAATGCGATCCGTGAAGAATAAATACAAGACTAGACCCGTCTGTCAAGACAAAAAAGAAAAGAAAAGAAAAAGAATAACTGCTTACCAAAATTGAAAATCTAATACCTACCCAAAGAACCAAAATCAGAGTAGTTGAATAATTTGGTCAGGCCTAATTGGTTTCTATTATCTTTTTAAAATGGTATTATTGTGAGCGACATTGTTCAAGAGCTTACTTTTTCTTGTTTTACCACATATCAACTTGTCTTTTCTATAAAAAGGTGTGTATATTTCACTAGAGCCTCCTTATAACGTACACTATATTTGGTTTTTGTATTACTGGATGCATAGGTTTGCAAGAGAAGTGGTCAAAAAAGGCACATTTACATCACCTGCTGATTCAAGAACAGTTCAAGGGGGAAGTATACAATCTATAAATCATATATATATACACAGCTTATGCCTTGTAATCAGTCTTTTATTTTTGGTGAGTTAATTACTTGTGTACATAGTGTCATCCCTAGTGAGAAAAGCATATGTAGTCACCCACGCAGACAGCTATATAGTGGTGTTATAGCTGGACAAATGCACACACTTCTTGGCTCGCTCTAAGGCACTGCAAACAAACTCACCCGACGCCATGGGTTCACAGGGAAGGTTGACCTTTCTGTACATGCTCCACTGCGCAGTGTACTCCTGTGTCCACTTGTGCGAATGTGTGCACTTGAATGTCTTCTGTGCAGATGTGTCTGTGTGCAACTATGGTGTGGGGAGTGTTGTATTCCACTCCTTATCTGGAGAGCAAAACAACAACTTGTCCTGACCACAGACTAGACCATGTCTTGCCACCCAGAAAACAAATAGAGGGCTATATGGAATGAGGGTAGACATCCAAACAAATGTGTGAGTCTTGCTGTGCTTTGCAAAGCAGATGTGCCTGCCAATGACTTGTGGGGCAATGGGAACTGTCAAGAGCTCTCTTAGCTCATGTCAGTTCTATAAAAAGAGAGAAAATAAATAAATAAAATATGAAGATAATCCCAAAAAGTTGGATTCAGTATAAAATATTAACATAATGTGAAGCATGGAAAGAGACTGCTGTAAGACTTTGGACAACTACATCACGGTACAAGTAATTTGTAGTTTAAAACAATATAATGCATGAATATAAGGGAAATTATTCTTCAGAGTTAGTGTTTAACTTCACTCACTATGCGCGAATAATTCTATTTGTTCAGAAATAAAACAAATTTAACAGTCTCTGTGGAGAATACAAGAGGGATAGAGCCACAAAACATTATTTGCTTCTAATAGTCATCTCAAATTATTGGGGTTAATTGGCAATTCACCAATTTAGTGGTGAAGATGAAACACAAGGCTTTAAAAAAACTAATGCACTATGAGTAAAGTGCACAAAATCCATCGACACGTCTTGAGTGTCGTCTGAATGTTTCTGGTGCATTGGAATATTGATGTAGAGTGTTTGTGAAAGTCAGTGTGCATGCCAGGCATAGTAATCTATGTGTGTTTATGTAAAAGTGTGTGTGAGCAGAAACAGTCTTCATTAGGCTGACGGAGAACTGACACACAACAATCAGCCATTAATTAAGTGTCAGAAGCATTTAACAGTCAGACACGCTGGCGGCCGATTCCCATGCCAGACTCTAATAACAGCTACAATCTGCCAGAGAGGAAGCTCTGCTTACCCGGACGTGCCAGACAGCACACATTTTCCAAGAAAATGAGAATGCATTCAATACAATTAAAGCCACAATAGCTGGGCTTCCATTTAATATTAAAAAGTCCAGGCTCTTGAACCCCACTCTAATAAGAAGCAGTTGTTCCTGGCTTCTTACAGTCCCTGCACTTACAGTGTCTCTGCCTGTCACGGTGGCATTCTGCATGGGATAAAGCTGCACCACGTCAACAAATAAATATAATATATATATATATATATATATATATATATATATATATATATATATATATATATATATATATATATACATCTACTGCTACTGCTACTACAGAGAGCAGTCAAGGTAGTTAAACCGGAAATTATCACAGCAAGCAATAGGCAGTGATATCAAGCCTGTCAAGATTTTATTTCAAACTTGTTCCTGGTTGTTTTTCTCATTTTCTTACCCTTTTCAGATTCTAAAGTACTTGTTATTCTCCTGCCGTTTACTTTAATACAGTGTCAAGCTTGAACTTAAGATATCCACTAAGCTGCGCAGGTTTGTTTTGTTGCATAAAAAACAAAAGCAAAAAATCATGTTGCAAGAGACTGGTTTCTTCACTAAGTAGCCTGTTCAACAGCCCATCTTCAGTCTGAAAGACAGGCCTGGGTTTGCAAACCACTCACACAATGGAGTGTTAAGAAGGGCATAGTGAGTAAGTGGTTATAATCACTGCTCCAGCCAGCAGGAGCAGTGCTGAGCACTGATTTAAACACTCACACACCTCTTGGATAACATGGAAAAAATAAATAAACAAATCAGATGACATGGTTTTAGCATAATTTAGAGCATGAGCTAGAGGGGACTTACAAAATGCCCCCTGTTGGCTAAGGAGTCCCCTGTTGGTGAATGTATTAAAGTGCTGAAGTTTGATGTTAGATAGGAAGGTAAGTGCTCTCACACACACACACACAAACACACACACACATATACACATTTACCATATAAAATGCATTCAAAACCAGCCCAGCACAGAGAGCAGTCAAGGTATTTAGACTTACAGTCAGCAGACAGCCATGTTTGAGCTGAAAATGATATCAAAGCTTGTACGACATAGTTTTTTAACATATTTATTCTAATATAGACTATAATCCACAGCCTCTATTCAACAATATGTGTAGGGCATCATAACAAACTCCCATGCCTAATGCAGCTGCCAGCAGTTTGACACCATGTTGAATAGTGTCCGTGGACTTCCCTGGTCCCTAACCTTCTGCCAGAGTACACTCACAGACCAAAAAGCATGTTTTAAGGCTATATATTTACCATGAATAATGTACTGAACTGGGGAAAGCTAGTACTTTTGATTTATTTATGTTTTATAATATACAGTAGTTACAGCCCTGTATACAGACATTCATGTACAAAACAGTGAAAAAGCAATGTTTAAATTACATGTAATAATCTAAAGTTCCAAATATGATGTCAGCCTACAGGCTCAATTATTCTTCAAAGGCAAATTAGAGCTAAGTAACATCTGATCAAATGAAACCATGCTTTTAAAGGTTTTGTTAAAACTAATGTTATTAGTAAGTACTCATATGGCTACTGAGTACTCAAATGTAAGTATTTGCACATATCAAACATTTTCAGCAGTAACATAGCAATAACCTGCGGTTTTGTAATGCTTATTGACAAAGCAAAAGCTCCTTAACAGCTACAGAGATAAAACATGGGACAATGGTACAATCCATCCATTCCATGCGGACTGTATATGAAATGCCTTCGTGTTTAAACGCAAACAGGGACACACAATTCTGTTGAAAATTCTACAAGAAATAATGCATTAGCAGCTGAACTGACAGCATTTTAGAATTTTGGTACATTCATTTGTTTACATGTGTTAGAGGCATGTCCTTTATGTTTCTATATGTTATTTGTTTTCTTCTTGCACAATGATTGCTTTTTTCATTTGCTCATTTAATCCAAAAAGTGGACTGTTGTTTGTAGCCTAACAGTAATCTGTTAATAGCAGACTGCATTGCTAATATTGTGAGACGGCAGACTACATCAATAGAGAAAAGACAGGAATATAATATTGCTATTGAATGAGGCTGAATATATAATCAAAATCAATCAAACAATCCATGTAAATTGCTCTTTGGCAAACAATTACTGTTGTGCATCTTTCCTAATCAAAGTCAATTTTACCAGAGCGAGCAGCAAACAACATCCAAGGAAATTATCCCAGGGGAACTCAGCAGGTTATTAAACCCCCTCAACCCCTCCCTTTAAATTACAGATGCAAACACACAAACAGGGCCATAATGTACCCCTAATTAGAATGTGTATTAGTCCCTATGGAGGGAAAATAGAACATTATGGTTGTAGGATTTGATCCAGGTCTATACTTGTCTTGCGCCTCTGTCATCACACTCTCATTTGGCCAACTCCCCGACTTAAGGGGACGAGCCTCATTTTTCAATTAGGCACTAGACCCACTCATGCTTCACTGCTTTCTCATCACCCTCATCTACTCTGCCCCCACCTTCCTCTCTCATGCTAATAGGAAGGAGGGAAAGAGAGGGAGGGGGGCGGGGGGGGTGGTCGAAGGGGAGTAGATAGAGACGCTATTGTAGATCAGCTCTGATGGATGCAGAAGGAGAAGACTCCCTCTGTTTCTCCTTTACCCACTTTCACAGAAACATGTTATTGCTTATTATGACTATTTTTTACACCAAACCCGTCATATATCTACATCTATATCTTTTGACTAATTAACAATTTATTTAGATTTTCCGTTTTAAAGCCTTCATAATGCAATGCTATGAAGAGTAAAGTATCGAAAGATGGAGATATGAAAACACGCAAAACTGGTTTAAAAAGACGAATACAAAATGACTTTGTGAAATATTATGTACATGCCATTTTTATTCCTATTTCAGACACCTACAGTGACTTAATGCTGAGGAGGCAGGCTTTGTGAGTCGTGCGGCAGGGCTGGCTGTATTTTTTTTTTTCTTTTTTGGCTGACCCAGTTGGTAGGCACATAGAATATGCAACTAAGACACAGACGGTAGAGAAACACCACGGTACTTTAACATTCAAGACGGAGGAAGGACGGGCGATAGCATTAGGGAAGAGGCAACGAAACATGGGGGCCATGCAGGTTGAGATTCGCAGTAGAGACAAAATGGAAAAAAGACGAGTAAAAAAGGAGAGAGAAAAAAGATGGAGAGAAAACATGCAAAGATGGAGCGCAAGGAATGCAGTAAAGACATGAAGAGATAAGAGTTCTCTTCTACTCCCAGTAGATATGTTCAGAGGCTTTGCAAATGTTTCTAATTCCCTTTGCCTCCATTAACCTCCTTCTCCATAGCTACAGATTAAGCATGAATACAGAGTTCGCAAAGAGATGAAGAAGAGAAAGAATGGAATAAGACGGGATCAAGGAGTCTGGTGGTTGCCATGGTGATGAGAGGGGAGAGATTCCAGAGTGGTCTCAGCCATTACGCAGTGTGTTGGGGAGATGGACTGTGCAGCACTTAGGCTTATTGCAGTGTGGGCTGAGCAGATATCTAATATAGACGAGATGGGCTTGCACCAAAATGGTGGATGGTAAGCACAGTCCAAATAAAAAGAGGCTGGAGAATACTTCAAGGCTTCACTGCCAAAAGCTGTGCTGAGAAAAGCCAATCGGGCTAAGACAAGAAGACACTTATCCCATTTGAGAAGACAAAGCCTCACACACATACCCAGTGATGTCTACACTGAGACATACTAAGGCACAGAGACAAATAAGAACATAATCAGGGCTACATTGATGCTCTCCCACAACAGCTAAGTACAACCACTCTATTTATACAAGGCCAATAACAACAGTTGACTTATTTGGCTAGGCACTGGGTCATATGTAATGAGCAAGCGCAACGACAGCTAAAGATAGGACAGTAGTTTTATTATCAACCAATAGCATAATGCAAAAGGAGCAAGATCCAAATTGAGAAACAATCTTTTGTTATAAACATTGCGTACGCACAAAACGTGGCCTGAAAGAGACATACTCAACCTCCCGATCAACAGTTGTGATCTATAAAAAAGCAATTTAACAGGAGAATGTGCGCACCTGTGCAGACAATTTTGGATATAGGGTAAATTGGCGACACAGATAGTGAGGTAGTGAATCGATGCCAGATGTATTAATGATGCCTCTTACACGTTCAATTTCACTCAAAGGAATACTTCACCAAAAAAAAAAGACCATTTGTATATTAATTACTCACCACTTGCTACCTTGAATTCTTGAAGAAAAATGTGTTTTTCTTGCAGGCCTCCAAGTTGAACGGAGAATGGGAAAGAAAACAGAGTGACTCCTTGATGAATTGAAATTAATTGAAATCCTAATTGGGCTCCAGGTGTCACAACGGCAAACCTATTTCAAAAACTGGATAAATTAGACTTGGCTTGTACTGTACAAACTGTGTGTGGGTTCGTTAACAGATTTTTGATTGAGTTTTGCTGTTGTTAAACCTGGACCGCATTTACTTCAATTCATCAAGGATTTACTCCGTCGTTAGGCTCTCCGTTCCCCGTGGAGCTGGGAAAAAAACATTTTCTTCAACAATTCAAGGTAACACGCAGTGAGCAACGCATTTTGACATTATATAACCACTGTTATGGCAAAACACAGTTAATCTCTAGTCATCCCTAGTCTTGTGGGTGTCCATCACAGTTTACTGCTATAAAAAGGGTGACTTGTGCAGAGATAGAGAAGAGGAATAAGACTGGCCATATGCCAATTTATTGGCTCAGATTAAGTGCAACACACTGCTTTCAAAAATTGTGGAAACATTGGAAAATAGAAATTACCAAAGGGCTTAATACAGGACAATGTCAGTTTCTACATAAGCACACTTTAAAATGTCCATCCTGATACTTGTAACTTCTTGAGATGATACACAGTGGGATCTCTGATTATGTATAATCTTTGGTTGTAGCCTCCTCTCAAATGTGTCCCCTGCCGACCACTGTGCACCATTTCTAGCTGTGAACTAATCAAATCAAAGCAGAACAGTGGCTCTATGCCAGTGGTTTCTGGTCAAACTGACTTCAAACAAAGCAGCACAAAGCAGTGTGTCAGCTTCTGCAACATCTTCCCGGTGTTTATCGACTTCCTGGGTAGTTTAATACCAGAAAAGTTATTTGAACATCCCCACTCTCCCACTGACAGCAGGTATGAAGCCACCAAATAAAACAAGAAAGAAAATAAGATATGTTCTGGAAACTAACAAGGGAAATTTAAAACAAATCTTTAAATCTTATCGTATCTCCTCCCTAAATGTTTTTGACATCATAGAAAATGGCTTGAGGGGCATATGTGTTTTGGTTGGGCAGCATGAAATGCTGTTTGTTTCCCTACCATCCAGCTGATTTTAAGCATTGTGTTGATTTTAATCAGTAACCAGAGAAATGATGTCCAACCAATAGCCACAGGGTGAAAATTCATTATCTCTGGCGTTTGTGCCAAGGGAGCCCGAGTGGGATTTCAGCGACACAGAGAAGTCAAAAAACTCATGTGTGGCATGAGAAAATTGCCAAAAAGGTTCAAAGGAAGAGTAGAATTAAATTTAAAAAAATAGGACAAATGGAAGTAGAAAAAGAACGCAGTTTCAACTCATCTGAATGCGGTGCTAAGATTCACATGAGTGCATACGCTGTACAGCGTATTGAATGTCAACTGTGGGCGGTCTTCCACACTTTCAGTTACATTGAGTCATTAGTCCTGTACTTCTCACTCTCCAATTAACATTCACTCTAACCTACAGGGCAGCATCACATGTCAGCACAACAGGGCCTCTCTCTCTTCCCATGTGACATGGGTCATTGCAGTTGATCCCACTAGCGTCATGTGAGGTGGGTGACAGGTAATTATGGCTTTGCACTCATTTCCCCTGGTGCTCAGTAGGCTTGATATCCCTGAAACAGTCACTATGGTACCAAAGTCACTGCGAGCATAAATATTTGCATTATTTTAATAACATATATATATATATATATTTGTTCACTTGGCTTTATTGATGTACGTGTGACTGCACAGTGTATGCATGAAAGTGTATGGCTGCATGTGGCACAAAAAAAACAAACATGATCATTAACCGTGCTATTTAATATAGTTACCTCTTTTTTTTTTAAGTTTTTGTAAACACATTTGAAGCAAGAGACAGTTACATCTTCCAAGGTCAGAAGCTAGACGAGTATGACAGTTTTGTTTCCACGAGTGAGAAAGAGAGGCGCGACGCCCCGTTTGCCTCCCGGTGGAGTTAACAAACAGTCTCTTTGCTCTTTTGTCTGTGGTTTTATCTAGTCACGCAATGTGGTCTTAGGCCTCCCGAGTCGCTTGATGTGGCTTCATCGAGCCACATCCCCATTCCCCACGTTCGCGATAGCTCAAAAAGACTGACAAACTCCTGTCAGGTAATTAGCCTAATTAGTCACTCCCTTGTATCTCCTTCCCCTCCCTAAGCTCGTCTTTCCTCCTGCGTGGGTTTGATGAGTGCCATCATTAATATCATCCCGCCATGGGTCATAAAGCATTCCATGTCACCGTGATAAAGGTCCCAGTCCTGGCCAGTGAAGGGAGAGACGATAACATAGCTGGATATAAGGGCTTTAAATGACATCGTTTGAATTAGATCAGTGCACACTAGCTACTTTTGTACCGCAACATGAGTCACGGTACCGTGTTCTCTCCTCCTTCGCTGTGTTTTTCTGCCATTTGTTAGGAAACTTGAGGGATTTTGCTCAGTAGCTCTGTAGCCTTTTCTCATTAACAGTTGCCACGAAGAGTGGCTGAAAGATCACACCGTGTTAGAAATTATTGGCATAAATTACTTACGTGAGTGCAATGTACAAATCAATAGAGGACAATCTGCCAATCTCAGAGGAGACGTTTGAGATTGACCATAAATTCATCACGTCCATAATAGAACATATGTCACAACATGATCATTTAGCTCAAAAACCAACAAGATGGAAGTTGTGTTACCTTCATAGACAGCTTTAAATCCCTGCCCGCTGACGGCGTAGTCAGACAGTAGCCACAGTGTGAGCCTGGAGCCTGTACTCACAATGGGCGAAGGCAGCTGGAATCCCGTTAACCTGAGAACAAATGCACAAAAGGACAATAACAGTCAGACAAAAACAAGGATTCAATCAACAGCACAGTTGGTTGCAAGGTCAGGTGTGAAGCCCTCTTCTATCAAGCCAGCTGTTCCCTTCAGTATTCAAGGATAACTTTTTGCATAATGAGGCTCTGAATCATCCACAAATTATCAAAATGCCAAGACCTCAACGGTACAGAAAACCTCGACACATTTTTCTCCATCAGCAACAGTCAGAGTAACTGCAATCATGCACCCCCAGTAAATTAGAAACACAGCAGCCAGTCTGGGAATGAACAAACAGTTGAACAGACAACAACATTGTCAGACTGAGTAAACAACCACTTCTAAAAGACAATCAGTACTTTTGAGATATGCACTTCAACTGGAAGAGAATATTAGTTTTTCTATGTATACCTGTAATGTCCATCTTATCAGTCTAAATGGTATCTTATGTACTCAATGTTTTTTTTCATGTTGGATGTCATTAAGGCTTGTTTCAGCATCAGTTTAACACAATTCTGAAAACTCCCTTGTTAATTAGGGCAGTTTTACTTTGTGCGTTTCATTTTCCATTCCAAAAAAAATTAAATGTTACTCATCTGGACCTGTATTTATTAAACATCTGCAATTGCTCCCAACTTCCCCAAAATGTTTAGATTACCACGTATGTGATCCTACGTTTAGACCTAGGTGTACAAATAGTTTTGAAACTTCCTTAAATTTAGCATTAGGATAAACTCTTTTAACATGTAGGATAAAGCAGAGCCTGTGAGGAGTTCCCAACAGGTAAACAATGACAGGAGAAACACCTATACACATTCCTACTGGTGTTTAAATGCAGAATTGAGATTCTTGGTTTAAAATAATGATCTTTTTCAAGGATACTGACATTTAAACATCTCCTGATTGAAGGTCAATCCACAAAACTACAGTTATTTTGCAATTTCACTCAACAGAGATCTTCAAAAATTGCTTAATTGTGAATGTAAAATAAATAATTGTAAGCAATGTGGAGGTTCTCTTGGATTATTACTTCAAGCACAGGTGAAGAGGACACATGCTAATGTAATCCATAGCACAGCATCAACACATATTGGTTATGCATGCATGATCTTTGATGTTGTGGCCAAGTGGTCCAGGTGCACATGTCGCACAGACACCCCCGGTCTATGACAGCAGACCAAAGGCAGCACTACAACAGTGCCTACATTAACCTATGCCATTGTGCAAAGGCCCATGCACATCTAATAGGAATTATTACAAAGTAAATACACAAATACAACCAAACAGTACAAGATCGTTTGCTACATTTAATGTGACAGTCTAAAGGCAAATGAAATGCAATTTGTGTCATTTTTAGCACTTCAGCTTTGATCACATCTTTAGCCTGTGTGTCTTTTCTGTGTTTAATCAACTTGGCTTACGGTTTTAAATGTGTGTTTAACACAATTTCATAAATAACTATGAGGTGCTGGTGTGGGGTGGTACCGTTCTTAGTCCTAATAAAACTTTCAACACAGTTGAATTGTGTAAAAATAAAAAAAACACACCTACCCGTCGCTCATTTTATGTCTCTATATTATTGTGTATGAGACGTCTCATTAGCGTCTTCTAAATGGTTTTGCACACGTACATATATTATATATAAATGTGTAAGAGCAGACATAACAATTGTGTTCGGAGACGTTTTAATAGAGTAGCGTTACTATAAAAACTAGTGTGGCAACTACAACATCTGGGGGACTAATAAGCAATGTATTATGGAAACAAGTAATACACTTTTGGGTAATGAGCCTTGTCTTATTAGTGCCAGCTTTAAGCAGCAGCTTTACCAGTCTCAGCTAATAAATCCATTTCACATGTTTGCAACTCACATACTGGTGGTACTCACATATACACATACACATTCTTGTTAAAAAACAGGTGTCCACTTATCGTTTGTTGCCAGTCACCACAGGTTGACTCATCGGTGCATAAACACAAATGTGTGTCCACGCTACAGTCTACTGATTTACTGATTTTAATAAAGGATAATGTTGTCAACTGACCTTTATCTAATCCTTAAAAGTTCCCGTCCCGAGTGCCACTTTAATTTTCGTTTTATGTTCCCACATGCACTCTCTCGCTGCATGTGTATCCCACTTTTTACAATCTATTACACCCCTCCCTTTTATCTCTCAGTGTTAAGAGAGGCTTCAGTGTTTCACTTAATCCTTAAGTACCACAGTGGAGGTGGGGAAAATTGCAAAACACCAGTACGGGAAAGATGAATTGAACCAAAACGGGAAGGGGACTTCAATATATGCATGATTTCATTCCTCTCTGTGAGATTGTCACGGTGGGATATCAGCGAAACTACGAGACACATGTTCATGCAAATAGCCCCTTCGCTGACCACAAATTGAGTTGGAAGGCAGCCATCTTGGTTCAGCAGCGCACTGCAGGGAAGGGGGGGATTGATAGAGGGTATGATGGAAGGGCTGAAAGTGCTGAGAGGGGGTCCACAAACTGGGAGGGATTCTTGCCGCATCCAAATCATGATACGGGCCCAAATCATTTTTCCAGGCTAAGAGAAAACAAAATGGATACTGTCAGAAGACACACAGAAGCTGGCTTCACATGCGACGGGAGATTAAATATTGCAATGCGATATGGGCTGTGGCAATCTGAGGCGTGCAGCCGGTATTGTGGAAAAAGCCAGCTGGGGGATTGCCTGTTATCAAGGAAAAGATGCGAGATATGATTGCGACAGAGCGATACAAAAGAATGGATTTGCAGCGCAGGTGTCTCGAGTGGTAAATTGATGGAGGGAGGATGAAAGAGAGTGATGGACAGAAGAGGATAGAAAGAGAGAGAGAGAAAGAGAAGTTAGGAAGAATAGCACATTAAGGGAGATCATTGGCTGTTGCTGCTGTGTGGAAAGCTGCGCAATTCCAGAGAAATGAGGGCCTCTGAGGAGAAGAATAGGAGTTGGTGTGCATGGCTGCATCCACAGTGAACAGTGTATGTGTGTGCAAGTGTTTGCATAAGCATGGTGGGTGCATGGGGAGAGCATAGGTCTATTAAGAGGGATTTCCACCTGACTGGCCTCAGCATCATCTCAATGAAGAACCTCTGCTTCCAATTATCCCACCACTACCCAAGGGACCGAGAGAGGGAGAGACAGACAGAGAGGGACACACAGCACATGTGCAGACAAGATGACCGTATATAGGAGAAGAGTGGAGATATTGTAATGTGGAGATGGCGGTGTTGAAGAGCAGGTTGAGGGAGAGGCCAGAATGTGAGAAGTAGGGAGGTGCGTGGGAATGCATCAACTCCAACCGTGAGCCCGAGTTCAGCGAGGATGAGTCACGGTGAGAAACCCCTTCATTGGGCTACGGCTATAAGGATTCACGCTAACACACTCACGCGGTTTTATTGTTAATTTAAACATTTCCGTGCGTGTTTGTGATCTGCACCAAATATATGCTTGTTTACAGCTGTAAACAGACAGAGACTAAATCAGGTCATTTCGTCCTTTAATCTTATTCAGTGAATGTCTGTGTGTGTGTGTGTAGGTGTGTGTGTGTGTGTGTGTGTGTGTGTGAGAGAGTGGATGTTCTCAGGGTTGGAAGGTAAGGACAGTGCTGATGCAGCTGATTTTCCCCCAGAATGAGGGAAGAGAGGGGTGGTGAGAAAAATAGATACAGCAGCAAGATTTTGATGGCTGAGGAGAGGGGAGACATTAGCCAATAAATGATGGGTGGTAAAGGAGAGACAGGGAGGGAAGGGAGTTGAATTGCATAGTTGAGAACTATGTGTGTATTTCATGTGTTTTTGTGTGAGTATTCTTTCTCTACAGGACCCTGTGCAGCTATAACTTGTCAGTGGTCAAGGCCAGGGGCTGATGGTCCGTTGTGCTCTGAAAGCTCTAATTCTCCACTGACTGCCTATAATACTTACAGAAACGCTAAGAACTAGTGCCCAGTCATTGCAACACACACACAAATCGTTCCAGTTCCAGCTCTTCAATGTGTTTTTGGCAAAAGGAAAATATTATTATATTGCTAAATTAGGCTCTTTTTTGAAGAAGAAAAATGCACCATTGGATCTAAACTGTTGCTGCTCAGTGTGTGTGTGTGTGTGTGTGTGTGTGTGTGTGTGTGTGTGTCTGTCTATGACTCATCGTTGGTTCTACTTACAGTGAATAAAGCTGACCGTGTTGCCTTGTGGAGGTTAAAATGGCACTCCATTCCCACACTCATGATTTGATTCCTCCAGCTAACAGGGAGACTTTCACAAGCAATTAGACTGTGTATATCTATCAGCCGTCTTATCCTTTATTTTTTTGGTAAGCTGTAATGTGCCGCGTCACTTTGCCCAAGGGAGTGATTTGGCCTTGATGGAGCTTTATGGTTAGCCTTCAGTGCTCTCAATTTCAGTTTAAATGTGTGTAATTTCGAAAGCCTGCAAACGTGTTACCAGTAATGTTCGTGGTCTTTGCAGGGGATGAAGACATTGCAACCTCTAATATGCTTTTACTAAATAATTTGGACTTCATGATTCACCCTTTTCCTTTAACATATTTATGCTGTTTTTTTTTCTGTTCCACATTGTCCAGAAAGCATGCAGCTCCACAACAAAGGTCAACCAGAGGCAGCTGCTATTTGCAAATCTCATACTGTACAAAGCTTCCCGCAGATCCCACAACTCAACAATATTTCAAACACGACTGACATCTTTTTGAATGGAACGGGCTAATTATTTATGTCTGCCTTGTGAAGAAAGACGGGCGGTAGCGAGCAGTCGCTCGTTATTAATATTCATACGTGTGTGACATCACAAGGTGTTTGCGCATCGCGGCTGAACAGCATGGGTGGGAGAGTCTCTCAGATGTCACTGATGCTGAATGCTGATGGTGGGATAATCAACCGCAGTCAGCGCCAACTGAGAGACAAACCGCAGTGAAGTCATTAACAAACCAACGTCTCTAGAGATGGAGGGAGAGGGAGAGGCTGGTATAAGGGAGAGTGGAAGGGAAGGTGAGAGAGGGAGTGGGTGGAGAAAATATCAACAGTGACTTCTTGAGGAGATTTGAACAGAGAAAGTAAGAACGGCTAAATAGAAGTTTGTGCGTCTGGGGGGTTGGGGGTTTGGGGGGGGGGGGGGGGGGGGCAGCATTCTATCACTGTTAAAACAGTGGTAGAATGCCTTACTCATCAGCTGAGTTCATTTTGGGGCCATAAAAAGACACAGATGGCAATACAGGACTGATTAGCTGTCTTTTGCTGTGCAGAATAGCTCAAGTCATCACGGGCTAAATGAAAAGATGTGTGCATGTGAATGAGTGGAGGAGTTTTGGAACGCTATCAATAGCTTTACCAGAGATAAGTGCTCTATAGTCCTAAATTGTATCTGTTTCAGCAATCTAATTCTACACACAGACACACACGCGCACAACTTTATCCCCCCCCCCCCCCCCCCAAAGTGTTTGCGGGTCAGTGAGTGAGTGAGTGATGTGATTGGTTTATCTTCAGGCTATCTGCACTCCATTAACAGTGTGTTACATTGCACCTGATGCTATCTGCATCAACGCCATAGATGCCTGCAAGGCAAAGCAGGGGGCTTTACAATCTCCCTGAGTTAGTGTACACACAGAATATTCAGCTGATAATGAAAGAGCGTAAATCGATGCATAGAGCTCGAATGACTATTTATGTACTTCAATACTCGACAATGCTTGTTTTGATGACAGATGTGATTTTATGTACATGCATAAAAAAAAAGTACAGTCGATATGTAATACAGCTCTGACCGTAGGGGGCAAGTGAGAAAGTTGCAGTCTTTGTTCATTTGTTCCCCGGTTGTAGGGACATAAGTCAATTACACTCGCAGCAAACAAATCAAGGCTGACAAATTAAACAAGGTGACGTTCAGAAGTCCATTGTGTTTCCCTCTGCTCCGCTCAAATTGCTTTGTAATAATCCTCGGGCAGAAAACAATTAGGGAAAGAATAAAAGTAATTCAATGTCGTGCCACTCTCGGTCCTGGGAAAGTGGCAAAGCTAAATGGTAGCCATGAGATATGCCGTTGTTTACTCGCCGCATCGTTGCGCAGGTCTGTCTGTTTGTATGTGTGTGTGTGTGTGTGTGTGTGTGTGTGTGTGTGTGTGTGTGTGTGTGTGTGTGTGTGTGTGTGTGTGTGTGAGTAGATAATTATGACACACAAGGATGTAGTCATTGATCAAGGAGAGAAGAAGGACAGATGTAAGAGAGCCAGTTGTGAGCAAACAAGCAACGAGGTGAAATGAATCTTAATATTAAACAGCTGCCCTACATTTGAGATATTTAGTTATGTACAAGATATATGTTGTATTAAAGTGTTTCTGCGATTGATATTACCTTTAAACATATGACTATTATCTTTAAATATTCATATAGGTCAGAGTGTGTTTGGTTTTAGTTTCAGTGTGCTGCACGGATGAATAATTACCGACACTAGTGTTAGTCGTAGCAGTAATCATAGTTGTTGTGTAGACTCATCAATGCAAAAATAATACTAGCAACAGTAGTGCGAAGGTCCAGTTATGCCTAAATAAACAGGTCATTTAACACAGATCACAGAGAAAGAACGGAGAATGTGTTGATGAGTCAGCCTTACACGTTTTGATGAGCAGCAGACAGAGTCGGCTAAGTGTAGTTTTTGCGAGGAGTGTGGCAGGATGGAGATATGAGTGATAAGAGAAACAAACAAACAAACCACTAATGTACACTTAATGCGACGGCTGAGTGAAATGCTGCCTTCCCAGAATCTTTCAGATTGAAAAGATGTGTCATTTAATCAAGTGCAGCCGTTTGCCAATTAGCAAAGCACAAAACCAATCCCTCGTTCACCAGCTGAGGCTTTTCATTGTAAACTGCATCTTCCTCTCTGACTCATCCTCTCCGTCCGCTGACTTCTATTTGACCGTATACAGACAAACATAATGTGGTCAACCATGTCCAGCAATTTAGAAAGACGCCTGCAAAACTCAGATAACAATATTGTTATTGTAAAAGGCAAATCACCATATCTACCTGAGTCAGCGGATAAATCTGATATGTGGGCAGAAATTAAAAAGTCTTTTTTTCATGGTTCGTACCAATAAGGGGAAATGTAAATGCCAAAGCATTCAATTCAGACAGTAGTGGGGATTCGTTTTTTAGCAACAGTTTTGGGAAAAGCACCTGTTTCAACATCAGGAGTATTACTGTCCTCTCTGGAAAGCAAGGTCCATACAGGGTTTTTCAGTTTGGTTTGAAAAAAACTTGCCTGACCTGCACAGAATAAGATTGCTTATTGCTTGGGAATGAGATCTTAATCAATTTCAGATGTTGTCATATGCAGGTGTCCACATAGTTTTGGTCATATACTGTGTAATGTGTTAATTGTTCATTTAATCTATCTATGGGTATGGAGCGTATTTGCATGTATGTGCATTACTGCATGCCTGCACTGCAAGGCAAAATCTACGCCATTGAGGTGAGGTTCTTAGTCTATGTTCACGATTTCATAATTTGCACTGACATCTCTTTCTCTCTCTTTCTCTCTCTCTCTGATCTTCAGTTTCTCCATCACTCCGCAGAGGGATGCCACTAATAAACTCCAAAACAAGGCTGGGCAGAATATCTGATTAGAAGGCAGGGCTAGCAGGGATACAGTGACCGATGGAACGCCCAACCAATGCCATTTACATTCTACCCGTCGCTCTCCTTTCATTCCTGTAGCAATGATGATCAAAGAGCAGCAGAGGGAAGGAGACAGCGAGGGAAATGAGAGAGGAGGAGGAGGAGGAGGAGGAGGAGAGGATGGCAACGGTGTATTTGTATTTGTGTGTGTGCGTATGTGTGTGTGTGTTACTCAACTACAGCGCTGGTACTGAGCTAGAATTAGCTGCAGGCTCTCACAAACACTGCGTTACTCATTTTCCATTTGTCTTGCTTCTGCATACAGTCAATAAGCTCTGCTTTAGTCTTAATTATGGCTTTTTTGGTTTGGAGACCAGATTCATCTGCTCTGTTTTAGTCCTCAACATCTCTGCACTGCCATGTATGTCATTTCTCTATGATTTATATCCATAACAGTACGTTTACAGCAGAATGTAGAGTGATAACTTTCACCTCTCCAACAACAGTGCAACTGGTCACATGCAACAAGTGTCTAATTACATGCCAGACAAATCCTTTTGACACAGGGTGTCTATGTACGTGCACGTGTGTTCGCACGACATGTGCGCTTTCTCCATTATCACGTTTCACGAGGTGTTTGGATAACTAATTTGACTGCTATGCTCCGTGTCTCCCAGGGATGAACAAGAGAAAACAAAGGGAAAGGGTGAAATCAAGGAAGAAAAACGTGACTGCAGCAACACTGAGGAAAAAAAACAGCAAGATCAACACAAGCTACAAAAATATGCCAGGGATTTGCTTAAGCCGGGAAACAAATGGCGCACAAGGAGAACGTCTGTGCTTCACAGTCCAACAGATTACAGCTAAAGGGAATGTATTTCCTCTGTGTTTGGCCTTGTGGTTAAGGGGGGCAAACACCATGCCACCGTGTTGATTTGGTCGGTTGTCTTTCTTGTTGGTTCTTTTTTTCCTGCAGTGAGAGTTTGTGGCAAATGTTTTTTAAAAATTGGACCAAGTCCAAATGCCGATTCACAATGTGGCAAATAAGTATTACATATTGTTTGCCATATCAATCTTTTTGAGCTATTTAGGTCAGTTGTCTATTTCAGCAAATCATTTTGGCCACCATTTTTGGAGTTTTGTCAAAAATAGAGTATTCATTTCCCACAAAGTATCTACTATATGTAGAGAGAAGTGCCTTTTGGATGATTTTATTGTGAGGAGAGGATTTGAAGTCTTAAAAAGAAGGCCATGCGATCGGTGTGTGTAAGTGTGTGAGAATGAGCATTAGATTAGATTAGATCCTGATGGGCCGGCATCAATAATATTCCTGTGTTTTTTTAGTAGATTAATGTCATTTATTTCACCCTGTTTGGCTGTAACACATTTGTCAGCGAAGACAAACAGGAAGTGGGCTGCAGGCCCGCCAAGTCTTCCCTCAAATATGACTGAAATTGCCCAGCAGGTAGACAAGTCCTCATTGTATCAGTGTGTCGTGTGCTCTGCTTGATGTGTGTTTTTTGCTTTTCGCTTGCAGGTATGTTCAATTTGGATGTTGTCTCACGGAGGCAAACCCTATTTGAACCAGTCACTATGGTGCCCTACAACGATATCGTCTATTTTCCGACCACCAGATACATATTTGAGGAAGACATGATTATCATCATACTTGACTACAAAATTGCAGAGCATGTTATATTGTTTGGAAAAAGTAATATAAAAGAAAAATTGTACGCTGCGGGTAATGAGTATTGGAGAGCATTTTTCAAATGTTTAAGGCTCTAGAGATGTTTATGAATTTTTGGAAAGTGCTTGAGAGCATGCTGATAGGTGTGTTCATCACTACTTGTGTATGAGCAAAGGACAGCATTTATATACAAACAGCATAAATATTACCACTGACTTCAGTTCGAAGCTTTGAATATCAAACCCAGAACTATAAATCCCTGCAGAAAACAAAAAAGCAGCTTTTTTTTTAATCAAATAATCTGATCACCCTGATAAACTGCAGATTGCCGGTGCTTCAGCATGGAACAATGGTTAAACGACTGCTTTGGCATTATTAGCTATGGAGAGAACAGCAAACATACAAGAATGTGGCAAAGAGCTGTGTTACTCCAAGAACTATAACATTTAATGCATATTGTTGTGTACTCTTTTGCTAAACAGTCACTACTATTTAATCATCATTGACCTGCAGTACTGTGATAGTGAAAAAACAGGTTGTCCATGATTAGTTAAATTGGGATATTATTAGCAGTGAAACCGTCTGTTAGCCCTTATCGTAGCTCCATTGTATCAGAATAATGAAAAAAGATCTTTGAAATGCATCCATCTCCACTGAGGTGAAATGTGAAAATGTAAAAAATTGGACATTCCCCAAAACTGTGGCTACCGTGCATTTTGTTCAGAGGCACAGCAGACACAGTTTTCATTTCAATTTCTGAGATTGATCAAACCAAAATGACTGGAAATCATGCAAGTGAAAAATCCCCCAGTCTGCTATTCTCCCTCCACAATGTTAAGACAAGACATGCCCTACATGTTCAGATAGCTGCACTCTCCTACTAATGACTTGTACTGCGCCTTAGGTATTGCAATCTTAAAATTGTGACTGACGTGATTTTGCAGAAGTTGTCACGCAAATCAACAAAATGAATTCCCTGCAGTGAGAAAAGCATAACATCCGCCTCCCACCGTCCCTTTTGTTCGGTGGTGTTTATCAATTTATATCATGAAATGATTGGCTTTTTCTTGCTTCATGTCATATTACAGTATGTGCTAGTGCTCTGTACATTGAATACCTGTCAAGATCAACAAAGTACTACACGCATTTAAATAGAAATATTGCAAATCAACTTGTGCTCAAAATAAGACAGCTTTATCTCAATATATCTGATCTGCCCAAGTCTAATTCTGCTTCATCTTCATCTGCTTGCATGGGCAACAATCTCAAGCTACCCTTATCACTTTCTAACAAAATCAGCCCTTAGTTTAAAGTATAATATTTCAGTCAAAAAAGGTTCACATGTATAACATGTTTCAGGCAAAAGAAAAGTAAGAACTATGTCTTTTTTGTTGTTGATTTTTTGAGGACATGCATTGGCTCAAATATTAGCAGGGAGCACTACATGGGCGTATCATATACGTCTATTTTTAGTGATTATGTTTTCACCCCCGAAGGTTTGAAACGGCCCAACAGGCTCGCCTCCCAAACATTTGGCGCATTTTTTTGACTCAAGTGTGTCGCCAAGCCCAGAAGGGCTAAAAATGACACATCTTTTAGGAGGGTTGCGCTGCATATTCAATCTCTTATCTGAGCAGGAAAACATTTCATGTCATGCTGCCGCTGAAGTGTATCCTGTTAAGAACATTGATAGGCCCGGGGACGGAGGAATGTCAATAAGCAACACACACAATGAGTGATACACAGGATTTGGCATATAAATTCACTGCCATCTAGTTGATTATTTCTCTAATCTGGGGTTACGGGGCCTAATAATTCTGCCTCACAGGTGAGTTGATGCCATAAATCTCAACGTCGTTTCACTTTTTCCCAGCATGAGATGATGAAAAACAAACTATCACTCTTCCTCCTGTTTTTAGCAGACTGTCGTTAAAGCTGGCGTTGATAAGTGGCAGTCTCTCCATTAACAACCCAGACTCAAAGGGACCATAAATCCTACAGTGTGTGTGTGTGTGTGTGTGTGTGTGTGTGTGTGTGTGTGTGTGTGTGTGTGTGTGTGTGTGTGTGTGTGTGTGTGTGTGTCTGCTTGCACATGTCCGTGTGTATCTGCATATGCGTGTGTCGATGCTGTTGAAAAAAGATGCCCAAACGTGAGCAGCGCAAACAAATTAAACTATGCAGCCTTGGAGCCATAAATTCTCGCACACAAACAGTCAAACACTCCTCTTCCTCCTCATTTGGATATGTACTCTTCGGCATTGATGTCGCACAGCATGTTAACATACTGAACAAGCACGTGCAGTTCAGAACGAACAGACAAAGAAAGAAACGTGTCTATGCCAACACACACTGAACGCATGTCCGCCACAGTGTTCACGTACTGGAGTCAACCCGCCAAGTATGTGTTGTGGAGAGATTGAAGGCCGATGCCGTCACTGACGAAGAATCACTGCCGTGGCAAGTGTTCAAGGCAGGAAGTGCTGTTGCACGTCACCCGCTCTCACCCTGACCCGCAGCAGACTTTGGTTCTTTACCAGCTTGACTCATTAATTAACAGTGTAAAGGCTCACACATATAGTATGATACATGCACACACATGCCGGAGGAGCCTGGGGACTGAATTCAAATGAGCGTTGATCCACCCACTCACTACCATATAATAGTCTGTAGAAAGTGACTGGCATGCACTTAACTGAGAAGTGATGAAATAAGAAATCATAGCTGCTCTAAAATGAGGAGCAATCTCCCATCGCATCTCACCCATCAAGTTGCAATCTTCAAATTGCTTGACGTCCAAAATCCAAAGGGAAGCATTTTGCATTATATAAAACAGAGTAAATCTGTATACAGATAATGTCTTACATAGTCCCTTGAATATCTTCCACAATACTCTCTTTTTCAAGTATTCCTTTACAGTCTGCTTTCAAGGTCTTTTTTTGGAAAGGCTATATACGCAGCTCAAATCAAAACTTTGAACTACAAGCAGAGGCAATATGAAAGCACGTAAATACGATTTTTACCCTCCAATGCATATACTGTACAGCCACTTGTGCTCCCCAGTGCTTGCCAAAAAGCAAACACCTTTCCGAAAAACCGTATGTGTCTGAAAAATTACAATTTTCCAGCCCACTGCCTTTTAATCCGTGCTTAAAAGCGTGTGTTTATCTGTGTGCTTGTGAGTGTGCTCGGTGTTCATTTTATCTGTATTCCAATAAACCTTGATTTTTGTTGACACTGATTCAGCTCGCTGGGATGGACTGCACACTAGTCTAGATCCCCTTTTGTAAGCATAGCTGAACACACACATGCACCCTGCCTCGCTCTTCCTCCTCCACACACAAATTCATAGTGTGACACTCGCAGCACTGACGGCTGACTGTAGTGTTAATGCCACTCCCCGGCACCATGCGCTAGTGCTCCTTATTTAGGTCCTATTGAGCCCGTGGGCTGAAAATCTGTCCCTTTCACGCCTCCTCCTGCCTCTCTCGCTCACTTCCCCCGCCCCTGCCAGACTGCCAGGCATTAAGTTCCTCAGTTCCATCACTCAATCACTGCGAGGAAGGCATGTGAAGAAAGATGCCGTCACACACTCCAACAGCTTTTCCCTCTGCTGAAATGTACTCAGCGGTTCCCAATTGGCAGTTACAAGGTGAAATGTGACACAACATTTTCAAAAAAAGATTGCTTTTTACAAGTAAGAAATGTGCGCTCTTGTACAGAGTGAAAGTGAGTGAGCTGGTAGAGGTTCAGTGTCTCGCTTCAGGTCAAGTTGGCTGTTGCTTTAGTCATGGGAAGTTTGTCAGTTTGACATCTGTGATACTATACCACCGGCCCTGTTTACACCAGGGTTACTGGTGTCGAGGAGGAAGTTAATTTTACTACGACCAGATAATACTTTTACTACATAATTTAATAAAAATCTATTGCGAACACCAAAAATGTTGACAGCCCAAAAATGAAATTGCTAGAAGGGGATTTGAAAGGTTAAATTGAGGAAAATGTTAGGACCACAACAGGGATTTCAAGAATTGGCAGCTATAATGAATGCATACTTTAAAGGACTTTTATACATTTTATTTAAGATGCCACAATTTCCACAACTTATATTTGTACGGTTGCACTATCGTCATGGGGTGCAGTTGGACAACTTTGTAAACGGTCCATTCAAATGATGCATTCAAGGATACTCCATCACATTTATACGCTATGCTGTTAACATTGAGTAATTCCATGGCATTTCTGAAAAAGGTAATGAAAGCGAGAGGGGAGAGGCTGAGGACTCAGCAACATTTTTCATTGAATTGAACAGTTACAGATTAGAAAATGTTGATATATCTGAACACACTAGTTTAACACCATTGAAAATACGTATTCAGAAAACAAAAATGCATGCTGTCCAACAAAGTTGATACATAAAAAAAATCATAATTTTAGCATGAAAGGGTTTAAGGGAATAGGAAATAGCCTTTCTTGCTGAGAGTTAGATAACAAGATCCATGTGGATCTCATGTTTTTGAGTAAATTAAATATGTACGATTTTCAATGACAAACACTTCTCAAACTGAAATGAACAGTACACAAACAGAAATGCAAAAACAGAAATGATGTGGTGATGAACAAGAGCCAGGCACAGTGTGCAAACTCCCCAACATGTGTTGTCACAGTGCGGTTGCCAGGCTGTGTGAGTCGGAATGATCCAGAGAAGTTTATTAGGTTTGATTTCACTTCCAGACTCAAGAGTGTGTCGGGGAAGGAGAGTGGCCATCCGAAACAATTTTTTAATAGCAAAAGAGAAAAACGTTAACATGCTAATGCTGTTGAGATGAAGCAATTTCATAAATGCATAATATCATATTGCAAAAAAAAATGGATAAGCACATTTTTTTTTAACAACTTAAGTCAGCAATAAATATTTAACCCTGAGGTTAGTTTCACTGCGGTTGAATTGCTCCCTGTGTGAAGTCACTGATAGCTTCCACAACACGTAGGGAGCAGGATGGACTTAACCACTTCATCACTTCACTCCTGCTGGAAATGCAACGCTTCATTAACAGCAATCAATTGCCGGCAGCAGCTTGAGCTCGCAATTTGGGACATACAGTACATCACTTATATATGTATACGCGTATACGTGTCCTGTTTCTCCCTTTCAAAACAATGGAAACTTCTGTCAAATTCTCTCTCTGCTTCCCAGCTGTCAGTCAGGATCTGCAGTTTAATGAAATGCTGCAGCAACAGACTGACTCAGATATGCATTTCCTGAGGAGTGACTGTCACTCTTAAAGCAACTGCTGCAGGAGCACACACTCAAACACACAAATGCATATATATATATATATATATATATATTTACTGTGGAGCGAAAGCTCACACGTATATAGCTGAACTGATTTGTAAGCCAGCATTCTCCTGATAACAATTTGTTGTGACAGCAAGGAATAAATGAATTGATAAATAAACAAATCTAAAAGTCACTGCTTTGAAAAAGGAATCAAAGGTGATCAATTGAATGTGAAGAGAGGCGAAATACTCCATTTTTTGATGACTTCTTGAGATTAAACAGAATATGCCAAGCTCTACAACCTATAGCGTGGTCTACATGAAAGGCTGATCAAAAGCAGCAAAAGCAGCATGCAGGACACTAAATGGAGAACAGGCAGAAGAAATAAGACACGGAAAAAAAAAAAATAGGTGAGGAGGAAATGAGGGGAGGTTGAGAGAAAACGGAGGAAGAGGAGCAAGAGAGATGGAAAGAAAATTGCTTTCGACACAAGCGGCTGATGAGAGCAAAGGGAGGGCAGAATTATCATACTTGCATCTCAAAAAATGTGCTAAAAGGGTGTCTGTTTTGTAGATGGGGGTGCGAATGTAAATAGACATGCATGTCCTGACAGACTGTTGTTGGCAGGTGAGAGCTGCTTCCAGACTATTCCCAGCATCTCCAAACTCACTCACACAGACAATGCAAAAGAATGCCTCCTTTGAAGAGAGAGGAACTCTGGTAAAAGACTACACTAGCAGAATCTAAAGGAGATCTATGTTCCCTACAAGCCCCCCCCCACCCCCCTTTCAACCTTTTCCCCCCTTCTCTTAAAATTCATTTTCTTTCCCCTCACTTATTTTCAAAGCGCTTAGACGGAGAGAGTGGAACGCTTCCCCCCCCCCCCTGTCCCACTGGAGCATCAATATACAACAGAGCCCAGAGGTCCAAACAGGAGAAAGGCTGAGGAGAGCAGCGCGCAACACAAATCCATAATGGATTTTCTTTTCTCTTTCATTCGCTTCCTGCGGGGAGATGCAGTGGAGGCACCGCTGGCACAGAATGAGAGGCGCCGGTAGAGGAGGGGGCAGAGAAGAGGTGAGAGAGCGACAGAGAGAGAGGTGTCGGCAGGGAGAAGCAGAGAGGCCGTCAAGAGACTCCAAAACAGTCTCAATAACAAAAGCCCTAACGAATATTTCTCTCATCTCATCGCTGGAGGGCTCGCGTAACACATGATTTACACCGTTTTGCAAGGACAAGCTCAGACCAGAAGGTGACAGGAATTAAAAGCTTTGGTGTAGCTTCAACTGATTAGATGCAGAAATTGCCGCTAATTAAGCCTGTAAGTGAGGGACTGCCAAGAGGTCTGAGAGATATTAGGGTGCAAGCAATTCTATCCCGAATGACATAAATACATCAGTGAATAGCAGCTCTGTGGCTGCATCTTATATTTGCAGCTATTACAAGTGGAATTATGTCTCTTTAGATGGCCATTCATCCTAACAATACTTATTTGAAAATGGATGAAAATCTTAGTGAGCAGGAAACTCTGCAAAACCAGAGAGCGTATTTCAGTATGCAATGTTAGCACATGCAGTGCAGCCCTTTCTGAGGCTGGTGAATTAACTGTTGAGGATGGCACTGTTGATTCAGAAATTGCCTGTATGAGCCTTCACACCCAAGTGATCTTCATTTCATTTTGCTAGTAGCTCTGAAGCACAACATGTACCCAGAGTCGGTGAATAATTTCGGGTGCTTGTCACAGTGTCAGCAGAGTCGGCCTTGTGTTAGTCACCAAAGGATCTGCTTCAACCGCCTCTGAGTGCAACACCAGTCTCCAGTCTTACTTTATCAACACCTTTAAGTCCAAATCACTCTTATCAGGGACATTTTCAGTTTAATATGACTTGGATCTTAAATGAATGGTTTTGGCAATCAGTTGTATTGGTTACAAAAACTCCCTACAGTGATCAATGACATTTGGGAAAACAGTGACCTAACTATACCAAAATCTGATGGTAGGGAGGTTGTGAGTAAGAGTTTAGTCAAATTTAGTGAACCTAAAATGTCACTAATAAGCCTAAATTGTGTGCACGCTCAGCTTCTCTAAGTACGGGTTAAATCAGTTAAATCAGGATGTTTATCTGTAAAGTGTGATGGATGTTTGCAACAGACATGTTTTCATTCTCTCTCTTCCACAAAAGTTCCGCTATTGTGGGGGTTTGTTTGAAACCTGTCTGACTGTCTGAATCCTCGCTTTTCTTGGCCTTTTACTGGCAAGATCACAGCGTTCCCAGATCTCAGCCCTTTAGCCCCTCTCTGTTCTGCCTCAGCCTGAAGGCACCATGTAGAACTTTCATGGACTGCTAGTGTTGCAAAAAGTCTGAATCTGAATATGTAGACATAACATGTTTCAAAAGGCTGCACTCTCTTCTTTTTGATCTTTGTGATTACTATGAAAAAGAATGCCCTCTGAGTTAAAATAATCCAGAAGCAGAGTATACAACTGAGACCTTTCCCGAGCTTCAATGCAGACTGGTAGGCCAACATATGTAGTACATACTTCATGGTCTTCATTGCAAGTGGGGTGGGGGTTAACTTATTGGGTACAGTGTCATTACTACCAACAGGAATCATTTCCACAAGATGAAAATAACATTAACATTCTAGCAAATTACACATAACCTTCATATGTCAAATTGTTGACGACATATCTGAAACATTTGGTTTGGTAAACACATGCATGCAGTTAAAAAGCCTCTACCTTGTCCGCAGGTTCCCCGGGCTGGGTGGTCCGTCATATACAGACAAGATGTCAAAGTCCTCCTCGAGGGCGAAGCCTTGAAACACCAGCTGTATCCTGTTGTGCTCCGCCGCCACGATCACCCATGTACAGTTGGCGTAGTTAGGATAACCGTAAGGGTAGCCGGGGCTTTCTATCGTCCCATTGGGACTGTGTAGTGTGTAACTGCAGTTCTGAGCTGCGAAGAGAAAAAAAGAAACAGGCAGTTATTAAAAGGGTGTAAGGCGTGTTAGGACTCCTAGCAGAGTGCAGAAAGTATTTATAGAGTATGAAACCAAATAAAAGACACGCCTCTGCATCAAAAAACAGAAATTATATAAATCCACACTCACACTTAAGTGCACACCCACAGTCAAACCGCACCAATTGCTGCAACATCCATTATCACCTACAGCATGCAGCCTGAGCCATTATTACTGCAGTGCTAAATGGCTTTCCCTCACCCAGCTTTCCCCACCTCTACCACCTCCATCATCACACACTTGTTCACTCACTGGCCCTTTCACCACATTAGTAATAGGTCCCTATATTTGACATAGCTGGAGAGGGGAACATGAGAGGACAGGAGAGGAAGCACACACATGAGTACTACATTAATTCTACTCATCCTGCATTTTCGTCAGCAGCCGCTCAAACTGCCTTCAGTCTTAACTTGGAATTGTGTATGTGGCCATGCATCAGAACTGAGCTTTGGGTAGATGTGTGGAGTGGGAGCTATGAGTTGTGACTAATCCCTGAAGTGGAGTGACGTGTGATTGTGGTTATATTTTGTGTAGCATGGTTGTCAGGGTTGATGTATAATAATTGGTGTCTGCAAGTGCATGTATGGATGTCACCCTGCAGATCATAATCCACTCAATTAATGGTTATCTCCTCCAATCAAAAAAGGTGAATGTTGAAGTTATTTCCGTCTTCCAGACAGCAGTCGGTGGCAGACTGACAAGAGAGTAACATGTGAATACATTGGACAACACCACACACCATATACTGTAAGTAGCCTTATGTGCAGCTTTTAAACTAAGACAGCAGGGATGTAACATGTTCTGAATTAATTTCCCTTTGCAGAAGAAGCCTTAGGACCACACAAACCCTGCAGAAAGGCATGTCCTTATAGAGGGACTGAATTACAACAACATGCAAGAATACATGCTATTTATACAAATGATGTGTATTTTTTCCCTTTGTTTGCTTCAGCCACGAACCTGAATGATAATGCAGCCTGATTAAAATGTAATTAGGAGAATATAATTGGAGCATCTGTTATCTGCATAACCCACATTATTCAACAATACAAACACTTGCAGTCGATACGATTTCTGTTTTGTAAATTTGCATCCATACTCTTAACGGTGTAAATGTCTGGAATAAGTCAATGCAACGAAATGGGCTATGCTACCTGAGGGCATTAAGACAGGGCAATAAAAAAAAACGAGAATCTTGAGTAAACACACTGCAGCTTCGAAAGCATGTAAATCCCTCCAGGGGGAATGTTTATCCCGTATTCAATTCTTGTGAAACATACAGATTCTGTGCTACTTTGTATGCGCTCTCTGATTTGAAGAGCAATCCCACAGCTAAAAATCTCTTCAAATGTGCGCTCTGAGTTGTGCCTCATGTCTGAAAAACCTGCAGGGATTTACAGGTAATAAGGCGCCGCGCATCAACACAAGACAAAAGAAAGGATACAATTGGCCAATTTTCCTTCCTCTCAGTCTTACTATCAACCAAAATAAATAAAACATTGTTTTTAAGTAAGTACAGGGGGAAGAAGAGAATAAATTGCCAAAAAGGACACATGGATAATCCCTGGTTAGCGAGACGAGGGAACGCTGCATTTGTTTTCACAGCAATAATCGAGCCCGGTGTTTAAGATTTCAGGGGCTAAAAAACACTAACTGACACACACAATTGCACCCAAACAAACAAAAACCAATATTAGCTTCTTTTTTTTCCAGGCAGCAAAGCAAAAGTGTGTCACAATACGTTTCTTGAGTTGGGGAAAAATGGGTGACAGTGTCTGAATGGCATCAGTAAGAGCTGAATGATAATAGCATTTCCAGTCATCATGCTACTGTTGACTCCTCGGAGCCTGTCTCCCCCCCCCAAAAAAAAAAACAGGCAGCGGCCTCTTTCAGCTGTCACTTTTCAGCTTTTCAGCACTTCAAAAGCACTTGATCTCTTCCAAAAGATGCTAATGTTTGTGCACTTGAACCCAGGCCACTTAAAAACACCTCAGCAAGCTGTATAATGCTGCATGGTGAGTTCAGCTCTTTGTTTGCTGTGGAGATCTGCAAGTGTGACAATGAAATCTTTGGGAAAAAAATGTGGGAATACATGAATAAAATACTGTTAAATGTGATGTGAAAAGTAACTATATATGACCTAAATAGTGTATAGAATGCTGAAAATAACTGAGCAACATGGTGTGTATTCTTTCCCTGTGTCTTCTCTCAGTCCTCATCTTTAACAAGTAACAAGAGAGAAGAAAAAAAAGATCAAAGCGAAAGCTATCTCCATCTGACTTTTCATAAACGCCTTTAAATAGGCCCAGCAAGTTAGCATCCACCCTCCCAATTACCTTCAGGTCAATACTAATATCTAGGTAAAACCTCGATATCCACCTCTCACGCCTGATTTTCATATCTACAGCCTGGTCAATAATCTCCTCATCATCTCCTTCATTACCGGGCCTCTATCAGACAAATGCTAATCAATGGCTCATACAGCGGCTAATGTCAGAGCTTGATGGGGGTCAGAGTGGAACGTGAACCTCATGTACATATGCAATGAGTTAGAATGTCTGGGCTGAGATGAATCACAAAACAATACCAGGCAGGTTCAAGTAGCTAAATTGTTACTAAGTTTCAGGACGGACTCGAAATGCTATAGGGACGATCACGTGACCCTTCAGGTTTAAAAGGACAAATCCTTCACGTGAGATATCGATGTGTTTGGAGTGCAATAGCCCTCCACAGAATTATCCGCTTGAATGAAAAGCCTCACCAAAGGAGTATGTCTTTGCAGCTGAAGAAAAGCGCTTGATATCATCATAGTCCATGTGTTATTAGGAGACGGAAGATGCTCTATACATACTGATGTATGATCAACCAGGCAGGAAAACAGGCTCTGTGTTTTAACGGCACAATTAAGCGAAAACAATCATGACAGAGAATGAGAGTACTGAGTCTCCCAGTGCTCGACCGAATGCTGTTTTGAAGTATGAGCATCTGTGCCAAGTGACCAACTCTTAAATCGATAATGACGCACACAATCTGGGACAAAAGAATAATATAATGCTTTTAGAGAGCCTGCTGTTTTTGGCTGCAGCGAAAAAAGATTTTATCCATGCTGCAAAATAGATGGTCACAATTGAATGGGGCACAAAGCCGACACATCAAAGTTCACTTGAGAATGCACTTATGTGGGCATTAAGAAGCAATTTACAACATCACCAAGTTTGATTTTTATGTGACTCAGTAATAGCGGGTCTAAGTTGCCAGCTGCGTTTGCTGCACCGTGTAGTCTTAGAAGTGCGGTTGAGGTAAACCGAGGTACTGCAAGTCCACTCTCTGTGTTCTTTGAAAACCCAGAGCCTTTGGTTAAGTCGACCCTTCACTTTGGGCTCGGTTGAATTTAAGCCTCGCCCAGGGTGCATTATGAAATTAGCTTTTGGGAGCTGTTGGGAGCTGGTGACCCCTTGTGTAGCCCCTCAGTGTAAATCTGTAGGGAAGAGCCCAATCCTTCCATTGACCCCACTGACGCACCATAAAGACCCCATAAAGGTACTGCTGGCCGTGCTGTTTTAGCCCGGTAGACCCCCGTTAAAGTAGAAGGTCATATTGCTCAGGAAAACTCTTATGAATATGGGGTAATTGGAAATACGCTGGTTCAGCAATTAGGAAAATTGCCAACTGGTTCTAGTAGATAGCGTATTTTATCCTTCAGCATGTGTATGGGAACTGTTTGCACTGGCTTGTACTGGAATGTTAACTGTGCTTGATATATGTGGATGTTCAACAGATATGTTGTCCGCTGCTTAGCCCTCTCTGCCAATGGCAGCATCAGCTTGGCACTAACAAACTCCGGTGTGAACGCTGCCAAATGGGTGTACAGGGAGAGGTGTGACCTTGCCGGGGCAGCACTCCAGGTTCTCCATGCGTATGTGTGTGTGTGTGTGTGTGTGGGGGAGCTATTGTTTGCTTTGCCAGGGCAGTTGTTCAGTAGCGGGCACACAGAGCTGCGGCAGTGCGCCGTGACACTTTGATGAATCGATGGTCACTGTGCTGTACTCTGGCAGGACAGCAACCCCTCAGAGCGGAGGAAGGAGACAGAGAGAGACCAAAGGAGAGCGATAGAATGAGGGCTACGGGGGCAGACAGACACAAAGCAGACTGACTGCCTGACTGCATGCATGGACACATGAGAAAATAGATCTGGAAGACGTGAGAAATAATTGAGGCAACGGTGAGGTGAGGGACAAACATAGGCGGAATAAAAAAATAGCAGCGGAAAGGCAAAGAGAGGGAGGAATGAAAGTGTGTGATAAAGATCATGTCAGAAGGGCACCAAGAGGAGGAGCAACAACCAATAAGAGATACAGTAGAGGGGGGGAGTGATTTCTTTTTTTTACCTATTTACTGAATCTTGTTGCCCTTCTGTGCTTTAAGGTCACAGACAGCCAGTGTGACTTTCAAAGCGCTTAATCTGCAATGTTCGCGAAATTAGAGGTCTATTTCAAGGGATGCTT
Organism: Pholis gunnellus; assembly: GCF_910591455.1. NCBI lineage: Eukaryota > Metazoa > Chordata > Actinopteri > Perciformes > Pholidae > Pholis > Pholis gunnellus. The sequence goes on from NC_136543.1 coordinate 15,131,899, forward strand.
AATCAGTGCATTTGTATGTGTGTATTTTGTTAACGCGAGCGTGGAGTGAGACACACATGTCTGTGTATGGAGGTATCAGTTGTCTGCACATGTATAAGTGTAATCCCTATACCCTGTGCGGGTATAGTGTCACATGTCTGCACGTAACTCCTCTGCTGAGATGCCGTTACAGCTACAGCAACTCTCAAGGGGAGGATATTTCCTCTTTAGCGAACATAATCCCCCCATCACATTCACATAATACCATAAAGACACAAACAATACTTGCAATTCAAAACTGCAAATCTGCTTTCTGGGGTTTATTTACCCCCCCCCCCCCCCCCCCCCGCCTCAGCCTGATCTCTTCATTTCAGTCCAAGTTTGCCTTTGGACAAAAAGACAAAGATGCAGGGACCGTCTTGTTTTTGCAGTCAGTAATAGAAATGCCGTACGTCTCATGTTCCGCATTGTGAACACAACTGAAGAGAATAAGACTTGTTGCTTGATAAGGGCCCTCCAGAATTACAACAGTGCTGAACATGGAACTATGACATTGTTAATAAATGCGAGGATGCAGCTTGGAAACACAATATATTGAAATGATACATCAGTGCAACATGAAACTCTCCAATTGTTCCAACGTATGTATATCAAAGGAAACCTTGGTCACAAGAACCACGCACTCATCCATTAAATTGGACCATAAACTACCTCTTTCAAGTATCTCCCATCCTATAGCTAGAATACAGAGTTCAGCTCTTTCCTTATTCTCCGGAGAAACCATAAAGCCTCCATACATGTGGTCCATCAGGGCCTATACAAAATGAGAGGAAACGGTGAATAACTTCTCACCAAATAAGTGCGTCCCTTTGGGTTTATCGAGTAACAAAGCTATCAACTATCACATATAACCTACCCCATGAGTAAACTTCAAACAACCAACTGTTTTGTGTATGTGTGTGTGTGTGTGTGTGTGTGTATGTGTGCCAGTAACTGCCTCCCTGGTGGGAAGATAAACCCTTCCGCCCCATAGATCCTCTCAGCACCACTATTTGTCTCTTGACGTGTCAGCGCATATGCACGCCTTGACCGCATCATATCCGAATTAACCTCTAGATGGCCGCCATTAAAATGGAAATGGATGAGCTCAGCTATCACGCTCGCCTCCATACATTAGGCTAATGCCTGGGCCAGGACGACACCGTCTGCCATTACAGACAAGCCAAATGCAGTGGAAGGCACTTGCGATAGGCTTGCTCCCACTTAGCCCAGTGGGCTGAACGGTAAAAGCTGTTTCCTGCAAAAGGCCACAAAAATGGAGCTTGCATTTCCATAACGGTGCACAATCGAAGCTTGGAAATGCCTGCTGCTGCATGAATGCGTGGTATAAAATATTGATCTGTGTAAACACATACAGAGAGGACACTTAGGCAAATGCACACGTAAAAGCTTCTGCCACATCGTAGGGTCAAGGGTCTGTTGACGTCTATGTCAAAACACATAGTTAACACCTGCACTCATACACAAAAATGGGAGAAATGTGTGTTGTAGGAAATAAACAACACCTACGCGCAAACATGTAGCCAAAGATTAAAGCTTCAAAGACAGCGGCTGTATGGTAACGCGTAGAGGAGGCGCGCATGCAGAAATTCACTCTTGCACAAGTGCATGCACCCATTCCTCCTGTAGTCGTGGCTGGCTAAAGGGGCACAATGGAGCATGTGTTCTCTCAGACAGGGAGGAAGAGAAGGAGGGAGCCAGGCAGTTCCTTCCAGCTGGGTCATATTTAACCAGCAGCATCATCACGCCAGCCAAAACGACCTGCAACACAGCCACCCACACACGTTCAGCCCATCTCTACAACCAAGCCGGCATTTGCCCAGTTCAAACACTGCTTTGAGATATGATTTTGTAATCTCCACCGTGTTCCTTTCCTCGTTACCTCCTCTTCTTACCAGTACATATAAATAGCCCATGGTATGTTGGTGTCGCTGTGAATGACACAGCTCCTCAACAACCCACGCACAAAGGCCTCACGCTGATCAATATAAAATAGCCCATTCTGAGTCGAAGGCATGTTACGGTTGATGTCCTTCCGTTTCAGACAGACCCCTCACTTTGTGGGGGAGTTTATTCATCGCTGATACAAATGGGCCTCCCACACAAAACACAGCGGGGATAGATGCCGGATGAAACGTATACTTGTGCTTGTCGGCGCGTTTTTATGACTGTGTGTGCGCACGCATTTGGATTTGTGATAAGAGCTACAGCACTTGAATGCAGGCCTGCTTCCTAGTAGTCAGACATGGACATTCCTTATACTCTGTGCCCTGGTTTCTCCTCAACTGGAAACACTCTCCCAATGAGCCAAGAGGTATGTTTGGAGTTTTAGAATGAATTTACGCTGTTTGTTTCTAGATCTTTATTTTTTTTTTTTGCAGATAAGCCACACTGTGTAGTTGGATATGTCACATCATCCTAAAAGTACCTTCTTTTGTGTGAATGTTTTAAGCTGATTGGCTTTAAGCTTTCATTTTGTTATTTTCTTTTTGTAGATCAAAAAGCCAGTTTTACTGCACAGTGGTGGTTATTGCACATTTACCTCCCTGTGGTTTGCACACACACACACACACACACTTCTGCTCATACAGTACATCTAAATGTGCACAAACACATACTCATGGACACATACGTGCCTCCAATCATTTCAGTTTTCTCTTCCATTCTCCCAAGTACTTCTGAGTAGAAGCACAACCGGGTGTGCCACTAATGTGTGAAACACTGAAGGTCAAGTATCACCTCATTTCCATTCTGCTCACATCTGACAGCTGGGCCCTTTGAGTTACGTTAGACTGACCCTACGCTGAACGGCTAACATTAGTTCCATCCCGCAGTGTATTTGCGCATAAATTGCACCAGAAATCTGTTAAACTTACACTTTCTGACCAATCAATGGAATCAACAGGAGGTGGGGGGAGGTAATTATAAATGTGTTAAATGTACGACAAGCATGCTGATGTGTGTTAGCGAGTCGGTATTCATGAACATTTGATCCTCTCTGAGCAGTGTATATTAATCCCAGAGAGGAAGTGCTGATCCGAAAGGTCAGGTCATGACCGTCCCAGCAGGACTATTCCATCTATCACTGAGAGATGGATGAGCAGAAGCTGATCAATCAGCCTAACCTCAACTTACTGTCGCACACTTTAACCTTTCGACTCAGATCCTAACTGCCCCACAGGAAGGCTCGAGTGTCAACTGTTGACCACCATCATGATTAATGGGCTGCATGCATCAACCTCAAATGGATCATTTACTTTAGAGGAAATAAGTCTCTGCATAGTGCATTTTCTACAATGCTGACAGCATTAGATTGGGAATAGTTGCATTGGCAGTGTAAATTAAAGCCAATGTTGTTGTTTTTTTCAAGTATTAAGATAGTGAGAAAAACAACATACGTTGGCACTGAAACATCTGTTTCCTAATGTACTTCAGGGACAAGGTTGCAACAAGCAATGTTCAATTGATATTTCTCTCTTTGTTCCTTGATATCATTAATAGTAGCAAGCTTTATAGGTAAACACAAACATAAGATAAACAATTCCCAAATGTAATGTCAACATTTCTTACATATCAAAATGTCTTGTTGGTGTTTAGCATCTTATAATATGTCTATCTGAGACACTGCAGTTCGTGACTGCTTGACCGATAATGTTGTCCGGTCCATTTCTGTGGTGAAGACATCAGGAGGCACTTTCCACTCATTTCCACTCATTAGGAATTTATTTTCTCCCTGGCAGTAAAATACTTCACATGAGCCAGCACACAACTGCTGTAACGTTCAGTTAAACTGCTTTGGACACCGCAAACGTTGAGGGTGATTAACTCGAGCAGACACACTTTCCGACTGACTTTAGATTGAAGCTTGCTAGCCTAGGACTGTTAGGGCTGTTTCCACTCCTTATGCCAAGCTGAAAAATAAAAATAAAATAGTTTATAATAACCTCTACACACTCCAATTAAAGAGCGCATCAGATTTCCTTAACATGTTACCATCTTACTATAATGTCTTTTAAACTTTTTTAAGTTTCAGTAAACAACAGTTTGTATTCGGCCATTAACGTACAAGTAAATATGCTTTAGATTCTAAACTCGAAATGGACCTCACAAGTGTAGGAATGCATGAGGAGCGCACACACTCACTGCCTCTCCCCACATGATGACTCTGCCTCTTTCCCAGAAAAAGACCACTGACAGATTGCCTATACGTTGACTAGAGAGAGGAGCGGTACAGGAAAGGAAAAAAGACAAGGACAAGGACAAGATACCCCCTGCCCAGGATCTAATCTTCAATCTCTGGGATCACTGATATCTGATAAGAACAGTGTAAATTAGGAAGCAAAAGAACCCCCTGCCTGAGCTTTGTGTCTATACAAGACAGACAAGGCATCTACATCCGTCTCTCACTTTGTGAGGATTTACAGTGGAGCAAAGACCATCCGAATCAAGATCGAGGTCTTTGTCATGTAGCTGTTCTCCCACACATGGCTCAAGGAGATGTAAACCGTGGATTTGTTTTCTCTATTCATCTATTTTATTGATTTTCACCAGTAATTATCTCGTGAGGATTGAACATTGTTTCTCTTTTCCTGACATGTCTTGCCTCGCAGCAGTTGCACGCCTGTAGTAGCACATATTCACATCTTGGAGCTGCCCACTACAACCAAGTTGTTCTTCTGTCTTCTGCTGGGGATTGTGTGTAGGAAAATAACAACAACAACAAAAAGAATCATTGCTTACATATCCTTGAGCAAGGGACTTTGACATAACTCCTCCATCCTCTATCTAGTGTTTTTAATAGAGCTGAACTAATAAAAAGCTAATACTAGAACACAGAAGATCTCACAGGAGTATGTTGTGAATGTAAAGCACAGGCACTGCCAGAATAGAGCCACATTTAAATCCCCTTAATAACTAAAGCAGCCAAATACTGTATATGCATTTATTAATTTAAAGCAGCCCTAAGGGACATGCTGAAGGTGATATGAGAAGGAAGCATGGATTAGTCATTTGCTTTCCACAAGATTTTTCTTTTCTTGTGTCAAATTGGAACTATTTACATTGTAAAATGTGGCTTTGTCGTGTATATGCATCATATTTAAATATTTAATGAGAGTTAACTATTTTACTACTGCAACACCATAAAACGTAATAGATGAAATGACAGAGGAAGCAATTGAATTGTGCTAAAAATGAATTAGATGTACCTCATCATCTCGTTAAGTGCCACTTTAATCAAGAAATTCTGCAAATGCGCATCTGGCTATAAGTTCATAAGGTCTAATGGTCCAATTTGGCTAGCGTGTGTGTGTGTGTGTGTGTGTGTGTGTGTGTGTGTGTGTGTGTGTGTGTGTGTGTGTGTGTGTGTGTGTGTGCAGCTGCATGAAGGCATTCAGGATTTGTTGTTTTTGTTTGTGGGAAAGTCTGCATAAATTAGTGACTTAGTGTGTGTGTGTGTGTGTGTGTGATTCACTGTGTGGCTGCGACCAGTGTGACGAAGCACAGTGACAGAGCTCTGGCCATCTGGAGACAGATGACAGTTTGAATCACCAGAGAGGAGGATGGAGGAAGAAAGGGGAGGTGGCGGGATGGATGGGAGGGAAGGAGGACAGAGGGAGAAGGTACGGGGGGAAGACAGAGAGAAGGAGCAGGATGACATCAGCAGGTGGGTGAAACACACAAGGACGAAGGCATGGACACGCACACACATTACGTCTCTCAGTGGCCCGTTGAGCTATAGCTAATGACCTGCTTGTCAACACTTGAGCCTAATCAACTCAGAGTGAAACAGGGTGGCAACTCACAGACTCATCCAAACACACACGCACACACACACACACACACACACACACACACGTGCCCACGAGCTTACTTGCACGCTGTTAGTTGTTGTAATACGAGTCAGCTTGATGCCTGATAAGAAAATTAGCCTTCCAAATAGAAAATCACCCAGCGCTCAAAAGGCACAGAGAAACATAGGGCCCGGATTTTCTCTCAGCTTGCGGAAGCTTATCGCTCCTCTACTCCAACACTCGTCTTCCCTCTCTGCCTCTCATTTCCCCTCACACTTGATTCCGTCCTGCTGTTTAGCCGTGTTTCCCTCCCTTTGAAACCTCTTTATGATCTCCATCTTCATCTTGACCACCACTCTCCATCCCACTCCAAAGTTCTCTCTCCTTCGCTCAAGTAGGCAATGCGTAAGTGGCAGAGTGGCAATACACAACTACTTTGCATCCCAGACATTTTTTTTTTTTTTCCTGTGTCGAGTAAATAGATATCATCTGTTTCTCAGCTCCCATTCCGTCCTTTATTGCTCAGCGGTGAATGTAGAGAGCAGATGGGAGATGGGACGCAACAGAGCGTGCAGGTATAGTGGAGGATTTGAGATTGAGAGTAAAAGGCAGACATGTGGGAGAGAAGGGAGAAACAAAAGGGAAGGGAGAAGCCCATATGTTCATCATGAAAACATAGTATGAACAACATAAGACGCACAGTACTCTGTGTTTGCTAACTTGGTAGGACTTACAGGGAGTGTTCACAAAACTCCTAGACCAGCTTCCACATATCTTGAGCCAACATCTACCAAACATGCAACACGCTGTCTCTTACAATGTGGTGTTTGTGATCGACGTTAATCCTTGGTTAAGGATCCTAATCTCAGCAAATATGAGGCATGTCGCTATAATAAACTACCTAGCATAGGGCTGAGAGGTTACCGGTACCTTGGCGAGCATTGACCTGGACATTCCATTGAATGCTTCGAAGAAGAGGGATTCATAAAAACTCAGGAATGAATAGAGCTTATTATCATTCCCAATCAATCTGACCATTTTCTCAATTAATCATGGACGATAAAATCAGAATTCCAATAAGGACAATTTCACATCTTCAAATTGCTTGTTTAGTCAAACCAACAGTCCAAAATCCAGAGATAGCTAATCTTATATCTTCTAAGCTTGAACTACGTCATGTTGGGCATTTCCTTTACCTCATAATGACTTAATCAAATTAGTTGCAGATTAATTTCCTGTCTAATAACGTTAGCAAAGACATAATGTAGGAATACGACTGCTCTTTGTCTGGAATTCACTTTCACAATGCCTAAAACGTAGAAAAGTTACTTAATTCACTACAAAATGAACAGCAGAAGCCTTGCAATATGATCTCGTCAAATAGGGGTCTGGAGCCTGTGTCTAATTGAGGTCTCAAAGCCATGAAAACATTGGAGAAATCCCAATTTGAAGAGCCAGCTAGCCCTCCACTGAGGAGCAGCTGTTGCTGAGGCTGCTGGCTGGTGGAGCTGTCCCTGGTGCTGAAGAGAACTTCAGCTGCGCGGAGAACTCAGCTGCGCCTGTCCCTGCCCAGGGTGCTGAAAGTGTCACTCTACGGTGAGTTTGTGGCGATCTCATTTGTTACTGAAAGCTCCCGCTAAATTAGCCCATTAATAATTGTATTTCAATACACCAAAGCTGCAGTAAAAGTGTATGAGAAAGTCAATCGAAACTAATTGATTCTACTCTCATCTCGCATTGTATTCTGACGTGAAGTGAAGATATTAGATACTTCATTTCTAAAAGTGTTTCCAAATAGGTGTTCCCAATTAAAATTGTATCAGTTAGTTTTATGTGCCTGAAGGTTTTTATAATGAAAAAGTATGAGTTTGACTTTTTTTTTTTTGATTTGTGCAACTTCAAAAACGACTTTAATTCCAGGGTTTCTCTCACTGTGTTATTGCCTGGAAACTAATGCGCGCCCGCCCGCCCACATGCGCCTGTGCGCTCCTTATCCCCAAAACATCTGCGCACGCACACACGCGTTCGCCCTCTCTCTTTCTTCAGGAGCATCGTGACTGTGAGAATATAAGCAGATGTCATGAACCGAAAAAGATGAAAAGGAAAGGGGCATCAGGCCCTCCAGTCATCATAACATTACTGCAAGTTGCATCATGAGCACAACCCGGTGCCTTTTGCATAAAGGAGAGCGTGGCAGAGAAGGGGAAGACGACGACGCGTGATCTTGCGTGTATTTGGACATGCTGAGCGACTGTCTCATGCGCCGCTGACGAATGATCTAATAGGCCTACCGGTCGAGTTGGCGTGGAGAGCCGAGACATGCACCAGATAGGCACGTCATCTTCAACCTGCCTCCTCTGTCCTCCTCCTCCTCCTCTCACCCGGACCTCGCAATCCCTTCTCTGCACGATTAAATGAATAGAGGTTGATTACCGTTTATTGAGCGACGAGTCCGCTGGGACAGCTGGTTTTGATCGCATGGAGACAGCGCACGCTACTCTCTTCAATATCTCTGTTAAAACCTTCCACATATATCTATCTTTTTCTATGTGGCCCTTGGGAATGGTAATTGTGTTGCAAGGGAGGCTGAAAACGGTTTAAAGTGAGACCGGTTGACAAATGAAGACAGTACTAAAGCACTATTATACATCTGAGACACGGTGCTTTATGAAACACAGCCTTTTTTTATGCTGCATCACACATCACATGTATCTGTTGGCCACTGTTGGTCATTAATTGGCAAGTCTTGCTTTGGTTTGATAAAGTCTGTGGGTTGGAAAATGCCACGAAGCCCGGGTTTTCTCTTCCCTCTCCTCTCCGCCTCTCAGCATAGCGTGAAGCTCTGGTGCCGCTCAATGGGAGGATGGGGCAATTGCTGGTGGCTGCAGGAGCACCGGGGGGACGCGCTAGACCACCTCAACGCCGGCGTGTGGTATTTAAACGTATTTATGGACACAGTTTAAAGTAAACGTTGTAACAGAGGGCGAGATAGATAGTCCAGCTATTCCTCTTTGTAAATATGTGCAATAAGTTAGAGTCGCTTTACTGGCTCCGAGAGTAGACTCAAACGGCAAGGGAGTGGGCCATAAAAAGCTCCCCGGACGCAAATAAAACAAGAAGCCTCCGACGAATATAGCCGCAATGAGATTTACTCCACATGAAAGTCGAGAGAGATTTGTCAGTATTATTGGCACTGAGCTGTGTGTGATAAACCTACATCTCACTGAAACCATCTGGGTGCACGGTTGATGACACAAGTTTGATCAAAAGTGGGCGACACGTGGGAGGTAGTTGGTGGGAGACATGAGGGATGACGTTTCTGTTGGAATAGTAATGATCAAGCTCAAACCACACTTATGCAGCATGAGACGACACCGCAAACTGTGCTTTGGTGATGCTGAAAATGTGCCCAGTTTTCACTCACTCTTGGATTATGTGCTGTCCAACCAAAAGGTATGAGTGGGCGAACACAGCGCCATGACTCACTGTCAAATTCATATTGTGGCCGTGGCAGTATTCTTGCCTTTTGCTAAAAATAGTGCCTATTCTGTGGTGTGGAGCCAAGACAGTGATACAACGGTTGGCTTTCTTTGCCAAAGAACATGCTCAGGATGGCAAACATTCGTGTGGCTCTTCCCCGAAAAGCAATGGGCTCTAAATAAAGCCACAGGCTTTTTGTTTTCTTCTTCATGAATGTCCACAGAAAAAAAAAAACATGGATCAGTGACCGAGTCTCTACTTTCACAAACCCATTATGTTGCGAAGACGTGAAAGCAAATGAATAGTGATAATCTGTTGAATGCCCAGCTCCGGTTGCAAGATTTCCATTTGCAATTATAACCGAGGACAGAAACCCCAGAGCCAGTTAATTAGGCCGAACCCGCCAAACACACACATGCGCAAGCTCGCGCACACGGTGTAGCCTGCCTACACACACACACACACACAGAAAGAGAGAGAGAGAGACTGAACAAAACATGGTATTAATTGATGGAAAGGCCACTTGGGCACGTGGGGGTTCTGGTAGGGTATGAGGTTGGAAACTGAGAAGCAAAAGAAAAGAACACCCCATTCTCTCACTCTCTCTCACACACACACACACACACACACACACTCCTTTGGACTCTGAACAGCATAACGATAAGCATCCTGATTGACCACCTAACAGCCTAAGGTTTCTCTGTACCTGTAACATCTCCTTTACAGGTCGCAGTAATCACACAACATGTTTATTTATTCATCCCCACAGCTCATTAAATCCACCCTCATTTCCTCAGAAAACACCTCACACAGTCCTGCAATGAAATGCAGTAACAGAGTCAAGGTAACACAGAGGCTCAGTTGCAATTCCAGAGGAACCGCTGTCACCAAAATAGCCACCCGACCAGCCACCTCTCCTCTATTAATAACTTTAGGTTCTCGCACAGCGACATCGCACCAAGGTAGACTCTAAATGCGCCTTTAGGATGAGTGCGCGTTTGTGTTGCTGATGCTCATTTGCATTCAGTCAGGGATCGTGGAGGGTGGGCGGTGGAGTGGGATAAGCCTGCTGTATTTTGCAGGTCTTCAGCGTTACAGATGGGGGACTTACCCTTTACTGAGGCGGCCAGTAGCCCCATGTATAAGAACAGCACCCGGCTCCAATGGTGCGCCTGCACTCCCGCCTTCATTAGCGAAAAAATCCGTATTCCGTCCCCTTTCCTGCATGCGCATTCCGGTTCTCTCGCAAGTCCCGTTGCTGCGTCCCGATTTGAAGCGGCGGTCATGGCAGAGCTTTTTCTCTGGTCTGGCAGGCACGATACTTCTCAGATGGTCAAAAAAGAGAGATTCACTCGGTGTCGGCGCTGAGAAAAATCCCAATGCATGGAGGAGGCTCGGATCTCGCAGCTGGACTGAACCATGTCATGCGGGGACCGAGGGGTTCAGAGTCTCTTATCTGAGAGGATAGATTTCACACCTAAAGGGAGAGAAAGGAGGGAAGGCAAACCGCGGGGGAGACGTGATTCAAGTGGTCACTGATCTACCCAGCACGCGTAAAAAAATCACGAAAATCCCTCGTCCGCTCCACATATGTAATTGATATTACCAGACACACGTCAAAAACACAGGAGATCCCTCCTTCAGGTCGTCCCGCAGCACTTATTTGTCCTTCTCTTAATTTTGTCTCCTTTTAGCAAAAACATTTGCGGTGCCGGTAATCCACGTTTAAACTCGTCATTAGACCGAGATTCACAGGAACCAACGCTGAATGATTGAGAGCCACACAGGTTATCCGGATCCAAGACAAAAAATCGCCTCGTTCTAGAAGTTCTCAACCAACGTAGTCAGTAGGCAGTGATCTGACTGTAGAGAGAGAAATAATCAGTATGTATTCCCAGTATCGCAGCGCTTGGCCACAGCGTCGTCTCGGGTCTGTGCGACGCAAAGAATCAGACTGCAGACCTGCTCCCTCTCTGCGCGTCTCTCTCTCCCTCTCTCTCTCTCTCCCTCTCTCTCTCTCGCTCCCTCTCTATCTCTCTCTCCCTCCCTCTCTTTCTCCCTCTCTCTCTGACCCCTCTCCATATCATTTGCCCACTCTTTCATATTTGTAATTAAGATAAACTTAAGTTAAAAGGCGAATAACCGACTTTTCAAGCTAAACAAATGTGTTTTTCTATTAGATAAATATTGCTCCATTATAAGTAAAAACGATACAATAAGAATAATGGTAAGAATAATGATAATAATAATAACAATATAATATTCCGCATTAAATCCACCGTGTACCAATTTGTTATGATAAAATAGGCGTCCACAACGAGGCCATTGTCTCCATCCATTAAGACCAATCATGGGACTGCCCGGCAGTTTAACATAGATGTCCACTTCCTGCTCACTAGACGTGAAATTGATGCTTAACAGGCTGGAACCCTCGACCGTAAATTTGAATGTCATTTCCACTTCTACATATGACCGGTATAATTAGTTTTCCGCAATGCGCCGTGCGTGGAAACAGTTGGGATAATGAAATGCGCGTTGGCCTTCGACCCTACATTTAAGATGGGGGATCATAAATAGACTTCCCGCAACATTGAATTAAACTTTGCCAACTCTGGTCTGCTCATGCACCTCCTGGTCAGGTAGATTCGGCATTATTTAGACGAATGTGAGGGATTGGTTTATTATAGGAAAGGGGTTCGTGCATGGAGGTTAATTTAATGTAGGTTATTTCTCTCATAACGTTATTGCACAACTTAATTTTTGCTTTCCATGTGTGCAGTGTCTCTGTGTAGTCTACACTGAATCAATTAAAGGTTATTTAACAAGGAAGCAGCAATAATGATGAGTACAACTTAAATAATAGATGATAAAAGAGTCTGAAATAATGTTTGAAGATGGGAAAGAGCTGATTGGCTGGCCTGAAATCCATGCCAACGGGCAGCAGGCACAGGTAGAAAATATCTATAATTTCTGAAAAGTAAAGCAATTTTAAGAGTGAAAGTATGTTTTATATGTTATTACTATTGGTAATAAGTATTATAATACTGACCCGTGTTGTGAGCAGAAACATAATGCACCCTGTTGGAGAATGTTGTATTGAGGTTATTAGTGTCAGGTTGGGTATGCTTGAAAGTGATTCGTATGCGGTGGAAAGTAATGATGATGAAGCACTCTGTACACAGCCCAGAGGATAATCCTGCAACAGGATTTTTATTTAAGAATTTATTTAATTTGATGTAGAGGAGTTAAAAGTGCAAACAGTTAATACACTTTAAGGATTTGACATCAGAAAGCTTAGTGGCGTCATTAGCCAGCAATAAAGTCAAAGTTCAAGTTATAGCTACTCATCACAAGTGTCAATAGCATTCACCCAAATAGTTTAAGTAGCCTTCATTTAAATAAATAAATAATATAATGAATCATTACATAGAGATAATTCAGTGTTTGCACCCAGTGTATTCACGGTAAACTGTGGGAAAGTGACAGAAATATGGCTTTATGACCGTTATATATTATGTTCATTATTTAGAATATTGGTTTGTTTCTTTAATTTTGCTTTCCACAAATTGAACGCTGGAGCAAACACGTTTGAAAGCGCGCAACCTTTACTTTGAAGGTTAGCCGTCAGCTGTTTCCGGCTCTCGACTTCCCCGATTCAATTTTCATTTTTTTTAAAGTTGTGTAATGCAACAAGCTGACGGTTTGGTGCACGGTATTTGCATTGCACGAGTTCATTCAGTGCGACAATAACACGGACAAAAGCGTTAACCGCGTTGAAGCAGCACCGAAGAACGAACTCACACGTAGCAGAATACATCTGCAACGAGCCCCATGTAACCCTAAACGGACTAAAACCGCTCTCGTTGAATTATCATTCTCGAATCCTAACGGGCTGCTATGACAACCTGCCAAGATCACATACACCAGCTAATGTTTCCTTTCAAAAAGCTGCTTAAAAAACACGCAATCGGACGCTGTGAAGAGTGACAGAAGCCCTTTGACAAGCCCGTGCGTGTGAACGACACAGTGAAAATGATGCCATCAGGAAATCCTCGCGTGTTGGCGACTCCGAAACACTTCGTGAGTGCCTTTGCACCGTTTCCGCGCTCCACCTGGATTCACCCACACGTTCCGCACGACAACTTTGATCGTGTCTGCAAAAGCATCTGGGGAAGAGTAAATGAGGCCAGGGAGGAGCCTGGCAGAGGACATAGTTCACCTGAGAGACAGATGAATAAAGACTGCAGGGCACCAGACAACAAACCAAGTCATCGGTGAGGCTCGACACGCACACAAAGTCTGGGCCATTGTAACATAAAACACGCTGTAAATGGGTCCTCACAAGTCGTCTGTGAAAATAACGTCAAAGCTAACTACGTGTGTTTTCCCTTATTAATACAGTCTCATATATGCTGCCTTTGCAAGCTAATACAGCTGCATTATTCTGTTCTTAATTTTGGTATCACCTCATTTTCATTTATATGAATGTTTTTATTTGTTTATTTTGCAGGGACAATGCACACCAATCAACAGTGAAAGTGTAAGTGAGCCAGAGTTAGCCAGAGAGGCTAATTTCCATCTGATGTCCCCGGCCAGATGTTTGGAGGCAGCCTAAAATGACACAATTTCAAATAAAAATGGAATTCAAATTCATAGATTAACAGACAGTAACGTATAGACAAAACCAATACACATACAAGCAAAAGAAAAGTGTACGACACTAGAGCAGAGGAGACATAACTGCAGCATGCGTCAGGCAGAACAAACCCAGTACAAGCACATATAAAACACTGAGGCACTTAACATACACATCAGAATGGAAAATAGCAACACTGAACAAGACAAATATACATAGAATATATAGGCAAAACAAGCAGGCAGGACAGACAGTACATCAATACGAGGCTAAATACATCTGATTATGAAATGATGGATTATGAGATTAGAAAAAAAACAGCCATATGATTATGGTTGGTCTTATAAATCATCAAGGTGCTGCTGTCTAGTATAACATGTATTTAATTATTACTTACTGTTGCTTTATAGATCAGGCTTAAAACATTAATATGAAGTTAGTAATGCAATTATACATGCTGGTAATCAATTAATACATGTTCATTATTTCCTCACTTTAAAACAAGCCACAATGTAGAAAGTTTTAAGAGGTATTTACTCATTGATATAGGGCTATGACATTCTGACTGCAGCTACAAATCTAACATATATTATATATAATATATATATAAAAATTAGAGTTCATCCTCAAGTTTTTGACCTGTAGCTTCTATACGGGCTGTTTTATTGTCAGCCATGCCTACAGTGTCATGTTAAAAGTCATTACAGTATTTGCCGAAATTGGATAGGCCTATATGGTTGAAGTTCTAGCCCGGATCTCATCATAGTAGTGTCGGGCTGCTGTGCGGTCATGGACCCGCTGCATAATGTTAATGTACACCATCTGCTCACCGGCCGCCCGGAGCTCCCGTGACGTCTCCGTTATCATAAGCGTCGCCGGTCCCACCGGACCGTCTGTTCCGCATCGCGGCCCGACAGTCGACAGGATGGTGACTAAAGAGTAGCCTCATTAAAATGTCATGGTTTGAAGCGAGTGGCGCACCACACATACAGGATAGAGCCACAGAGCCCGATGATTCCTGCTGTTTGAGGCAAGACATCGGGTTCAAACCAAACGTCCGGTCAAGTGGGGTAATGAAATTAAGGTGACTTACACAATATCAACTGGTTAACCTATGGGCCTCTGTTTTTCATCGGTGTGTACTGTCGGTCTACCAGTTTGTGTAGAATATGATGTACTACCAAAACATTATCATTTTAACAATAGGTATAGTATTAGTTCTAAAAGCTTGATGAGAAAAAGCAGAAAACTCTTCAAGTGCCTCAAATTATAGCTGTTTTGCGCAAGTTCTTGGTACAAGTGAACTTTACTTTATACTACATGGTACTACAGATTCTAAAATAACCTGCTTATAAAACTCCTACAAACTACATTGGAGATGTGAAATGACCTGACATTCTTTATGAATAGACTGCATGAGCAAGTTAACCTTGTAGCGGTGGCGATTTCTTGCTGTGGTGGTCCGTTACGTATTTAAGATGTGTTAACCCCGCCACACTCCCACACATGCATGCGTCTCTCTGTCTGTTTAGAGCTGAGGAGCAGCAGAAAGAGCCTGATGATTTGTGTCGGAGAGCACGATATGAAGAGTACGAGCGGCAATACCAAATAGCCTTCACCCTTCCAGCCTTCACCCTTCCTTGCCCTTATCTGTCAGGCCACAGATGTCCCCATGTTGCCAAGCCTGCACGGGAACTGAACCCTGTGATGGAAGAAGAGATGAAACGAAATGAGGAGGCAAAGGGGAACAAAAATGTGGTGAGCATGGTAACTATGTGGACAAAAGCTCTTTGCGGTAGCCTAGTCAGCCTCTAAAATATCAGAAATGTATTGTTAACACTTTACTATTAAGAAAAAAACAGATGAATTAAGTGTTAATTCTTGTCATCAACAATTCAGTCACGTCAGGAGGAAGATGTGGGAGATAAACAAAGTAGGGTGGCAAATTACGCTAAGAGGATTTGGGTCCCCGAATCCAGCAGAAGAGGAGACAAACGGAGCTCTGCACCTGAACCTCAACCTCCGGCGACAAATCCCGTCTGCTTTGAAGAAGATCCTCAGCTTGATCCTCAGCCCGCTACATGCGAAAGTGAGAATGAGAATGTGAGCAGTACAAGTAGCATTTGTGGCAGCAATTCTAGCGATGACGATGATGATTTTGTACCTCTACCTCGGGTGAGAAGTTGTGGCACTGATAACAGTGATGGTGACTCAGAGAGTAAAAACAATGACGGCGATGAAGAGGAAAATGAGATTCCACACCCCTTTGATGAATTAAGCTCTGACAGCGAGCAGGATTCCCCATCTTCTTGCACAGGCGACTTTCCACCACTACCTACCATAAAGGCTGGCATTCTACCATGTCCCACAGAGCCTCTAGCCTCGGGGAAGATGCCTAGCCAGTGGGAGATTCCCCTTTCATTCTACCCACATGACATCCCCACTGCCACTTTGGCAAGCGGCGTGACCGCCCATGCGCAGGCTCCCGTCCAAGGCAAAGCAGAAGCACCTGAGGCAAACTCGCAAAACAACGCACCACCACCAGCACCAGCAGCAGCAGCAGCAGCCCCAACACAGCAGGAGGCTCCTGACCTACTGGCTGACTTCCCGGCTCTGCAGCCCCCAAAGAAACCTTTGCTATTGGGTGTATGGCGTGATGGGAATCACAAGACCAAAGGTGCAGAGGGGAAAAGAGGGCATACACAGTCAGGAAACGAATGCCAAGAGAGTGGGGCTTCCCATCAGAGGAGAATGGAAAATGTGCCCCACGAGGTCTCCTCCATCTGTGCAGGAGTTCAGAAATCCGTGCTGGACCTTCAAACATTTGGCCGAGGCATCTCTCCTACCGTCAGCTGTGAGGAACTGAAGGCCAACAACCAGCCGCCTCCTAGAGGTAATAAATCTGCCATGTGTCTCCTCCTAGCCGTGCTCTTCATATGCCTCTACTTCTATCAGTTAGTATAAATAATCTGGTTATCGTTAATATCATTTTATGCCATTCTTAACACCCTCTGGAGCTCCAAATGCACAAACATCCCCGTCTGAGACTCTATTATTTATATTAATTGCACTGTCATACTCTGCTAATTAAAGGCAGGGGAGAGGAAGCAGCACCTGTCTCAGGCAGAAACGCTGCCTCTCAGAAGTTGCTGAGTGCAAATTTAGCCAAAGTCCACCTCACACAGATTTACCCTTTTCTCTCAGCCTTTTAAAAAGAAAACTAATTGAATGAACCTCTTTTGTTTCTGCCACATACAGCTTAGCGTCACTACTTTGTTTACTTTTCCTGAACTTGAGACCTACTTTGCGAAACAAAGTCGTGTCGATAGCGAAACAGCCAAATCAGAACAACCTTTTAAATCAGGGGGCAGCGCACAGTGTCACTTGTAATCCCAGACATGTCTGCCCACCTGCGCCACCCGTGCCACCCACGCACAATCACACACATGCATGCAAACATTGCGTCTCTGTGTGTAGGTGTTGACACGCTTTGTGACTCCGCATCGGCGTTGCAGGGAAGTACTTCCTCATTCGGATGACTCAGTGGGAAAATGTTTTCATAATGAGGGGATTATTGTGCAGTGGCAAAGTGAATTACACGGGGAGCCCTCCATACTGGCTGTCGGTGCAGAACAGAACATTGGACACAGATATGAATTAAGTCAACAGTAACTCAAGGGCAGTGTACATTTTTCATAGGGAAGGTTGCTTGTACAGTACATACAGTAATACAGTACACCCTACACACTTTGCAGTGGGTTCATTCTTTTACTATTGTAACTATTCATGATAAAAAAAAAAACGGGAAATGTAGGCATATTTAATGCTTGGATAATCAAATACATGTATATATATAAAATGATACGATTCAGTTATATTTAGCTCTGTTTGAATTCCCCTCTGCTTCTTATTAACAGGTGCACGGCTGCACCTGAAGCCAGCTCTGCTCTTCTCAATAAATGTGCATATGTGATACATACTGCTGGCACTCCTCCAGCAGTTTGCAGTGTGATAACACAGCCCCGTTGATTTAATGGCACTATGTTGATCCCTTGAGGGGGGGTGGGGTGGGGTGGGGTGGGGTGGGGGGGGGGGGGGGGGGCTGCCGAAAATCCCCTTGCAGAGTAAAATAACACCGTTCTATTAAGCCTGCCATCTGCGTCAGACTTAACATGACACAGGCCAGACAAGACGATATGCATGCGAAATGGGTATACTGGTAATCCTCGCCCCCCCCTCGCTGTGCATATTGCAGTTGCAGGTACAGATGGCGTGGATGCTAATGCCAGGTCCTGGGCTGACGCTGCCAAGGCGGGCATGAAACAAGCAGCTGCCCCTCAGGAGAAAGCCAGACCTTGTACCCTTCAGCAGACAGTTACCATTAACAGAGCCAAAGGTAAGTTTATACCCTGGCATCTTTTGGCAATATATGTGTGTGTGTGTGTGTGTGTGTGTGTTGGGAGTTGTGTGTGCAGGAGGGGTATTGTGTTTCACGGTGGGCACATGAAGAATTTATCATGATCACGATCACTGGTTGAGCACATTCATTTTGCAACACCCACTGAGCTGATGGCTGCAACATGTCATCTTGGCCTTCATGCACTGTGCTTCAAAGGTTCTGTGTGTAGCATTTTCAAACACCAATATATCACTGTCAAATTAATTGTGATGTTAAATTTTGCAATGCAAATGAGGCTGCAGTTGAAGTGATTGGTGGTCTCCATCTCACACCAGTGGTATTGTTGCTGTTGGTGACATCAATTAATCTGTGCCTTTTATCAAGCTCAACACCGGACACTGACAGATCTCTGGCACAGTTTGGTCGGCTGTTGACATGAATGCTAAAGATAAAGTGACATTTGAACAAGACGGACAAGTAATCTAGTCCAACAGAAATGTATAGAAGACGTTTCACTGTCTATGATCACATTATTTTCCATCAATCCTCCTGCTTTATATAAGATGTTGCAAATCTAGCACGGCTTTGCTGAGCAGTTCACACTCACATGTTCTTGTTTCAGACTGGAAAATGTTGAAACTTTCTTTCAACTTCTCACTCATCAAGTCTGACTTGACAGCACAGACATTATGAATTACTATTGACCTGTATGTGTGCTGTCAGCCTGTCATATTTTAATTTTTGCCTGATCAAATTAGCAAATCCGACTTTACCGTCACCTAAATTAAATGATCCAATCACTTTCCTCTCAGGAGAAGTTACTTCATGATACTTTATGTCCATACTAATAGTCTAAACTGGGAGGGGAGGGGACCATGAAGTGCAGCCTGCTTGGGTGTTTTCAGTGTGAATTCGGATTTGCAGCATGTGTGGTTGAATGTGTTGTGCTAAAAGACCAGTTCATTAACGAGTGCTAAGCAACCCCTGTGGAAACTCTGCAAGTCAGTGTCTTTCATCCTTTCACAGCCAGGTATTCTGGTGCTCAGAACTTCCCCAACAAAGTGAATCCTTCATCTCGGCCAGCCACTCCATTTTGTCATGGGCCCCGACGTGGCAACCAAAACCCGTCTGTTCGACCTGGTTACCCTCCAACACATCAGGTGAATATTTTCTTGAGATTTAAATTGATCAACAAATACGCGCTTTAATCTGTAAGTCGATGTGTGCAGCATCACATTGCTACTTTCCACGGTTTTCCAAAGCTTACTGATTATATGCATCTTTAACAGAACTCAGAATTCAGATCTGAAACAGGAATTAAGGGGCTTGCTTTGAAGTGGAAATAACTTCGCAGTGACCCTCACAATCACAGCACTACTTATCCTGTATTATTGCTCCTTTACACACCATTCACAGCTGATCTGAGGCTCACTCGAATATCTTTTAAACCGAGCTCTCAATCCAACAAAGCTATTGTTGCTACCCAGCTCTCCCTTGCTATTTTTACTTTAACTGAACCAACACCACAGTAATAAAGACTTCTGTAGTACATATACAAAATAAAAGAATATATATATATATATATGTTGTTGCTGATTCAGCTAGCACACCCAGTATATTCACCAAGAACATTTCTAGTCTTTTCCACGTATTGATTGCTTCCATGAAGGTAGGACTGCTGTGCATGTACTGTATGTGTTGTGCATGTGAAATACTGGTGAATGTAAAATCTCTCGGCCAAATGACAGAGTGAAAACCACTCTGTCATCTCCCCAGTGTAATTGACTGACAAAGTAACAGCAAACTCTAATACATGCTGTTTTGGTCCTTAAGTGAAGAGTGCTGGCAGTTATTGTGGTCTCTAGGATACAAGAGTAAGAAGTTCAACCAGGCAAAGTGGTATTTACAGACATGTTTTCAGCGGCATATGTAAATGTCCTTGTTTATGTCCTGCCGTGTTCTGCCGTGTTGCCAGGAAATAATTTAACAATTCACTCTATATGTAGCAGCTAGGAGTACATGTACTGTATTTACAAGTACTGTAACAAGTATACCGCTGGATCCATCTATGCAACGACTAAGCACAGCTAGGAGCTGTATGAACAATGCAAATTGTTATAAGGCCTATGTAATTGCAGTGACGGTTGTGCATTTGCGTCATTCTACAATAGTGAATCTACCAAATCTAAAACGTGTATCCAACTTGTTGCTGGGAGAAATAAACTGTGTTTGGGTGACAACTGAAGCACTGCCACTTATACTATAATAAAATACCTCAATCTGTTGATAATCTTCATATAATTTTTTATGTGTTTTATATCACAACTGGCATTACGAGTTCTGTTGTCCTCCGCCTGGGGTGTTTGTAGCCCAACGCATATAGAAATGGGGCTCATTAATCTCCATAATTGAGCAGTTATTGAAATGCCAAACGTTAAAGGTTTAGTTAGACATTTTGAGAATGACTTTCATTTGTTTTCTCACAGAGTTAAATGGAAAAATGAATACCACCTTCATGTATGCTCAACATGTAGCGAGAGCCCGCAGGTAGTTAGCTTAGCTTAGCATAAAGAGTGGGAACAGCTAACCTGTTCAAATGTTTTTGTATGGCTTAAACAAACACAATACAGGATGTGAATTAGTGACCTGCAGATGTGCTGGTGGGGAGATTTTCTCACCTTTGGACAGAGCCTAACTAGTTGTTTCCCCCCGTTTCCGGTCTTTATGCTAAGCTAAGCTAAGCTAACGTCTGCTCACTCGAGATAACGTTTGAGACTACTGACAAACTTCTCATCTAACTTGCAGCAAGTAAGTGAATACACTTTTTTATAACTAAACTGGTAATGACTAATGTCTCTTGCTACAAAGTTTGCATTGGCAGTTTGGAAGAGGATGTGAAGTATTTATCCACCACTACACTGTAACTCTGCTCTGTTTCTGGTTTACCAATATTACACCTGTGAACGCTCAGCAAACATGTTTATTCGAAAAAGCTTTTGGAGGTTTACCCTTCACAGTGTTTCCTGTAAAAATGCTCTTACTCAAACAACCACTTTATTTAGGGTTTTGTTGTGATTCAGCAGAGGGTTTTGCAGTGTCAGATAAGCAAAATATTGTCTTCCTCCCATGTCAAGACTGAATATTTGTACATCTCCATCTTCACTTTCTCAATCTCTCCTCGCTCTGCCCTTTTCTTCTATGACCTATTTAAATTTAGGTTGCACACTTCCGTGTGGTGGTGACAGTGACAGCAAGACTTACTGCACTCTGAGGTTTGCCCCTTTGGCCTCAGCACTTCCAATCCAGCAGGATAATTACTGAAGCCGCAATGCACATTCCCCCCGGGTGGAAGTGGCAATATGGGGGTCTCTTGGTGTCAGCTGAGAGATGAGATGCAAGAAGGGAAACCTGGGTGTGTGAGAGAGAGAGAGGGGGAGAGAAAGAGAGAGAGAGTCAAATATGTGATGGTAATGGAGAGAGACATTATACAAGTTTTATTTTTGGCAGAAAAACAGCTGATGCAGGGATGCAAGTAATGTTTATAGAGAGAATGAAAAAGTTATGAGAACTATTTCAGTCACTGACACATTTGAAATCTGTCTTTGTTTCACACACACACACACACACACACACACACACACACACACACACACACACACACACACACACACGCTCTGGTTCACATGCACCTGTCTGTTCTTGCTCTGGCGCTGACCATAAACTAAATATTCTGCTATTAAACTTTTACAGGACAGAGAGAAAGGGTAGGATAAAAATCAGATAAGGTGGAGCTACCTTTTTATCAACTGTAGGAGTGTGGGCTGTGAATGAGTGATTGGATCTATTTGACTTTCTCTTTAAAAACACCAAGGTCTCTCAGGTAGGACCGAGGTCCCACAAATGCCCACCATCTGAATTCTGGGTGTTTCATTCTCCCGGCCTTTCACTCAGCCACCCCAACCGTTGTTTATCATTGATTTAAACCTTTGCTGCCTCAGTAATCAAATCCAGGATACTGCCTCTAAGAGAGAGAGCAATTAAGTGAAGCTACTTTTATTGTGTCAAGGAGGTGGCATACCTCGACTGGCAGTTTGGTGCCACAGCATCCGCACAAAAAAAAAAAAAGCAACAAATTGACAATTAAAAAAGGTTCCACTCTTGGCAGACAGGAAAAACAAGTTAGTGGCCAAATTGTTTGGTTTAGCAGCCCGATCGATGGTCTGCTGCAAATATGGGTTTGTCAGAAACACGGCGTCTTGGGAGGGGTGTGAGAGCAGGAGGGTTTGGTGTGAATGAGGCTTGCGCATTTGAGCCTGTGTGCCCTTCAGCTTGTGTGAGTGGCAGAGACACAGGGCAAAGTTTTCCCTCTTGCATTCTTCTCTCTTCTTCCAGCTAATAAGCCTGTCTCCGAGCTGTTGCTAGGCTACACAGGTCTGTTGTTATTCTCTGGCAGGTGCCCCTTTTTTTCTTCCTCGGGTCCGTGTGTCTGCGTTCATAAACTCAAGTGTGCATTGACATCAGTGTGTCAGCCCGATAAGGGTATGAAGACACGGAAAAAGGCAAAGTGTGAAACCTTGTCTCGCATTTTGATCACGTAAAAGATCCTCATTCTTTGGATAAGTGCGGGTTAATGTGAGCATATTTGACCTCTTTGTGCGGTAGCTGCGTTTGTGCACCTGTTAGCACAAACGCAATGTTCCTTCAAGCAGCATGTCCATCTCATCACAAGCACGTGGATCCTGCTTATATGAACTCATTCGGCTCGGGCATTCTTCAAAGTAAGGAGGCTGAAAAATCTTGTAACTAAGCAACAAAACAAGGTTGTATGTGTCTAAAGTAAAATACTTAAAAGCCCTTAAAAAACATGGAAGGGTTGTCCCTCCTGTGGCTGGTCCATGGGGGTGGAAAGAGAGCTAGCACTGTAGCAGCCTTACAGATCCATAGATCGGTTTTGAGGTGAGCACGAGAGACACAGACTTCTTTATAGCTCAAATCAATGTGTTTGTTCATAATCAGGACATTTCTGCCTTTTCTCTTTTTAAGCCCAGGTGTCCTGAGACCTCACTGAGTTTCACATGAAATAATAATATAAACATAAAAAAAAACCATAGAAAGCAAACTAGAAACCAGTGCCACAGTTAATTATCATTCTTACTGCAACAAAGCACAAAAAAGACCACAGTATACTAAAGATTGCCAAGTGTTGAGGTTTTTTGGCTTTCAGAGCGCACTCTCAAGTCTGTTTTGGAACAACCCCCCCCCCCACCGCCCACGCGCTGGCATTTTCAAATGCTCAAAGATGGAGGATGGTGTTATGAGTGAGCGCCTGGCATCACAAGACATTTTTACTCTCCAGCAGAAATGCAAATGACAAAGCGGCGTTATTATTATTAGTATTATTATTGCTGCATCATGATAGATTGCCTCTTCACTGGTATTGTCATTTGGATCTCTGCTCTAATTAGCTAATTTGCCCACCTGCGGTGGAAATGTGACTTTATGATTAATATAATTTACAGCCCATCAAAAATATATAATTAACCTTGATTAATGGTAATTATTATATAATACGAATGATTGCACTTGAGCATTGTTTTTATTATAATGTTGTCTTAATGCGGGTCTGTAAAAGCAGTACGCTATTCGGCACTGTGTGCTGCGTTTAAAGTTTCTGAAATTGTTGTCAATAAATAAATAATTGTTGCCAGTAAAGCGCTGCTGTTTTGGCAAAAACGTGGAAATGTCACGAATAAAATATGTTTTTCTTTAAACAAGGTTGATATCAGGCAGACTTGTGGCTTCTGCATGAGCATATGCTATCGTTTCACTTTCTCATAGTCTACCTTGGATAATAAAGATGTTATCGCTAATAATCTGAATATGACTGGGATTTCCACTCCGGCAAGTTCACTGTTGAGCTCTATAATATTACATATTTGGAAGGACCCACATGCTGTTAATTTATTTATTTCACTAGCTGACTACGCCTCCACATTCTGAGTGGAAGCTTAGTCAGCCTAGCTTGCAGTTACTTTCCGCTCATGGTAGTTCAGCTGCTGAGTTGTCAATATCCTGCGCACACTCTTGTGTTTGTCACACATTAAACAAAAGGGATCATAACATTATAAATAGTATATATATATATACATATATATATATATATATATATATATACATATATATACATATATATACATATATATATATATATATACATATATATACATATATATATATATGTATATATATACATATATATATATACATATATATATATACATATATACATATATACATATATACATATATACATATATATATATATATATATACATATATATATATATATATATATATATATATACTGATGCAAACATGCAAACTCCACACGGACCGTCCAGCTAGCCACCACACCACCATACAGCCCTCATTTTCAATTCCGTTCAGCTTTAATATGGTTCCATACGAGAAATGGCACCATTTAATAACAGCAAGAGACTCCAGCAGTGTCATGACAAGACAACTTCATACGACTTTTCCGGACCATTGGCATCTCGGTGCCGTTGCAGTGTGGGAGTTTTGCTACCTTTCTTTATGGAAACTCTCCAAAGCTATTTGTCCAAATTGTTTTCTTGAAAATGTTGCCGTATTTTCTTTTTACTCCAGTTCCATTGTGTTGCTGAAGTATTACACACAGACAGATCACTGAATTCATCCCTTTACTTATTCAGTGGGTTTGTCAAGGCAAAGATGAACATGGTGAGACTGTTTATCTGCAAAGGAATACCTCAGACCTACTCCTTATTGACACTTTCTTGGCTTTCAAACTAGCTTAAACATTGATTCCTTCTTTCTCATCCTCGGGATATTATTTGTCTGTCTGTTTTTTCTCCACCTCTCTCTTTCTCTCTCCATCCTTCAACCACTTGTTTATATTCTTCTAATCACTTGTTTAATCTCCTCTCTACCTCCAGCATTTTGGAGCCCAGGCTAATGATGCCAACTGTCCTCCTGGAGTCAGATGTCCCCGTTTTCCCTTCAAACAGGTGAGGCCGCTAACCGCCCAATTTTTTTTCCCGTCCCTGAAGTTTGGAGCCAGTTTTCATTTGCATTGCTGAATTGACGTCCAATTGCAATTTATGCGGGAGTCTGTGCGAGCACGCTGCAGCTGCGACTCAGTCCTCCATTGATTCTTACTTTATTTCATGAAACTGTCAGCTTGTATTACATATAAAAGTGCTGCCATTGTGCAATAAATCTTCCTCAGTAGAGATTAAACAATCCTCTGTGAGAATGATGCTAAATATAAGTCACATTAGATTGGAATGCGTCGCACACGCGTGAATCAAAAGCGTGAGCATGTGCGTGTGTCTGTGCACACGTGCATTTGCTTTTTTTTTTTTTGCGTGTATGTATGGGCGCGTGTGCATTTGAGTGTAAAAACCTGCCTCATGCTATATAATTGAATATGGTGAAAAAAAGGGTTTTATTTGTCCTGGTGTCACTCCTGATGGATGCCCCTCATAAGACAAGCACAATCAGGGATCATTCCTCATCTTTCCTCCCACTCCTTACACTTCCTCTCCATCATATTTTATTCCCGTAGCCCAACCCTTACTCCCCCCCCCAACAAGCTTCCTTTTTTTTTTTTTTTTTTGCTGGCACTGGTAGCTAGAGGTGTCACAGTGAATTTCATGCTGCCACATGTTGTGTCTGTTCTGTCCTAGATGAGAGTGAGACAGGCTGTATTTAAGTATAAGTCCTATGACCATCACAAGGCAATGCAAAATGGCAGAGCTTTAGAACAGACAGCTTTTTGGTTTGCTCCACCATCATATATACATCATTTTCCACTTCTAAGACTACACATTTTGCATGGGTAGGATCAGTGAAGAGGCTTTTTAAGGCCACATTTTTGTTGTATTATATGTCAGTTGGTGAGGTAACAGCTGGTGGATGTAAGCTGTTTTTGGGCGCTATACCACAAAAGCTCTCAGAGTTGAACATGTCTCACTCCGTGTACACATATTTGTACATTGTTAGACGAACAAATGGAGGGTGAATGATGGACAGTAACAGACTAGGGACCCCTACATTGGACTTTTCCTAAGGGCAACCATAATAGTCAACAGTGGGTCACAGAGGTTTGTAGAGGAAATGATATCCGCACCTCCCAAATCAAATCTAAACAGCACTTTGAGTATCACAATGTGTATTGAGACAGGGGCATGTATTGAAAATGTAAAGAAAAAAACAAGTATAACGCTTTGTCTACATTGGTCTTGCAGCAAAGCAGCACATCAGCAGCACAGCAGTGGCTTCATACCTTTAAAAGCTTCTAAACTGCATGCGTTCAGCCACAGTTCAGCTGTGCGCTCAAAGCTTATTGGCTGTACTCACACTTATGCACAAAATGATTATAGTGGTATGTGTCAGCCTCAAGAAAATAGCCAAATTATAAAAGTATGCTTTTGGTTGCAGTTTCGCACATATAGTGTGAAGCTCGAGGTCTCACATGGCCGCTATAAACAGCTGTATTGATGCAGAACACGTCCGATGCATAAAAATCGGCTGTGAAATCAACGGCCATGATCCAGATTTAACAATAGAGTTAACTTGTTGCATTACAACGAGAATGACTTGTCAAAATGTCATAAAAATGTCTGTTATGTATACGAGTAGCATCTCAGTCAATCTCTATGAGTGTTCTCAATATGGATGCAGCCGGTGAGCCATTGAAGGTACAAAGGTTGAAGGTTTCTTTCTTATTTGGGTGAAGCAACCCTTGCATCGTAGCTGTGTGCTGATGGGTTTTTTTTCAGCACCATGGAGACACAGCACATTTATGATGTTGAATGATATCCGTGGAGCTGAGCACGTAGGCGACTGTTATCACAGACGACAGCGCTCGTCACCCATCTATACCATGTTACATCTATAGATACAACACGTCTTGCTCTCTTGTTAGCCGTGCCAGAGAAGGTGACAAATCCATCCCGTGTGATCACAGCCATACTGACTTTGCCCACTGTTACTAGCACTGTCCAATTGCCAGCTCATCAGCTACTGAAAGGTACAAAGACAACGCTCCGTTTTTTTTTTCTTTTCTTTATTGACGCGTCTCTGTTATTCCAAACGAAGCCAATTCATCAAAGCAGTATGAACCTCACAGTTTCTGTTATTATGTGTCTGAGTACAAATGTCGAGTGCATATCTTTGAATCAGCTTATTTTCCGCTGAGCACAGCGTGTATGCGAGTGCATCTGCGTGTAGCCTCCTCCTTCAAAGCCACTGCATGCTGATTGTTCCATAAATGATGACTTTATCCCAAAAAATATCCCCTCGCCGTGGTCATTTGTATGCATAATTTGTAATTACTGTGAGTAAAAAGCTGATCCGCAGTAGGTTGGGTCCTTATTCGCGCTGAGTGTTTCCGTGTGTGCACTTGTGTCCCCATGTGCCTGCTTGTGATGCATCTTACATCTGAAAGGTGGGTATAAAAATTACAGAGACGTTTGAAGCGGGCCTCATTCGCATTGTGTGGTTAACGGCAGTTGCCGAAGGGGCCCATTTCTGAGCTAGCTTCAAACAGCTGCACACTGTACTTTTATTTCCTCTCTGCTCTTTTTAGTAAGGCAGATATGTGCCTTGTTGTGGTGGAATGAGTACATATACAAGGAGTACGGAAAAGATTGTTGGAGTTCTGAAACTTAAGAATAGATGGTTGGGTTTTTGGCTCCTAAGATACTCTGAACTTGGAATAATGATGCTGTACTAAATAAAGCGTAAGTCCCAGGCAGCAACGCTCAGGTACCCAATGTGGATCACATGGTAGTATGACCATAGTAGGAGAGATGGGTGACAGTTTCCCATCTCATGTCTTGACATGCTAAATGAGTAGACATGCCCCCTGTGGTGCACGGAGGTGCACAGCGAAACTCGGCATATAGCACACACGGTTATGTGGAACGCCTCCACCCACCTCTTCGCATTGGATGACAGAGGGGAGGAGATGAAGGCACAGGAAGAGCGTGATGAGGTAGATGAGGGGAAAAACAGAGTAGGAGAGGGGGAAGAGAACGGAGTGGGGTGCTTAATAGATTATTCCAAAAACATTCTCTGTGTTTATCTGATGATCTGATTAAAGCTGAGTGTTACTGCAGTCTGCATGTTAAAAAGCTGGGTTCAAGCACCCGTTTAGAGCATATTAAAAATGTGGATTTGCTTCCTTCTTTTTTTTTTCTTCATATCTGTCTTTCATTGATAATCACATGAGACCTCATGTCCAGTAACACAGCCCTAATACCACGACATACAGTTCCCAAAAAATACGTGAAGCCTGTTATTTTGTCAATTTGTTTTTTTTGAGCCAAGTAGTGTTCTTGTCCCATCTTCCAGAGATCACATTCGTCGCTAGGCTCAATTCATTAATTGGACTTGAACTGTATCCTCTTTGTAGATAACTTTGGGGGCAATAATTATTGTCACCATTAAAGTAGGATCTATAGTTGTGCTACACACACGTAGCCGTGTTAGCTATGCTGGAGTTGACGTGCTCCTCCGATGAGCTTCTGATGCCAGGGAGGGATTGTTGGCAGCGAAGGTAACATTAACGAAATCTGAGGAAAGCAATCGTCTCCATCGCTAAAACACAAATTAAAGAAGCAATTTCCACTGCAAAGCTTCTGTTCACCAAATCTAGCCACGTCGGTTGCTGATGCTCATGCCAACTCGTTTCTTTCCTCTGAACAAACCAAACTGTGTCAGAGGATTTAAAAAAAACAAAAAAAAACAGCACATGTTAAAAAGGCCTCCATGTACTCTCATAAAGCGAGTAAAGGTGAATCACTTCAGCTGAAAGAACGCAAAAGTCTTTTTTACATGGAATGGGTTCCTGCATAAAGATGAAGGAGAAAGAACTAGGCCTGGAGGCAAATGTCCAATTGATTGTGTTTTTATAGAAGGTTAGTTTTGTTGCAGCATTATTTGCAGAAGCAGGATGTTTCATGAAAAAGGAACCTTACAAATCCATTCCCTTTTCTACCATCAAGTGAAACTCTGTTCGGTTGTATCAAAGGCAGGGTGCAAAATATGTCTTTGAAATAAAATAGTTCTTTCCTTTTTCAATCCCTCTTAAATTCCTCAATGCTTTTCATCAACAATCTCTTCGTGGCTCTGTATTTTCTGCACATTTCAAATGCCACTTCCTCCCTGCCACCTTTTGTGTGCACCTCCAGTGAGCATTTAGGATTGAGGCGCACGACAGCAGGCTTGATAACTGGAATTCCACAGCAAACGGTGACTATCGGTGTCTAACTGTCGCAACCCGCTCTGTGTCAGACACAAGGCAGGTGAGAGGTGAGCGCTGCAGCATTTTCTGGTTCAGCAGTACCAATTCAGGGACACAAGAGGGAGAAAGAAAATGAAAAGAGGGACAAGGTTTTTTTTTTTACTGCCATTAGAGCCTTTCTTCTCAGCCTCACCATCTTCATGCTCTTTACCGCCTCAGTGCTACCTTTTCTTTGGACTGCTCGTCTCGACTGACCTCCCTTTTCATCTCCCTCACACCATTCCCACTCCCTCTTGCCCCCATGTCCTTTTGCTCAGCAGCATGTGCATGTTTGAGTCTCTGCATGGGTGCATTTGTCCATTGTGTATCTTTAGCCCCAGATAATCACTAAATGCATCACCGAAAGACAGCTTGTGAGTCAATGACTATGCCAACAAGTTTACTCATAACAATGAGCCTCATTTACTCAGTTCACTAAACTACTGTCGAAGTCTGTTTGTAACAACATGCGTATGTTAATGAATCACGGTCCTTCTAAGTTGACGGGCGCATGCAGACTGTTTGCCGTCAGCAGACTGCCACACCCGATATTTCTCTTCATAAGGAAATACGTTTGCCCAGAGGTGTATCATGGAGAAAGCAGTTCAGTTCTCGTAAGTAAGAAGCAAGGCCCCAAAAGCAAAATAGCTAAATAACTGAACATTTGCTTTATTTATGCAATTTCATGGCACTAGAAATTGGTGCGAGAAGCCGATCATTACAGACCAAGTTAATGAAAACAATTAAAACTAAAATTGTTACATATCAATATGGAAAGTCTCATATACTCCATTTCAAGCTAGGAGTGGGACACAGTTAACATTTTAATTATGATAATAATTGATGAGGATTTTAAAGGGTGTCACTTTCAAAAGTTATTCAATACGATTGGTCAATGCATTAGTAAAACAGTTTAAAATATTGCTGTATATTGATGCCCTGCTTTTAGTGAATGAGGTTTTAACATGCATTTAGTTGAGAGATGTATGATTACACAGTGTGGATGGTGGATGGATGTTATCTACAGTGACTAATTCAACTTCTCTGCTTGCTTGCTAACACATTCTCAGACAAACTCTCAATTGCAACATGTGTTGTTAATTACCTGAACGGACTCAGGTTGATGGGCGGCTCACTGGTTATTGTAAATAGGTGTAGATTTCTATTACACCAATGTCTAAGCCTAATCAACTGTTTGTTTTCTTTCTCAACACAAATGTGTGGAAGTATTCTTTAAGCTTGCTAGTTTCTTGAGTTAAGGTGGGAGTACTCCCTGGATAACAAGTTGATGGGACTATTTTTAAAGTATTTTTTAGCTTCGCCCCTTGTCAGCCCTTGTCTTAGTTGAATGAACTCGGATTGAAGTGCAAACAATTTAAGTTTCTTAGCTTGCCTAACTCAACATTTTAAGGCAGCCAGGTTACTAATTATTTTAAGTTGAACAAGCTTGTTGTTTTTTTTACAGTGTACCTCTGTTTGGGAATTACTGCTTTAGATTAACGAAGGATACACATATAGAAAGTTGATTTGAGATTATATATCTGACAACTTAATTGGTTTGGATAGAGTTGTATTTTGGCGCTGGAGCTAGTGAGGAAATTCTGTCTGTGAGGAAGTCAGAACAAGAAAGAGAATTATTTTTCCTTTTTCTGTTGACCATCAAAGTGACAGCACAAAAGGCATATCACTGCCAGGCCAATATTTTCCTGTCATCCCAAACAGCATCCAAATGTTATCCTCGCCTTGATATTCTTTATTTGAATTTCATCGTCTGGACGTGAGCGAAGACACAAAGACGCACGCAGCAGTGCACAGTGATGTGAGCGCACACACACACACACACACACACAGATATACATATTTATGAGATCTCTCCGCCTGTCTCTCTGTCACAGACACGGAAATGCACATGCCCAAATACTCACACACCAGCCATCCCACCATAAGCGTGCACGTAGCTAATCACTCCTACAGACTTGTGTGCACAAGCGCATGCAGCACCTATACAGTGCAGATGAGTGGGGACAATCATTCATTAATAGCATCTCGTGACTGCTTTCAGATGTCTTCCCTGTGCCCTGTCGTGTCTTAAATATTTAGACTGTTTGACATCAGAATGCATTCATGAATGTCAATGAGGCAGATCGCAGACCCTTAAATCGTGCACACACACACACACACACACACACACACACACACACACACACACACACACACACACACACACACACACACACAGAAAAGAGTGAGCGTTAAAAAGCAGCGGGATCCAGTCAGAAGCAACTCATCTCAGAAACCAAAGCAGGGCCCTTTGTAGTTTATGGCTTGGTTCCTGTAAAGTCGAGCTCCATTTTTGGACGGCTCGATTCAAGAAGATTGCTTGTGGACTCAGTGCAGGCCGTGAGTGATCTTCTGATTGTTCTATCAGAAAAAATTGTCTCTCTAGTCTGACACACAGAGGGGGAGGGGGGGGGAAGCCGGTTTGAAGCATGGTTTTTACGGTGGCGTCTTATTCTCCTTGAAAGTGAAACCAGTAATAACGAAGCCCTCTGAAGCGCCTGTCCATCAAGGATCTCATCTGAGACGAAGCCACGCATTCAGTTCCTTTACCCCTCGCAATGTAAGATCCGACCTCCATTTATTGTGTACTAGCCATGACTTAACGCTCTAAAACTGTTACTGGCCTTCATCTGCTGAGGCTTTTGCTTATGCCAAGGCTCACAAATTTTATCGGGACTGCACATTTATGCATTCATTTGTTTTTTATGCGTCCAAGGAACTCTTGTGGTCAATACATGTGTCTGTCATTTGCAGTGAAATATTTTAATCTGTTAAATAATTTAGGTAGAGTACACACTCTACAAGTCATGAATACAGCGATACCTTTTTAAGAGGCAGTGGTTGTGTGAAGTGTTACTTATTCTTTAGTTTTGCCCTGTTTTGACACAACAACCGGATTGCGAATGTGGCTTTTGTATCAGAAACCTCTTATTATGTCGAACCAGGTGCATCTACGGAGCGACACACCATGTAATCAAACCTGTAGAAAATAGCTGCTGCAAAAAGTAAAGATTTTATTAAGTCAAAGGGAAGACACCACCTTGCCAGACCTCGTGACTTGAATCTCCAGGAACTCTAGACAGTCAGTTCTTTTATCTGTAAGGGATGCCGAGTTGAAACCAGGCAGTGAGGAGTCACCCTTGTAAAACATTGAGCAGTGCACTTTAGGAAACCGGTCCCTTTAAAGAGACGTTCCCAGGATAGACATGCTACATCTAATCACACTCCTCCCTGCACACTGACTCGATAAACGTGTTGGTTTTAGTCGAGAGTATTTCATTGTTTGTGCTACTCAGAGTTAAGCACTGCACCGGGTATACGAGTCGAATATGAGTCTTTAAAGCGGAGCTGATTCAGCGTCAGCACCACGTGTGGCACGTCATTTAACTTTCATTTATGTCAGGATGTCTAAGAAACGTGTGAGGCTTGTCTAGCTCTGTTTGCAATTTATTTATGTAGTTGAATTGTGCTCGGTGATATGAAAACCATGTGAAATGGAGAAAAAAATAAAGCATCCAATCTCATTCACTTCCTAACAAACACGTTCTAATAATTACATTAAGCAGCACTAATAGGTGTGAATGAAATTCCCAAACTCTGAACTCTGGCATTCAGCGCTCTGTGTGTTGACATATACCAAACCAATTATGACTTAGTAACTAATGCCTTTCTCTGCTTCGATGATTTCTGGTTGAGTTCCACTTTTAAATGACCCATTAGCATGTTATGTTCTAAAAAAAAAGGTTAAGAAGTAAGATCATGTCAAATCAAATCATGAGTGATGCTCCGGTTTGTGGACTAGACCATGTTTACCAATATTGATTTTAGAGGTTAAGAGTGTTTTTTACGAGCTCTTTTATTTCCACACGTTTATACCAAGACAGCACCTCAAAGCGAGTGCACATGCACGCTAACAGTCCCCATGAGGTTCATGTCATCAATCTGTACTTGACTTATATCAGCAAGTGGCAAATTACGCCATAACTAATCAGAAAAAGAGAAGATGCGTGAACTGAAAACATCATTCATTCAGCAATTATTTCAGACGGAAGAGATACATATTTTAGGCAAAGGCATCCTATGAATGTGCTCATCTCCAACAGCATCTTAAGTTGTGCTTTTGGGAAACACTCCTACTGCTTATTAAGATGTTTTTTTACAGTAATCTTAGCCTCAGCATGCTTTTGGGAAACGGAGATCAGGTCAGTCAAATGACATCAAAAAAGGCAAAATTGTATTATTAGGCAATAGTTTATTCAAAAGGACAACAGAGAGGGCTTATTTACTTCTTAAGATCACGCTCCATATTTGTGTGTAAAACTGATTACGTTGAATGTCATGTGCACTCAAATATCTCTTTTTTTCTGTTTTTCAGGCCAAACACAGCCACGTGTGACGACAGCCGGTGTGACGCTGAGTAACTGTGTTTGTGCAAGACATTGCTGGACAGTGACAACTCTCCAGACTCTGTTATTTTGCCCTGTTAGCAGCCTAATAAATATGTGCGTCATACAACTGTAGTTAACTTTTATGGGTAATCTACTGCTCTTATGGGACTGAACCAGTGAGATTCATCAAGTGAGGCAGAGGCAAAGGACACAGCCGACACCAGTCAGTGCTTTAGTTCATTAGTGAGCATATGCATGCTGTGCACACACAAGTGAGGCCCTAAATACAAAATGCAAACTGTATGCACTTTGCAAATGAATTGAGTGATGCGTAGTAATAACAAAATCTCATTGTACTGTGGTGATAGTGAAATGGCGATTATTCAACAGTGCAGTCCTTTTCGCCAGCGGACCTTCTCATACATAATGCATCCAAATCATTGCATTTTTCCTCCATTCTGGGCTACAATGCATATTTCATCAAGTCAGTGAAATATTAAGCACCCTTACAATTTGATATTCTCTTCTAAAGGGGATTTCAGTTTATATATTTTC
Source organism: Pholis gunnellus (assembly GCF_910591455.1). Classification (NCBI taxonomy): domain Eukaryota; kingdom Metazoa; phylum Chordata; class Actinopteri; order Perciformes; family Pholidae; genus Pholis; species Pholis gunnellus. The sequence continues at coordinate 15,166,577 of NC_136543.1, forward strand.
TTCACATCACTCGCGTCTCCTCGGGGAACAAACTTCCGGGGGATGTCTTTATTTGGCATGTGTGTTTATCGGAGAGATGTTTGATTGGTTGATGCTGGAGTAATGATCAATGAGCCCAACCAATCAATTCGAGAGATTATCATGGCTCAGAGGCCATTGATCTGTAAGTGGGCTCAGCGCTGAATGGCAGGTTGGGCTCAGGCAAACTGATTTGATTGAAATTAGAGAGGCTCAAACTGCGGCTTCTCTGCCTCCTTTGCAATAAAATTTCAAATGTCAACTGTTATTCAGGTGGAGAGATTGATGAGAAATTGGTGGAGGAGGAGGAGAGAGAGGTGTGTATGGCTCATTTAGTCAAGATTTTAAAAGCAACGGTCTGCTTCTTACCCCTCAAACTTATTTTAGAATGCACGACAGTTAATTGTTCGGAAATCTTACACACAAAGTTACGGCACTCTATTTTCATGGTGTTGTCTTGTCATGAAATTACTAATGAACTAATGAAAAAAGGATCATTCTTCATCCGAATGTCAAATCTGTTCTTTGCTAAATATGAAAATATTTCAGAGTATAAAAGTTTCAGAAGATGTGGTGCAAATCTGACAACATTTTTTGTCATTTAAAGAGAAATCACCCTCTGGCGGCTGAGCAAGTGATGTTACTTTTAGAGCCACGCAGCTGAGAGATTTAAGGGAAACTTGTGGGATGATTCAGGGAGATTTGTGCAATTTACACTGTCTACTCGCAAGTAATTACACTGTTATTTAGAATGACAAACAAAAATAGCAAATATTAGTTTTCTTGCCAAGACTTAGATGACAAAACTGACACCGCTGTCACCAGGAGACAGTTAGCTTAGCATAAAGAGCGGGAGCAGGGGGAAACAGCTAGCCTGGCTCTGTCTAAAGGTGAAAAGAATCCACCAAGCAGCATCACTAACTCTCACTAATTAACACATTATTAATCGTTTGACACAGACAGGCTAGCTGTGTGCCCATGCTCATGGGCATTTAATACAACCTTTCTAAACCTACATTAATGTGATTTCAACACATACACTTCTTTATCTCTGTGTGGTTTTTCCACTATCCTACAATTTAATTTCAACCAAATGAAAGTGTCTTCTTTCAGCACTAAAATATATGAGCATTTTTGTCCTTGTGGCAGTCAAACAGAATATTAATATATTTGAATGTGTTGTTAAAAAGTTCTATCAACACCAATCACAAATGCGAAGGACATTGACTCAACTGACTCAACTCGAACACGGATGGATGTTGAGACAAATAGCTGCAGTTAACCAATTTAATTATGCTGCCTTAATATCACACAGATGCACGTTTTTAAAATCATGGTATCTGATGTTCCAGTATGGTCTTTGTGCAATTCTGCAAACAATTTTGGTTTCATCATGCATCATTCATGATATGCTGTTAATAACTGACGAAGAACTATTATTTTTTTAAATGTTTAAATCTATTGTTATCAGGCGTAAGCCCAGGGAGAGTTTTGTGTTCGATCGTGTGTGTGCGTCTGTGACTGGGCGAATGTGAACCTCTGTTTTTTTGTCCATGGCTAATCTTGCATTCTGCTGCAGCAAACTGCATAATGTTTTGGGTGGCTAGCTTTGGCTGCATGTTTAAGGACCTCTTGTGTTTGCGGTGACTCACACTTTCTCAGAACATATTTTATAGCCTATTCTATACTGCCATCGACTGACTGTTTACTCCTCACTCACCACTCTTAACTGGCCCCTGACTGGTAGGGTCCACTAGTGATAACATAGCTGAGTGCATCTCTGATCCCCCCCCAGCCGCTAGAATGTACCTAGGCATTAAAAAGAACTGAAATTGAGTAAATGTACTTAGTTACTTTCTACATTGCTGACTTATTTTAAAATATGACTACAGTTCACTGCCAAATAACACACATAAATGTCATAACCTAAATAAATGTTAAAACCAGCCTTTCACATTGACGCTAGAGGCTGGTGGAGAAGCATCTTCTGTCACACTTGGCCCTTTAAGACGGGTACAGATCCCAGACAGCTTAGAATGTTATATAGGCAAACAAACTTCATTAATTTCTCTTGAAAAGGGTACAAGCAAGCAAATTGATTTAATTTGTAAGTAATTTGCTAACAAGTTACAAGATCAATTTTAAGTTAGTTTCCTTGTAAATTACCTTCACCTCTTGATGTTTTTCCTATTTAAGGCTGTAACAAAAAGCCCAAATAAAGGCTTTTGCAGAAATGCATTCGTTGAATGAAATGAACTCTCTGCCTGAACAATTTGTCTCCTTTATATTTCTGTCATTCAAGGACCTTGTTGACTTGTGATATAACGGCAGTTCTCTCTCTCAAGAGTGTAATTTGCAGAGGTACTCATGGCTGGTAAGCATATGTACAAGCTCTCAGCTAATTTTCACTTTTCTTTCTGAACACATATTGCATAATAATCACTTCAATTATGTGTTAATGTATGTTGAATGACAAGTCCTGCATTAAAAACATGAATTAACACTCTCTTTTAAAAATGATTACAGCTAATGCCATTGTTCAGTGGTGTGGTTGAGTAGTGACAAATTGACTGATTTGTTTGATGGAGACACTGAGCTGAAGAAGTTGCTGATGAGATGCTGAAAGCTAACAGGAATGATTTAGAGCCTTGAATGCAGGACGGCAATGAGGCCGTATTTATTTTACCAGCCGTGAATGTTAGAGACAGCCTTGAGTCTTCTGGCTTTTTAAAAAGAAAGTAGCTAAAAGCAGTATAGATTTTCTACCGACCACTCTGTCCACAAATCACAGTGACCACCTGACCTCTTTGAATTTTCTTCAGCTGCAAAAAATTGCATGGTCAATATATATATAAAAACAACTTACAAGAAGTCTACGTAAGTACAAACTCTCAATAGAGCAAGGACACCATTTATGATTTTGAATATCCATGTACAGACAGTACTTTGTATGAGAAAGATTCAAAGCTCCGCTTGACCAACAGTTTGTTAGGATGACTCATTGTGAAACAATGAGAGAACCGGAAACAGCAAAGAAGACATGAATAAAACAGAAAATGAAAAATAGCAAAAGATAAAATAGAAAGCAGTGCAGCAATATCACTGCAGTGAAGTGCTCTGTGAAGTACTTCATACTATATTAGCTAATGAGGGCTGTGCCTTAAAAAGCTTGGCATTTCCAGCACCAGCCCCGCTCCATGCACTTGAATTTGCTGATGGTTTTCAAGGGCTTTCCTGAGAAACGGTTGCGACCAACAAGATGAAATAAAAGTCAGCATTACAGTGACTCTGCTGGCCTTTCCCATCTCCCCTCAGTGTTATCTGTGTGTTTGTTTTGGCAAACCCTGAGGCCTCATAAGACCGGGAGACGTGAGAGAACCTTTATATATTAGCCGTCAGCGTCCTACCTCGCAAACAAGAGAGGGGAAGGAAGGACGGTGGGAGGGAGGGACGTGGGGGGGAGAGAGAGGAGGAGAGTGCAGAACATGGGAGCATAAAAAGCATTCAATTAAGACATGAACTGCAGGGTTCATTAAGCATGAGCAAGCCGATGAAAATGACCATCCATCAAGAGAGAGTGCTGTGGCAGCGCTGAGAAGCTCGTGCAGGCATGCGCCCATAGAACATACTCAATTACTATGGTAAAAAAGAAAATGCACACACTTGCCTGTTTGAAGAAGAACGGAAACTAATAGCACACATTATATCATGGGTCTAAACTGGAGTGAGTCATATATTGATTCTACTTTAAACGTTGTGGCTTTTTGTCCACTTAGTCTCACGTTCTGCTCTAAAAAGGTTGTAAGAGGGAACATGAAACTTTTTTTTTTTCCATTTACTTCAGCAGTATCAGGTGAGTGCTCCTGCGTGAGACACAGGCATGACTTTGATAATGCCTTGCTTCTATGCAGGTGTCCAAAATAATCACTGAGATGGCTCTTTAATACCAGCCTAAATATCAAGTTTTGAAAAGGATTTCAAACTGGTTGTTAGAGAGCAGCTATATGCATCTCCAAACACCTCAAGCGCATTTTTTAAATTGAAATTGCTAAACATTTCCAAAAACGTCCTGTCAGATTAGAAATGACATTCCAGCAGTTGTAGTTCTGAAGGTGTAGTATGTGTGTGCTTATATGCCTTTTGTGACTCATGTCAACACGTGTGTCCCGCCCACTTCCTCAGCACCCAAGGGCGCACACGCAAACATCCGATAGACTGCGGTGCTGTGACGAGCTGCCGTCCCTTTTCTATTCACGCATTCACGTATTCGTTTTGCTTTTTAACAGAAACAATAGCATAAAGGTGCACATGGCGTACGCAGGTACGTTCGACAGAGATACAAATCACAGAAAACAGACGTAAAAGCTGAACGCATGTTCTGCTCTCACCATTATATGTATTTCATTGCTTGGAAAGGGCTGCAGGCTCTTTCTTCCTAGTAAGAGATCAAAACAGCTGCTTGTAGGTGGCCTTGCCCTCAAAAAAGCCAAAGCTCTCACTCTTTTTAGCGGGCTCCGCTTTAACTGAATGTACTCTGTGCTCTTAATCCGACAGCACACACCAGATTTCTTCTCAAATTCAGTTTACAAAAGGATGCAGCACTTACATTTCGTTGCTTATTGTTTTGGATTGGGAAGGTGTGCTTTGGCTTTTTTTTAATCATATTCTTTGAGAGCTAGGGTTAGCTTTGGAACCCGTCAAGCCCACTGAGACACTGTATGTGACTGAGATAGAGGGTGCTGGTTACTGTTTGGTGCCAAAATGTATCTGTATTTATGTGTGCCCCCACAGTCACTTAGCATTTGTGCATGTGCAATTATGAGAGTGTGTCCTCGTGTGTACGAGGCATACTGATGTGTGCTTGCTGGGAGAAAAATGCCTGTTTCTAAAAACTCATCCACTGAGTGCTCTGAAAATAATTAAAATACATTTTCTGTCGAAGGAGCCTTTATTAGTAAAATCCCACTTAATGGGCACTGAATTGCAAGTGAAAATCTGCGGCTAAACATAACCTGTTTGAGTGTATACGCAAAATATTTTTGGATGACGATGGTGTTCTATATGGAGGCCGAAGCTGTATTAGACAATACTTGTTATAGTAGCATAGTCTACTGCTGGTTTTGGCCTTTTCATGGGATTTTTAGAAAGTAAAAACTAACAAAATTATTAAAAAAAGACAAATCAACACTAGCAAAAAGAGAGTAGACCACTACTGGCAATCCCTTTTCACTTATTTTGGCGAGATAATGTGAACAGGATGACAACTTCAGTGGATGGTGGTCACAAGTAGTGCCCACTCAGCTCTACTGGCTCCCATTAGCTCTCTGTTTATTGTTCCAGTAACTGAGTTGTTGTAGCTGCTAGACTGTTGTAGCCTAGCCATCCTGCTCATATATGGTCACTTTGATGCTTGCATGTTATTCACGGTTTAAACACTATAGTCCCTTTAATTATCCTGGAGGTTAAGGCAATGTTGTCCACACTTGAAACAATTAGCCCATTATCCTCGGAATTATGAACATAATGGACTGCTCTGCGGGTCATAATTCATGTACGTGACAACATTAAGTGCCATTGCAGGATATACTGTGACCTTTACATAAGGGAGATTTAGAGGTGTGGAGATCCGAGTGTACCTTACTGGAATATGGGTGATCAGAGTTTGCCTCCGGTCACAATTACTGCAATTACTTTTTTTTTCGTTCTGTATTTTTTGAACGAAGCGATGATCCTACCTAAACAATAGTGTAGTTACCATGCAATGGTATTGAAGGAAGGCAAGCTCTTTGCAAGGACCGTGAAAGGAACGTAATTAAATCATTCACATTGAATAGCGTTGCCATTGAACATAATCCAGGGTTGTGCAGAATCATGTGTGCTTGTTGCAGCGAGAAGCTATATATTATACCTAAATCACGTGATGTATTTAAAGCCAAGAGACCATTTTTTGTGGTTGCACCACACCATAGAGTTGCAGCTGTCCTGTGATAACTATGCCTGTCCAAAATTTTTTGAAAAATTACCCGCCATTCAGTTTTGTGACTCTGTATTTGCAAATGTATGCTCCCGTTCATACTTGCCATTAAAAGATCCCTTCCAATGTAAGGGATGGTTGACAAAATCTGTCCTCAGTCCTCACTCTGTGCAAAAATATATTCCAAAATGTATAATCAGTCTGGGTTAGACAAATTATGCAAATATTGTCCAAACTTAGTTGCTTTAGTAAAAAAAACCTCTTTGTGTTCCACTGGCCAGTGTTTCTGTGCTGCGCTGTGGCGGCGGGATAGCACGAAGTATAAAAAGGGTTTTGTACTTAAAAGACAGTCATTTTGAAAGATATTCACTTGGTTTGGCCCACATAGACTGCTGAAGTGTGGTATCAGCCAAAGATACACTTCTGAACGTCTTGAAGGGATTTTGTAGGTATTGAGGTCTGTGAATTTTGTCTCTCATCACCTACATTGGAAGTGCATTAGGAAGGAAGTTCTAAATGGCCAATATGAAAACGCAAGCTAAACCTGTTTCAATGCTCATATGAGCACTTAGCGACTGTTTTCAGACAGACTTGTAGAACAACTGATTCAATGTTGCATGCTAGTCTATTCACTCAACTCAGTCTATTCAAAATAATGAAAATATTAAGAAATATATAGATTCCTGGTACTGAAGGTTTGAACTGTGTGCTTTGATAATTGATATGGTCCTAAATTTAAATCTAGGTCTACCCAGTGTTTTGTCCGACGTCTGTGGTATTTGCATTTTAATTGGCTGGCAGAGCCAATGATAAAAGAGTGTAATTTAACAGCTAAATAAGACCGGGAACTCATGCAAAGCAATCAGTATTCTCTAAATGTCACGCCTTTGTATCTGGGTACATAATGCACAAAATGTAATAGTCACTCTGAGGTCTCGCAGAGGGATTGCTATATAGTGTAGGCACACCTTGGGTACCTGTGCTCTACCACAGCTACCCTCAATTGGAGAGATATATCACTTCAAGCTAAAACCAACAATCCCAAAAGTGTCTGTTTCCACAGACTAAATATTCCCACAGGGAGTGTGAAGAGTGCAGAGGAGCTGCCTTTTCTTTTCTCACCAGCAAGTTCCAATGCACAGTCACCTTAAACCGAACATGAATACAGATGGTCAGGAATAACAGAGGGAGCATTTCCCTTAAATGCTCTGACTTACAAAAAGAAGAGCTGTCCACACTTTGCATTTATACATTATCTATTTGGAAAAACATCATTATTAATGAAGGAGTAAACAAGCTTAACTGTAACGCCGGATTCAATCAGTGAGGCGTTGATGTGAGATTACTTCTGATGGCAGATTTGAATGCCAAGGGAAAATCAATTAATTATTTAAAAGATAACCGTCATAATTAAAAACAGTAGTTTAGATGTTTGGTTTCAAACTTTCACTTGATCAAACTTGGGAGTTCTTGACAGTAAGTTTCTTGTGGATTAATGGGAAGTTTTACATACAAAGTCGGCTGAGAGAGCGAAAACAAAATGAATACAAAGTGCCTCAAAGGGGCCATAAAACATTGCACAGGTGGTTGCCCTTCATTTGACAATTCAATATTGAGAGAAAATCTACAATGTGTTACCGTCTAATGGTGTTTAGGGTCTATTATTAGCTCATTTATTACAATTCTAACAGTGGAGGGCAGGTAAACAACATCAGAGTGTCATGAGTTTAAATAACACTCCCAGTCATCCCAAAGGTAATTACACGGAGGTCAATGAGCGGAGAATGACCCCAAAAAATAAATGGGCGTCACCAATCAATATGTCACGCTTCAAACACTGACACACATCCACACGCTTGTGCGCGTCGTCGTCTGCCAGGGAACGAGTGGCTAATCTATACACTCCTCCGCTCTGCTCAAACAGAACACGAGGCCCAAATTACATTTTAATGGCCTCTGTCTCTTATTAGCACCACGGCGGCTTTGAGTGCGCTCGAGAAAACAATGAAGCTTTCATCAACCTTTCCCATTCCTGTCATTTCGCCTGACGTGATCAAGGATTCCTGTCGACACACCCACAGCCTCTCTCACTCCTACACTTGATTTACACATTACAGCGAAGAACATTCTAAGTCCAATGGCTTAAATCGCAGTATGTTTGAGATAGTTACGTCAATACATGATTCGCAAAGACATTTTCATATCACGGTGGAATCCAATTTCTGCTACTTTCTAAATCTAGTACCTCCCCGACTTTTGGACACAAATATTGTACTTTTATTAATGAATTACAAATATTTGACAGCTTTAGTTACTCTGCAAATTAGATTATTAATACAAAATGTAAATCAACTCACAATAAATGATGATGTATGATTATGGATTAAGCTGTCCAGCAGTACATATAATCGGTGAAATTAGCTCCACCATTTCTCGCTGACATTTAAGTAATAAATACATCAATGTTTCAATAATTATAATCCCATAATACATGAAGTATTCTTATTTGACCCATTATGCATTATGAATACTTTTGGTAATTTAATTATATTTGGATGCAAATACTTTTATTTTTTTACTTAAGTTAGATTTAAGGTCTTCTTCCACAACTGGAAGACACTCATGTATGTACTGAACTGCATCTGACCGATGATGCGTTCATTTATTGTATTGTACACCATTTGAAATGTGATGCGATTATTTACTAATGTTTACTGAATTGCATTTAAATGGTGATGTGAAGTTAACAAACTACACAGTCAGTAACTATGAAAGTACTGAACTGAATGAAATGATTCAAAACAGCAAAGGGATTCATGATTCCCACCTCTGCATTGAACTTTAATCTTGGTAGCCAGTTTGGTGAAAATGACTCATAACAGGCTCAGAGTAAAAGTTTATTTTTTTTCTTCAGTAAAATGAAAAAAAAAATATATATATATATATATTATCTGTTTCAAGGTTTTTGGAGTCCCATAATCCAGTTTTGGCAAATCTACTCTGCATGCATGTCATACCCTACACAAACTTATTTTAGGTAAGGTGTTCACAAACTCACCAAAGTCATCAAGTTTCAGATTCTACAGGCAATAGCTTGACCGAAAGGGCTTTCACATTTGAGTAAGTTTGCCTTCTAGGCTTTGGCTCTCTCTCAAGTTATGATACCAGACAGCCCTTCACGCCTGACCGCTTCTGCTGCTCTGTGACTCTGTTACTGCGTCGGCTACTAGAGGTGAAATCTGAGACGAGCCAAAAAAATTTTGTGGTTCGATCTTTTTTTTTTTTTAAGCAGTTTTCAGCCTCCTATCCTTGGATATTTTTCCGATTTGTTTTTCTTTTAGTTTTTAAAATCATTCACAATCATCATCTCACAGGGATAATACACTCTGTGACATTAAGAGTGCTTTCAAAACTTAAGCGTCCTCGCCACTTGTTGACCCCATGGTGTAGTTTTACTTTATACAGAATAAAATTGTCCCCACCAGTAATTGAGCACACGTTTTGCATTATAACTTTGGAGGGACGTCCTATTAGATCATTCTGATGTGCCCTCCCAGAGGCTAGGTCTCCAAGATGACTTAGCAGGATTGGCTGAAATGGAGGGGACTATCTGAGAGCTTACATCTTGTGCAGATATTTTACTTCCCAGACCCTGAGGAGGCAAGAGCTGATCAGTGTACTTTTTTTTACTTGTAAAAAGTTTGGACTGCAATGTGGCTTCTTTCCTTTGCACTGTTTGGGACTGTCTCTCTTCTCCAGCACGCTTCCCACTGAAAAGCTTGTGGAAGCGGCTGCGTGCTACCTTTTATCTAAAGTAGTGAAGTTACAATTGTGTAGACAAGAAGCCACACATTGGTGCCTGATCAGAAGTGTTTTCTGTTAGATTCAGTTTTCCACCTCTGATAAAGAGCAGCGCACAGCCGCTTCCCTAAACTTTGTCTCGTGCAGAGCGAGTCCCAAATGAGGTAATTCATGTTATTCAGATCTGATGTATCAGTCTTAATAACGCAAAGCAGAGCAGACACATTTATTCTTAATAAATTCCGACTTTATTCCCATAATATTATGCATATGAATTATTAATATGAATGCATATGCTGTGATCCATCAATGCCCTACTTATTAAACCTTTGGATTAAAGACATTTATCAAAACGTACAGAATTAATTGTAATACTGATATAACTGCAATTAGTGATCTTTGTGAGATGTTTGAGAACTTTTCCTGAGTTATACAATATGTTGTGGCATTAACAATTACAACACAGGGTTGTTTCAGCCCTGAGGACAAATGACAAAACAAGATAATGAATGAGTAACGTTTTGAGTGCAGTTGATCAATGATGCAGCCTATCAGTTGGGCTTAATTGGACCCAGTGATCCAATGGCATCGTTTTGTTGAACCTCTCACCTTTGACCTTTGACCTCTGTGTGGGCTGCAGCCCAAATAATTCTTCCTTCTAATTGCGTCGACATAATGCCTCCCCGGCATAATTTCTGCCCCCATTAAAAGAACACATTTATGAAATCATAAATTTGATCATAAAAGATTATACAACGACAGTGCTTACTCATGGGCCTCGTCTTTTTTTCACTTTTTCTTGCATGGGCGACTGTGGCTAAGAAGGTAGAGCGGGCCCTCCTCAGTCAAATGATCAACGGTTCGATCCCCGGCTCCATGCCAATGTGTCCTTGGGCATGACACTATACCCCAAATTGCTACCAGAAAGCTGTGCCATCAGTGTATTAATGGATGTGAATGGGTGAACGACATCCAGTCTAAAAGTGCTTTGAGTGCTCGGAAGAATAGAAAGGTGCTATACGTACAAGTACAAGTCCATTTACCATTTACCATACTGTCTGCGACACATCATTTTTCTAAGATGTGCTGTTTTGTGCATCAAAATGATACCATAACATCTCTTTGATTGACAGTATCATACGTAGCTTTACACTGACAAGGATTCTGAATCAGAACAAGAATGAACAATAACAGTGACATTAGAGAAGTGAAAGAAAGCAAGGACAAACAAAGAAGTTCAAATTTTGAAAAATTACGAATCCATCACCTTGTGTTCCTTTCATTCGGTGCTCATATGCTGTTCCCATGTTACCACCATATCTGGTGTCAAGGATAGAGAGTAACGCTTATTATGAGGGGAGGAACATTTTCACCTTGTCACCAGCAATCAGTGGAGAGAAGAGGGCCCTAATCAGAGAGCTGCTTGACAGCAGAAAAGCCTCTCTTCTAATGACTCAAACTGCCTCTGATAAGCTTCACATCTCAGTGGAGAACTTTACCTCGCTGAGCAGGAGTGAATGTTACGGACTGCAAGTGTTTTGTAATTTCACTTCTTACATTTTGCATACAGAGTTTGGTCTCAGGAAAAGTTAAATGGCTGGCTTCAGCTCCTAGAAATGTAAATCCTTGGATGCACTTAAGATTGTAAGCGCCACACCGCAACAGCGTTGTTGCTGCTGCTGCGATGCTGTTGCCATCCCTTCTTTGTACATAAATTAGAAATTCTTCTTTCTTTCTTTCACAATGGCCAGACTGTTTCATTTCATTTCATTATACATGTCATTTAATTTAGCCAAGATGCGTGTGCTCATTAGTCAATAACAATGAAACAATTAGAAGCCAGTACTCATTTTAATTTACGAAGCCATGCATGTCACTGCATTTTAACAACACTGCAAATATTTGAGAATAAAAGCTTTGTGTTAAGAAATGAAGGGATTCTGGCCACAGAAAGACACTAGATGGCTTTTATTTTGAAATGTAAAGAGGAAGATCTTGTGTGTGTGTGTGTGACCCCCTATTGCCGGCGAGCCATGCAGTGTGAAAGCCACAATGACGTAAAGACGTTTGATTAAAAGACAGCATGGTATGTATCGTGAACAGTACTGACGACTTGTAATGTTGCGTAGAGTGAACGTGGCATACAAGTGCAGGGTGTAGGATTTGATGGCATCTACCGGTGAGGTTGCAGTTTGCAACCAAGTCAAACTTCTCCCATGTGCCATGCGTGTAGGAGAACCAATGTGGCCGTCTTGAAAACTTGAAAATAGGAATGGCCCTATCTAGAGCCAGGAATTGGTGTGTCCAGTCTGGAATACTGTCGGGAAACACGGCGTCTGGCTCCATGAGGTGGACCGTATGTAGATAAACCGCTTATTCTAAGGTGACGAAAACACAACAATTCTTAATTTGATAACACATTAAAGAAAACATACTTATAAGGATTCCATTTCTGCCCAGAGATCCCCCAACATGCTACACACTGTTTCTTTCGAGCTTGCAGCTGGATCAACGTCATGGAGCAGCACATCCTCAACTAAAACGCTCGATAAAGATCAGAGGCAAAATGGAAAACCTCCAGAGAGAAAACATGCCATTGCGAAAGTTAGCCAACATATCGGAATGATCTCATTGCCGACGACAGGAGACCTACTGATATGAAAATGGATTCGGAATAAACACTAAGTTTAATTTGTCTCCTCTGGATTCTCCGTTCGGTATGTTATTTATAGTAATAAAGCAGACACACGGAGAAAACACAATTTGCTAATCAGTGTCAACTGAAACTGTCACCACTGCGTCACAGCTGTCAGCTACACTATACTTTGCCTCAGGACATTAGAAGAGTTTGTTGTATCTGGATATTTAACGCTTTAATCAGGGAAGGTTGATGGCAGGAACTGTCACATGAACACCTCCTCAGTTAGCAGAGGAGCAGATGGGATACGTCGTTTAGATAATTTCTACATTTTATGGCCATCCATCTCAAAGTACAGACTGCTAAAAACCTATTTTCTAAGTGAAGTGCATTTCAAGTGCAAGAGATCCAATGTGTGATATCCTTCGTCCACTGCAGTAGTGGTCAGTGCAGAAGTCGTGGAGCACACACAGTATCAGAGCCGTTGTTAAGTTAATCACATGGTATGAATGGGTGTATCTTACATTTTAACAGCTTTACTTGTCGCTGGACTGAGAATGAGAAGCAAAGAAGACAAAAAGTCATATTGTGCATCAATTCCATATCCCAACACTCTTTACGTGCTTTTAGACAAGTTAGCTAAGGTTGCTATATTAATGTCATATTATGTCATATTGCTTACTGTTGTATTTAGCTGCATGATGACATTGGCTGAGTAGAAGCCGCCTGTGGTGTACAGGCCAGTAGGATTGGATGTAACCGGTGGCTAACGATGTAGCCAGGTGTCAGCCGCGGCAGCAGCTGCAACGGCAACGCGTTTGCTGTGTGAGCCGTTGCCAGAGCTGTTATACCAGTTTGAATCCCCCTAATGATGGAGAAAATCAGTTGCTTCAGCCCCATAATCAATCCAAAATGGACTATTTTAACAAACAGCAATTGGCACCAGAGGGCAACATAAGACTTCACCCAGAAGCACAAAAAAAGTGTGATGTTTTGTGCCTTGTCCCTCATTAGTCGATGCAGCGCAATTCTTCCAATCAATAGAGCAATAAAACCATTCCATGCTTTGATAGCTGGAATAACCTACCGATCACGGCGAGGGTGTTGATCCTGCTTCCATTCCACTGATTACACATATGTATTCCGAACAACGCATTTTGACCCTGACGCACTCCCCCTCCTGCCTCCTGCCCCCCCCCCCCCAGCCCGCCCCGCTAATCGATGGGGGACGGCTCTGCAGTTGTTCAACCTTCCTGGCTCTCCCTCTTGAGAGCGTGGAGCAGGTGACACATCACATTAATAAATAAGTAAGCACGGGGGTAGTGGCGCCCTCATCACAGTGCCAATGATGGGACAATTATCTCATAGCAAACAACGCTCTGCCGTCACCACAATCGAAGGAATCAATAGGACTCGGAGGGGAGGTGGAAAAAGTAGAGGGGGAGTCCGGGGCGAATGGCGGCATACGGCGGTGAGGCAGAAGGAAAGGAGAGGAGAAAAGCAAGAGAAATATCAACTAATTTACAAATTCAAGGTCCATTTACCAGTTTTTTTGATTTCCAGAGCATCCTAGAAAGAATGAAATCACAAAAACCTTGATTTGTAAAACTCCAACGGTCAAGAATGAACTTTCATTCTCACATTTACAAAATATCAGTTCGAAAAGCAAGCTCAACACAACAGTATGAGGCTGTAGCTACACATGAAGACCAAAAAAACCCACATAGGTAATAATACATAAGGTCAGGTGTTACTTTTGGATTAGCCTGCGTTCCAGCTAGAAAGCTCTGAATAACCCAGTGTATAAAGCCTGCCCAGCACCAAACGCCAGAGAGAGTCACTGGCAGGTCAGCGTGCCTATAATATTTATAACCTTTATTATGGCCATCCCAGCCACACCTCTTGATAATGATAATAATGGTAACAACAAAATCTCCGTGAAATCAGTCGTAAGTCAGAAGTAAGTACAATAATAATCATGGTTATCATAGAGAACAGCAAAACAAATACACAAAGAAAACCCACGGTTATTATCCATGCTCTCTTTGAATATCTTTACAACTTTACAACTACAATCTCTCCTCTGTCGCTGCCTATTTTCATGGCCGGCGACTTGACAGGCCTCAAGTCTGCAATGTGGATGAAATTTGACCCTCGGCAGACTTAGATTTTAATAAGGAAATAGTGAATGATACTCGCTGCTGAAAAAAGATGAATAGAACAGTTTTCATGTTTTTGATTCACCTCAAAGCACATGTTGAGTTTTAGACACGTCGCTGCAGCTATAAAGACAAGAAATAATCAGAATGTCAGACTGCACTTTTTGACATGAAAATACTCATCTGACCTACACCCACATGGCAGCGAAGACTTACGGGTATCTGTTCTTCTGTCTGTTTTTTTAGAAATATAACCGCTATCTTCAAACAGCGCTGTTTGAAGATAACGCCTACTGTGGTTGCTACGCAACACAACAGTAAAGCCTTGATACACATGGACGTAACTGCGCGCTACAGTACATGGGGGGTAAAGACAGAACGATTTACAAAGAGCAGAGGCGTGACAGCGAGAACTGGATCAGAGAGGAGACAGAAAGGGAGGTCGAAAGAATGAGGTACAAAGATAAAGGCAGACTCCGGCGGAGACAGAGTCAGACTAACTAACAAAGTAGAAAGAATCTTGTTAGCACCGTGTGAGCCGTAATCTTCTCGGTCGGTGCTCAGCGCCTATAGTCACAGACGGACATTTAATCCAGTTTTGATGAAGGTGGAGGGCCAGTTTTTTTCAGGTATCTGTTGGTTATAAATGGCTTCACGTTGGGAACATCGCCCTGTGAACATCCCTTTTATGAATTGGGGCCAGTGGGTGAATGTCTTTCCTTTATTCTTTTAGCCAGGGAACTTGGCAGTGATGAAGCTGAAATGGCACAATGGTTATATTGTCCCCTTTCACTGTTGCTTCTAATATATTTTCATGAACTCGTTATATTCATCTCGTTTCCAGCAGGCCGTTAGGAGGTATTTAATAGTCATTAAGTGTTTAACACACCCGAGTGCAGTACAGTTGGTACTGTCTTAAAGTATGTGTGAATTTCCCGCCAAGATTATTATTAGTTTCTTTGCAATATTGAAGAAGAGGAACTGATGCAATCAAGTGTCTTTGTCTCCTAATTTGGCACTCGCACACAGATTATTCAAGTCAATAATAAGGTTTAGTACCACTTGACACAACATATTATGTGATGTGTTTGTGATCTCACAAAATGATGGCTGTGACATAAAACAAGTTCTAAAGCCCGGAGGTTAAACGTTAAAGACCTCATAGTTGTCATTGTGCATTTATAGTTCATTTGATATTGATAAAAGCTTCAATTAAGACTGCAGACTCGGCACTTGAGTTTGTCTTCTCAAAGTCAGGCTGATGAGCCGTGAGGACTTGTCATTGTAATGAGGAAGCCTCATTATGAACCAAATCACCCTGTTCTCTAAGGAATTCAGCATGAAGAGCACTCTTTAGGTAATTAATCCAGTACAGTGTTGTATAAATGCTGCTATCACTGCACACACGCATTACTGTACAGGGCGCCATTTGCTCATTACCCCGGTGAAGGGTCAAAAATATGTTAAATGAGACCAATCCAGCTTCTGTTACTTCAAAAATTCATACCGATTGATTAAAAAGGAACGAATAAGGGCGGAAAAGAAACTTTTCTTGTACAAGAAGACACCCTTGACAAAAACAGGGACACGGAACATCATTCACCGTTTAAAAACAGCATATGTCCTTAAGTGTCAAGCAGGAGAGCTGTCACTTTCCCAACATCATTTTAAGTTCTCCCATGCGACGCCAATTCAGGGTATCATTGCAGTTGTCTTGTTGTGTTTACTCCTCCATGCTTGCCAGTTCAAATGACAAACAAGAGATACGCAGGGAGAGAAACTCGAGAAGAAAACTGTCATGCAGAGTGCCGACGTGAAAGCAAAGCAGGGCAGAGGGGGTTGTTACATGCTACAATAAAAGAGACATTAACTCCTTGTGTTAATGTTTAATGTGTCAGAGCTACGGCCACTCCGACTCCACTTTGGATTCAATTATTAACAGAACAGAGCTGTTGACAGCTGAGCCTCCCGTCAGAAGAACATGCAGGGAAGAAAAAGACAGATGTAGGAAGAAAGGATTATAAAGTCATGACTTGCAAGTCATTTGATGTAAAATGTGTGTGAGTGTGTATGTGTGTATGTGTGTGTGTGTGTGTTAATGGAGGCACACCAGAGCATGTTTAGATGGGGTTGATGACTGTGCTTGATGTGGTGGCATCTCCACACCTGCGCTGCCATCTGTGCCCCTGCACCCCCTGTGACTCCTGGCACACAACAAGTGTCGCACAGAAAATCTGATGAACTGGTCTCACTCTCCTGCCCTCTGCAAGGAAGAGACAAAGACTTTGGAGTTTTATAAAACAGAATCAAAAATAACTTGATAGAATTGTACTTTTGACATTTTTGCTATTTCCTTATACTTAACCGAGCGACTTATCTTCACTGCAAAAAGAAATGCAGAATGTCGAAATATACCTTTATTATAAAACATGTATTAAGATCAATGACACATATATACACACACACACTCGTGTACACTTGCAAGCACATTCATACACTTCCATAAGCAAAATCCACACTGTGTACAGTCTAACCCACTCATACAGAGATACATATGAGAAATACATAACAGAAAGAATCAGGAAAAGGAAGAACAAAAAAAAGAAACAGTAAAGGGAAAGAAGGAGAAAAAATATAAGGAAAGTAAGCCAAGGTACAAAAAAAAAGGAAGGAATGAATAAAGCAAAAGCTCGAAAAAAGGACAAATAAACTTATTGTGAGAGTTCATTTGGGGATATTTTTCTCTGAAAGTGGTAAAAATCTCCTAAGGCCTGAAGAAAATAGGACATAATTAATTAAACAAACACACAATATTCCTACAGCACAGACGCAAATGCACACTTTACACGATGACACCGCAAGCATCTCAAACAGAGCCAGCTCTGTTTTCTAATTCCGTCGCTACGATGGCTGCACGGTTTCCTCGGCGCGGCTGCGAGTCCACCGTGCATGCCTTGAGAAACATGGAGGGATGCGGCTGCGGCATTTAGTGCACTGCCTACATCTACAATATCAAAGAGAGCCACCAGAGAAGGCTGCCACCCCCTGAGGGGCACTATGCACCTCCTAAGTGGACCACTCTGCGTTGTCACAACGCTTTCCATGAAGCTCAGTGGGACGGGGCTGTGTGCTCCTTTCATCACCATCAAACCTAAATGAGCTTTGTCAGGCTCGCTAATGCACGCTGGTGGCTCTGCAAGTTTAGCTGAGCGTCTGCGCACGTTCATGTATGTGTGTATACATCCTCACTCTTAACGGGAGGATGGAAATGTCTTTAAACACACACCTTGATGCAGTAACATATTAGACTATATCGTCAGCACCCCCCCCCCCCACTGTTTGTTTGCAGTGCGGTTCACAGTGTGGTCAGAGCCTGTCAAGGGCAGAGTTGGACGCTGACTCAGCAGGTCAGCGGCTCTAATTGCTGCCGGTCATCGGTTAAATGTCCTCCCAGTTTCCCTCTCACGCCAAGAGGGGACATTATAATGATGAGGGGGAGAGAGGGAGGAGACGATGGAATCGGGGGTAAAAAAAAAACGTTTTTAAATGAAATGAAGCAGCGATGAGGTTAAAGTGAAGTGGAAGAAGGGGAGGCAGGAAAGGAGGTTAATCACAAAGCTTTTGAAGACACAGAGTGGAAACATGAGTTAATCATGAAGACGAAGACTGTGATGAAGACGAGAAAGGAAGTAAAAGGGTTCGGATGGTAACGAATTAGGGCCGATGACAAGGGTTGTGACAGGTGGACTGTAAATACTGAGAGTAATTAGAACAATAGCTCTGACGCTTTCACTTTTAACCACACAGTATCTTCCGCTCTGCAGGTCTCACAAGTTTCCTGAGGTAAACACAAATCTTGTATGATTGAGTGCATTACTCTCCGGCAGGCTTTGCATTAAAACACATTTTCTTTTTCCTTTTTCCTAATCTGTAGCCTCATTACAA
Source organism: Pholis gunnellus (assembly GCF_910591455.1). Lineage (NCBI taxonomy): Eukaryota > Metazoa > Chordata > Actinopteri > Perciformes > Pholidae > Pholis > Pholis gunnellus. Next base: position 15,185,112 of record NC_136543.1, read on the forward strand.
TATGAAAAGCTTTGAAAGAAGCCCGTGTGGATCTTTGCTGGGATGTCAGCTGAAGCAGCAGAAGTGTGGCAAGAGAGGAGCCAAGGGAGGGGAGAAGCTACAAAAACACAGGGTGAGTACGGGATAATGTTGTGGCTTTGATGTCTTGTACCTGTGCCCTAGATGGCCCATATAAAATCCCATCACAAAATGCTTCTACATCCTAACTCCTCATTATGTGTAACATATTCAAATATGCTAAACACATGTGCATTTTGTATTTGGACTTCAAGCGTGTTATTTCCTTCAATATTCCTATTTATCTAGCCTCATACGTTCCCTTTTATTTTAATAAAATCCCTCCTTCCTTGCTGTGGTTTTCTCTCTATCTCTCTCCCTCTCACACACACACCCACACACAAACGCACACGCACTCTACCTCCTTCACCTTCTCTCTGATATCCATCTCTGCAGGCTCTCTCCTGGTAGGTGGTTAAACCGTAAATCCCCCCGGTGTCTGGGTCTGATCGCTCTCACTGCGCTCTGCACCCATGACCCCTCGGCGTAGACTTGCATTCTTCACATGAACTTACACACATCCCTGCACGCACGCACGCACGCACGCGCACGCGCACACACACACACACACACACACCTACACCCACCTACACCTACACACACCTACACCTACACCCACACACACACACACACACACACACACACACACACACACACACACACACACACACACACACACACACACACACACACAGCCCCTCTTTTCAACAGCCTTTTTTCACAGAAATCTCTTATTCACCTCTCCTTCCTATCACCCAAATCCTCTCATTTCCACTCTTTCCCTCTCTCCAGCCCATTACATTTTGCAGTTTGGTTTGACCTTAAAATCACAGATGAAACTACAATTTAGGACCTTGAAGATGTATGAGAGTGTCTTGGTTGTATAAAGATCTCATTTATCCAGACTCAGTGACAGGATTATTTGTGCTGCATGCCAACACGTGGACTAATATAGACAGAGTTCTTCCTGTAGCACAATGTGGATTTTATCTGCTTAATTAGTATTGTAGCACATTGAGTGTTTTATCTGCTTTATTAGAGACAATTGGATTTAACAATCAATTTCCTGTTGTCATTTTCCTCACTGTGGACTGTCTGTTGCATGTGACGCATCATTTTATTTCTTTATTGTGTCATTAGTTTTTATTACATGGTTCTTTATTGTGGTTGTGGATCATAAATCACACATCTGGTGCAGCCCTAGCCAGTGTAGAACTGTAAAAGCATTTTTACAGCCAAAGTTGCAGCCTCGTAGCTGATGTGGAAACAATTCTACATCTTGAACATTATATTTTTCAGCAGGCACCCTGTCTGATACCGATTCCTTGAATTTTAGGAATATATAAAGGGGCTCTGGGAAATCAATGTCTTCCTTCCGTCCTTATCTTTTCATCTCCGTCAAAAGATATTCTGCTCTTAGTGGACCTTCCCTCTGATTTAAGTAGACTAAGCGGAGGGCCAACATCACGACCATAATTGTCATAATCATCATCATTATTATATCCCGCACTCTCTAATTCTGATTTACCGACTGTAGACTGTGGGCCTGCCATTGGCTATACATCTCATGCAGCATTCTCCTCCCCTTCCGCTGTCTGCGCTATCTATTTTGCAAGGGCACCGGTTGCCGCACCCTGTGCTTAGCGCCGCCTTAGACGATTGTGATTGGTTTAAAGAACATCGAACAAGCAGAGCGTTTCTTTCTCCTATAGCAGAAAGGTACTGTGTGGCCGTGCAAGACTCACTCACCAACCATACCTGCTACCCCCCCACCCTCATCCTGCAGCTCCTCTCTACTAATGGCAGTCAACCTTAGGGCGAGAGCAACAATAGAAGGAGCACTATAAGAAGAAATCAAAGACATCCAACCCCATGTCAGTACCAGTGCAGATCTAAATATAGAACAGACATCTTTGTTTACATTGAGTTTAACTTTCACAAAGAGGACATCTGTCGCTCTCAGTGATTGCTTGTGCATGCATAAAACAGTGACACCCAATCCTGGGTGTTGTCTGTTTGGATGCCGGCTGACAAACGAATCATATATTTTATTCATTAAGAACTATCTAGAGTGTATGTGTGAGTCAATGTCTTGTCCTTGCTTCTACGTGATAATGTAGTTTCTAGGTAGACATGCGAGCCTGGTCTCAACACAACAAAACTGCATTGCCAATTACATTTAGAGGGAAAAGTATTTTCCCGCCGATAACGCGATCGACGCATCACAAACGTTTCGGTAAGACTGGAAAACACAAACAGGACTTTCACCCAGGAGACCAATGTTGGTGTACTGTTTAAAACGGTTTTGTTTTGCTGGGCCAAATTAAGTTGTTGTTGTTGTCGAAACATAACAAGGTAGTTTTGTTGTGTTTTTTATTTGTTTTCTCAATTTAAAACATTATCTACATGAGTAAAACTCTCAACGTGATTGAGAATGCAGGTTTTTTTTTATATGGGAACATCATTTTATAGGTGACAGGGTTGGTGAAACAGGTGAGTGGACTGTATGTGTATTACTGTATAGGACTTTGTAGGACTGTATAGTGTGTGTGTGTGTGTGTGTGTGTGTGTGTGTGTGTGTGTGTTTATGTGAAGAAGCAAAGAGACAGGAAGAATATGATTGCAAATATCTTTTTAATGTCATTCAAAATGAAACTCTACATGCCGCAGATGATTTCTGACGCGTTTTGTAAGAATACATATATGTTGAAAGAAAATATGATGCAAATAATGCGTACATTATTTACAATGCCAATTTCACAAACCATGTCCAAGACTTGTCTATACATAAATTCCCAGAATAACAATCTCCTCCACACTTCAGAACCCACAGATAGTGTTTTAAATCTCCTTTCATCACACAGAGACATGCTTAATACATGGCATTAAACAGCTACGGCTCTTCAGCTTTATATTAAAGAACTCTGGCCAAGACACGCACGCACAATCACATGTAAACGTAAATGCACCAGAAGATGAAGAGCAGTGGGTATAAAACAATAACAGGCAAGTACAGAGTCACACTGTACTGCCACACAGCTCGTGTTAGTCTATAACTAAACCACAGCGAGCCCACCTCATCCTCACAGACACACACACACACACACACACACAGCCGGTGGGTAATTTTAGCAGACAAAAGAACCAAGCTGTGCACCGACTACCATCTTAATGCACCGTGACACAAACCATCGGTTTTGACACAATACCTTGCGATCGCACCGTGTTTGTGTTTGCCTTAGTTCTGCCACTTCAATCAAGGTTCTCTTTGTCTGCTTCTTGCTACTTTGTCGGCTCTGAAGGAGGCTTCAGCACGGAACAATCCAAAGACGTTCAGCGTAATAACACGAGACAATTTCAGAGATAGGCTTGTTAACATGCTAGTGACTTTTCTATGGAGTAAAACTTTCTTAAATACACAGTAAGGGAGGCAGCTAAACGTCAGAAAACGGGTCAGAAAAAGAAAGAATCTGAATTGTCATTCTAACTTGCTGCTTTTGTGTATTCTTCTAAAGAAAGTAGGAAACGTAAAGAAAGCCATACATATGCGAGCACATAAACCTGAACACACATAACGGCTTTGCAGATACTTGGCTACTGACAAACTGCTTACACACCTCTCTGGGTGCCAATGCCTTGAGTCAAATCATCCAACACTTTTCACACAGGGAGCACTTAGCCAACTCTCTCCCCGCAGGGGCTACATTGAAGGTGTCCTTTTTGCTAACAACACTATCATGGACACACACACACACACACACGTGCGCACACTCATTCCTGAACACTCACACCCGCACACACTCACACGCAGACACACGACTGTGTGCACACACCGGTGGAGTAATTACAGACATTTTAATCACTGAACTCTACTCCTGTGGGGCACAGCAGACATAGCAGGGTGTGGGCAGAAGAAGAGGCCCTTGACTGATTTCAACCTTGGTTTAATGGTCGTTGTTTGAGCCTGAATGCTTTGCTGCAGCTACTATGGCATATGCCACTTCAGTTCAGGGATCCGCGGAAGATACTCGGACATGTAAAATGGGGTTTAAATAGACTAAGTGCGGCGTTATTATACTACGGAGAAGGCACTCCGGGTGTAATATTGGTTATGGTATTTGTTCAGGAACGTTGACGGTTTCAGAGCATAATAATCGTTACCATTGTTTCAGAAGCTGGATGGTTAGTTTTAAGCCTTGGGCATTATGACAACATTTAATTAAAAAAAGAACAAATGGTACATTTCATTTGTGTAATCAGTCTAACATGTTATTAAAAAGCAGTTGTGGGGCTTGTATTGTTCACCTCATAAACACACAGTGACAGTGAAATAGCTCCAACTCCAATAGAACCAAACCTCCAGCTCTTGTTAAACAATACTAAAAGTGACTCATAGTATGCCACTTGTCCCTCACACTGAAGACAGCTCTAACTTTTCCTAACTCCCTTTTCGTAGGCGGCATACTGGAAGTATGAAAAAACAACAGGAACGGCTTCCTGGGATCATATCACCTGCGTTTTGTTCCACATTGGTGGAAGAAGAGGAGGAAGAGGAGCACACACAACCAGGGAGTGTGTTTCAGATTGTTGGGCCGAGCTCCCTAAGAGGACGAGGCCTCTCCTTGACCCCCCCCCCCCCCCCGTGCCTTGCAGTTCAGTAGATTAGTTGAAGCACAACAGAGGCCAGTGCTATCGCCGGCTTGCAGCCTCCTCAGCCCCACTGGCCACACAAGATATCGCTCACCCACACACGCACAGCTACACCAACGCACGCACACACAAATGTGTGCACTACTTGCGCCGGCCACGCATGACCCACCCACCCACACACACAATATCTTTGGACCTTATTCCTGTCACTGTGCCTGAAGGTTCATTAGTGACACTGAGGCCTTTTCAATAGGAGCAGCACTCTCCGAGCACCCTGTACATGTACACACATTAACACAGAAATGCTTCGCTGATTCTATATACAAGTACACACATCTTTATTTCCATACTGTATGTATATGCCTTTGAGTTAACATGTGTACGCAGATAAAAGACTGTTTGTCTCTCTGACCCTCCATCAAAGAGTCCATGTGACTGCAGTCATGCGGTGCGGCTCTGAACTCGCTTAAACCAGCAGGACTTCATACAGTAAAAACTGATGTCAGGATCAACAATTCACTATCTAATTACTTCAAGGTCAATTACAGCAGCTCTCCTTTGAAGTTTCGCAATGGAACATCAAAGATGTTTTTCTTTTTTCACCTCAGGATTTCAAAGCTGCAAGATGCAGTTGAGTAATGTAAAAAAAAAAGGGACGGATGTGAAAATGAGGGTAGACTTTCCGGATACACAATTCCAATGCAGGGATAGGGAAAGAGTAACATGACAGAGAACGAGACACATTTGTCATATTTCTTTCATGAGATATTGCATGGGACTTGTCGTACATGATGCATGAGGTGAATGTCATGTTCGTACGCCGGTCTCTGATATAATCCTCTTGAGAGCGAGTTAATGCAAATGGCATCGCAACAGTTAAAAAAAATCAGGCTGAAGTTACAGTTGAAGGATCATTTAATAATCCTGCTGTGATCACATGTAACACGTGTTCTGTAATTACCGTTTGCTTTTAGTCGTTTTTGGCTTATTTCTCATTTTCTAATGATGCCTAGCAGTTGACTTTCAAAAGTACACGCTGAACCTCACAATTTAGAATAATTTAGAATAAAACCTCATTACTGTAGCGTGTAAATTACTATAATTTGGAATAAGAAACCATCACCGAAAAACTATTAGGGGACGGGATTTGTTCAAGTATTTGACTTTGGACATTTCTTCCATTATTAAGATTGTAATGCAATTTGTCAAACTATTCGTTTAAGTGACCACGCTTAGACTGTTCCTGCAGTCTCACATACAGTGATGGTTTGTGTATCAACGTCTGCTGGGCTTCATTATAATAATACCATACACTTTAGGAAGCCTCCGCTGTGCTGTGAGTTTTGATAAAAACTGGTAAATTAGAGAAATCACACAGCATCTGAAAACAGGGGTCACTATCCGAGCTGAATTTCAATGTGCAATATTCAATTCTCCTGTGTGATGAGGGAATGAAAGTAATTGCACATCCCTGACATCTGTTTGCTTGTGACATTTCACATCTTGTTTCGAAGGGGCTCATCTGCCAAGCTTCATGAAAAATGCTCACATAATGAGAGCAAAATTACTATCGGTGTCTAACAGTGTAACATTCAAAAAGGAAGAGGGGGATTCGACTTTTTCAAAGAGGCACTCACACCAACAAAAAATAGACCTAAGTTACACACCAAAGTTTAGTGGGTGGTCTTATGGACATGACAGAAATTGATTCACTGTGTTGTAACATAAGCCTGCGATAGGAGCGAACAGATGTTTATTCGCATTGCAGAATTAGGATTGAAACTGTAAAGATGGCGGGCAAAAATCTGTGTGTCAGTGTGTATGTGTGAACACTGATCAAGTAACATGTCATGTCCAGCTGTATATTGTGCAGTTCTGCATGTCTTGACAACGTATTTGCAGTCTGCAAAACAGACAAAAGGTGTAATAATGAAATGTACCACGCAACAGCATAAGCTGTTTTACTTACAATGACATGCGGCTATTTTGTAAAAATACTTAAATTCAATAGATGACATAGTGTCAGCAACCCAGGTAAACAACCAGTCTGCAGCACAACATGTATTCTTCTTGATTCACTCCTTTGACTGGAGCTGTAAACAGTGTTACGCTCAATCACCTTTAATATCTATTCGTGTCAAACTGTCTGAGGGACCACTAGTATCTTGATGTATGACAGCGGAACGTACCACATCAGTTAACTAGAGTTCACTGTAGTAATAATGGACCGCTCTTCCTTCATGCCACATTATAACTCCCCAACATTTAGAAACCGCTAATCACGTAGTTATTTACCACCTTATTGGGCAGAGGCCCAGCCCATTCTCATTCCCAGGACCACATCATCATTAAACGCTCAGAGAAAATGCTCCAGGAGTGTGATGACGTGGTAAAAAAAGGCCGAAACACCCACACACGGCAGGAGGGATTGGAGGTGGATGGGTCAAATAAAAACATGACTTTCAACCAAGAGACAGCCGTTTGTGACCCGCGTGAAACCAACAATGTGTTACAAACAGCTGTTCGTGTCCCGTGCATGTTTTTTTTCTTTTTTTATGTAGTAATTTGAACCCAAACCATGATGTTTTTTTTCCAAAACCTGACTGACGCCAAGAGGTCCTGACAAAGCACCAGTATGTGACAAGTTGGGATGAGAGAATTTGGACTACTTGCATGTATGCGTGTGTATATGTGTGTGTGTGTGTGTGTATGTGGGAGAAAAAGCTAGCGAGGTAGTTCGTATGATGAATCCATCTCCCTGCACCTCCCTGCATTAGCATTGCTAATGTGAGTAAGTGGTTTAGGAGTGGTGCCATGAGGAATACCAAGTCAATCTGGCCACCAGTGAATGTGTAGGGGTTGTCTGTAAACTTCACGCTCACCCACACACACACACACACACACACACACACACACACACACACACACACACTATCCTGAATGTCAATGAAGAACTGCCAACAACTCCGCTGCTCCTTCATCTGGGGTCACACATGGAGATAGAGAGGGAACTAACTGCAGGCTGTGTGTGTGTGCATGTGACACAGTCTGTGTATCTGTGTCGAGTCTGTCAATGTGTGCGTACGCATGCGGGTCAGTGTTTGTTAGTGTCTGCATCTAATTGTGTGTGTATGTATTGTGAGTGTGTATGTGCAGGACAACAATGTGTCCCAGCGCTGTTTTTATTTGGAATGTGGCTGTTAAGAAGACCTGGAGGGGCGTTGCTTCCTTCATAGGGAGGGGGTGAAGAGGAGACATAAAAGAGACGCCAGCAGCATCGTCGTCGTCGTCTCGCCCTTGAGCAACAATCCTTCACGTATCCTCACAACACGTTCCCTCTGCTCTCGCCATCATACCTGATGATGCACTGTGACGCCGTCCCAGAAAGCCCAGATTGTCGACTCTATTTCCTGACAGACCCCGAGTTCTTCAGCATCCATCACCCCTGACCCCCCCCCCCCCCCCCCCCCCCACACACACACACACACACACACAAACACACTCCACCGACTGGTGACACAAAGCACCTTCCCACAATGCAGTAGGGCAAGATAGATGAGCCCATGTCGTAACACTCCATAGGGTGGCTGACAATCCCATGAGCCACCACAAAAAGCCCCTTCTGGCCCGATTCTTCTGAAGTGATATATGGGATGTAAATACTATGTGTACTGCATATCAGCCAAAACCTGCGTAGATTTCATGCTGAGTGACTTTCATAACCCAAGTCTTGAAAAATTATGTTTTCCATTCTAAAAAAGGTGACTTTTGCGAAATTAAGGATTTCATTGTGTGTGCAATCTGCTGAGTGATATTAAAGCACTTTGATGGATTAAAAATGTGAAAGTAGCCTTTCACAAAAATCCTTGTACAAAGGATTCCAAAGGGGGATCAAGTCCTAAGTAGGTGTGTTCTACATAAACACAATCTGTTAAAGTAGCAGCGCAGGCATCTTTTAACATCCTTTCAAAATGAAATGGAGCTACGGTCTATGTTTAGCTCCATGATTATGCTAATAATGAGGATAAAACACGTAAAAGCAGTGGTGCCTTATTCTGGTCTGGCAGCTTCTTTGTGGCGAGAGCTATCCATGATGTAATCACCTCGATTCACACCGTTCACCAACTACAGAGCGATGTGGCGAAAGAGAAAGGCATAGAGAAAGTGTACGAACGAGAGGCACAGCGTATCGAGACCATCTGAACCTGAACTGTTTTTGTTAGCTGACAGCTATTGTTAAAAAATGGTGCTACTGTCTGAAACTTGCACTTCTGATAATTCAATGCTATCTGACGTGAGGGATGCTAAGCTAACATGGTATACTACACACCGGCACTTTATTTAAATCACTTTGTCTCTGTAGCTAGCTGTCTGAATCTGTCTTCTTCAGCAAAAGGCCTGTATCTCTTACACCACCTTTTATCCTCAGTGACACCATATATCCACACATTTACATGTCTGCTGCCACATACATTGACCTTCACTCACCATGTAGAGTGTAAGTGCTAGTGATTGGTAGATACTGCGACATGGCTGTCAGGAGGACTCAGGGAGGTTGCCAGTCTGCATGCATTATTTAACAGAGAGGGGCAAAGAGGCAGACAGCAGGTCAGGACCTGGTGTGGGAAGACCTGAAGCTATGCGAGTCTCGGCTCAGTGCCAGAAGTCGCCCTCCTCTGGTCGGAATCAGACGGAATCCATATATTCAGTCGCTCTCTTATGTACAATTAACACGTTTCACTTGCCAAGTGTTGCAGATGGTACTTTAGACTTCAGAAGCCATATTCGGCTTCAATCAAAAGATACATTAGGGAAGATTATATCTTCTATAAAAATATTCAGCAAAATTTACCATATGAGTAAATTAGTTTCCGATAACGTATGGCATTTGATTTTCTACAATATCCTTGCAATAAAATACCGGCTCGTATGGGAAGTAAAGCGGGAAGTAAAGCATGAAGTAAAGCATGAAGTAACGCAAATCCCGGTCTTCTGTCTAGCCCAAACGCTATAACACTGATCAACACAGTATTTCTTCTACGCTTAGATCACATTGAATCCTTGAAATGCATCTTGTATCCAGACTGGATCTAGATCTAATTTAACCTAATAACATTTGCATCTGGTAATAATATGCATCTCTAGTGTCCACATTTAGGTCTGATTTTAGATCCGATCGCTCCGTCTGAAAGGGCCTTCGGAGGCTAAATGACACACAGGTTTGCAGCCGGGCACTGCTGAAGAGTCGGCGCGTAATGTGTGGGGACCCTCAAAACACCACCGTCTGGGGAGAGAGGGCCCGCAAACGTGACTATGAAGTACGTCTACACTTGCAGACACAGAGGGATGAGGAGACACTGAAGGCAGAGAGTGGTGGCGGGGAGAAGCGCTGTGAGTACACTGCAGGTTAAGCCCTTAATATGTGACATTATCACATTATCCGTGCACATACAGTTTATGTGCAAGTAATATCCTGTTTGTTCGGACCCTCTCCATAGAAGAGATGATGGCAGCTGATAAACAAGAGAAGCAGGGGGCTAAAATCACACTCACGTAAACTGATTAATTAGACCCATTAGTCATCATAATGAATATGCTGTGGGACTCTGCAGCATCTGCACTTGTTGAAATTACCAAATGTGCTTTAGATGGAATAAATGAGGTCTGGATATTGCCTCCACATGAAGCGGCCCATGTCTCAAGTGAGGAAATGAGCAATATTCTGAAATGGGTGTTCTGAGGTATCCAGCGCAACTATTACCCAAATGGGAGCAAAAGAAAAATCTGTGCGCCCATAAATGATACATAGCCATGACAACAGAGAAGGAAGATGATACTGCAGAGCAAGGCAGACATTCTCGAGTTAGGGATGGACTGCAAATAATGTTGGGGAAATAGATGAAGGATAAGAAGGAGAGAGGGTAGAATCCCAAATGAGGAGGAAAGGGAAGAGCAGAGGTGTACAGTGGCAGGAGGGCAAGAGGGGAGGAGTTCAGAGGAAGTATGTAAGAGAGGAAAAGCAATGGGTGAGACAAAAAGAGACAAAGGGTGGGTCCGAGGGATGGTTGGAGGGCCTCCGGGGTTGTTAGTTATAATTGGGCCTCAGGCTCCAGGACACGCAGCGACAACATCAAAGGTCAGATATACATCAAGCACTGCTGGGAAATGTCGACCCACGTGGGGAAGAGCCGCCGGGCAGAGAGAAGAAGAGAGACAGAGAAAGGCCATTGCAGATACATTTTAGAGGAAAAAGAAGGAACTTTTCTCGACTTAATATATTCGGCAGAGGGAGAGATGGGTAACAACTGAATTTGAATTGAACGACAAGACTGATGACAAATCCCATGAAAAGATCAACCTAACAGATCCTACTCACAGTGTTGCCGGTGTAGTCAAAGCCTGATGCAGCTCATTCTTCTGTGCCATAGACTTCCATTGTTGTCTGAAAATTATTGACCCTTAAAGTCCTATTGAAATGACAGTCTGTTTGCAGTCTTGGTTTGTATTATTAAAAAGAAAAAAGTTCTTTGGGGAAATACCAGAAATGCTCCATTTTCCATCACCTGGCTGAAGGGGCGTGTCGATGTCTTGTTGATTGACAGCAGCTGGCAGGCTGCTAGACTGCCGGTGTGTAGAATGCGGTTTACGGCTTCAGTAGGAACATAATATGCTGGGAGCTGATTATTGGAGACATGGCAGGGAAGTCTGAAACCCTTGAGACCATCTAAAGGTGCCAGTATACTTTGTTTGAAGCGATTGATAGATGGCCCAACCATTTCTGAAGCCGCCTCCCCCCCTCCCTGCACCTTTCCGGTGTCTATGCCAATGTTTGAACATTTGACTTTTTCAAAGAATGCTTTCCAGGAGGGAGTCTGAAAGTGTTCAGTTATAATCCCTTTAGTTGAACAATTATCGCATCTGGCCCCACTCAATAACAGCCGGCTTTTCATTCCTTCAGGAATTATATTTAATATATTAAAAATCATGAAAAGTGCTACACTACACAATTGACGAACACATGCTACGTGTCACTAAAAGCACACATTACCAGTGTAAGAAAGCCTGCTGAGATTATTGACGTACGTTATCATTTTCTAAATCTCCTGACACCGGGAGCACATTGTTCTTAAAACTATTACACTGGCATGTATCACAGACAGCCACTTCATTTCCCGAGAGAACCAAATAAACTGGAATGGTGATTAACTCTGTTGTAGTTGTACCGATGGAAGCAGTGACAGGTTAGCTGCTCTCAGGGAGATAGTGAAATAGTGTTAATTGACAATGGCCTCTTCAATTACTCTCGTGTCAAAATTATGAGATGTGAGAGCCTGTGTGTAGGTGGGATAGGTGTGTGTGTGTGTGTGTGTGTGTGTGTGTGTGTGTGTGTGTGTGTGTGTGTGTGTGTGTGTGTGTGTGTTTGTCTGGTTGTGTCCACAAGGCTGACGCTTTCATACTTTTACAGACAGAATAACATCAGGATTAACCCAAACTGACACTTTCTGATGGACTTCGTGTCAGCCTCATCCTCTGCTTCATTACGCCCACTGACATGCACACAGGAATGCACAAATACAAACACACAAACTCTCCCTTCATAGGATTGGCGGAGTTAGCCCAGCAGGAAGAGGTGCAAGGGTTTCCAGGAATAGGGAGAGGAGGCTGATTCTGCCTTTTAGTCACGGTGATGGAATCAATCATTGCTCCCAGACGGCTCTATGATTTATGATTACTGGGGGTACGGATTGTGTATATGAAAGAAGTGCATGTTCTACACAATCCTGTAGCGCATTTGTGACAATGACATGTAGTTGGTGGTGTAAAATGACATTGATGGACTCTGGTGTAAATCGTTTTCTTTTTTTTTGGGGACACTGGCACTTTAAAAAAAAAAGATATAACTTCGCAGACATGTCCGTCACGTAGTACATAACTGCAAATATGTCAGTCGCAATGTCCACAAAGAAGTAGAGGCCAATGTATTGAGAGAAAAGAGTCTGAATATGAACTATATCTTAAGAACTGAAAACTAAAACGTTTTAGGAACGTGTAATGTGATTTGATTTACAGTGTATCTACATGTACCAAACATCTTATTTACAAATAAATGCAACAGAAGTTGAATAAGTCAAGTATTCCACAGTTTGTTAAATTTGAGTTCATTAATGTAACGATGTAAAAATGCTTCTTGTGAGAAGTTTAAAACTAAAACCTTTGAATTGTTTAATAAATCACCAGACAAGTGGATTTGGAGTTTTGAAAACTCTTCACTGCCTCTGATCCTCAAATGCGTGTTGCGTTTGGGTACTAATGGAAAACTTGAACATTCGGCTTTTCAGGGCATTCAACTTATCATGGCTGACAGAAAACTAATCAGCACCTACTTCGATGAAAAATATAAGTGAGGCTTGAAGCCGCTCACTTACCGGTGTGGACTGTTGGATGAAGTTTCAAAGGTCCTCCGGTGGTAGTTCACGGTTTGTAACGGAGAACACCGCAGCATCTTCAATCCTTTAGACAATTCCAGCATCAACCTTCATCAGCCATACATAGAAGAGGGGAAAAAGTAAACAGAAACGGTGTCTACATTTTTCATGAACAAGCATTTTTGTAGTAAAATGATTGAGGTATGTAATTATTTCTCGTAATTAATTGGAGGCCATCAATAGTAATTACTCTTGATGGCCTCCAATTAATGGCTCAAGAGGAAACACATAACATACATCACTATAATACATATTTTCCAATAAATATTTTACTGCTAAATTAACACATTGGTAGCTGGTAGAGCAGTTTTGTGAAACTAATTTTGTAATTTGCCAGACAAACAACTTCAATCTCCAGTTATAATATTTGAGTGGTGACGAATTCTAGTAGTAAAGACTGTAGAATGATTATCTTCGGCAAACAGGCCAAGGTATGACCTGGGGTACAATGCAAGATAAGCAGAGTAGCATGATGTCAAGTGGGGGCTTTCCAAACACAGAGTTGAGCTAACAGAGTTAGCATCGCCAGATAACCGCTTTCTATGATCTCTGATGAAAGTGATGACTGGGCTCCAAAGATGTTGCACAAATAAATACAACAAGAAGTGGATGAAGACAGAAGGTATTTTTTTGTACATTTTACTTTCTCTTATCAGCTACATCCTGCTCAGTAAAGAATATGCAACATTTTCTTAGGTAGTGTCGACTCTGGCAAAGTTTACCATCCCTAAGGAATGAAGGAGCAAAATGTCTCACCCTGAGTGACTGACCTAAATTTAGTTTCGACACATCGAAGCACTGTGGTGATACATGTAGCACCAGGGGAGAAAAAACAACCTGTTCAAGCGGGATTGTTTTATTTTTCTCTGCGTCTATGTAAGACATACTGCAGTACCACAATCATTTTATTTGACTTTAAAATGTTGACATCGGGTATGAGCAAAAAGGTTCACCAACCACAGTCACACTGACACTTCTACACCCCTCAGATTATAATGTACTGCAGTTCGCATGCTGATTATGCACATACAATACGGCACATATTGTGAAGATGTGAGATTATATGTGACAAATGAGTTAACGGAACATTTGACCGTGTTCACTCCTGAGAACACTATGCGTCACCCCTAGAGAGCAAGAGGAACACCCTGTTTGTGTACTATAAATGTGGGCAGATAACTTATGCATGTGCCCGGGGTTACCTACTTTACAATAAGATTCCTTAATGAGATGCTTGATGCAGGTCATTATTAGCCATTAGCACAGCAAAAACAAACATAAGGAAGACTGCCTCCAAGAGGTAAAGTCAATAGTGTGGATGCTGACACAGCAGGTGCAGTATTTGTCCAGCATTTATTAGTAGTGTATAAATGATGAACAGTGATGTTCACCTATTGCACAAAGCAGCCCAGCGCTTCTCAGGGTGTTGTAAAAAAACAATCAACATAGAAATATTACCACCAGGCATGACTTTTGTCCTTAAGACATACAATATGACCAGATTATATGACATCATCGAAACATGACCTCACTGCATCGGCCTCAGTAAAAGCAGCTGAAGCTTGCAACGCAAACAATAAAGACAAGTTAAAGAAGTGAGCTGGTAGACTAATGTGTTTGGTGGCAAAAATATGAGCATTTGTGAGATGTCAAAGCACCAGTAGTCTATGTATGTCAGTGAAATGTGTGCATGTATGGGTGCCATGGATTGATTGTGTAAAAGCAACATAACCCAGTCCGTTAAAGCAATTTAAAAGAGTTGAGCTTTTGATGGAGGACAGACCAATACCATCGACTGACGGACTTCATGCCCCAATAGAATTTTCACAATTTGACTGCTTCAAAGGGTTTGGAAACACACCAACAGTAATTGGATCTAACTGTTTACAATTCAGTATATGCTGTAAATGTGACAGAAGACAAAACGTCCCAGGAGATTGCTGCATTTGTGTATTACATTGTCTAGTGCCAGACAAACAGTGCTCACTATAAGTGAACTAGACTCATTAGCGCATGATAAATAATCCTAGCGCTGATAATTACTGAGCTAATTAATAGTAGAAGCGTTGGCGGTACCGACCAGCAGCGAGTAATACAATTCAAATTGATATCAGTTTCACTTGAGCAAGGAGGAATGTGAAATGTCATCTTAAAATATATTTATATATTTCATATTAACGCACAGGTCCTCTACTTTCTAAATCCAAATTCTCCTTAATTGTACGACATTAACGGTCTTAAATATTAGTGTTTTATAGACTGTAGAGTTTCGTATTTAATTGCCTTCTATCCAGAGATCAGTCATTAAGTTATTCAGACAATATTTTGCCTGATGACCTCAATCCCCACGCCTGTCATAAAAGCACAATGGGGACATTGGATGAATCTCACAAGGAATGTGTGGATGTACTTAAAAAAAGATTCCTGAATTAGAATCTTTTTCAACAGAGTCTGACACTGAGGAGGAGATATGCGGGGAACAATAATATTTTGACATCAGCAGCTATTATGACGCAGCTCTGTTAGTCTGCCGGTCTTCTTGTCTCTGAGCATCTCCCGACACCCTACTGTGTTAGCAGCCACTTTGCAGCTGGAGACTCGAGTCAGTGTCTCGAGCGCCGGCTGGTTTGTGACACTCTCTTTGCTTTCCAGAGGCACCTGTTGGTTCATTTGGGGACACCATAATCAATGCAGCAGAGCACAGAGTGCAGTACACACTGAGGCGTCATGAGGCTGCTGAGGAAACACTCTAAGAAGATTAGCTTGGTGTGTGCTCAGCCAGGCTGCAGTGATCAAGAAAATATGCTTTTGCATACAAGCAACAAAACCGTTACTAAGGAGGGATACACATATTATGTTGGGTCCACGCTACAAATAAAGCCATACAAATGACATACCTTCAAATAGCCACGACAGTCACTCCATTCATGGATGGTTTCATGGCGTCATCTATTAAAAAACATTTTTCTGTCAACAAGGCTTTATCTCATTATGCTCTGATATTTTCAATATGGCAGAGATTGGCTGTGTACAGCAGTAGCTGGGAGGCCTTATCTGTTTAGTGTGCGTATAGAAATAAGTTGTGAGCTCATATCCATTGTAGAAAGCACAGTTTGAAAAGTGCTGCAGGTAGATAGATCTCTGGTTGACTTCCCACTAATTGTACCTGAATAACTATAAAAAAACTCAACCAAACCACCACAACAAGGGAGCAACTTCAGCTCGTGTGACAATCTGATTTAATGATGGACTGACGGATGAACACTGGGCTAGAGGCAAAGCTACGGTTTGGGTATTAACTATTTTGCAAATTAGATTATCTTTTTTTCACTTCAGGAACCGTCTAGTCTTTCATGAACTGAAAGGTGGAAATATTTTGGTGAATACAAATGTGTATGTATAGATATGGACAAGTTGACGAACTGAAATTAATCATTTAAATGTAAATGTGGACTCAAAAGAAGATTAATAAAGCAGATTAATGCAGTTTTGTAAATAAAACGTCGACTGATTTGTAGAGTTAGAAATTCTTTTTTTCCCTTTTGTTATTCTGATATTGTTGAGGATTCATTACTTTTTCATGGTCACAGTCATGTTTTCTTTTTGTGGGTTTTTACTTGTTACTGAGAATAAGTCCACAGCAGAAAGAACACCACACATTTCCTGCACTTAATTAAAAGTTTGGAGCTCTATAAACATTTTTATGTTGTGATATTTTCTTTTGCTCCACTACATTCGGAAGGAAATAATGGCTGTAGGTATTTTGCTGAAAATAGAGGTTTAATGCATACATGATAAGCTCATAAAATACAACGCATTGTTAAAATGTAAACTACCCAAAAGCATGCAGAATAGTTCGACCACCAACAACATTACAATTAATTTTACAGATTATAGCATCATTATTCTAACACTGAAGCTCTCATTCTTCAGAGTAAGCATTTTGTCCTTTTTATATTTTACCACTATATCCACAATTTAGACGTAATTTTAACTTTATTGTGGTAGTGATATTTACATATATTTGAGTATGTTTTTCTGGCACTGACCCCGTGATTGAAGAGTGTTAATATTACCATATGGAGGTGAAGAAAGCCTGCGCTGTCATGGGATGTGGTGCAGGGGTAGAGCAAAGACTCAAGCGCAGACAGTGGAGACGAGGTGGAAGGCAAGATTATTTACTCACACAAAGTGGACAAAAACAAGAACCAAAAACAACTCCAACAGGGAGCGCGAAAAATACAAACTGAAATGAAAGGCAAAGTCCAAAACCTGGGACGTGGCGGGAACAAACTTGGAACATGGCGCGCGCGCACACACAGGGAAGCAACTAAACGATCCAACCAAACAACAGGTAAGCAGGGGAGTTTAAATAAGAGGGGTTGACAGAGGGAAAACCCAGGGGCAGGTGATTGGGCACAGGTGTAGTGAATGAAGCAAATCAAGAAACAGACAGAGACACAGGTGGGAGCCGGGAGGAGACCAGGGGCGGAGCTACAGAGACAGAGACACAGAGACAGAGACAGAGACACAAAGGGGGCAAAGCCTAAACCGTGACATGCGCTCCAACATATCCAAAGGTGATGCTAACAAATAAAGATATTATTTATGTCTCCAAGTCAGGACCAAGAAAGCGGAGAGGAAGACCAAACACCCAGAGACAAAACCGGTAAAGAAAGAAACCTGAGTTTGAGAAGAAAATGAGGTTAAATAAGAAAGAGAAGCTACAGACTATTTTGTTTGCAATAAAGTTTGACAACTAGACACCTGGGTCACTCAATGACATATTTGAAACTCATTCATTATTTGACGTCGAAGTCTTTGGTAAGAGCGAAAGATGTTTTCCTTTAACCAACTTCTTTTCAATAAAAGTTGCGATGTTTGTATGGGGAATTTCCAAAAAAGGCTTTCTTATGAACTCTTTAGACATCTGTTTTATATTATGAAATCTTGAACCAGGAGACCGTTGCATTTGTCGGACATACCATAGGCATAGAATTCTAATAGAGACATAATAAACAACACAGGCTCTCACACATAACCTTGTTTTTTTTTCAGCCGCTCTGGGAGCACATGGCCAGTACAGTATACTGTAAGGATAGAGTGGGAGCAGGCAAAATAAGATGGGCAGTACTCCTACACGCCCTCTCTTCCTCACAGTTTCTTTTAAGGTCGGATTTGGGAAAGATTTAGAGGGATTCCAGAGATGGAGCTGAGAGATCTGACTGTCCTCAGGGTTTGTTTGAAAAATGCTCTTTTCTGGGGACTGGCACTGGTTTGTTTTGGTTCATATTCTCCTTCCCCCATTTCTACTCTCGTCTGCCTTCTTTACTTGCTAGGTTTACTTCTCTCCTCCTTGCTGTAACTGACTTACTCTCTGCTTGCGAATGAGTCTACATGATCTCACGTTGCCCTTTACCTCAGGCTGTCTCCACATGATCAGTGGGAGTTGCTTTGCATTGTCTAGAGCAATCAATTTTTACTCACGCAAACGGCATGCTGTTGGCCTACCGGGCAGCTGGTTGGACGGATTGCGATGACATTTGGTACAAATATCTGAAGTGCCCAGAGGATGAATCCTAATGTCTTTGATGATCCCCCAACTTTCTCTCTATCACCACCAGAAGTTTCACTTCTTACTGGTTTTTAGTGAAATTTCTCAGCGACTACTGGATGAATTTCAATGAAGTTTGGTACAAGACTTCATGTTCCCCCTCAGGGTGAATTGTGATCTGACATGTCATCATCATCATCATCATCAGGTTACATTTGTGTTAGTCTTCTACAAATACCTGCAGCAATCAATAGCACTGTCACATGCCTCAGCTGTACTTTGCGATAAGTTCTAATTAGTAAATGTTAGCATGATTTTAGCATTGTCATTTTAGTATTGAGCTCAAAGCACAGCAACCCCTGTGCCTAAGTAAAGCCTCAAAGACCTACTAGCATGGCTGAGGATGTTGAAGCAGGTTTTATTCAATATTTTTTAGTCACATCGTCCTTTCATACAATCTGACAATTTGAAAGAGGTTATCAGACGAATCTGCAGCTCCCCTCGTTGTTTTCTGCAAAAGCTCTAAAAGCCGTTGCTGTTCTTGCTCCATACCAAAAAGCTGAAATCAGCAACTAGCAGGTAAAAATAGCATTTAGCAGCCAGAAGCACAACTCCAAATGAATGTTAATGTTGCTCAGTTTGCTTGATGTATAAATAAGCAATAGTTTGCTATCAAGTTTGCCACATCAATTTTAAAGTTGATGGATATGATATTCCTGTCAGTGGTACCTTGGGATTTGGGAGTATTAAATCCAAACTATACCAACTTCAACCCCACAGCTGACCAAGAACCTTGAATCAAGTGTGTCAAAGTTCAAAGATACAGCAGTACTCTCAATTCAAAACAAGTGTGTATTGGTGTTTCTTTAGCTTGAATCTAACTTTTAGGATGGTTATAAATTACATAAATGATATGGTGACTCATAAGTGTTAAGCTGAGCTCTCAGCAAAGACTGTAACCCAGCAGCGGGAGCAGCTCATCCTGCTTATCACGTGTAGACAGCCTCACCTGTCATCTTTTTAACTCCACGATTGCTCTCCTGTTCTTCAGCATGGTACCCTGCTTTCCTGTCGTTTCTTCCGCCTCTCCACGGTACTGATCCTCTTTCCCATTTCGTCCATCACTCTTCATTGTCCACATGTCTGTGGAAGGTCAATTGATCTGGTTTGGGACTGTGGGAAATGTTTCAACTGATTGTTCGTGACACACACGCACACGATGCGTGCGTGCACACACACACACACAGACAATGGGCCCCTCACTTTATCAAGGGCGGAAGATAAACAACTCTGGATAGGGCGAGAGACAAGGTAGGGATGTTAAATGTGCTGCTCTTAATGTCTTCACACATCGCCTGTTAACTGATGCTGAATAAGGGCATCTGTCCTTCTCACAAAAACATGCTGTGTTGTGTGGTGTGTGTGTGTGGTGTGTATGCGTGTTTGTGTGTGTGTGTGTGTGTGTGTGTGTGTGTGTAAGAGAGATAGTCGGTGTGTGTGATTTACGGGTGAACACGTGACCTTTGAAGACTTGCTGTGTTTGCAATCCTTTTCTTTGCAACACAATCGACCAATAAATCAAGAGGTCAATTCCACAATTTATTACAGAAAGAGCATGTTTGATCCGAGTTAGAACAATGAAAATAAAAAACGACAAGGAATCAAATGCAGCAAGATTAGGCATGCTATAATTTAATGTTCTGAACTACTACTTTGCATTTTCTAACAAATAGTATTCTTTGTTAATTATACACAAAGAAAAAAACAGCACTATGGCTATATCTGTAATAGTTACACAGTAGTTACACCAAGATTGAACTAAGGGTGAAAACATGTTAATTGAAAGAGCACTTGTCCACCAAAAGTACTGAAGCGTTCCAACACACATGCACTAAACAAGCGGTGGTTGCTGTAACTATAGTTCTGTCGACTTTATTGATATGTGAATACAGCATGACTAATTGCAGTTTAGTCTCTGGCCTTGTCCGTCCCTGCAGCACAGATTTAAGACTGCAAATGGGCAGCCTGGGGATTGACATTGACACATTTATTCTCCAGCAAGACAAGAATCAAAGCCTGAAGGTGGAAATGGAAGTGATTTTAATTCGAAGTGATCAGGAGCAATGACGAATCTGGAGAGTGAGGCACTGGCAGCAGAAAAAAAATGAGCAGGAAATACAACATGCTTTTGCATGTTGTATTCCCTGTACTACAATAGTGCTTTACATGAGCACTATTGAGCCGAGAATGCATTCCGAATGCAGGGTATAACACTGACCTGGACTACTGTGTTCCTGCTTGGTATGTGAGGTCAACTGTGACAGTTGCTTTGTGAGGAATAGTGAAAAGGTTCTAACAATTTCCTCTGAACCCGAAATAAAATCTTAAATTTCTTTGTTCCGTTAGACCAATAGTTAAAACGTCGTAGATTTTTATTAAATATATAACACCAAAAAAGGCACCAAATCCTCACATTTGAGAAGCTAGAACGAGAGATTGTTGGGCTTTTGTGATTGGTAATCGACTAAAGCAATTCATTGTTTTTCCAAATCTGTTGACAATAACATTTCTGTCGTTTTACTAATTAAATAATCCAATCAACACTCTGTTGTTGTGTTTCTTGTCACCGGACTGCTGCAGTTTTGAGTTGCACTCTGTTGTTCCTGTTTGAGGCACATATCTATTTCATGGAAGTACAGTGTATCCTCACTGCTTTTCTACAGCCAAGACCGAGCCGTTACTGCTGCTGCTTCACATTAACAGCTGAACCACTGGAAAGCTGTGATAGTGAGGCACCTGTCAGGAAATGCAATGTATTTGTTACCAGCACAACAAGAGTAGCAGAGCTTTGTTAGCCGTACTGTGGTTTTATAAGAACTGGTCTACACTAAACGACAATGTTCTAGTAGGTGACGGTCATAGATTGTGCTCTGACAAGAATTCCCACTGTTCCCTGTATGACATTGCCCGTTTGGCTCTGAGGCAGACAGAAGAGAGATGAGCAAGGAGGAGGTTAAAGTGGAAACAGGGGACAGAGGGGGTCAGAGAACGGCAGAGAGGAAAAGATATGAGAGTGGAACGGTGAGGGATGAACAAGGACACAATGGGAGCTGAGTGCTGGTGTGCATGTGTGTCTACCTCCTCGGCTGTACATTTACAAAGTGTCTATGTTCAAGGTGAACTCTGTCTCACATTTAGAGAGAGAGAGTCAGGGAATGGATATAGATGGATGGTTACATGGCCTTTGCTGATCACTTGCCTGCAGGTCAGGGCAAGTTTCATCCTGGTCCTACAGAGAGATGGGATGGAGGACAGCAACAATGCCCTGCTTTGTGGGAAAACGGGGTCATGTAAAAGAGAAAGAAATCAAATCCATTCTCCATCATTGGCTCCCCAAGTGATACTTTGGTACCTTAAGTGCACTCATATATTCATCTGAACTGCATTACAACCATATATAGACTAATCTGCTGGGTGATTTGTGTGTTTCACTCTCTAGTTTTACAGTACAACTGAATGCTTGAAAGACTGCGCAGGCTTTGGGAGACAATATACCAGTAATGTACCATTTTGTTTGACCTCAAATGGAAAGATGTGAACGTTTAGTAGCATTACGCAGTAGATAGCTCATCATTATAAATCAAGACATTTGCAATCCATTATTTTTGGAAATGCATTCAGATAAACTATGTAATTTAATAAAGTTATTTATATATATATACACGATTACAATTTTTAATCGTGATTAATCACATTATTTGTTTGCGATTAATTGCGATTAATCGCATTATGTGCAAAGTTCAATAATGAATTCAAAAGTAGTGTATTGCTCACTTTTATTTTAAAAGTACTGCTATATGAACAAAAGTGCAATAACATTTGGTTTGCAACACTTTAAACACATAAGGTTATTTTTAACAGCAGTTAAAATACAGTTATAATGATTCTGATAATAGATATTCAGCGGTGTTCACAACTTTATCTTCATGTGTGCAATAGATGCAATTTGAAATATACACCTTGAAAACTGGAAACCTATCTACTTCATGTTTTTTTTCTTTTTTTTGTATGTTCTAAATGATATGCTTATCATACATATTAAACAAAAACACTTAAAAACTCTAAAAAAATTATTTAAATGAATGATTTATTTTTTGCTATTTTTGCTGTTTTGGTCAGACATATAAGCAACACTGATTACTGTGTAATATGTGTGGTATTTGTTATAAATGTACGTTGGTACATAGAGGGTGATAAGAAGCTGTACATGGAGGGACTTAGGACCCAGGGGAATGTAGGTGAAGGAAACAGGAAGAGACGGAAGAGACGCCACACAAACAGCTGTTCACCGCTCGCTGCCCGGTTCTTGTGTTAAAAATGTCCTCTTAATGAAAAATAAGAAAACATAAGCGTTAATGCCAATAATATAATTGTTGCCGTTAATTAATTAATGCATCAACGCGATAATAACGGATTAACTTGCCCAGCACTAATATATACATATATATATAATTAGTACTTTGGTTTTAGATAGAGCATAAGCAGGCGGCAACCTTCGGATCAGAAAAGTGAAACCAATGCGGAAGTGCCATAAACTTGCATTGTTTCTAAGAGCCAGCAGGGGGCGACTCCTCTGTTTGCAAAAAGACGTCTGATTGTATAGTAAGTGTATGATAAAATGACCTCTCACTTATTTGATCACCTCAGTAAACATTAGTTTATGGTTTTAATTGCTAGTTTTCTTCAATACAACATGATGTTCATTTCGTAAATTATGTGCCAATTTAAAGAAAAATAGACAATAAATTCCATCAGGCCATATTTTAGTACTAGCTTTAAATCTAATGACTCTCTATTGTAAAAGGCTTGCTAGAACAGTAGAATCACAGTTTGCAGATCTATGCAGTTTTCAGTCACTTTCATTGTTTCATTTGTTATTTTAAGTACTACATTGTTGCTATCAATTTGTTTTGTCATCTTGTACTTTTTGCTACTTAATGCAACTTTAACTGTAAAACAAAAAGCACAAGTTCTGCATTGCTCAGGAGATGCCAAGGCCAAGTATTCTCTTGAGAGCCGACATTTCTCACATTCTGCATTTCTCCCTCTCTATATATCTCTCTGGCTTGTCCCCATATCACTCCTCTGCTTGTTCCAAACCAACAATGAGTGTTCAAAGCTTCATCATGCAGAAAGTCTCCCCTACTGTCTACCCCTCCATCCTTCGACAGTCTGCAGATAACAATCCATAGGTTCAGCACCCTCCAGATTCCAATTCTCCACCCTTCTCCTTTTCTCCAGTATTATTTCTTTTTATGCCTCCACATTTCTTGCTCCCTATTTTCTTAGTTTGTCTATTTTTTTGCTCGCTAACAGGTAGATAGCTAGACAGACAGATCTAGAGAGATAGATAACTAGAGCTAATGACTAGATAGACAACTAGATAACTAGAGCTAATAACCAGATAGACGGATGGATAGCTAGAGCTAATAACCAGATAGACGGATGGATAGCTAGTATGCTAGATAATTAACAAAAGAAAGCGAGCCAAAAGCGGAATCAGTCAGAAAAAAAAGATAGGTAAAGATAGCAGGGGATGAGTGCAATACAGCTGTGTGTTGTGTGTGTGTGTTCTCACTATCCGTCAGCTTATGGTTTACACAAGCTTTTCTAATGCATCAGTGCCCTCAGCCTGTCATAGCTTAGCAACGTGCCTGCCCTTAAATATATGAAAATTTGCTCCCTTCGAGTGTGCAAATCAGCACAGGCAGACACAGATGCATGCAAACACACACACACACACACACACACACACACACACACACACACACACACACACACACACACACACATACCACAGCATTCAATCCGAGATGCACATTTGAGCGCTCATCAGAATTACACACACACACACACACACACACTACGCACACGCAAACTCTCTCTCTCTCTCTCTCTCTCTCTCTCTCTCTCTCTCTCTCTCTCTCTCTCTCTCTCTCTCAAAGTCACATTGCAATGGCTTGAAATGCCTTTTATGCAGATTGAGCCCTCAGCTGATCAGAATCTAGCCTTGAATTTGATATGCAACTGAAAGGAGCAATGTCATTCCAGCTGGGCGAGAGCGCCTGTCGGCCCACACAGCTGCCACTGCAGCCAGTGCTAGGCCAATCAATTGACTTTCAATTCTGTTTGAGAATGTTACTTACTCCACATGTGTGTGCATTTATGCATTTCTATTCTATCTTGTACTCAGCGAATGACCTCATTTTGACTGAAAGATGAAGAAAATCCTTCAAACGTAAGACATTTCAATGGTTCTGACTCCTTATTTGGTGAGTGGCATAGTTGGCTTGCGAGTTAGATTGAGGGATGAAGGGTTTGGAGATTTAATACATTTAATGCTTCACTGCAGAACTATGGGTATGGGCTAACATACACATGCACACCCACAAACACTCCAGGTATTTCTGTTAAGAGATGACACTTGCTCACACCCTGACCTCTAACTTCTGTACCCTGGCAACAGATGTTAGACACATGTGTGACGGAGCACAACACCCTTACACACATGCTCCTTACAGAGTGATGACAAGGCAGACGCAGCAATACGCAGCTCACTTGTGTGTAAGACCCTCTTTGATATTCTGAGCATGACTGCTGGCTGAGGTTAGCAAGCGGATCACATCTATTACCTTGCTAATTCTACAGCTTGGCCTTTGCATAATAAGATGCATTTTCTCTGAGAGAGAGAGAGGGAGCGAGAGCAAAGGGATGAGGGGAGAGAGAGATAAGGAGAGAAAAGAGACAGGGTAAGTAATCAAAATATGTTGGCAATGACTTAATGAGTGAACCTCGTTATTGTAATATTGGTCTCAGATGGTAATTGGGTTAACGAAAAGGGTTTTTCACCGCTTTCGCTCCTGCCCGATGACGAATCTAATGTTTCCACTCATTCGCACCATCCTACACTGATACATTAACCCCTGCTGCATGTGCCAAACATGATTACATCCAAGAATCAAATGTCTTGTTAATAATCTAATACACTTTTTTCACCATTAAATCTCTCTAGGTGTCTAGCTTTTTTTCTAAAATAATCCTTCGGTGAGTGGTGATCTGAATTGTGTGAACTCATTTAAAATGGGGGCAGAAAATTGTGTGTGATTAATGAAATGTTCTCAATATCTGCCAAGGTACACTTAAAAACAAGACTGTTTATTTGAAGCCTGACACCCTAAATTGCTAACGTCACCATTGCGTCATGAGACTTCATCCTTCGCGAATCACATTGTTTTTGCCAGAAAATTACACAAACGTGTTTTCGGCATCTCAAAAAGGCAACCTGTTTGAATAAAGATGCATGTCTGCCATGCCACATTATTGTAAAAATATAAATGACCAAGGCAGAACAACTTATTTCAGTGATGTTTGTTTTTTTCTAGATACTGTATCTAGCTCTACTTACTTCATCCAACTCATCCATTTTAGATGCACTTATTCTGATCATGGACAAGGCGACAGGAAAGTAAAACCCAAATATCTTTTTCCCCAGCAAATTATTTGAACTCTTCTTGGGGGTTACCAAGCAACCTCAGGCAAGATGTTTTCCCTCCAGCATTAAGGTGTACCTTTGGATACCCGTGGTTGTGCCGAGGCCAAGACATTTTCAAAGGACAGAAGCTAGGAGGCATTTCTACATTCGCGCAAACTACCCCAACTGAATGTTCTCAATGTAAAGGATGACCAGCTCTATGCAGAGATTCTCCCAAATCGCTGTCTCTTGACTAGTGAGAATGAGATCATCCACATCCCAATAAAACCTTAATCTAATCTGCATCAGATTCATTCTTCTGATCACTACCCAAAGTTCATGACCATCAATGAAGGTTGGAAGGACAATGGTGTTGCTTATTACTATTTCTTTACAACCATGGTAATGCATGAATAGAAGCCCATTCTTGTTGCTATGCCAACAATTCCTGAACCACTCCATTTAGATCACAATAATGAGGTAAACATGATTATTAGCCTTCCGCATTAACATTTAAATGACACATTGATCATCTTTGAGATGGTAAAAAAATCGACCACCGTTTCATCTCTAGGTCAAAATCCACATTTGTCCCTCTGAATCTCAGAAAACGAGTCTCTTTCAAAAACTTGACGTGCAGCAGGTTGTCCCGGAGAAGCTGAGCAGTGTGATTCTACAGCACTTGGAACACCTTCCAGTTCCTGTTTTGGAAAATAGGGACCAACAACCGCAACAATCAAACGGCACTGTTGCCCAGATCCATGCAACACATTGGTGACTCGTCAAGCAGGAGCCCAACAATATCCAAAACCTTTCGCTGTGAAAGGAACCTTTGGCATCTTTCACATCACTAATATATTAAACATGAGTACCACATACATGTGTATTTTCAACTGACAGTGACACTCCTTGGCGGGCTTCTAGGTGGGCTGTAATATGAGAGGCTTCACTACTCAACCTCATTTCTTCTTATTACATGTATTATGTTACCATTGCTTGGTGCACACTAAAATATGCAGACAGCGCCACAGGGCTCTATATCTTCATTAACATTCTGTGGTGTCCTTCGGCAGAGTGTTTACTTTAGAAAAAAGTTCCGCTTCAGATTACTGCCGATTACCGTCTAATTATCACCACAGATGCTATATCCCATTTTTTCCCATGTAGCTAACAGAGTAGTCACTGCCAAGGCCAACTCCTCCATGTGCCATTACAATATCAAAGATATAAGAAGAAAAGAAGTATGAAAGAACACCGTTTCTTCTTTTTAGAGCAGCTTGCTATTCTTTACACCTATAGGCGAGCATGTTGCCTCAGTGGCTGTGTGGTGAAATCTCTTTTTGTAAAAAGTTAAATGGTGGAGCGTGTTGAGACGGACTTCTTCGAAACAGCATGATCAAAAACAAACGGATGGGCAGAGAATGGTAGAGTAAAAAGAGGGCCAAGGAGGACAAGCCTAACCCAGGGTGTTATTAACAGGACATAAAGAAAGAAGGAGTGGAATAATGGCTGCAAAGACGAAGAAGAAAGAGGTGAATGAGGTCTAAATGTTCTGACGTACGTTTGATGTGGTGCTTTCATTTGTATCACAGATATGCTACATAGCGGGCCTTGTATGAGGAGTGCAGTCTGGACTACCTGCCTGAAAGGAATTTTGGTGTTGGCGTTATTGTGATGCGAAGCCTCGACCCCCGCTGGTCCACCTTAGTTTGTAAGCAGGACATTCTGCATGATGGAACCGTGGAGAACTTTAGCAGAAAATGAAATTTTCATAGCCCAGTGCGTCCATAGCTCTTCCATTGCGAGTCCCACATCCTCAACAAATGATCATGCTTTTGGAGAGTAAAAATTTGGTAAAAAAATATTCTCTTTGCCTCTCTATGTCCTCGTCCTCTCATTCTATCTCCCCCACACACAAATAGTCCAAATATGATCCTTGATAGCAAATGAAATGGAACACTTCCCTATATTTTTCTCTCCAAAGGTTTTTGACATCACTGTCCAATTATGCATGTCCCAAGCACTCAAAATGTCTTCTAAACAGTTTAAAAATGGATGCTTATTTGTTCTGTATCTAAACATCTCTGTGAGAGAGCAATTTTGAAGCCATTTCATGCTCCAAACAAGAATGTTAAGGGTTCACGGCACGTCGCTAGTGTCTTTCTTCTTTTAAATCAAGAATTAGTTGTTTAAAGTCATGGTTTCAAATCAGACTGGAAAGCAGGAACCATAGAAAATAAATAGCAGGCTGCTATTTAAGTCTGAGTGAGTTAACGGCAGGACAATCACAGAGAAAAGGGACAAAAACAACGGGAAACAAAAACATGGAAACTGCATCACATTTTTAAAAGAGAGACAGATTGAAATTTAAAAAAAGAGAAAGAACTGTTTCAGTAGACGGTAAATGGATGTAGACGTAGAATACTCTCTTGCAATTTGACTACAAATTGTGGGATTGCTTATCGAGTGCCCCGCTGGATCACCGTGACATGTTGATATGAGCACAGAGCAGCCATTTACCCCATCCCTAGATGACCAGACAAGAACTTCAATACTGGTCAGTTTTACATCCAATGGGAACTGTAGCAGCATGATGAAGATGAGAGAAAGGTTGTGGTAAAGGCAAGTACTACATAGATAAAGTCTGGTTAGTTCTCCGCAGCAAAAAGTAGAATTTAAGGTGAAGATCATAGCTATAGTTAACATAAACATACATGTTATATTGCAGATCTGTGACAGGAAACTCTGGTCTCCTACATGAAAGTCAGACTTGTTAAAAGCCCGTCCACCTTACATTCTGCCTCGCTGTGGAGATATTGAGTATTTTATTTTATTAAGTAATGAGCCGTTTGGTTCAGTCTTTTTTTTTTTTTTTTGTGTTAACATAAATAAACTTATTTGTAGTTTTGAAAAAGCTGGTTGTAGATCTCTGCACTCCTCAGTTTATATCATTCATTCTATTACATTAGATGAGTATGTATGTTCCGGTTTTAATACGTGCATGAGCACATATAGTCAAAGGTCTGACTGCAGCCAAATGGAAGGCTTAGCGCTCTACATGGTCTGAATTGGGCTTTGCAAGCTTTTGTGGGGGACAACATAGGCTGAGTGAGCGTAAAAAACAGGACTAAGAAGAGAAGACAAAAGAGACATGTCAAATATGTGAACCAAAGCAAACAGGCTACTGCTTAATCCCATCAAGACCTTGCAAATGAAGGAAGAAAATCACACAAGCCGTTGCCTTGAATCCCTGCCTTCATATTTCACTGTAGCGTTGTCGAGCTTCTGTATGTGTTGAATCATCCCTTTCCACAGTGGAATCAGGTTAGCTACACTGAAGTCCTGCATTTGTCCTTGACTTATCATGTGTGGCTGATTCCAAGCAATCATTGGCTATTGATCCGACGCTGAACTCACTTACATTCTCTGACCTGTTAAGAGTTTTAGTCTGAGCTTTTTGTCTGTCTCTATGAATGCTGCATACCATCTACAGCGATGAACACTTCTGACTATAGGTATCCCCAGGAAGCCCACAGTGGAACTATGTGCGCCGTCGTCCTTTTTGTTTCTGCTTTTCTATTTAAAAGGAAAAGGGAAGACTTGCAGAGAGGACTACTGACTTACACGAGAGACGACAAAAGACGACAAGACATGGCAAGAGAGGAGAGGAGTAGAAGAGAAGCTGAGAGAATAAGACAGTTTCGCAAGACCAAATCAATTCAGATCTCCTCCAAGTCTCTTTAAAGTGAGCTAAATTTCAACAGAGAGGCAAGCAAGGGGCATCTGGGAGACAGATACAGTGATCCACTGAGCCTTAAAATGACCAGGCCTGACAGAACCAGTGAAACAAAATAGCAAAGAGTCAATATGGGGCCAAATGTACGTGAGACTGACATTTAGGCTGGAGAGAAACTGAACAGGGATGGACAGAATGAGAGCTCTCTTCTCTCAACATCTTAGTGTCCCCCACCAAACCCTCTAAGTCACAACATTCTTCATTATTTATATGAACAATTATGTACTTTCAGTATGTTGAAGATACTTGCAAGATTTTCAGTTAATAGAAAGATTTAATAGTGTCTTAACAGTGGGTGGGCGGACTGAAAACCAGTGCAAGACACTGCTTGCAAGCCGACTACTTAGTTTGGCATTAGTAGTTTTAATTATGTATTACAAGCTGCAAATAGCTGGTGTTAGGAAGTTAAACAGGTCCTGATTCCCACTCAAATATCTAATTTATATTTCTGTGAAAACTGTCAAACAACTGTATTTATTCACGTTAACTAGCTCTCCTTTAAGCTGATTTCAACACGGATTTGTTGTTCACAATGTAGCATTGTCAAGGATCAGCAATATCAATATCTCATCATTACTGCTAACAGCTGAGAATACCTATGGCCCACTTCAGACTGACATCAGTCTAGCATGAAGCCAAGCAGCCCACCTGTTCCCATGACAAGTCGCAGGATCACCCAGCAAAAAAAAGTTGAACCAGGCTCACCAGATGCTGCATTGGCCAGTGAAATGTGTGCAAGCACACATTCTTGGCAGATTCCTCAGTAACGTGAACGCCATGCAGATTACCTCGTGATCGTCGCAGTAAAATACAAAATGCTGCCATGGTAATTTTCCAGAGCAGTGAAATCCTGTTGTGCAGAGTTTTGGCATCAGATAACCCTTCAAACTCATGAGTCTATTACTCAAACTGCCCTCTGTGAAAAGTGAGTAGCAGATTATGCTGCAATAACAGTTTGGCAAGTTTCTATAGCTGCCACCGTCAATCCATGAAAGAACAAACTACAGACTTTTTATAGCCAACTTTCAGGTCTACGGAGGGTAAGTGTTTGATACTCCCAAGATTATTCCTTTAAGATTTTTTAAGTTTCCTGTAGCTATAAACAAAGCACATTTTGATTAATTGTTTTGGTGGAACATCATTTGAGAAACAGGGACTTGGATTGCCTAAGGGTTTCGCTATGTGGCACCCCTCTGTGAAACTGTTTAACAGGTAGAAAAAGTGTTGTAAATATGGAAAGATGGAGGCGAAGCGGGGCATTTCTACAAAGGCAACCAGCCACTGTATCATTACAACATGAAAGCGAGAGCCTTGTTAAAGGTTGCCGTCTGCCACATGCCCCAGTAGTCCTTATGCTCCTTTAATCTCCCACGCTGGGCAAGTAAATTCCCCTTTAATTAGAATGCAAATACCACTAATAAGGTTAATATACCAAGACTTGTTTTCCTGTGAGCAAGGCATAGAATGGGAAGGAAATTAAATGATCCCAAGAAAATGAGCGGAGGTTCACAAAACATCACATACAAGACAGAAGTGTGTGTGTGTGTGTGTGTGTGTGTGTGTGTGTGTGTGTGTGTGTGTGTGTGTGTGTGTGTGTGTGTGTGTGTGTGTGTGTGTGTGTGTGTGTGTGTGTGTGTTTTCTTTATAGTCAATCTTCACTATTGTGTTCTTATTGGAGAATAAAGTGAGAGTAACGGAGATGGAAGGCAAGAAAGCTTAATAGCAGAGAGTGAGCAAGACAATGAGGTGAAAACATAAAGAGAAGAAGAAGCCAACAGGAAGCGAAGGGGGAAATTTCAGCATCACTCACGATTAGAGCCAATAAAACCAACAGCAGTCCATCAGCAGTAAAAAATAGCCCACAGGAAGGTTATGCTCATTTCCCCCTGTGTCTGCATGTCTCCATACATGTGTGTGTGTGTGTGGTTGGTGAGTGCATTATGCCACACCTTCTAATACTGTTTAATTTTTCTCTCTCCTGAAAAGAAAGCCTCATCAGGCCTCTGACGTGTAATGGGATGTCATATTAGGACGTTTTGGTGCAGATGGAGGAGGCCTAGAAGAGGGTGTGAAGAGCTTCTGATGGGAAGAGAGAAAGTTCTAAGTGATGCTTTAACACCCATTACGGACTGTTTAATGAAGGAAATATGGATAGCTCAAGTATCAGCAGAATGACACCTGTGAAATGAGAGTGTTGACAGGGTAAAAACTGACTCAGGGCTCATGTAAGGTTCATGGAGTAACAATTGCAAACAAATCGCTAAAGCAGGGTGCAGTAGTTTCTGCAACAAGGTTAACTTCACCTTCATGAAACTTTAAGGAGGCATCAATGTTTAAAATATCAATGTTTAAAATATGAGTTTTACGCCAAGCAAATTCTCCTAAATAAATGCAAAGCTTTGTCAGCCAAATGTTGCACCAATCAAAGCTAATGTCGTCAACTTTCCAGATTGTTTTCCCCCTCTAACCCTCTTGTCTGCTTGACACATTTCCCAGATTGATGTGTGTGTTGCAGGGTAATATCTTTTAATCGTGGGTCGGATATATAACCCAGACAATTTTTTATTTGATATCCTTGTCATGATTGATAGATATCATCAAAATTAAAGGCTCAACTTTGAGGTCAGGAAGAGTGATTTGCTGTCAGCGCTTCTTTAATAGTGAGAGGAGAGCCCACGAGTCGTTTCTCTTTGGGGACAGTGAGAGAAAGAAGAGGAGGAGGAGGAGGAGGAGGAGGAGGAGACGGAAAAGGAGGGAGGGGTAGCGGAGGATGAGAAAGGTGGAGGAGATCATCTTATGAGGTTATTAGGTTTTAATCAATATGGTATATGGCCAGAAGATGATTGGAAAACAAACCTAATCTGGGAAGCAATACGTCTCTCATTCATCTCCCAGGCTGTCTCTCCGGTGGATCTACCTTGCTCCTATTGCCACCTTTTTTCCATTCAATACACATCACAGCAAATGTCGGTTTCCTGTACATAACAACCACTTAAACGAAACAGACAAACAAAACAAACAGGCCTCGATGGCTTCTGAAAAGCTTGCAGTTGATGTGAACTTGTGGTGTGTGTGTTTTTGTCGTTTTAAATCTAAAGAATATTACATCCTGAAGCACTTCTGCTTCTTTGAGTTATTCAGGGACAGATTCACTCAGAGTTTTGCATTCGTTTTTTTGAGCACAACACGTAAGGTGTACAGAAGGTGTGAAACAGGCACAGAGCTAAAGTCACAGTTTGCGTGTTGTTTTAGCTCGTGTCTACACGTTACATCTCTCGTAGATAATAGGTGGTGGCATTACAACATTTAATGTATGCCACCAAATTTACAAAGGTACCGCAATTTGTGGTATTGAGTTTTGATCGGAAAAATTCCCAGAAACCTTAGCAAAAACATAAATTTTCATTCATGAGTAAAAAAGGGCATGAGCAAACCCTCTTCTATGCAACATTCATAGACAAGACCAGGCGGCAAATCCCAGGTCTGAAAAGCAGTGGCGGGCCGTGCATTTTATACCTGGGCCTTCACTGCTGAAATACCACCTTATAACCACATGATGGCGCCACAGCTAGGGTTATTATTCGTTTCTTGGGCTGTAGCTATATAACGTTACGTATTTGTATTAAACCGTTCGGTACGAGGCTTACAAACCGAACAAAATGTTTGAATAATACTAGTGCATTTGGAAAATGCAGAAGCTTAAATTGTAGGAAATATAATGTTTTCTGCGCTCACTCGGAGACAGCGGTCTGTGACCTCTGAACCGGAACAAAAAGAGCTGTGCCCCGCAAGTGTTCTGGGAGGCTAGGCTAACTAGCTTAATGGAAAAACAACAGCAGCAACACGCATTCTGCTACACACTCAAGGGCCATTTAGATATTAGACGTCAAACGAACCAGTTGACTTACCAAATGCTGATCACATCCTCCTTTCTTTGTTGACAAAGAGTTTAATCCCACAGTTAAATCCCAACTCACAAATCCGTTTATCTTCCAGTTTCAGCCATTGAGTGTTAAAAAACAAAGCTAGGTAAAAAAAAAAAAGAAATGTACACCAAGCAAAATGCAAAAAATATCATAATTTCATTCATATCTTTCAATATTACTACTCGACTAAGCCTCTGCTGTAAATTTTGTTTCAAAATAGTCACGTGCTCGCCCACTGACCAATCACAGCACAGAATCTCACTGCAGCGCTGCTGCTAATGCTGACGTTCTGGCGCGTCAGAGAATGTTAAACTAAAGATCTGATTGGTTGAAGACTATTTCATATTATTACTATTTCATCGGTATTTCATTCACACAGATACAAAAATACTTCAACATGTTGTTATTTCATATTGACTATGTACTTATTGAATCACCAAAAACATGTCATATCCTGATAAATATCATTAAGGAGATATGAAATTACCATTATGGAGATAGAAGATTTGGGCCATATTGCCCAGCGCTACAATGTATTCAACAGTAGCTTTGCTGCTAAGTCTACCCCCTGTATAAACACCCCAGGGTAGATCCAAGACATGCTGGAGGGACTACACACCCATCTGGCCTGGGAGCGCTTGGGGTTTCTCCGTTAGAAGCAGGAGGTAATTGCTTGTAAAAAATGATGTCTAAGCTGCTCTGCTCACCTCTTTGCAACCCTGGCCCTAAATGTATATATAAAATGGATAATCAAGCACAAGCAGAATTCAGGATCTGTAATTATACCTTCAAAAATAATAATTTGTATACACACACACACACACACACACAGATGGACACTTGTTGCTAATATTGCAGTATTGGCGTACGATACTTGCACAACATTTAACACTGGTGTCTGACTTTATAGGAAAACATACATGAAAAGCCAGCAGGAACTGATATTACAGGAACTTGACAGCATGGAATGATTGGATTTA
The DNA here is from genome assembly GCF_910591455.1 of Pholis gunnellus. Taxonomy (NCBI): domain Eukaryota; kingdom Metazoa; phylum Chordata; class Actinopteri; order Perciformes; family Pholidae; genus Pholis; species Pholis gunnellus. The sequence continues at coordinate 15,220,092 of NC_136543.1, forward strand.
CTTTTGTGAATATTTTCAGAAAATAAACATGACACCGAGTTTAAATGACATCTCATAAATGACATAAATGCATCTCAGATCCATTTCATAGTCACGCGCACAGACACACACACACACACACACACGAATGCCTGAGCGGATAGTCACTCACGCATAAACACAGCGGGCACTACTGCATGTACATTAAATCAGTTTCGCTCCTGCCATCTTTTCATCAGCAGGCCTGTAGATCACACAAGATGTATTTCTACACAGCATGGAATGGTATCATATTGTACATGACATTCGGGGGGGGGGGGGGGGGGGGGGGGGGGATTTGTTGAATGCATAATGTACAGTTGGCTCCAAGACATCTGGTGTATGTGTAAGTATGCATTTTTCTTCAAAGTCACACACAAGCTCTTTGCCATCAACACTCTGCTTTAAATGGATGCAGTCATACCCATTAACACCTGGCTGGGACAATGCTAATACTTACATTGGAGCAGTTGGGGGGACAGTGCCTTGCCTGAAGGCACCTCAGTGGGGATTGTTATGGGAAGGGGGGGTGGGGGGGTATATTCAATAACTTTAACCCTGCTACTTTTCCCCTGTACACCAGTGTGTTACATCAGCATGTTATTGTGCACAGCTGCGGATGTGACAGTGCCCTTTTCCTTACAAACTGCTGCCACATAACCCTTGGTCTTTCCACATTGTAACAGAGCCCAGAACAGGGATGCTGCACCACAGCATTACTAAATATTTCAGCAGAGCAGATGGCTAGGACTTTGTCAGATCTCATGACAAAATGGAAGAGTATCTAGACACTGGATTCTAAGGTCCCAGCCAGTTTGTTGTAACATTTTGACCAACAGGGTATTGGTGGGGAGCCGTGCAGATGTTTAAGGAAATAGTTGACATTTTTAGAATGTTTTAGCCCAATAACATCCAATTAGGATGTAATGAGATGGTTACCACACCATTCATGGGGGGAGTTTAGATTTTGCGAGATGGCGACAAGTAGTTCGAAGTGAGGTGTTTACAGATCCAGTCGTAAAGCTAAAGCTAAACCATGTGCAGACTCATCAGGGCTGTTTGATATCTAGGAGTTAAAATCTGGATGACAGTCAATACTCGAGCGGGACCACAAAGCATTTGATGCTTGGCAACATTAAACATTCTAGACTTTGTGGTTAACATTGCCTAGCATACAACTCTTGATGACAGATATTGAAATGGTCAGTTAAAATCTCATACAGCTGTAATCCCACAAAACAATATAGTATCAGATGCTCCTTTACCTTGGAGGTAATGCCCGTTTACTGCTGTGGTTATTTAACCAAACATGCCAGACTGCGTCTTATATTAATGTCAGATAGGCACACTGTTTATTCCAAACACTTTGCTATTATAATTATGGTTTTGGAAAGCCTAAAAAAACAGAAACGACCCTCAGATCTCTTTAAATGCCTAGTGTCACTCTGCCCACTGCTTTGGTATGTGGAAAAAGCAGTGAGTTATGCGGACTAGGTTGTTTTAAACACTCCGATGAAAACTAGAAACGTAAATGATCAGAATCTTAAATATTGTTCCACTTTGCTGTGATGTGGGAAGTTCACACATTTGTATTTTACAGCACTTTGATGACGCCTTTGTGACGGCTTTCTCCATATAACTGAAAGATGAAATATTCATTAAACAAACACAGACTCTTTTACTAGTGTCAAAGCTCTGGATAATGAGTATGTTAAGAGAGAATGACTATGTTATGGAGCTGGGGCAGGGATTTAGCATCAAGTTGAAAGCTTTTTTCAGTCTCCTCAGCCTTTAAAGAGGAAAACAGCCGAACACAAAGATGGTTGTTTGTACCCAGTTGTGGTCGAGATTATACTGAATTATTTAATGATGTCCTTCTGCACTCCTCTTTGGAGGTGCTAATGCAATGATACCAAAGTTGGATTCCCAATTAGACTGGCGGTAGATCCGTGAATCCCACGTCTCATCCTGAGCGTCATTAAATCCTGGAAGGATAACTCTCTGATCTGATTAATTAAGGAGTTGGTGTTGATGTCCAACCCTAAAATAATGCAAATATGCAACGGGAGGAAAGGTAACATAGAATTTACAGCAAAGAATCCACAAATAAATCCTTTTTCTGAAAATCATGGACGTCATCAGTGGCAAATCAATGCCTTAAATGGGTACTGTTAGTATCAAACTGTGTTTGTTGCTCTGCATGAACGCTCCCTCTCTCTCTCTTGTTTCTCAGACACATACACACACACACACACACACATTCACAAGTGGACACCCCAAGTGATGGAGCTTTCTGTATTTCAAGGAGGCCCAACTCATTAGGGTGATTGTCTGAGAAGTGCCTTTGACCACAGATCATGAAGTACATAATTGGTCCTAGATATGCAGTGAAGAGGGAGACAAATATGTGTGTTGCCTCTTTGTGTGTCTGTCTGTCTGTCTGTCAGAGGGAGTATTTTGCTTAAAGCGAGATTGGGATGTAAGTGAATGCAATTTGTTTTGTCCCTAATGCAAAAGTATTGCTATTATTGTTATTATCAAATTACAAATGGGCTGGGACAGTGATTAACAATCTGCATTTCAAGTCTGAGAAGTTTCATACCAAGATGTCAACACTTAAACTTGTGGGGAATATATTATTGAGTATTTTTTGAGTGAGTTACTTATTGAATACTAAATTTCATCTGAAGGAGGATGGCATTTTAATAACACACTATAAATTGCTGTGTTGGCTTTAGTTGACAAAATGACTGATGATTCTGTGCATTACAAGGACAAAAGAAGATCTGCAGCAAACTGTTGAACACTTTTGTGCACGATGCCAACATTATTAATGCAGTTGCCTCATTGGCGGAGATAGATATATAATGCATTAGCACCAGGCAGGGGGGTCAATGAATCATAATTAAGACTTTGAATATCAGTATGGTCAAGAAGAATCTGTCTTTCTGCCACTGCTTCTTTCCTTCTCTTGCTCCATCTTCCACTTTTAAAAGGAAGACTGGATAGTAGTGACGGAAGAGGTTTGTGTGGCAGGATTGAAGGAGATACAGGCAGAAAATAGATGGCTAAGCGGAACAGAAATAGACAGAAAGAAGGATGGAGAGGAGGACTGAATAAAATTGCATTAACACTTCCTTAATGCTGCTTTACACCCGAATGGGCATCTCTGCACCTTGATACATTTATGTTCTAATTATCTGCATCGTTGAGGTTGATTGATTGGCCTAATATGATACGCATGGCTCCAATTTAGCAAGGAAACGAATCTGTGACAGCTTTTGTTGGCACTCACATCCTCCCTCACGATGTTAGACCCTCTGTTTATGCATTGTGTTCACAGTCAGTTCGAATCGAGCCAACTTGTGCTGTTTACGAGTGCTGATGAATGAACATAATAAATCACATAAGTATCATGGAAGCACGTATTATTACTTTAGAATAAACAATGTAATTAATGGCAAAAAGAATATTTAATCGACGAGAGAGGATTCACGGTGTTCAGTCGTGTATGAAGTGATCTCCCACTCGCTGCCTTTACTGTGGGGTTGACAAACAACAGGCGACAGGAATCAAATGGCAGATGTTTGTGATTAAATGGGAGCATGCCAGTTGGAAACTGGGTTTCCATCCTGGCAGGAATATTCTTTTTGGAAAATTCAGCAATGCACTGTGAGTATTGGGGCTAATGTATCATTTAACTATAAAGGGCAATATCACAAATGATAATGCATAATTAATAAAAACAGATTTACTGAACAAGATCCTATATCAAATGCTGAATGAATGTGATGTCATACACATGGCGATTGCTCGAGGAAAACCCCAAGAGAGAGTATAGAGGCCATACACTGGTCTGACCTGAATTGAAATATTTATTATTTTTTATATTTATTCATCATTTATTCTGAACCTAAGGCAAGATAATGGGTACATTCAATGACACCAATCTAAATGGATGTAGCGTCTGACTATGGGGTGCAACGGAATATGCATTTTGTATTTCTACCACATCCCCTCGCCCTCTACAAACTCTCTCCAAAAACCCATCACATTGCAGCACATTACGGGAAGGTTGCATCCAGCATACTTGCAAGCCTTAACAGGAAAGCATTAGATGCACCACACACCTGGGTTCATGCCAAAGTGACCTTGGCCAGATAAAAATGAATGGCAGGTACTTTTAATTCATGGGGAAAAAAAATACATAACCGCGCATTCACACACATGTACTTGCTCGTGCACACGTACATACACATATGCCTGCACACACACACACACACACACACACTGCACACTCTGACCGAGCACCAGTCAGAAGAAAATTAACCAATTTGTAGGCAATCAACGCCATCAAGAAGCTCAAGGAGCATGTGTACAGTTACATCCAATCTTTACAGAGACAACGCGTTGAGGCCGGCGATGTGAAGGGCAAATAGGTCACATATTACCTCCAGTGACCAATGAAATGTGTTACAGCGACGGAAGCAGTCTCTCCATTGCACACAGTAGCATTGGAAACCTCAATCCCCCTGCTCGGCCAAGATTGACGACGAACATGAAAGTAGATTTGCAGTGATTTTGTCGGCAGTAAAAATGCTTCGTGAAAGTAACGCAAAACGCTTGTACAGCAGTTCTCCGGCCGCTGGGTGGGGAGACGTTGAACGGAGTGGACATGTGGTCATGCATGGAGTAGGGCCAATCTTGAGAGACCTCGCCGCTGGAGAGTAAATCATTTAACCTGCACAGGCATACATACTCAAACATGTTCATGGAGGGGGTTGGAAAGGGAATGCGAGTCTGAGAGGGCTCGGTGGAGGAAGAGCTAAAAACACTGAGTACACCAGGGGAGCATTTGGTGAGAGAGCAAATAAAAGCTGAAATGCATTAACATTCAAACTCGATGTTGCAGGGAGAAATAAAAATGTGTATCCATGCCTACTCTAAAACACGACCTGCAGGCACTGGCGTACACTCATGGGCAACTCTGATGTTCTGAAACTCAAAACTTGTCAATTCAAGGCCCTGCGATGATAAATGGAGTGTTGGAAAACTGTTTCTTCTGCATTGTTTTTCTACACTTAAAAGTCGACTTGATGTTTCCCACAGTCATTCAGCTTAGTGCAGTTTTGGAGGACAAAAGACCAAGCTCCCATTAGTAACGAAGATATTTGTGAGCAATACTGTCGTGTTGTTGCTTTTATCGCATTGTGTGCATTTGTCCAAATCCCCACATAAATAGAGTCTCCTGATGCATCTGTAAACCTCCTTCTCAGCTTCAAATTCATGCAGGGCATGGCTGACACAATCAGATGTGCCAGATCAATGGTGCACCCAAGACGTCTGTTGCTGTGTAATTGGAGACGGAGTACTCACAGAGCAATTTTACATTAGCAGCACAAAAGCACATATTGTGGTAAACACATTAGACCCCACTCAGATGACACATGCATATCTTCAGGTGCACACCAACCCAAACGTACCTGTGTGACTGCTGTGTGAGTGCGCAAGGTGACCCGACACATGTGGAGTGCATTAAGAGAATGTCACGAGTGCTTTAGCATGGGAGGGAATAAACCCCCCCCCATATAAGCTTTGTAATACATCCTCAACGTTGTAGAAGGTACAGGAAAATAGAGAAGAAAAACTTCTATCTTTGACCAAATAAAAATCAACCATTGAGAAGACGTTACTCTGAACACACCGCGTTACTTTAGTTACACACCAACGCTTTTAAGGGACCGTGGCCAACTGCATCAGTTTGAAGGGGAAACACAGAAAAGGCACGTAACATACCTGCTTCCGTTGAAACACAGATTATGGTGAATTATGTCCTTAGCGATTGCTGTACCCTGCTTAATTAACCAGCTCACGATACCGCAGTGTTTCATGTTGGCGTTTTTTAATGTGATGAAGTCGATGAAAAAAGTGAAGCAATGTGGCTGCTTGACAAGCTCATAACATTTGTGATTTCATTTCAGAATTTCTTTTTCTTCTCATGAACTTTTGTTTAATTAAATGTGTCACTTTGAACTCAGAATATACAAGTTTTACTCTCTAGCTTTTTCTTCGTATATTAACCCCCGATCCCCCTGCTGCATAATTAGTTGGGTTTTTTTAACCTCCAATGGCCCTAACAGGATATCATAGTAATTATGACTTGAATGTTGACGAGAACAATATTTACAAGACAGAAACTTTTAATTACAAGCATCGGCATGTGAAAACATTTGCTAATTAGCATTAGACACAAAGTACATCTGAGACTGATGGGAATGCCATTTGTTTTGCAGGTATTTGCTCCTAATCATAGTTTGGGAAAAATAAAAAATTTTACCTGATGGTGGTGCAAGATTAAAGGTCAAGGGGTCACTAAAGTCATTACTATTCATCCTCTGGGGACCACATTTTATGGCAAATGTATTAAATATAAAACTAAAATTAAAATGATTGGTGATGCTTGAGGAAAAAGTCAAAGGATCACCAAAGTCACTCGAAGAAATCATCTGTGAAACATGAATGTCCGCACCAAAATTTGACATCTATCCATCATTTAGACTCTGAGATGTCTTGACCTCACCCTGCAAACACCTGCAATCTCTTAACTGTCCTTACATCCTTCGCTTTTGCTGTAAACCATTACAGATCACCTAGAATGCTGCAGCACAGCTCATCTTAACCTTCGCTAGTTCCTCCAACTTTACCGCCCTTCTATCTGCAAGCGGTGGCTCCCAGTGGCTGCTCAAAGTCCATTCAAAACACTTGAGCTCGGCCCATGAAACAACCAAGGGCACGGTAGCTCGATAACACCAGATCATGATTCAAACCTGCACTCAAAGCCCAGTCCCTGGCTGTGCTCACACACAGCAACTATACTATCCACTGCTCTGCTTGGTCCCATCTTCCCACGCCCCTCACTCACTCAATGGTAGAAGGGTTTTCTGACCCTCAGAATAACAATCTTTCCTTTCTTTTCCTGTTCTGCTTCCACTTTCCTTTCTGACATCCAGTCCTCCATTCAGTTTTTTTTTCTTCATGTTTCTCAGTTCATGTTGCACTTCTTGTTGATACTTGAGGGAAATGTATTGTTCCACGTCTTGAGCGATGCCATTTGAAGAAATGTGAGGCAATAACGATTCTAATGACGACAAATAGTTACCAGTGAAACTGAGAGCAGTCTGTAAAATCATCAGCAAACCAGGACCAATCGGAGTCTAAATGAAACGGCTTGATGGAGTCATTCAAGGGTAGTTGCTAAACATACTACTACATAATTGAATATGCAGTCATTGAGACAAAATAAACCACAAATGTATATCATGAGCTTCATAAAGCTGGCGTTTTATGGCAGAGCAGCAATTCACAGAAAGCATGCCTCCTAAAACAACCCATAAAGAACACAAGTGCGAGTAACACACCTGGGACAGAGATGATCTACCGAGATGTTCACGGAAGTTATCGCTTAGCTTGATTCCAGAGCTTTAAAAGACGGAAACCCAAGTTAGAAATCCCGGTGTTTTAACAGACTCAGATCTGAGTTTCGGGAGCCACATCAAGGCAATAACTAAATCATCATTTTATCAGGGTGGATTATTGTAACGGTATCCTGTCAGCTCTTCCCCAAAAGACTCAAGTTTTCTCATTCAGAATGCTGCTGTCAGTGTTCTGACTAAGAGAACTGGGCACTTTACTCCTGTTTCAAATCTGTACTCTGGCTTCTAGTTACTTTTAGAAGAGATTTTAAAGTGCTGCTGCTCGTTTATAAAACATTCAATAATCTCGGGCTAGAATACGATTCTGATCTCCTTGAAGAATATAACTCCAGTAGGGCCCTTAGATTTTTGGGAAGCAGTGAATGGGTAGTACCTCAAGTCAGAACCAAAGAGGGCGAAGCTGCTTCTAGCTGCTACGCTGCACACAGGTGGAACAGACTGCCTGATGATCTCAAAAATGCCACTTATGAATCAAACTTGAAAAGTCAGGGCAAGTTTCAAGTTTGTGCATTTTCTTCCATTTCATTGTTTTTTTTTCCAAACCTCATTTTATTTGATCTTAATTGATTTTATTCTGGATTTTATTGCCTATTGTTTTTAAATGTAATTCTCATGCATTTCATTGCCTATATATAAGCACTTTCAACTGCCTGGTGTATGACATGTGCTATATAAATAAAGCTGCCTTGCCATGCCATGTCTTCCCCTTTATTTTTGTGTGGCTCGATGCTTAAAGAAAGCCATAGGAAACTTTCACTGCAGCCTCCGTGAGCTAAAGGCGGACACGCTGGTGGATCCCTGATCCGAGTCAGTGGGTTCAGTGTTTTCACTGGATGACAGACAGTTTTTTTTACCAGCCAGGTTGAACTGTGAGAACACCACGTTTCCACACAGCATTTCCCTATAAAGAGATGATTATGCTTGCATACACGGGAAATTATTAAAGAAGGATTTAATTTATACAAGGAGGAAATGAAAAGCCTGTCTAGGCCTCCCCACTTATCACAATCAGTCTTTATTGAAAAAATACTCACATATCTCTCTAAACACACTTCAAACTGTATGACTGTGGACGAAATGCACATAAACAATATCATACTCATCATAAGACAGTTGGTTTTTCAGGAGATTGGCATTATTTTGTGTGCCCCGTTGTATCAGTATTTGTATTGTGCATGTTTTGCAAGTGACATTATGTGCTCTCAGCCAGGATTTGATGGCAAACAGAAGCAAAGGAGGACAGAGAAAGAGATAAATAGAGAAGTGTAGAAACAGAATAGCACAACACAAACTGCATTTCTATAGAAGATGCTGAGTCCTGTGAGAATAAAAAAATGAAAATCTCTTCAGACTTCTGACAGAGTATGAATCCCAATATGCTGTACGTCACACAAAATGCAATCTGTAAAAAGACTTCTTTTATGACTGTTAAAAATGAATCTAGAAAATGCCAAACCCAAGTGTTCAAGGTGTTACCAAGAATAAAGAGAGATAAGCTTTGTTGTGCTCGCAAACTGCATTTGAGTGTTGAATTACAAAACTGCGGGAGAAGGCAAATAATAACAATAACTTCTTTTATAGAGCACCTTTAGAAAACATAGTTTATTAAGTGCTTTGACGGACAAGCAAGCAGCGAAAGCAAAGCAATAAAACAACACAAAGCTCAACAGTGAGGCCCAACGAAGCAAGGCAAACTAAGTTAAATGTTAAACCATGACCAAATGGCACAATAGATGACACCAATCAATACGATGAGAACAAACTAAAGAAAAAAAGAATCATATTTTACTAAAATAAAATATGATCAATAATAAAATAAAGCATTAAAATGCGTCCGTAAAAATGTGTTTTAAGAAGTGATTTAGAAGAGATTAAGGATTCTGACAGCCTCAGGCAGGTCGTTTCAAAGCCGAGGGGCCCTGGTGGCAAAAGCACGGTCACCTTTAGTTTTCAGCCTCAACTTCGGAACAGCCAGAAAGACAACGCACCTGAGGATCCAAGGCTGCCAGCTGGCTCGTAAGGGGTCAACATTTCTTCTATAGATGTTGGGGCCAGACCCATATGTGCTTTAAAAGTGATCAATGAAATCCTAAAATCAATTCTAAAACAAACCGGGAGCCAATGGAGAGAAGCCAGGATTGGGGTGATGTGATGTTGTCCGTTAAAACCAGTGAGAAGCCGAGCTGCTGCGTTCTGAACTAGCTAGGAGGCGAGAGAGTGACTTTTGGTTGATGCCAGAGAGGAGTTACATCTAGACAAAGCCTCTGTTTTATTTAATCCCTCTGTAAGGCATGATGGTGGACTGGGAGAGAATACAGATTTACAGTTTGGAAACCGATGAAAATCTGAGCTCTTACTACATTTCTACCCGGCAACTATTTTTATTGGATGGTATCTAAACCCACAGACCCCATACAGGGTGTTTAAGTCACAAGCATACATACTGTACTTGAGCACAGCAGCCACACACCAATCATTTTTACATAAAGCCAAATAAGTGAAAGCCCAATTTCTGCATTATTCGCATCCACAAATGTTTTGTTCAGAGATAGAATTTCTGCTTAACATTTATTTTTTTAGCTGGCTCTGCATATTCTTGCGCTGCTTTCCATTTTCCTGCCCATCACGTATCTTCACCTCCAACACCTCCGTAGTTTCAACACATTCTAACACCAACGTATCAGATGACACAGTTCGGTCAGAGCTCTACAGCTTCAAACTTTTAGTTTAGGTTTCGGCAATTCCCTTAGTCAGTTGGGTTTAAGAAAAGAGCTCGGTTGGCATAAACTTGACTAACGACTCTCGTGACAACTGACAACTTAACCGTCACTTTTACTTTACGTTTCGCACAGAACACAGCGGCCCCATGAACGAAAGATCTGTGCTTGTTTTGACCCATCCACCTACTCTGTCATGAGTATTCTGCACTTTATACTAAGTCAGTTGCGCTGACTTTAAAGCCGCGGTGGATGCAGCACACGTCTAAATGAGCGACGGAGTCAGACGCCGAGGACCACTGTCCAAGCTGCATCATTTGACGCTTTGGGAGTGAGAGAACCGGTTGGTAGTTCACATGGAACATATTTTATCCCCGCACAGGGTTGCCTTCCATCTGCCCCTTTAGCACAAACATGGCCTTCCTGCCTCCAGAGACCTTGTCAAGTCAATCATAAATAATATAAATGAAAACATCATGAATTTGCCACTAATTTTGGATACAAAACGTAGAATCTCAATGGGGATGAAGGAAAACGAATGGTTTACCATCTTGTGTAGGAAAGCACAGACTTCTACCTCTAACAGAAATAGTTGAGAGAAGGGAGAAGGCCATAAGGGCAGACCAAGGGCAGAATGTAAAATCCTCCTGTATATATATATATATATATAGCATTTTCAGAAACATCAACAACAATCTGATCTCAGAAAATGGGAAGGCCTCAGCACTCCAGAAGCTTCTTTATCACATTTTGAAGTACATTTTAATGAAGTAGCATTTAAATGATTGCTTTTGAAAATCAGTGTAAGTTGAAATATGGAATTAATTAAGTCTTACATTTGATTTGTAGAATTACATAAACAGTGTGTTTGTTTTTTACAAATGATATACATTCAGTAAATATTTTTTTGTGCTGTGGCTGCAAAGCATCTGCCAATTAATTAATGACAGATGCTTTTGCAGATTAACACACTCGCATGAGAGGAAGATTGTTCAACTCATTAGATAAAAAATACGACATCACATAAATAATAGAGTTGAGAGGAAAAAAAAAGAACATTCCAGATGTATACTTTTCCGAGGGATTCCTTTATTATTATCTCTCCAATCAAAAACCATCAGAAAGTAATGGCAAATGGCAACTCACTCATTTCCTCCTGATTGAAAAGTGAAGGGGCTTCTGTCTGCCCGCAGATGATAAGATATTGATCAAAGTCACATCTCTGTCACTCAGACTATTGGACCTGTGATGAAGGTCTGAATAGATAACAGGAGGGGATTATCATGACAGGCAATAACATTTTATTAACAATTCATCTTTTGCTGTGTTGCTACTTTGATGAAAAACTTTACAACGAGAAGCATAAAAGCAACAGAAAAAAAAAGAAGAGCGAGACGGATTGAGAAAGAGATTTTGTGTGTTGGGAAATATAGGCAAGCCTTGGTGTTTAACATCCATGACATGAGCACTGGGAGTGTTTCCTCTCTTTGCCAGTGCCCTCCTTCCATTCAGCTTGTTAAAGGCAGCCCCATGTAAGCACCCTGCCAGCCTGTTAGGGGAGGGATAATGAAGTAATCCATAGTCATTACTCAACCATCACCCTTGGTGTGCACAGGCCGCTGTGGACCACTTAGGTGAAGGTGTGTCAGTGTGTGTGTGTGTGTGTGTGTGTGTGTGTGTGTGGAGGAAGTCAGCCAGTGAAGGCATTAGTAGCATGAAGGGTTAGACGAGGCTAGTATGGGACACGGGGACAGCGTCCACGGGGTGTGCTGAGAAAAGGGTGAGGAACAGGGAGCCTGGCAGGGTGCAGTGGGGTTGTTGTTGTATACTTTAATTACAGCTGAAGGATAATTTTAGCCGTTATTGATCCAGCTCCTATGGCTGGGGAGGAAGATTTCTCTCTGTTGTTATGACCTGCTGGCCTAGGGGGGAAGCACGGGTGAGGAAGGTGGGAGAAAAACGGAGGAAAGTTCAGGTGCACAATAGGAAAAGGCGGTGGCAGGCTTGCGATGAGGCTTTATGCCGCCATAAAGTTCAATATTATCACCCTGGCCACTGGTCCGGGGACTAAACCTGTAAATAAGGAAGACGGCACATGCAACATTCCTAAGGATGCTGATTTAAGACTATTTATCGTGCATGAAAGCCGGGCAAGGTATGCAGGCCTGATACGACATCAAACACAACAGCATGACTCACAGCCAAACCCAAAGCCAATTCCCAGGTATTAGAGTGCTTTAAGTTTTATGATCCCCTATCACTAAACCTAATATAATTACCCTGCAAGGGCACTCTGTCTTTCAGCTGGGGGGTGAAATGGGATGCTTGAAGTAAGAGGGTGGATGGAGCGATGGCAGCGGTGGGCGGATCGCTGTTGGGAATAAGAGAGGGCGTTGTGACCAGAGGAGATCCACATCATTTGTTTCGTTAATGCATACCCGAGACCCTCACCATCGCAGACAACCCGAGCCTCTCAGACCGTGTTAAGTGGTAGTCCACCATCATATGGGCAGTGACCTTAGCCGTGTTTATATTAATTGCCTTATTATTTTAATTAAGAAGTAACACCCCGTATGAAGTGGAATCAACAGGGCCGCCTAAGAGAGAGAGAATTAATAGAGTTCATTCTGAAGGTCAGTCCCTAGGCGTATCTGCACGGATGAAGATGGTGTGTGTGTGTGTGTGTGTGTGTGTGTGTGTGAGAGCGGCTCCTCTTCTATTTTATCATCCTGCATGTTGTTGTATGAGACTAGTATGATTAGCTCCTGTCACGCTGACCCATAAGTCATTCCCTCCCTGACGCCTCAATCTCAGCTCGCTCCGCCGAAATGCGAAATGTGTCACTGTGGTCACAAGTGATATACACTGCCATTATGAATAAAATAGCCATCGTTAGGATGTCCAATAGTTAATTATCTCTGTCCCTTTCTGGGATGCTTGGACTGTAAGTCTCCGTAGGCACAAGGTCAGGCCGTGAGTTCAGAGTTTATGTTTTGCCATGTGTTCATCCTCTAGAGGTCAAGCAGCTGTTTCAGTAATAACGCTTATCCTCTGGCCAGAAACTGGAGGGTCACTCATCTTGTCTTCTTCGTGGGTTTTGAGCTTGTTCCTGCCGCGTTTGTCTACCTTGCAGCTTGAGGCTGACATGTTAGGGACACATAAAAAATTCATGCTGAGGTAGAGCCACGGAGATAGGCGGGAGCGAGAGAGACAGGAGAGCAATGTCTGCTGCGAGAGAGGCAGAGAGAGACGGGGAGAGAAGGTTAAACTGGCAGCGAAAGGAGAGTTAGAAATGAGAATATCCGGCAGAAAGATTCCATCACACATGTAGGATGGGGAGTGAGAACATACAGCAGAAAGGAATGCTGTGGCAGCCGTGTAAACAGTTCGTGGCTGGACAGGCTTCTTCTTTTAAGAGGTTAATCACGTCTAATCTGTGCACGAGAAGTTCTGTCAGAGAAGGAGACATTAATAAGGCATGACAAGGCTGGTGATCCACTCTGGCTATACCAGCCAAAGACTAGTCAGTGATCAGAGGGAAGTAGATGAGAGAAGTGGGACAAATAGAAAAAAAAAAAACAAGGTCTCTGTTGGTTATAAAATTGCAGTTCTTGCTTAGCTGTATTAAAATACCATTTCTAATTGAGAGTATATCTGCATTATGATCTCAAAGAGAATTTTTTGGTAACAAAGGCATTTTTTGTCTTTGAAACGTCTAACTCAATTCCCTGCACCTACTCTGAAAAGACAGCCATCTGATAATCTTGCATCCCTTTGGGGTAAAATATTGCTTGGAAGCAAAACCCAAGAAAAGAATGCTGTAAATAATCTCTTAGAAAATCAAAGGGAACAAAAAGGAGGCTGGGCTCCGACCCTGCATCAACACAGGAAGGAACCTATGTGCGTTTTGTACACGTGAGAAGCGCTCTTTCAATGCAAACGCTTTAATGGCATGCTGGTAGAACGTCATGTATTTGCAAATGTATACATTCAAACGACGCCAGAAAGTTCAGCGAGACCTGGTTCTGTCAGTGTCACTGAGTCAAGTCTTATATCAAAGAAAACAAGATCTGAGTCATATGTTCCTCGGTGAGGCTTTGTTTTAACTTCACACAGAAAGTGGAAGTGATGGGTGTGAGACAACAGCAGCAAGACCGCTCTCCGCAGAGACACTAATCCTCGTGATGGCATTATCATCCGCGAATCAGCCCACTATACAGTAGGCAGGCACGAGTGTACGATGTGCTGCTCACTGTGACAGCTTGGGTCTTTATACTTGGGAGGGAGGAACAGCTCGTTACTGGAGATGGTGTTCAGTGTTTTGATGGGTAAATAGAAAAACTGCTATCAAAAACCGGCACTGACAGCCACTGCATTGCCTTCCACTTAATCTGGGTACGCATGAATGAGAAAAAGGATAATGTCATCAGCATACTGTCATTTTTGTTTTTGCATACAGAAAGGAAGTGAAAATATCAGCTTACCCTTTTTCAATCAGTGATTTGTATATCAATGTGCAGCCGTCAATGCGGGCACTTTGGAGTCACAGGTCGGCGATATAGATTATAATTAGCCCCTTGCTATGAGTAGGTGAACGGAGCTGCAGGTGAAGAGACGCTGATAATGTCTCGCGCCTCTCCCTACTCCTTTGCCACCCACTCACAAAGATTGAGACGAGAAATCAGTGGGTGTAAAAGTCAATTGCCTCCAACAAAACTTGTGGCGGATGGTTGCAGTCTGACTGTGGCGCGGTGATTGCGTTTTATCGTCCAAGTGCTTCAGTCTTAATGCGTCGCTGTGTCATCAGCTGGCAACTCACCCTTTTAGCCCTCACAGATGCTCCAGGCAAATTCATTGCTCACCAATCCATCACATGGATTTTTTATTTATTTTTTTATTTGGAAAAGGATTCAGCAGCGGGAGGAAAGAATTGTGTTGTGTTTTTTTTTCTCCTACGTGGGAGTGAGAAAAAAGGACTGCATGCTGCATCCCATTCTAACCAGACATCATGATGCCATAGTTATAAAAGGAATCTGAGCTTCATTTCGTTTTCTAATTTAGTGTATTTCCCTCTTGCATCTTTGTTCATCAGCTACTGCACAACCTTGTCATGTCACATCTGTAAAATTGTTTTTTTTTAATGAAAAACAAAAGTTAAATTAACTTTATTTCTATCATCTGAGGTGAACCAACGAGGCAGGACATTCAGAACATTCAGCAAACGACTGACTCGGCTCATCAACTCTGCCCGTGCTACCATCATTGCAGAGTTGTTGAAAAGTGTACGAGGAGTAAAGTCATCGCTGTCGTTTTAAAAAAAGGAAAATCCCTCAGAGGCTTGATTAGGCCAATACTGATTGGATGAATGGTTAGCAAATTTTGATTTGGAGAAGGTCTGATGGCCAAACATCCTCAATAAACAGTGAAACCTGTGTGGAATAGAGCCCTGCCAGTCTGCAGTTAGCTGATATAATGACTAACATTTTACTCAGACGTTGTGTATTTAAATTACAGGCAAAAAAAAGAGGACTTAACTTGGTCAATGAATTACTCTAAATACTCTTTTTCTGATAGTATCACAATCCTGGTATCTTGATATGTCTATGCGTACATGTGTGCCTTGAATGCACATTTGTCATTTTTTTTACTTGGCAACCGAGTTTAGGTCAGATCAGGCTTCACACCATGCACTCTGTTCTTGGCTCAATGACAGCGGCCCCATTTGCAATGGATGCAAATTAGGAGCATTGTCAGTGCTCCCAATTCAACACGGCTCCTCTTCTTCTAAAAAAGCCTCGCTTTTCACAACAAAATGTTAATAGATGGTTAGCTCTCCATAGATGAGGAGATCCCATTGCAGATAAGAATGAGTGATGTTGCTAAGAGTAAGTTCCACTCAGTGGGTGCACATGAACTTGAACTCACAAGCTGTAGTGTCGACTCATGAAGTTGTAACTCAATTTGAAAAAGCTAGTTGCCAGCAAATGTGAATGGCCTCATACTGATTCATACAATCAATTTGCTTTCTGGCGAAGACGAAATATACGACAGAGAAAAGAAAACAGACCATCCCCGGTGTCTTTCTGTTGAGTAATATAATAACGGACTAAAAGTATGAATAATGTAAATTATTCAGTCCTTTTCTCAAATGTAAGAAATCCAGAGAATGCACAAGTGGGAGGTGAAACCGAACTTAGAAAATAGTTAACCACAGCAGAATTCCGTGGATCTCAAGTGATTTGTTGCAAAAATAAATCTTCGAGACAGCACATCAGTAAAAAAGAACCTGTAGTCATTTGCAAGGCAAATTTCTCCTTTAATGAAGTTGCATGTGCAGAAACTTGACCCTTTTTTTGTTAAAAGGGAAAATTGTCACACCTAAAGGCTGCTGCAGTCATCAAACAAAGTGTTGCTTGAAATGTTGGATGGCGACACAATTCAAGGTATGCCAAAAATGGGTTGATGCATACGGTTTTGGGATTTTTTAGCATACATTACTATCATCATTGTTCAAACATTTAGCTTGATCACTGTCCTGACTTTGTACAGTACAAGTATAGTTTTCATTTATTACATCGTAACTTTGCACTTCAGTTCAGCAGTCTAACCTTAGATATCATAAATTGCCTACGTGATAATGAACCAATCTGTTTAAGAGCAACGACATGAGAGGGAAATCACGGTTTGGTCGCGTTTCCAAGTATAGTTATATCAGCAGGGTTAGTACAGTTATCCATTATATTAAGGATGTACGTGATCACGGCTTGACATATGGTATGACTTATGCGAGCTCTATGTGGGTTACTAGAAGCCATATTAATGCTTTAATCTCAGTATCACTTTAATCTGGTAATCTGATTTTCTTTTTGTGTCTTTCTCCACCACAATAACAGAAGCACACTTGTTTCTCGCCGATGTGAACGGTGTGACGTACTGCTTACAGATTTCTCGTTGATGTGCCAGGTGTGATGTATCGTTTATGGATTACATGACAAAACCAGCAATATTGTTAGACAATCAGTCCATTCACTGTTTGATGTGTCGCTGCTTCAGTTGTGATGGATAGCTTCCTGAGCATGTATCTTCTACTTGATCAAACATGTTTCTGTAGTTTCAGTAAAACAGTTGATGTTGAGTTCTTGTTGTAAACTATTTTGCTCAGCAAGGGGAAATGAAAGACGAATTAAGAAAAGAGGCTATTTCTTTACTTTTTTTTTCTTTCTTTACATTTTTATATGAAACTCTTGCATTATGTTGGGTTCGATGAAAACACATGTATGCAGTAATTTCTGCTCATGGGTTTTTCAAATGAAATTGAATTGTTTATCACAAATAGGTTCAGTCAGCCTCATGAACAAACTTTAAAAAATGATCTGAAAGACTGTTTAATACTCTAAGAACGACTAGATTGTTCAGCATTACTTAATTCTAATGCTGGCTTCCTTGGCAAATAACATATTTACGTGTTTATTATAAGAATACATTTTCATTTGGATATAATTCAGCATGTCAAAAATATCAAATGTATAACCATGGGTGAAAGCCAACTAATTTTGTTGTATTTTTTATTTATTTTTTCATTTTGTACGTTAATGCATCTAAATTCATACATTAACGCTGTCATTAATCAGACTGTCAGCTCATTCGTGTGCATTTTGATGACTGCATTCTTGCATTCTACGGATGTCACGGATCGTTTCACCTTACCAATTGGTGGTGAGACTTTGTCGTTTCCTCAGTATGCACACATGAGCGCCAGCCTCACAACGCATCAGCCAGCCAGTTTCTCTCTGTTATTTCTCACTTTAGGGAGAGAGATGGTGACATGACTAAAACCCACTTCCCAAAGGCGGCACATGTCAGCCGCCTTCTGGGGCCTTGTCAGCAGCCAAAATGTTTTAATGGAACTGTGTTTTGGGATTTGCACATGTCGTCCGTGTTGTTCGAAAGACAGAGAGTGTCAGGGGTAAAAGAGAGAGGAGAGACCTCTTTGAGTGTCAAGCAGCTGAAAGGAGACATGGCGTCCGTCGAGAGAATAGCTGCTTCAGTCCTCTTATCTTTCCCGTCGACACACACTAGATGCAAACTCACATCGTCAGCTCCTCTCCCATGGATGTTCTCTGTGAGCGTCGAAGCAAGAGATAGGCCCGGGTGTTAGGTGATTGAACTGCCGTTTGCCTATTCTGCGCCTCACGTCTTCATTTAGCCAGACTGAACACCTGCTGCAATTGGGATGCAATTCAGTTATCCGTGCCGGGCCCTGTGCTGTGCCAAAGCACGATTGGGATTTTTTGTATTTTAGATATGGTCCTCAGATTGGGTATTAATCAAAATATTTCATAGGAAGCACATTCACAACTGGTTGTTAGCCATGTTCATTTACATAAAAAAAAAGCATTTAACAAGATTAGAAAGCAAAGTTTCGAATAAAGTTGCAGCCATTTTTTCCATCTGTTTGTATTGTCTTAATAGCATTTACTAATGTACATTTACATTCGTGTCGTTAAATCTGAGTGATGGAATTCATGCACACTGCCGTACTCATGTTGGGCACATTTGGATATGAAGTCTGATTTTCACTTACTTTTATGATTTAAGCAGAACACACACATACTAAGCTTTAAATGAGCAATAACCAACAAATCAAAACATGCTTTAAGAGAATCAAATACTAGTTCTCCTTCAGGCTTTTTGTTTTTTTAAGTCTCTCAGCGTATTTATGGGTTTTAGCTTTTGCTAAAGCAACAAATCTTAATAAATGAAAGCTTCCTTAGCAACCCTGTATGAATGTATAATTAATGTTAGTAAGTATCGTTAATGAAAAAGCTATCAAGAAATGATGACAGATCATCCATAAAATCCTCAAAGCATTGCAAAACACATGAAGAAAAAGAGGTGAATTGACTTTATTACCCACTCTGACTTTTTCTTATTTTTCACTATCTCGTCTTGTTTTTACACACGCTGTTCATGAAACTTGTAAAACCAAGTTGGTCCTACACACATGACCCCACTTCTGTTACCTCAAAGCCCTACAACATGTCTACACCACGAGAGTCTTGTGTTGTAAACAGAAGGCAAGCTAATGACAATTAACTCAACATGATTACCATTGAATTATGTTGAAACTCTCAGGGGACGTGCATTGCTCTGTCTATCTATGGAGGCATTGTGATGTGTGTATGTGTTTAACGATACTTATCATTATGATTTTAATTCCAAATTTTGTATCCAGGGCTCCAAGTGATGCAAGAGACAACAAGGTGAAAACCTTTGGGGCTCGTTTTGAGTCCCACAGAAACAGAATCACAGAGTTGCTGACTACGGACACTGTATTGAAACAGTTTCAACACAACATTACACAAATGCGCATTACCTGAGGTAAAAAAAGGCAAAAACTATTCTGTACATGGGAAATGCCTAAAGTTAAAGGAGCTAGCAGGACATAAAGTGCTGTCAAAAATAGTTTTTGTAACAATCATATGGGTCATTTTTAAATGGCACCAGCAAACAATGCTGACCTGATGATAGAGGCGCTCACAGGGGTCAATGTGTGTGATTTGTCATTATTATGGTTGACGTTTTGACGTCCTGTCTAGCACTACCATCAAGTCAAAGTTTCCTCTCCTTAGCTCAGATATGTCACACCTAATCAATGCATTTCTATATATTTTGCTGTGGATATTCATCATCCCCAGAGGATGAATCCTAATGTTTTGGTGACCTCCTGACATTTCCGCGAACTAACTCGCGAAAATCCCCCTTAAACACAAGACACACAGTATCAAAATCAAAATGTTGTAATGCAGCCTCTTGGGGCCCGCGGACAGGGCTGATGATTATTCGGCTATGACCAAAGATGAACCTTCTTGCTCAATATTAATTCAAAAGGTCACGATCAAATCAACCCAGTAAATATTGCTCTGTCCCTACTGTGAATCAGAAGGAGTGCGCAGACTTAATGCTGCCGCACAAAAACCTCCCTCAAAATCGGAGATGCTTACCCAACCTAATGTCATAATCCCTTCTACTTCATCAGAGCTGCAGAACTACCACCATGACGGCTCAGCTCGCTTACCCCGTGGAGAGAACATTCAACCATCCAGCCTCATCAAGTCTATTTATCAGAATGATCTCTTCATAGTCAGCTCTCCCCATCCCGTCGGCCTACTTAAAGCCATGTCGTGTTAGCGCCCATAGATCGTCTCCCTCATTCACGTCGCCACATCACTGTGCTTATTCTCTCATTATAGAGTGCGGGGCATCAATTCTGTCTTCGTTGGGATTAATGTAACTGGATACTTTGTCAACATGTATGAACATCTCCATTGGAAAAGCGTCACTGCCATTACATAACCCCCATTTATCAAGCAGCAGTACTTTTCTGCAACTGAAAGATGCGGTTAAAATAATGTTTGCTTTTTTTCAGTCCATTTCTGTCAAAACACTTTCTTTAAAAGCACTCTTGCATAATGTAGGCTCATTTAGTGATGCTTGATTGTCACTTTAGCAGTTTGACTACCTGTTTCTCAATTCTGGGTTGGATTAAAGTGTCACTTTCAATTCATTTACAGCCATGTGAGGTGCTTTGTTGTCCCTTAAAAATACCCACTTCCCTTTCCTCTCATATTAGTCCCAGACATTCCTAAATGTATTCCCACAATCCTGTTTTACCCAATCCGCATAATTACTCTCCCAAGAGATTCCAGTCCATGGTCGAAGCATGGTTTTCTCCTCTCGCTTGTTAATCATGCTTCTCCCACATGGGGTAAGAAAAAATGTGCTGCTGTGCGCATTTGGATGAATTTCTATTTACTTATGGTAGAATATTGATTCACAATGAAATGTATCTCAGGCCATTCGTTATTGTATATGTTTTCTATCAAGAAACATACAGAGAGGAACACAGTACACTGTACCATTTGCACACTAATGCTCCTCGTTACTCTTTAGCAAGCCTTGGAGAGAAGCGTAAAATATTGTTTAAGTGTATTCTGGTATTTTTCTCCATTCAAATCAAGGGGCTTCGAGGAATGTGTTTTATTTACATTGTCATGTTTACAACTGTAAAGATTTGTCTGGAGGCTCCTGAAAACACCGATCCTAAAGGGTTGCTGAATATCAAAGTCAAAGGTAACCATATACAAGCAAGAGAAAACTTTATGAAGATGATAATGTTATGCTCAATGGGTGTTTGTAACCGCAGGCCAAATTGCATATCAGACATTACATAATGTACTGATCATAAAGTACGCTGTTATCAAAAAATGAAAATATCAAGGCAATTATCTTAACAGCGATGGGATAATGACAAGTAAAAATAAAGCTTCACGAGATAAAGAATCCTCTTTGTCGATGTCTGAAGATAAAGCAAGTTTGACACTTAAGCTTTGAGCGGTTCGTGCATTTTTCTTTTTCTCACAAAATCAGTTCCTTTTTTTCCCCCACAAGTTTTGGACAAACTCCAGCACAACTGGATTTGCACTTGAATGGCATGAATTACTGAAATCCTTCCAACCAGGCAGATTTGCAGCGTTTGAACTGACACAGGAGCTGAAAAACATCTCATCAGCAGGTTTGCCTCATTTAAACTAAAGCTGCTGCTGCTGCTGCTGCTGATGTCCAGTCAGGTCCCAGTACAATGTTTCACACATCTGTGTTTTTGCTATTGGTTATACTTAGGTTAATAATCACATGACATTTTCTGCAGTATAGTGAGGATACTCAATCAGAATAACTTAATTTACAGGGGCATTCCAGAAAATTGTTATTGCACTTCCTTAGTAGAAACGTAAATAAATGTGGTCAAAATTAAAGCAGCAGAGGCTGAGATATCCTTACTTTTAAGTCCTTGCATGGCTGGAGCCTTCATTTCCCATAAAGCAACTGGATGGTGTCTTAGACACTCCCTCTATGATTAACTTCACATTCCCAGTTTGCAGACCAGGCTTTGTCTGACAAAGCTCCAAAACTGCCATCACAAGCTCAGTAGTTCTCTCCATCGTGAGTAAACTGACCATTGATGTGTAAAATCAGTGGAGAGAGACTTTAATGGATTCTAACTGTATTTACTTTCCATTTAGATTTGTTTAAATCATGTAGCCCTCATTTCTATTTAATACAGCTTGTTTGATTATCTTACATGTTTATTTTATCAGATTTAATTGAGTGCAAATGTGAAATGATAGAGCAGTCAACTAAACAGCCGACTATCTTGATGTTACACCTTTCCTGCAGCATAGAATTATTCATGAAATTAACTTTGCCATAACCCTCTAAACTGAGGTCCATTTAACAAAAAATAAAACATTAGTATTACCTTGAGCAATACAGTATTTCCTACAAGCTCATTTGTTAAACTTTGCTGCCTAAACAATATGGTGCCTTTTTCTCTGAGCCTGTCGCTACAGGCAAAATGCGGCTGGAGAGGGGTCACCATCCCCTGCACCTGCTCAGACTAATCACCCACTGTGAGACTGAGGGGTGAGAGGGCTGAGGGCAGAGAGCGCACACACACACACACACACACACACACACACACACACACACACACACACACACACACACACACACACACACACACACACACACACACACACACACACACACACATACACATGTGCCAACCTGAATCCCCGCTTCACCTTTCCACCCCCGTCTTTTTCTTACCCCCTCCCACTCTCACCCCCACCACCACAGTGCTCTCTCTCTCTCTCTCTCTCTCTCTCTCTCTCTCTCTCTCTCTCTCTCTCTCGCTCTCTCTCTCTCACCCGCCCTTTCCCTGCTGATCTGCTGCCTTGCTGTCGTTTTACCGCAGTTGACTAGCTTTGCTGCTGCAGCTGCCCCGGAGTGCCAAAGCCATCATCAGAAATTCAGATGACTCTGCCCCATGATGCACCACACTGAGTTGCTCTGTTGCAGTGCCTCAACTGTGACCAACTTTCTATTCTCTTTTTAATTGTACCACTTTCTGGCTGAAGTTTTGTTTCAGTCACATTTCCTTTTGTCCTCTTTTGACTCATTCGCTTTGCAGAAACAGTAAAGTGACACACATGCGAATGTTATTTAACAGAAGTCCTTTGGTTAAAGTACAAAATCAAACAAAATGAAAAATATTCCAGACGTATCAGAAAAGTGTACTGAAAATAGTACTTCTTTCTTTTAGAAAAATGTTGGCCCCTTGAGGTACCTTATACACAGTAAGCTTGTAATGGTCCCCCACCTAGGGGTCGGGCCCCTTTCAAAGACTTATAAGATAAATATGATGAATTGTGAGATGTTTCATGGAGTTTTGACTTTTCTATAATCTATAATTATATAGATTTTCAGCATTATGGGGTATCTTTCCCTCTTTGGACCTAAAACGTTTATTTAAATAAAACCATCAGAGAAGTTTAGAAGGAGAATGTATCTTTGATGCAACTGTTAACAAATCAGCATTTTGAAATGTTTTTTTTTTTAAGGGGTCCCCAGCCAATAGGTTTCAGAAACACTGGTTGAATCTTTAATGCTTTGAATTGCATAAGCTTATCATGTATTTTAAAGTAAAACATTAATGTAAAAAACAACTTGTTGAAATTGTGTGAGAAACGTGTTGGGGTACAAAGTACGATATTTCTATGAGATTAAAAGGAAATAGTAAAGTGCCTTATGCAGTACATGAGTACATGTATTCAATTACTTTCCATGTCTGGATTTAACTTTTAATCTGTTGCAGCTTCATCTAATTTTTATTTTTATTTCTTAAATCTAAGAGCCATAAAACTTTAGCGGGTGCATGAACATTGCTGCTTGATTAACCACGTTGAAGATATTGGAAAGCTGTCATGGGAACCTGCCCTCTTTCCTGGGCTTCCACTACCGTTTCTCAATACTAAAGCACTAACATGAATTATGTAGATAAGCAGCAGAGAGATAACAGAGGACACATCTACTATGTGCATGTGGGTGTGCCTTGTAAAGACTGACAGCTTATGCATTGCAACCCTGTGCCTGGGTAAGGAACTTTAGACTTTTCCATAATTCCACTTAACAAAAGACTTTGCTATTCTTCTTGTAAAACAATGGCTGACAAAGCCTCCAGCAGGTTTATAGCAGGAACCAAAGCCTACCTGTGTGTCTATCCATTAAGTCAGAAAAAAAGACAAAAAAAGAGTGGGTGGGTGTAAAATAAATAATGATTCTAGATAGAAAGAATGGTGGTATCAAAGTATTTTCAAAGTGCTCCATCTCCTGTATAGCCTTCACATTGGAATACCAAATGACTACAAAGGTGGTTTGCACCTTTATATATTGATCCTTCTGTGTGAACAAATGGCGTGAAAACAAACTGACTATTTGTTCAAATTAGACATGCTTTGATCTCTGCATTTTGCAGACTTTGAATGAAAACCGGTAGCCGGCACTCCTGATGCATCCTGACAGCGCTATAAACATCAAATGGGCATTGTGAGGACAGTGAGCCACGCAGTGATTTTTGAAAGACTTTTTAAAGCACACAACACAAGCCCAAAAAAACGTTTTAATTAAATGTATCTCATTATTTGTCCCTGCATCAAAAACATCCACCTGAACAAGCCACACTCTAAATGTGCTTGGTTTCACCTACTGAACAAAAACACATTGCTCATGAAAGGCAGCCAGGGCAGTGCAAAAGCATTTTTTTTTTTACCTGAGTTTGCTTCTTTTTATTCTTTTTTTAAATCACACACTTTGCTGTGGGGAAGTTCATGGATCATAAATGTGGAACATCTTAATGCACCCTTTAGCGGGCTTCGTTCATGCTCTGAGAGACTGCCTTGGAGCCATTCATGGCTGGTTGGAGCAGGTCTTGAGAACAGTGGCATGACTTCTATACAGTAACACCATCACACACACACACACTTGAGATGTACTGGTGATGCAGTAGCCGACAGCTGATGGAAGCTATCTCTACAAAAGTAGAGTGCCAGTAAATTATTAAAAAGGAAACAGCCATTTTGTGAATGAAGAGTGTGATAAAAAAAATATAAAAAATACAACCAGAGCTTTCAAAACAAAGACTGCTCTTGAGGGCTTTAAAAGGTAATATCCAGCAGGAATAGACAGGTTCACTGTGAAATAAAGGGGCTAATAAACCGGTCTGCAAATTCTTGCCCAGTGGGCAACATTAGTGTTGTATCCCATGGAAAAGAAATGCAGCTCTGTTCACAAAGGGAGCCAAAAGGAAAGAGAGTGATGTGAAAAATACATGGCAAGCAGTAATCATGCCCAATGCCACTAAATCAGAGAATGAATCATTGTGACTCGTGATTTGTTTGTGTCATTTCATTTTAGCTCACAGGTGATGCCAGTGTATAAATGGAGAGGTCTTTTGGTGCCATTACATTACTTTGCTATAGGTGGCGCATGTTGACTTGTTGAACTGGCCTAATAATGACTTACAAAATCCCCCTAGTTGATAATAAGTCGAAACATAACATTGTACATATTTGAAAAGCCAGTTCCTGGAGGTGTTTTGCACCAAAACGTTTTTTAAAGAGGTCTTCACAGCTGGACAGGGCACCACAATTACAGAAAATATGTTTGCTTCTAGCAGTATAGGAAAGCTGGCTCTGAGATTGGTGCAAGATAGACAAAAGCATTCCCCAAAAAAATGTTTCATTAATAACCGACCAGGAAGCGACTGAATTCTGAGGTTTAAAGACAATCAGGTGTGTTGTATTTCTAATAATAAACAACAAATAATAGCACACTAAATCACCAATTGTCTTCTTGAATTCTACCTCAAGTCTTCGATTTTCAAAGGAAGTACAAGTCCAAAGCTCAAACGTAAAGGAACTGAAATCACCAGGAGTGAAAACCTGGCCTGGGCTGAACTGGATCGACAGGCTGGTAGCTTCCTTCAAAAGCTGTGTGGTGGCGATCAACTGTTGGTGGATCAATTCCAACGACTGTGAAGTCAATGTCCAACTTCTTTTGAGGACGCTGTTGTGACCCTATTTCTCATATTGCTCATTGTAATGGAACTTTTCAAAAAAGTCTCAGCAATCGCATACCACCTAGAAACCCTGCTGAATGGTGATGCCATTAAGAATTTGCATTCTTAATAGTCTGACGACGACGCTCATAAAAAGTCCACGAATCAAAATGCCGGCGTCATTCATAGTGGATGACATTTTTACTTGGGTTGAGGGTAAAATTAATGAGGAAAAGGGTGGGGGAAAGACAGGAAAATGATTGAAAGACACTGATGTGTGTTGCAGCACATCGCCAATCACTGACCAGAGCACAGTATTTCTTCATGTCTCTGAGAATGTCTGAGAATAAAGAAATGAATTGATTTATTGGTATATAAAATCAATGCACACTCAAAAGCTGCAGGCAACACTGAATAAGGGAGTTTTTATTGGTGTTTGTTATAATCAAAATATCACAATCACTGATACAACATCCCCCGAGTTTTGAATCAACTACCTATTGAAGTATTACGTTATCGGTTCGTTTTTTTTTTGCAATAGTGAAAATTGGCTTTCTGAATGTCATGGTAAAATGCCACCCAGTCAATAAACACTGATATTGGTCCATGGATAACTGTTCAGTCACTGCATGTGGCCTAAATGGGAGATAGGTAATATTTTCTGATTTGGTGGAAAATATGGACTGAGGCAAAATGTCAAGACTTTTCCGATATCTGACCGAGGAACTGCCCCAGCAGCAACGCCACGGTATATCCTCAAATGACTCCGAGATGCTGTGGATTATTACAAGGGCTGAGAGGCACAAATTGAGTCATGATGGGAATTATTGCTGTAATATTACACAACATAGGAGGGAACCCTGGACTTAGAGATGGGCCGTGAGGGGTTGACATTTAAAGTGTCTTGAGGGAGGACCCATTGCCTCTCGCAGTAGGGCGCCTTGGAGACATCCTTGGCCGCTTTAACGATCCTTATTTATCTCTACCTCCCCCACAATGTCACAGACACACATACACAACACACTCATTCCTGCGCGGACACACAGGTATCAATGATGTGTTCTAATCTTTCTGTACATCGCATAGCACATACATTATAGAACACCAAGTTTCATGCGAGCTGTATATGGTGATCGAGAGAAATCTCTTCTAGTCTGCTCCACTCAGGCCATACATTTCCAGTCTTTTTTTACCAAACGCACTCTCTCACACTCACATGTTTCTGTCTTCACATGAGTGGGACACAAGTTTAACTTCACGGGCGTTGTGTGCAAGAAGACAAGTGGAAATGTTGCAGCACTTTATTTCCATGTCAGGATGCTCTTTTTCCACTTGATTGGCCTTTCATCACACAGCATGTGGTGCAGACAATAAGGCAACAGGAAGGGGAAGGGAATAATGGAATGCATTGGGAAGGAGATGAGACGTGGGACGAGGGGAGCAATGAGACTTGACTGCTGATGATCTTTGATGAGGCATCTCAAGAGACACAAAAGGAGGAGTCAAACCGAAACAATGCTCCGTATTCACCCATACACCCATGCATATATATACACAGCAGTCATAGTGCATTCAGACAATGTGTTCATTCATGCACAATAAAACTGAGAGTGCAAAGTGCTTGGACCCTGACGTGCAGGAGAAGCAGCAAGAGAAAAAGCTGGAAAACAACTCATCACTAACTGCCTGTCATCCATTTGTTTCTCATAATGAGCCAAATCAGAAAAACCTTCATGCGAAAAAAATGTTCTCTGTGTTGTCACTATGTTGAGACTGTACAAAATTGGTTTAGCAATTCTAAATCCTCGCATTCAGGTAATCTACTCTGATACCCCAATATGGCAGGAAAATGGCAATGTTACAAGCTGGGCTCCTCCTACGTGCTTCCATGTGTCCAACTTTCTGTGTCGACAGTGTGAAGAGGAAAATCAAAATACAGAAAGTTTGGGGAGTGGGGGTGGCGGTTTATTATAACTCCCAGTGGAGGATGTTCAAAAGAGCTGCGCTCTGACAGCCAATGTGTTGGGTTTGTTGCTCTCTGTTTTAATCTAGCCTAAAGATATATGTTTATCAAAGTGAATTTTCAGTCTGTTTTCAAGGCTTTTGCTGAAGCTTTCAAATCTTTCAAAAAAATTCAAAAAAAAGGAGCCGGCCAGAACATGAAACGACGAGCACATCATCAGCTGAAACTCACCGAGAGCCAGCAACACGGTGCAACAGCAACTCGCGAGAGAAATGTGATGATTCCATGTCTGTATATTGACAAGAAGCCGATGTGCAAGAGATTGTGTAGGAGGGAAAACACAGCACAGCAATGCCAGCAAAATGCTTTCTTGTGTGACTGCAAGAAATTCAACGTTATCACATCTGCTGTTGTTCCACACAACAGGTGTTGGTGTTCCCAGCATGCAGACGGCAATTACTTTAAACGATACTTTACAATAAGGGCATTGTTTCTGGTGGTATTCTCTTGTTATTGTGAATTTAGACATATTACAGCAAGCAGCAACACAATACTTAAAAGCTGGTTTGGGAGTAGAAAGAGTTGAGAGCACGACATGCAACACATTATAACCTTGCATAGTTGTTTAAAAATGAGTTGAGTTGTGTTTTTGGCCACCTGACGACACTTAGCTCCGTTTTAGTCTCCAGTGAAATGTGTTGGTCTTCATCTGTCTGCAGTTTGATGTAGGCTCTGTAGCATACAGTGGGGATATCAGAGCTCTTGTGCTTAAAACAAGCAGCCTGCAGTGGCTGGAAACGTGTTCAGTAACAGGAGCAGGTGGTTCATGCAAAACACTAAGTTAGAAGAAGTAATGACGCTCTGTAGAGCTGAGCGGAACTGCAGAGTTTGACAAAAACGTTCTGTATGTTCATCACTACAAGTGACATTTTTCACAATACAAGGAGGCATTTAACCCTTAGTCAATATAAAAATAGTGATTACAGCAGTTTTAAGTTTTCCAATTTGCAATCTGTATCCGAGCCACCGTTAGCCACCCTATGGTTGTTCAGCTTAAAAGCCCGTTAAAAGACCGTTTGCTGTAGAAGTTAATGTTGGAACGTGGCAAAGCCTCAGCATCCCAAAGGAAGTGGCGGAGGGAGGATTGCATCTGCACCGCTTTGCTGCTACTGTGACCCTGGTCTGAATAAGTAAAAGGAGTGTATGAAGATTGGAGCTTTGTCGCATCAGCACCATGGACAGCGACGCTAAGATGACCATGTGTGTAGGAGCGGAGGTAAGACTCAATCTATGAGAGAATTACCTCCATCTTTCCCTGAGCTGTCCAAAAGCGCATATCTGCGTGAGAAACTTTTCTCGACAATGAACTTTAATAAATGCAAGCACAGGTCCAGGCTTAGTGATGCCCATCTTGAAGCTGTACTCAGGGTTTGCATTTGTTAGTTCAGGGCAAGGTTTCAATAAGGTATTTTAAATAAAGTAAGGAAAAAAATATTTGCACTGTTGAAAGCTAATGTAGGACGAGCAACATATGTTAGTAATGGAAATAAAAAAGTGAAATATTCAGAAATATTGCGCTTTCTTGTATGAACGTTGAAGTGGCCCTCCAATGAGATGACAATACCAGCAGTGGCCCCAAGCAAATCTGAGTTTGAGACCCCTGCTATAAGGGGTTTGTAGCTTACAGACACCCCTTACCTCCATTTCCTTACAGTGCAGAATGCACACCCATCGTTTTCTCCTTGACATCTATGTGTTGGGTTCGGGTGTTTGTCACTGCTGAGTTCTTTACCTTTGTTTCGGTCAAAGCCTTTTTTCTCTCTCTCTCTCTCTCTCTCTCACTGTGCCATTTGCAGCACAGCCCTACTTGTCCTTATCAGGTGTTTGTAGAGGCTTTTAGGTCTTTTAATGAACTAGTTCCCTTTGTAGCATCTCCACATCCTCATTTGTTTATCACACTTAAGATTATGTTTTGTAACTATTGGTACTCAACATACTTTATGTGCCACTGTGACATTTTGGTCATACTTTAATGTCTTGTACAATGCACTTACACTGTTCCTTCTTGTTTCTGTTGAGATTTCTTTTGAGAAATACTTTTTGAGAAATATTTATTCTCAAAGAGATTTATTTTACGGCTTGGCCCAGATAATTAGCCAAATCTTTTCACCAGTGGTTGAGTAATACCACAGTATATAGTACATGCTATTTGTGGAGTTCCCGGGTGGTTCCCTGCTTTGTTTGATTAATTATCATTTCTTGATTTTGTACTTATGATCTATAATGAGATTCTTGTCTCTTTCTTGTTCTGAAACCAGGAGATCAAAAGAGACGAGACAAAATGTGGGGTTGAAAGTATGCAAAAGTAATATGTGTAAAAATCTTAAACCACTGTCCTTGTCCTGATAACCTAATAACCTGTGGTTATCTACAGAGGAAAAGCAAACATGAAATGTGCATTGATTTGTGATTAATATTTACATGAATGGATGTAACTGTTTTACCTCTGCCAGTGCCATGTGTAATATTATTCTTAGCATGATTAGTATCAGTTCTTTTATTTTTAGATGATTAGGTAATATAATGGTAGTGGTGTAGTGTAAGTGGTGTTCTTTGTCGGTCATGCAGACTCCCATAGTTGACACGAGGAATGCAAAAAAAAGATTTTTTTTCAGAATTTTTTGCAATAAAAGACTTATCTTACTATTATCGGAACATATTTGAATAGCATATGCCAAATATTTGAATTAACTAGTGCTAGATTGTAATTTGAATATAGAGTTTATTTTCATGATTGTCATTTTTCCACATTATTTGATACGTGGATACAGGTTGACTTTGGTTTCTCAACCACACTTTTCCTCAGAGCATGACATGTCAACACGTCAATGTTGTTAATAATTTACTTCTCGCGGCACACCACAAGAAAAACCACTACGAAATGTTTAAATGTTTCAGTCTTTACTACAGTCAGGTGTACCACCTGGAAGCAGAATACTACATGGTATTACAACAGCAGGTCATTGCATAGGGCATAAAGAGTGCTGTAGGGATGACAAAAGTTAGAAGTTAGAAATCGCAACGGTTCCCTCGATAAAGAGCCAACGGGATTTTCCAATGAATTTTGGATTATTGCAGAAAATAAGCTTTGTGGCAAACACAAGGTCATGATACTTACACATTTTGTGGCAGGTTGTGTGGATCCCTTTTTGTGGTGGACGCACAAATCAAGCACATTAAAGTTGTTTTTAGGACTGATTCCTGCAACATTCAATTGCATTCTATGGAAGTTGGTTGAAAAATATGTATGAAATGACAACGGCCATATGTATTCATTAAATATTTGGTGATTACCGGTTCCAATAAGAACCTTTTCTAAGAAAGTATAAGAAGATTCGACAAGCAGCTACTGTCTCTTTGTCCAATGCCACACTACACCGGAATCTTTGCTCTAGCTCCTGAGAGAAATGCTAATTATATTTGTTGATGATGCATAATTGATGTTGTGTGGCATCATATCATAAGGATTGTTGCAACTTTTACAAATATTTTGGTTTCGTATAGGACCTTTTAGGCTTGTGCATCTGTGAAGTCTTCAAAAATAAGAAGCCTTCTGTTAGGGCTGCTACTAACGACACTCATCATCACGAGGAGAGAGTGAAAAATGTATGTCATTTCTTTACAAAGTCTTTACAATTGTCTTACTAACAGTCCAAAAACCATTCGTGAAGTTACAGCAAAAAGAAAAGCAGTAACTTGTCAGAAGCTGGTGGGACATTTTTACAGTGGTGAACTGTAAAAAAGGCTTAAAGAGTTAAGTGCCACTAACGCTGAACAGGATTTGCAGTGTAGTGATGTGGGAACCTCTTACTGAGTTGCTCCAGCCACTTGACCCGCGGCTCCACAGACAAAACAGATCAGTGAGGAGCTGCCATAGCAACAGGGAACCACCTCTTCCTCCTGAAGCCCTCGGGACCGACAGAGGAGGAAGGGGTGATGCTTTGAAAGAGAAGAGGGAGCATGGCAGGGACATTTTAATGAGAAAGTTTTTAATTGCCACATTTGTTTGACAAAGAGAACTTTAGAGCACTCAGGGGAAGAGGAGCAGAGAATAAAGAGGTATAAAAAAAAACAAAAAAAATGCAGAGCCTGTTAGAAAGGCCATGAGGAAGAATGAGTAGCGGGATTGAAGAGCAGACAGCAGGAGTTGAAGGGAGAAATGGCTGCCACGCGTTGTGGCCGCTTCTCATGGGAAATGATAACGAAGCGAGATGCTATCTAATTATATATCGCTTACCGAATCGATTTGAGCCAAAAACAACAGCAAGTGCAACAGGCGAGAAATCTATTACGAGCACGGCGCGGAGCGTAAAAGGAATCACACTGCAAAATTGAAATCATCAATGACCGTCAGTGAGAGTGGATGGTGCGGCGGCTACTGGCAGCCCAGTGGTGATCAGAGTCATACCCGCACATCTGCTAGACACCAATCTTGTGCAAAAACCTGGAAGCACTCCCAGACCCTCAGACTGAGAGAGTTTTAGTGTCGTAGCAAAACAAAACCACAAGTAATCCATTATCTCACAGCAAGTTTCTCAGACAACTACTTTCTTTGGACGTGTGTAGAGCAAAAACGTAAGCAACTAGATTTTTCTATACTGTGGAATGTGTGAAAAGAATCTTTGAACTTCATGCTTTACTGACAACAAAGCATCCCACGAACGGAAGCAACATCCATACTTCCCTATTCGAGAAATACAGTGTCAATTAGCAGCAGTGGACCGTCTACATGACAGGCCTGTAGGCAAGTATTCAATTATACAATGCTGCGCATCTGCTTCAGAAAATCCCTGAGATGTTCCGTTAAGGTTAATGGAGTCTGTTGCGTGTGCCAAACATGTATCAAACATGAAGTGCCGTCTCCCCCCCTAAGCTTTACCAAAAAGCCACTGTGAGCTGCCGCAGCTGCCTGTGTACTGACTTTGATGTTTTATTCATTCTCTTGGCAGCTTGTAAATGTGTCTTTTAGAGCTATGGAACATGAACCCCAGTGTCTCACGGTGCAGGTGCATATGAAATGGGAAAGGTAGATCCAGGCGTTGGTTAGCTTTTACACAGCATGGATGTTTTCGGTCCATTCTTCTCTTTCATGTCATACAGAATGGCTCCCGTTGCTCTCGTTTCTGCACAAGCTTATACACAGACAGTGTGGGGAGCGGGGACGTCCTACAGCTGATAAAGTGATAGAAAAGAAAACTGCGGTAAAACAGAGGTTGTGTTGAATTGGTTTTTCGAATTAATCTTTTGTATTTTATTTGTGTTATTCTTCTGTTCTTGAATCTTGAATGTGCAGTGTCCATGGCCCAATAACACATGGAAAAGTAATCCTCTGTGTCATCCTTTCTGTTATTTCTCTATTTTTCAAGAGAAAGTTTAAGACTATGACTGATTGTCTCCCAAGGCTACTGTCAACCATGCATTTGATAACACTGACTCATACCTCTCTTGGAATTGCTTCATTCTTGGAACCCACCAAACCCCCAAAAACTGCAACACTGAACATAACAACACAAAGGTCATGTTGCATTGCACTGTAGTCACTGGCAGCTAATCTCTCAGGGTTTCCCGAGGCCAGATGGCATCCGTGCCATGAAAAACCTATAAGCACTTGTAGCGGTAATCTTCCCTCCGTCCACATTACCACTGCTGTTACAGTCTGTGTTTGGCAACAAGCTTGACGCGTAATGATTCTTCAGAGGCAGTTACTCCATTCAAAAAAGGTTTACTCAACAAAATAAAGTTACAAGAAACATTCTGTGCTCAACTTGTCACAGCATTGGCACAACGGTCAAAAAACTAACTTGCTCCGCAGACTGATTAACCTCAACTGAGGGCTATTGGCTGTGACCTGGTCAGTAAAGGAGCATTTCCACATTTTTGTTACATAAATCACTTAAGACATCTTACTAAGTCTCATTTGGCTCTTACAGCACCGAGGAGATTGGAATCAACTAAAGTATCGTCAACATCACCAATAGAGATTTGAGATTAGTCATGTTGGCCCGACATTGTCCTCCGGACATACATACATCTTGATACTTTGCCATGTTTTAGAATCCCTTTGCTTTCTGCAATGCATCTTCGTTGACAATCCTGAAATCAAAGTAGGTGTAAATACACCCAACAAACATTTTAGACTCACTAAAGCTGCTTCAAAGACATTCTGTTGTTGCTATTACTTCTCTGTGTAGAAATGTCACCGGTGGGTCAAACCCATTCCGTTCCATTACAGCCATTTAGCAGACGCTTTTATCCAAAGCGACTTACAATAAGTGTATTCAACATAGGTATTCAAGATAACTACTATTCACCAGAAGTCATAAGTGCATCTCCTTTTTTAAACAAGCATCTAAGAGCATAAACCAGAGCAAAAGTACAGTGCAGAAACAAACTAATACGAATACAATAAGTGCTGAGTGGAAGGCTCAGGGTAGTACTTCTTGAAGAGGTGAGTTTTCAGCCTGCGCCGAAAGATGGGCAGCGACTCTGCTGTCCTGACGCCAGTGGGGAGTTCATTCCACCACTGTGGGGCCAGGACAGAAAACAGCCGTGACCGGGTCGATCGGCCGCAGGGACGTCTGAGCGACGGGGAAACCAATCGCACCGAGGCAGCAGAGCGAAGTGGGCGGGCGGGGGTGTGGGGCTTGACCATGGCCTGGAGACCCAGTCAAGCATCTTTGATGCACGTCACCCTCTACGACCCAATATGAGACTTTTACAGTAACAGATTTCAGTATGAAATTCGACAATAAAAATGTTGGTATTGTGTCGAGTTCTGTCCTTTAAAATCACCTTCATGCCAAGAACCTAACCTGCAGTTTGCTGAACCAATCGGCAGAACAGAAAACAGAAGAACTGAAAGGAGATGTGGGACTGATATGGCCCTGTAAGCACAGGTAAGCACACAATTTAGATGCACCCAAGATGCATTGAAGATTCACCAGGGCCAGATGTTGTAAGTGCCATCTTCCGTTCCCAGAGACTGTGGAGTGATCAGTTGCGCGTGTTTCACCAAGAGACTCTATCTTCCCACTGAAACGGCATTGAGCAGTAATTAGTACCGTGTTAACACATTTTAGTATCCATAGAGGAGGTGGTGGTGGTAAGAGAAAGACCAGCGAGAGACAAGGAAGATAAGTATAGATTGAGGGAAACGGAGAAAAGCCACTCCATTTGAGTGATGAAAGAGGTGAAGGGTAGGAGACAGAGCGAGGAGGTGATAGATGGAGGGAGAAGAAGAGCTGACGCTGATGGCGGACCGCTGATGATGAAAAGCTGTGTTCGGTGTGCAAGTGTGGACCCGTTAATGAAATGGAAACGGCAGCATGCGTTCCCATCGTTAGCCCTCATTAGCCCCCTCTCTGGGGGGTCTGTTGCGAACGCACTGAGGAGGCGGCTGGATGGAGGGAGACGCATCACAGACGAAGAGAAGGCGTGGAGCGGAAGGAAAACAAAAAGGGGGAAGGTGGGAGCGAAAGGCTATTTGAGCCTTCTTGTTGTGTGAAGACAATGCGAACTCACTCCCACATGCATAAATATGTCACTGCTTTCATTTCAGAGCTTTGTGCATGAATTGTACCACAAAGGCACCACTAAATAAATAGATATATATAAGAGACATCTTGGTGCAGTAGTGTGACTAATTATCTGCTGAAACACTGTATTAGTTGCATGATTACCAAGCCCCTCTATAGCTAATTACATAGCCTGCTCTTCTCTGACCTCTGCCAGCGTGATACATTACTCTGCTTCTCCATCTCGCACTCCTTCGCCCCCACACCGCCATCTTCTCCCCTCATCATTTTCATATTTGTAAAAGTTCACTTCAACTCTTTTCAATTCAATGACCTTTTTATACCTTATCTTAACTACCCATAAAATATATAGCCATCAAACATATAAAGGAACATTTTAACCCCAAAGTTAAAATATTTAAAACCCACCACCCCAGTTAATTTAATGAACTGTGTAATGGTAACAATGTTTGGTTTTTGTCTCATAAGCTTATTTAAACCAATATACACTGCATAAACACACAATTTTAAGCCAGCCAGTGGAATGCGTAACCAAATGGTACATGTGAAAAAATATTGCCGGGTGAACAAAGTTCCTCTGATTGAGACGTTGGACAAAATAGATTCAAGCAGAGAAAGTAAAGCATCCACCAAGGGTGAGTGTCCCAACAGTTAAGCTGACATCCTCTTTTGTCCTGACATCCTTCAAACTGATTTGACATGTTGCACAAGGTTTAACTGTTCATTTACTGCGTGTCAGTGTCAGAAGTATTGATGTTTCATGTCAAACTTATTTTGGATCAGACAGGAAGACAAAAAAGCTACTGTAAAACACATTTTTAAAACAGCATGATTGATGTCTGCTGGAAGGGTTGATGTGAAGATTATCCCTACTTTCCTTCACGGATATATACACACTAGTCCATTCTTGCTGCCCTAATGGTTGCCTAATGTTATTTAGTTCAGATCAAAGCGCTAAGTTGGCTAAACGCGAAGCGAATTGCCTTTGTATCTTGGTAATGGCTGTTTGACCTGAACCCCTCCACGAGAAGAAATAGGACCTCCACGATAAGTGAGCACTTCTGAGTCTGGCAGATTGCCAGGCAAGCATCTCATTGTGCACCGGCAAAGTTCATTAAATAAGCATCATGTCACTCTACATAGAGACAAGTACCACACTGTAGCAATGTATCACAATTAACCATGATATTCTAGCCCCAGATAGGCGTATGCACGGTCACACGACTGTCTACTTAAAAATATACAAAATCGTTTGTTTTAAATGTCAGTGAAGCAATTGCAACATAAGCAATGTCAAAGGTAACACAACAAATGGGAAACTGTGTGGTCCAAGTGTGAACCTTTATACAGAACATTCATGAAAAAAAAGAAAAGAAAGTAATATATTTGACTTGTACATATTACTGCAGATGGAGCATTACGGGTTAGATCAGGCGAACTATCGATGAACTATCTCTGTGTTCCATCTGCAGTCTCTAACTGGTTGATGTGCTGGATGTTTTCATTGTTGCAAGGGGAAATAATCACAGAAGCTGCGTGGAGGAGAACAGAGAGAGGAGTGAGAGTGGCTAAGGGAGCTGCTAAAAGTATTATTCAGTTTCTGGACATGTTACTCTCTCACTAAGAAATAGTTGAAGTATACTAAACTAAATCGGAGAAGCAAGTTATCCATGAACCGGCTGGATACAAGGACATTTCTTGGACGGCAAGGCCTTACTGGAGGTTCTTTGATCCCGGACGCAGGAAGCAGAAAAGGAATCTTGTTCAGCCACAGCTTGGACCAGCTTGGGCCTCCTCAGCTTGGTTGATCCATCAAGATTTAATGCAACTCTCAAGGCTTTTCTTTCTTTTCTCCCCAAAACACCCACACACCCTGAAATAACCTGAATGTGGACTGAAATGAACTGCCTTTCATCATACTACAAACAGTGAACTGCAATATATCCCTTTAGCTTTGGAACGGACGTACAACCCCCCACAACCCCACACACACTCACACCCGCATGCCCACTCACATGTAGTCACTTGAACACAAACAATTGACATTTACCAGGAGTCCTCATTCAATTTTAGATTACTCAATGGACATTTCATTTGCATATCTGGACTCATTGTGGTTTATTTGATTGAATGGATATTTTGTGTTTAATTCTGTATTTGAAAAGGAACCATATATTTTTGATTTCTGATGTTTGTGTAAAATACAATTGACTTAAAAAGTAAACCTTGATTCATTGTTTGGGTTTTGCTTATGTTGCATTTTGTAGCCGGGTTAGCAGGCTAGTCAGGGTTATCTTTCCAACTGTTCGAAGTAATCATGTCAAAGGGTAGAATTGCTACTATTCTCCCGTCTGGCGCCCAACTCCTACTTTGGATATGTTAGATAAAAACCAACGCTACAGAAATGCTGCACTATTATGGATGCCTCATTCACATAGCAAACCCTAAATAAACCTTGTGAATTCGACAAACAAGCAGTGGTTTTCCTTACACCAAACCTTCAGCAAGCCTCAGTTTATATAGTGCTGAACTGAAGTGTCAGGACAGCCTGTTCTAATCAATCCTTTGTATCTTCGTACAAAAAGGACACAATGCTGGCTCCCAAAACCTCAAGGTTTTGTATGGAAGTATGGTGCGGCATAGTGCTACTCCCATGAAAAATGAGAAGAAATAATCACCGGAGGGATATAGGGATATTTCCTCAGTGAGAGCTACGCTCGAGTCATTGCGCAAATACATAACCATTCATGAGCACATCTAAAAGGACATGTATTCCTTTGTAGAGAGTACGCCATATTCAAGTTACGATAATTATTTTGAGAACTATTTCTGAGGGAAATAATATATTAATATATATTTCTCACAGAGAGAATGGTCACAAGAACAATTGATTCATGTTTCCTTGAGAACAGGCTAGAAAGTTAAGACCACTTTGCACTTTGCAACACATCTTACATTTTACAATACAGAATGAAGTAAACAATTACAATTTAGGGGAATTTTAACTGTAAACTAATTTATGGTTTTAGACAGATCTCATGAAGTGTTACTCATCTTTTTAACATCTTTTTATCATTATAGAAGATGAATTTACTTGTAACACACTGCGAGTGTATTATTGTCTAAGTTGTCACAACAGCAGATGGCTGTAAATGTTTTAAAGTGGCGAGACAGGTGAGGTGTGAAATCAAAACTATTACAGGCCTATTACAGGCCATGCCAGGCCTTCTTTCACAACCGGCAGGTGCGCCACAATATTAGCATCGGCTTAGCATTTTTATTTGAGGCACTGCTTGGGATTCCAAATAGGAAACACAAGATTGGTTTCCACTTACTGGCAGCCTCTCTGATGTCTGCTCTCTGTTACGAAAATGTCAGCACATTGTGGTGGTGTTTGCTCTCATTTTAAAAAGGGGCTGATAGGATGAGATTGGCCGTGATTGATTCCAGCTCCTATTACACCGACAGACACTTAAGTCAACCTCTTAAAAGCGGAATGAGTAACTCCTAAACTCAATGAAAACGTATACGATCCGGTGCCAGATCGTAAGCATCCCAGAGGAAGCTACGAAAAATGGCGGATACAGCACCATGAAACGCAAATATAGTGAGGTGAAACGCCAAACGGACAAAGCTCTTTCCAAAACAATTTTGGGCTGGCTTTTACCCGCTGGAGAGCACCCTAAACCTGGACGCAGGTGTCTGCATTTGTTGTTGTTGAGCCAAGGAAGGGTTGGCCCAACTTTGAATGTTGTGTTTGCAAACTGCAGCCAACAAAACCTACTCATTCTGCCCTTAAGTGCCCCAGTGGCACATGTGATCACATCATTACCAAAAATCTACCTGAGTCTGCACTTTGACTGACGAAAGAAAAGGCCAAACCCTGTTTAACAAGATCACTCCTTCCAGCTATCAAATCATGACTGCCTTCTCTTGAGTGCTAATGAAATTGCTCGCCATTTAGAGGCCAGTTTATGTGATCAGCCATTTCTGTGGTCAACTTCCTAAGCTGCAAACAGATAAAGAAGGGGTTCTTCTTTACCTCTCCTGCTTCGACTCATTCTGCCAATCTTTCTCTTCCCTGAAGCTCTTTTCCCTTCACAAGCTTAGTGGCTTTGGCTGCAGCCTTGGCTCTGTGTGATTTTATCACGTAAAAAGAGGAGAGATTTCCATCTTCCAGTTTTCACAGGTCTCAGATATAACAAGGTAAGGAAGAGAAGGAGGGAAGCACAGAGGGCCACAGACAGATAGGTAGTGACAGAAATCAGGAAAAAGGCAAATGAGATGTGGATCCAGAGGGGAGTCAGATGGGATGAGGTTGACCTAAGAATGGGTAAAAAAAAATGGACTTGTGTGTGGGCTACAGTTACTTGACGAATGCAATTAGAATATGGTGTAGCGTATGTGAGCAAGGGTACGAACAGGAGACAAGAAGATGAGAGAGAGAGAGAGAAAGAGAAAGAGAGAGAGAGAAGAATCCCTGCAGGTACGTAGAGTCACCTGGGAGCATTGCCTGGAGGAGAGTGAATAAAAAGGAAGGTGATTGACATTCACTTTAATCCACAACTCACCACATGTCGTCCAATTTTTTATACCTGAAACATGAAAAAGAGCAATCTTTTTTTTGGACCTGGCAGACAATGAAAGTGGACAGCAGGGAAAGAAAGAGGCAGGGAAAGAGAGAGCTAGGGAGAATGACAGGGAGAGCAGCCTGATCCCTCAGAAATACTTGAAATGACCACGACCTCTTAACAGCGCATTATGTTGGAGTGGCAAGTGATGGAACGGAAAAAAGGCCAATGGAAAGTCGATTAGGATCCTTTATTGTTGTCGGTGGATGCGCACACAATAAAAGCCTCCTCGTGGATATGCAACACTCGGAGATGGTGACCTACTAAGAACGGTGAGAAAGATCATTTTTGAGAGGTGGATTGATCAAACAAACAGGACTTTCAACAGGGATACCGGTGTTCGTGTCCCAAAGTGTTATTGTCAATGTTTACGTTTCTTTACGCATCTATTTAAAGCCCAACCATGAAGTTCTTTGTAAACCTAACTAAGAGGTCTTGTTGCCTGAACTTTACTTTCAATTGTTTTCCCAGTGGTAACGCCACATCGTGCACTTTTACGGTTGTGATCATTCCACTTATTTCTGTACGATCACGATGCAGCGATGGAGAGAGACTTAATTCATCAGACTGGCGGTCATACAGAGATAAATTGCAAGCAACCAGAGAAATGTGAGACTTTTTGGGGATTTGAAGGAGCACGCAGGAGATGAGAAATGTATAAAAAATAGCATGAACTGAGGAAAAACAAAAAAGCTGCAAACAGGAGGTGGGAAATAAGTCATCTTAGTGTAGGGTGAAAAAAAGACCAGTGCAGCCCATTGTGCATGATAATTATTCCGCTGCTAATGATGCTAACGCTATCTGAGTAACTCCATTGTGTTTAATTTAGGATATCAGAAAGAAAATAGGAGACCTCAAGCTGATGCTGTGGATAAGCCACCAAGGAAAACTAAGAAGTGGGACTACCACATGAATGATCATCTCAAATAGTAAGAGACTAAAGCTAAATCAACCACAACAACCACAGATTTAAAAACAGTAATTTATAGCACATGTACTGCAAAGTTCATATATTGTTTCGTCAAACAACATGCTCATGAATCCCATAAAAACAGTCAACCTCATGCTATAGCAAACAAGGCACTATCACTAATGGTAGCCTAGTTTTGCCCATTAATGTTTTACCTTAACTTTTACCTATACTGTATCCACATATGGCCCCACGATCAATTTTTCATACAGTATGATGTTGTCTTTCCAATGCTCTTTGCTTTTATATATAGTCAGAAGAACTCTTTATTTAACAGCTGAAGCTGAAGTGGTTACCTGTATACGTGTCCAGAGTCTTAGTTGGGGGAGAAACTTGCCAAAGTGCCAAAGGTACACAAGGATTCTTTCTTTTATTCTAGCCGAATGAGCTGGTTCAGTTTACAATGCAAACACGACTCTCTCGTTTGTCTCACCTCTCTCTTTCAGTTGTGAAGCTTGTTGCAGAAGCTTTTTCTCTAATTAAAAGAGGAGTGACGCTGCCAAGCAACTGTGGGTGAAACTGCAGACCACTGAGCTTCCCAAGCACATACACACACACACACAGAGACATGTGCAACCGATTGCACATTGACACCTTCAAACAAATCTGTTTCCTGGACATGTCGTCCCAGACAAATCACTTCACCCGACCTGTCTGCATATCCTATGTGCACTGTATTCCCCTATGGAGAAGACTGATAAGAGTTGAATTCCATCACTGCTTCCTCCTTGCCTCAGGCAGCATAGCCATGGTGAATTTTGTGCAGTTTTATCTCGTTAGCAAGCTAGCTGGATCTATTGTACAGTACAGTGGCTATTTTAGACTAAAGATAAGCAAAGGGGCTGCCGAGGTTCAACTAAGATGCTTCCAAACTACGCTATATTGCATTTATATATCAGTTGAATTATTAATTAAAAAAATGCACACATCCGCATCTAATTGTCCAATGATTGTCTCAGAAGCAGAAAACAGAAAGGCCAACTAATTATGTTCATGCATGCATATCCATTCCAAAAGAATGTTAACACGCGTCAACAAAACAATCTCAACTCAAGGTCCATGTATTTCCCGAGCTTTCCGTCATTTCACATGACCTTCATCAACAGACGGAGTTTGCTCAGCTGTCACAGAATCACGGGTGTTCAAATGTCCTTTTTTCCACATTGATGACTTATGCCATCAAAGTCAAGGCACATCATGCCATATGATAAACAGCTCCAGAACAACTACCAAATGTACATTGAGGTGTCAAGGATGAGCTTTGAACCTCACAAACACTTGTTTCATACAGTAGGTATGTCTGTGTAGTTTAAAAACGTACGATGCCAGTGATAATAGCAGCAACTTTAAAGTGATACCAGCAACAAAAAGGATCAGTTGCTGGTATCGTCTGACTGGAGAAGTTTCTATATTAGGCTACTTGGTACTGGGTCAATACCTTAAAAAGGTATTGATTACCAATACCCAGCCCTAAATGTTTCTATACATCTTTTGCTTACTATATATATATAGAACAAAATAAAAATCCAGTAGTGGTTGAGTTTCTTATTTTGATTTGGCTAAATAA
The DNA here is from genome assembly GCF_910591455.1 of Pholis gunnellus. Classification (NCBI taxonomy): domain Eukaryota; kingdom Metazoa; phylum Chordata; class Actinopteri; order Perciformes; family Pholidae; genus Pholis; species Pholis gunnellus. The sequence continues at coordinate 15,263,004 of NC_136543.1, forward strand.
TGCAATGAAAATGTTGGTTGAATAGACTTGGCTACATAACATTTAACTTGTGTCAGGCTCGTGTGAAAAGGATAATTTAGAGTTCATTATCTGTATATACATCAGAGTTGAAAAGCATTAATACCAGTGATGCCACAAACACATCAGCCAACATGTAAAGCGTCATTTAAATTTAACTCAAGTGTCCCGAAACTTTAGCAGCTGGCGAGTCTGATGATACGGATGATTATGATAATGTGTTGAGCACCCGTCAGTGAGGGGAAGCGGCGACATCTGATTAAAGACTGGCCTGGATTTGGGCTGAATTATTTAGACGAACATAGTGACGGAGGGGGAGAGACAGAGACACAGAGGAAGAGAGAGGGGGAGAAAGTGAGAGAGATACAGAGACGGGGAAAAAGAGAGTTCAGCAAAGGCTCAGCCACCCACCACAATCACACCCCTACCCCAATGTACATATGTGAATGCGTGTGGTCGTTCACACGCGTAAACACATCCTTCATCCTATTCATCCCCAGCGTGTTGAACTAAGCAAACACTGTTTTTACTCTGAATCAAACACAGAAATGGTCTCACTTGCTCAGTACCGGTCTGTGATGTCAACAGTGCCGATGGCGAAGAGATTAAAGGACCCTCCAGACAGCCCTTTTTCCACACTCTGACTATTTTTGGGGGGCAAACTAATCCCCATAAATCTTATCAGGGATATGTGAGAAACCCAACCATATGTGGAGGAGATTAGAGTGGAGTTTTGGCCTTTTCTCGATTTCCTCGATTTTCTCACTTCAGATAACAGGGGGGCGGAGGACACTCGCATGCCAGTGTGCACACAAACACACAATCAATTTCCACATTTACCTTTGTTTTCTTTGAAACTTAGAGGGGGGGATCAAAGGTCCAGTTCAATGCGTAGGATTGATGAAGATTTTGGTGGAGCTGAAAAACACTCACACATTTGCCGACACACTCTGCTACTTAGCCTAGCCCAGCTTTCTATTCGCCGCACTGTGAGGTTGTCGGGGTTTTTGGTTGCTTTGCTCTCTCAACTCACAACGTGTCATCCCTCATTAATTCCAAATGCCAATAAAAAAAGAATCCAATCTACGGACTTCTTTTGAAGTATAGAAATGGAAAATTGAGCCTTGATACAACGAGACAAAAGGCAAGCGAAAGAATGAGAAGTGAGGGAAAAGCGCCACAAAGTCAGGAGAGCGGAGGGAAAGAAAGAGGAAGCTGGGGGAGAGATGTACAGACTGAGCAACGGATGGTTCGAAAATGAGACAAAAGAAGCTGAGAAGTAGTAGGGTGATCAGATTTGATTTCTATGGCAGATATAATGATGGTTAGCTTTCTATTCATCTTCTTGGCTCAGTGGAAGCACAGTAGGCAAATCAGGTTTTAGGAACTGGCCAGTGGGCAATGAGGAGGGCTATTAAAGGATCATTACCATCTCCTGCCATTACCGAGCTGTTGCTCCGGAGGAATTACCTTGGTAATGAGACCAACCTGAAACTGACTGCTTGCGGCAAGCCTGACGTACATTATATGGGAACACTGTGACACACGCCCACATATTCACAGACACACACGGTTTGGATTGATAGTGCCTACTGCTACCTTCCCACCTATTCATGACTGCACATCAGTGGGAGTGCATGTGCATAGACAGCCACATTTACAACCAACGCATGCTGGCAAAGACGCGTAGGAGTCCAATTAATCCTTTTGACGGTTACTTGTTTGTCTGCTTGACATTACCGAGATGCCACTTGTTTTCTTTCATTTCATTTGCCCCCCCCCCCCATACTGCTGTGTGTGGGTGTGTGTGCGTGTCCAAGCGTTGGCGGCCTTTCTTTTTCTTTACACGTTGAAATGCTCTCCGACACCGACTCCTGTGTGCACTCTGAAGCTGGTGAGCTATGAGCAGTCATTAACCTGAAATGCTATCTTAGAGACACATACACCCTCTGACAGCAGCAAAACCTTTTCTCTGTTGTTCCATTGTGTAATGGAAGGTGAAGGCGGGAGCAATTCAAGTGGTAATTCAAATAGCAGACCTCAAACTATCTAATGAAGAAACACTTGTACAGTGTCTTGGATTCAAGTGCTTCATTTTGACATTAGTGAGAATCTTTTAAATGAAAGATTTGAAGCAAATGAAAGTTGATGAAAGTCATACCCCCAACATCTGTCTTTTGAGCGAGTAATAAATAACCAGTTCCTTTACGTCTGTATGGTGGTTGTTTCTGAAAGGATTCGCAAAAATATTGGTTGAAATAGATTTCAATGTCGTCAAGGTTTCATAGGAAATTGAAAACATTAAAATGTCCATTGAAATCACTGAAATCCTCCCGGCAGCACTAATATATTCCCTCGCTGTCCTCAGTATGTTCTAAACAATCATTGTCCAGTGGACCTTCAGGGCTAAAAAAGGCGAAGAATAACATTATTCTAAAGTAATGAAGCACACTGAGCATATAGATTGGCAGCAGAGAAGTTGTACTGTTTCCTGCTGTTAAGACTCGTCATCACTGGCACCCATACGATTCTTTATGTCAGACAAATGCACAGACTTTGCACAGACAATTTCCAAGCCTGGAGGGCATAGAAGGCATACTTTGGGTGGTGTATCACTTTAATCCCATGATAGTCACTGTACACTAATCATGCTGGTATAGAAGCAATTTGCTGATATAGGACATTTGAGAAGTCGCTGTTAATACAATATGACAACACATCAATTTTTAGAGGCACTGGGTTTTTAAAATGCAAGTAATCCAAATGATGTGTTTGGAACCATAAAGATAGCTGCTGGAACCTGAGCTTCTGTAATGCTCAACTTAACATACAAGAGGGCACACAGATGTACACACAGATGTACACACACATTACTTGCAATACCTTTCCAAGGGCAGAGCCCATTCCAGCTTTTACGATGGACCTAAAGACGCGCTGTGGGCAGTAAGGGCTTTGGCCAAAAAGGCTTTATAGCACCATAAACACAGTTATACCCCATCTCACCAATATAAATACATGCTGGAGAGTTACCAAGAGGATGCCTTGAAGTCACGCCTGCTCTCAGAGGACAGAGATGGCAGTCCCGTGAGGAAATTAAGAGAAGGTGCTTGATGGTACTGTACTGATTTAGGGAAACGGCAAGGAAATGAGTCCCACAATTCCATGTGTTTCATACGATGCCTGGCGTTTTATCACCGACTAGACTTGAGTGTTGCATCATTAATGCTTAGGATGTAACCTCTTCAAATTCATTTTTTTTTTTTTTTGTATCTGGCATTCATCTGCTGTGTCACTTACTCTGAGTAATCCTGATTTAATATGACCATTCTGTGACTAAACAAACATTGTAACAAGTGTTGCCTGTGAGGACAGCCTGTGGTTTTCTTCCTCACTTTGTGAAGCCCAGTACCGCCTCTCTAATTAAAGACCCTCCTTGTGATAACAGGGTGTTGAGCAGAAGTGAGAGAGTGTCAGGTTAAGGACACGGAGGTAAAGTAAAGGGCGCTGTGTGCCTCAGGAAGACACCAGTCTGTGGTATAAAGTTTCTACCTGCATTTGAAAGAGTGGCAGTTAAAAAGGAAAATGACTGAACCCAACAACACATTGCCCCTTTTTAAAACATGCAACGTATAAGAATTGTATTTTTAAAACATAAAAAAATTTACCAACAACAGAATTTGAAGAAGTAACAAGTTTATGACTATAAATTTAGATTGCATAACTGCTTAGTATTACTGTTATGAGATGAGTCAAGGTTGTAAGCTTGGCAAGTTCGATATACATTTTTGAGGACATTGTAAAGTTTAATGTGCTTTCTGACTGTACACAATCTTTAACCCCATCAAGGAGAGTGCTACTCCCTATTTGTTTGGAGCATGTGGCCAGGACTTACACATTGCACCTTTAAATCAATTGATCAGATTCAGTCTGTAAAATACACCCACACCAATTATTCAAAAATGCAGACCGGGCACTGCTCATGTGGTGACATACGGCTTGCAGGAGCAAACAAGCGTTTTTTTTAAATGTAATTTTTAAACTATAACATTGTCATATTTGTATTATTAGATTGTGTTTCTTTTATGTAAAAATGAATTGCCAATATGTGCTTTGAACTTTGCATGACTGGCATTTTTGCTTAATTAATTTCTTTAATCTACAATCGATGAAATCTGCCATTGGACCGATTTGAGTCCATGTATAGAAAAAGCAAGCAGTGCCTAATGAAGAATCTACAGTCTGACCTGGATTTGGCTTCTTTTACATAAGCAACACTCATTTTCTCTCCCTCTTTCTCACTGCCTCCGTCTGTCTGCCTCACTCACCCTTCCTGAGTTACACTTACACTAAGGCAGAGATTTACATACACACAATGGACAAAAGGGATTGGAGTGTGAGCGCAGGGTGGAGGCAGGTTTCCGTTGCTCCTCAGAAGTAGACTGAGACAGAGATCACAAGTCTGTCAGTGTGAAACCAGCCATTCAGTCTGAGAGGCGTCAAGCATGATAATCCCAAAAGAGGGCAGGTGTGTGTGTGTGTGTTTTGTGTGTGTGTGTGTGGTTAATACGATTATGTGAGAATAAGCACATGCAGTGTATGTGGGAAATTACATTTGCATGTGAGACACCTGGGTCAGACCTTGAGTATAATCTGTTCGGTGTGCGTTTGCATGCATTTCACTATTTGCATGCATGAATCTGGCAGACAGTGATTTGTAAAGCAACGTGTGAGCATCTGCAAATAGGGTGACGAAGGTTGCACAGGTAGAGAATGTACTGTGCACCGGCAGTATGCCACAACACAATGTGATGTGTGCTGGATGTTGCCCCGCACTGAAAGAGTAGGGAGGAGAGAACGAAAAAAATAAACATGTCGGCCTAATCCACCAACACTTTTCCCAACTTTTCAAGAAATATTATTTTAAGTTTGTAAGCCCCTCGCTCTGCAATGCACTAGTGGTATGGATCTGGAGAGGGAAATTGGATTCCTGTAGCGCTTATGAACTTAAGTGAACATGACCAGCTTATACATCTCCAAAAGCCCTCAGGGCTGGCGGATGCTCGCTAAGGTGAAAAAAAAAGAGTCACCTGGCATGTTTGGAATAGGAGATGTCCTTGTGAAGATCTCTCTCGTGCTCCAGAACAGTGGAGCAGGTGTGTTGTATTGCTCAAGCACGAGAAAGAGCCGTGGAGCACCGAGGTGTGGATTGTTTGCTCTTTGTCGCTCTCTTTGCGTGCCTTCCAGCCATGCAGATAGTGAGTCCCCATGATGGCAGGAAAAGCTAAAGGTTGTTTGTTCCATAAGCACTGATCCCAACCACCACCACCATACCACCATCATCCCATCCTCCCCCCCTCTATCTCTTTAAACCCTGTGGTTCATTTACTCACCTCTATCTCCCCCCCTTTTTACCTTCTGCCTGTCTCGGCTGCTCTTATTTTAGTGCATAGCAGATGTTTGGCTTGCATCGGATTAATACAAAATACTAATATATCAGCTCTGTAGGTGAATTTAAAAAAAAGTATAGCAACTGTTTCACTCAAAGCAAAAAGGATATTATAATTGTCGTCCTTTAAGTGTCGTCGTTGGCTTTATTTTTGGGGAAATTCGAAGCTCGATTATCTTAAAGCCTCCAATACTGCGGCCTTTTCACCTTGATCCGACAAAACTGCATCAAACATTTACAAGCACGCCTGCTTGCAAACATTTGATCAAACCCGTTATGTGATTTTCACATAAGATTTGCTAAGATGGGAATGCAGTACAAGATAAGGAAGCCTTGTCAGACTGTCGGGATGCTCTGAAGTCAGCTCAGGGAAAGTGGGAACAGTGCCATCTAGTGAGATGTATTCATATGCATGGTGCTGATCTCAGCCCATTTGTATTGTCCATCTTCTTTTAAAAGGAACACGTGCATGTTCAAATAAATACAAGTGTTTCCTCATACTTCACGCACACCCTTTACAAATACACCAAGTGAAGAAAAGCACCCACAGTCATTTGAACACAGCCACAATGAGCTAGCAAATGCAGCTTAGCAACAACTGCCCTGGAGGCAAACATCCCGCTGAGACTCAGACATAATCTTGACAATGTGTTTCCTGGTAATCTAATTGCTCTTCTGACCCAGACTGCTCACATTTCTACCTTGTTAATACCCCAGCGGAACAAACAGGGGCAGTCCATCCCTTCGGTTACTAATTGAATACGCTCTTGATAACTTCGACTTGACCCCCCCCGGCCCCGGATTGATTGATTAAACTATCAGACACCCTTTTTGAGAGAGGCTGTCGTCAATAAATATGACCGGCAGACAATCCGCTGGAAGCAAAGGGGGTTGGGGATTTTCGTATGACATATCTGAAACTGAAACCAACCAATAAATTATTTTTGCAATCAAAAACCTTCACTCAAACATGGTTTGCACTTGGATTAGTGAAAAACATGACAGACTTGCTGAAGAGGTTCCCTTCGAGGCAAACAATGTTCTTCTTAGTGACAGGGTGTTGACTAATGTGAGCAGGGGTGCGAGAAGAGAGCGATGAGGGTGTGATTCAGGGTCAAGGATGGATGTTTGTGCCGTGCCAGTGTGGCTGTGGATAATGGGACGTCAAAAACCATTCAACTTGCTCTCCCTTTTGCCCAATTTAAGACATCTATTAATAGTTTGTCTTTTTGGGGCTACTTAAGATAATTCTCCTGGAATTGAAATGGACCGCGTTGAATTAAAAACCCATTAAAATCTTAAAGAATTGATACCACCCATATTACCCAAATACACCGAAAGGAGGGATGTGATACTTTGTTTCACTGAACATAGTGTGTTGAGGAAATAAACAAAGAAGTGTGGCTCTCCCTCCTTTTCTAGTGATACGATGTCTATACTGAAGAAGAAAACATTTTCAAAATGTCCAACAAGAAATCCCCACAAGATTCAGACATCCGAGATGATCGTCAGTGAGACATGATGCAAAGCATCTCCTTATCCGTCATGACTCCAGTCTGATACGATACAGATATCACAAAAGCTTCATATTTTAGATAAGTATTGTGAAAAATATCAAATAAAAACAAATACCCTTTTAGGAATTTTCTCACCGACCGGCCGTACTCTTTCAAACTGTTTGCATTTAGCATAACCCGAGCTAAACAATTCAAATGAACCCAATGCTTTTGAATGGAGAGGAAACCATATCAAAGGTTCATCCTAAATGCTGCAGCGCTTACGCTGTGAAGTGCATTCTGCAATGTTTGATTCTCTCACACAGTATGAGGAAAGCAGTTCACATTGTCGACTCAATTGAACACACAAAGAGAGACCTTGGGTTTTATATGAAGCAAATTGTGGCGAGAACCGTTGCTGAGGATTACTGACTGAAGCGATAAAACAAGTGTTTTATTCACACCGTGTGTGTTATTGTGCTGGTGGATAAGGGTGCGAGAGTGCGCCTGATACAACCAAACTGGCCTCTCCTCACCGTTCTAATGTCCGAGTCAAGCTGGCAGCGGTGATATGAGTAATGCTCACTATCACAGAGAGGCAGGGAGTGGAACAATTGGCTTGTCAAATAAGAGCCACTTGACAACTTCTCAAAGAAGATCAATTATGGTCAGTGTCTGGATCAAAGCACTGACACTACTGCAGCCGTGTGGCACAGGCAGAGCAACGCTTACCCGGTCATGTAAAAGCACTGTAATAGTCTTGGTTGTTTTATAGTCTCGACGACAAGCAGAGATTGCATGACTAATTATTAAGTGATATGATGTGCATATTATAGTAGCCTGTGACCATATAGGCAGCTGTGCCACTTAACCATCTGCTGAAAAAAAACGCAATTACGCCATCGCCTGCAGGCTGATGTGGCATGAAATGGAGGGAGGTGGACACCCTACAACAATGATGTAGGTAAATTAAGAGGTGAAGACATTTTCAAGGAGCAGTTATCTGTGGTACAATGGTACTGAGCCACAACCCCCACTCCCTTCACCTCCCTGCCCCCACAAACTACCCTCTTGCCTGGGAGATGAGGCCGGCACCATCGTGTGACAACATTACAGGCAGGGGATGTGATTACCAGATCTTAATCGGATGTAATTTATCCCTCAACTCTGTCCTTAATATGCGGCTGCCGTGCTCTGGTGAACCCAGGCACTGAATGACACCGGCTCCTCCGCTGACAACGTTTGATCCAGATCATGGACATTGATGATTCTTAATCATCGAGACAACGGGAGTGGGGAGAGCGAAACGAGCTAATGGGGAGAACACTTGCTGGCCAGGTTAATTTGGGGTTCATCGAATTACCGTGTGAATTAGCATGATGTTGTAAATTACAACAGGCCGGTAATGAAGGAATGGAAACTTGGAGGAAAAGGGAGGCTTTCAGCAGCAGCAGCAGCAGCAGCAGAATATACCTCCTCCCAGATAATTAAATTGAAGCACAGCTCACCAATTAGAAAGGCTTTTGTATTCTGAGAAGAGAAGCCATTCTGTGGGCAGTAAAAGTGGGAATGACCTGCTCATGGCCTGGGGGGGGGGAGAAGACAGGCAAAGGACAGATCACCGCTGTATAAATCTGTGAACACGAAGAGATCCAGGCAGGGGGGTGGGTGGGTGGGGTGGGAGGGGGGAGAGGTCACACAAAAGAGTTGATAAATGGAGGACAATAGTAGGGCAAATTTTATCGGGGGAAGTTGAAACAAGAGGTAACGCAGGCAGAGGCAAGGCAAAGTGATTACGATAAGCTAAAGAATGAAGAGAGAAGTGTGTGTGTGTGTGTGTGGGGGGGGGGCTGAGAGACAAATTTCACTGCACCCCATTTCTCTCTGACATCCCTCAGCCCATCTCCTGAGCCCATCCATCTCGGATGACAACAGCGCCCTTATTTGCATACCAAAAACGCTTTCCGATATGCGCCTTCCCAGTCGTTGCGAGAGATTAGAAAATATTGACAATTATTGACAAAACCCAAAGGCGCGGGCAACATTCCATCTGGAATATTGCATCAAGCCTTTTATTCCCTTATTTGCTCCTTTCTTCCCTCTTATGAGGGCACGTTATTGACTTGAATATCTGGCTGCCGCTCGCTGAAGGCTTTTGAGCAGAAGACGGGGAAGTGTGCCGTGTTGGCTTGTTGTGGCAGAGGCTGTCGCTTTGGATGGGAAGTTTTTTTGTTGTTATTGCTCGTCTGTGCACACATCCACAGTGACAAAGACTTTAATTACGATAATCATCACTGTGGCACCCCGCATGGGGCGACAGTGGGGCCTATGCAGATTAAGGCCCGCGCAAAGCAAACCCAGTGCAATCAGCTATTCTGCTTACAGGCAAACCTTGTGATTACAGTGATAAATACATGACATAAAAGAGAGGAGAGGGATATAATGGAGGCAAAATTAAAGGGCCGTGGAACAATTACTGAGATATTAAGGAGCATCATCAGTCCAGAATTCGAGCGGGGAAGCAAGGGAGATGAATGTCATTAATTGAATAAGGCAGACACTATCAGGGATGTCAGTAATTAAAAATGCTAAAATATTACACACTACGCAGGCATAAGTCAGGTATTCGGAGAATATATTCTCTTCATCAATAAGAAAAAATATGCAGTATACAGTAAAATGTACTGAAGAGGCCATCCCTGCAGATGACGTTATGTATGTATGAATAGAAATGGAACAGAGCGGAATCAAACATGTCCTTACGTCCCTGTCCTTGGCTCCGAGGTCACTCGCTCTGTGCTCCTCTCTGTGAGGGCAAAGATGTTGTTTAGAGGTAGAGAATCTCCTTAGCACCAGAATAACCTCCGGTCCCCGGGTAATTAAGTTTCTCATGTCCTGGCTATTTGTTGCTGCTTAATGAGAGCACTCCGCACCCCTCTTGTGTCCTGCACAGTAATTAATTGAAAATAGGAAGATGAGGAGGTGGAGGATAAAGAGCAGGAAGAAGGAGAAGTGGAAACTTGTCCTGTCTGATGACCTGCTGGTTGCCCTCAGAGGATCTCCCTCTCTCCCCCTTCCTCCCCATCTTTCTGTTCCCCCCTTAACTCGCTGCTTTTTTTTCCCAGTGAGCTGTTTGACAAGCTGCCAGTTCTAATGCCCTCAGTGCAATGCCCCTTGTCAACTCCTATAAACTCTGAGATCTATCAGAGCTTCCTCTTCACAAAAAATAGAAGCTTCCATTATCAAAGTGATTAAAAATGATCTGTAATTTCAGGGACAGCCAAGGGTATAGTGAGTTTAAACAAAGAGCCAATGATTAAAAGATAAAGTCCCACATCTGCATGTCTTTATTGTATTATTTTCTTGGAACCTGTGTCTTGTCTTTTTATCCATCAGTGCTCCCTGTGTACCTTTCTCTCTCTCCGCTCCTCTCTTCCTCCACATCGATGAGGAGTGTTGAATGCAGTCTGTGTACACTGATCAATTGACCACTCTGACCTTGACCAAAATGTTAAATGCGGTTAAATAACGGCTTATGCGGGAATCTGTTCCATTACATGGACTTGGGAACAGTTAACCCTGCAATTGACTTATAAGTCAATACATTACGAAATTGCATAATGTAAATGTAAGTCGTCAAAGGGCGGGAAACTAATGAAGACATTCAATTAAATTTAATAAAATGTAACTATAGTATGTGCTCTTCAATTATTTCATTCAAATGAGAATAGGATACATGCAACGTCGTCATTTCTTAAACCTCCAACAAAGGTGAGATGAAATAGCAGAGCAAATAAATGTGAAATATTGCTGTGAATAAAAGTTGTGGCGATGGTGAAAAACACCTTAAGAGCATATAGCTCTGTCATGCAGCAAAAGTACACGCTGTAGAACTTGCTAATTTAATCACCTAAGTTGTCTTGGGGATTTTGGATGGCTGAGGGGGTATTTGGTCTCTGTGCCAGTGGAGGCCACCTCCGTGTCACTCGGCTCCTCTCGCTCGCTTCCTTGCTTCCTGTGCGGATGCACTGCCAGGCCTCACACAATCACTGCCTCAATTACATTTCCAAGGTGGCGGTGGTAAGAAGTGTGAAGAGGAAAAGGAGACACAGAGGTAAAGTGAGTGAATGGGTTTTTTTTTTTTTTAAAAAGAGCAGGCATCAGTAAAGAAAAATAATAGAGAAATGGGTTTTGGGTAAGAGCTTTGGACAGCAGAGTGAAATGCAGGAAAGCTATAAATATGCCGGGACAAGCTTAATTAGAACTATTAAAAGGGTGGCCATCTGGGGTTTGCGGGGTCGTCCGTTAGTCACAGCAACAGCATATGATTAATCAAACGGCCAAAGTGATGAGCACTAATGTTCAAAGCCAAGAAAGAAGGGAGGCGGCGATTGTTAAAAGTCCATCTGACACAAATAAGAAGCGGCAAGGTGAAGCTATAGCGCACGCACAGGGGTGAAGTAAAAACAAATCTCAATTTTCAGACGGCCCTTCAGATGGGAAATTGATGAGCCGGATAAATGCCTGCGGTAGAGGTTTTTTGGAGGAAAGAGATGGCGGGATGTGGGAAGATGGAGGACGAAGAGTTGTTGTTTACTTTCAGGGTGCGTTGGAAAGTGCAGGACAGCATGGGGACGGGACGTGATGAATTGTCCTAAAGAGCCGCACTGGACATCGCACAGGAAATGTGATGAGGCGCGAGGGCCTCCCAGCGCATATCAAACAGATGATTTCAGCCTGAGTGATGTTGTCTTGGCATTATCGACTCTAGTGAGACTGAATGATAATGCCAGCGGCTGAAGAGGTGGACAGGTTAAGAAGAAGTACTCGGACAAATCTATGACTGCGTTTCTAATGCATAGCAAATACTCTGCTCAGCATTGTGTTCTACTTTCTAGTTTTACACTCACTTGGCTTGCAGCGCTCCGTCTCGCTGTCTGTTTATCTTACCTGTTTGAGTGAGTGCCAATCTCAGGTGGTGCACTGACTTTGTTAGCATTGTCTGGTTTTGATTCGTAACTCTCTTAAGTACCACAACTAAACCTGTACTCCTGACTTCCTGTTAGTCTCCATGTCACAAAGCTTCAAGTTACTGCTGCTGTATAATTTAGATCCTTAAATAATGTAGCATTGAACTGAACGCTTACTGTAACCAAAGGGGTGAGCTAGATATATCGGTGAATCCAGGCTTTTCTTTGAGATGATAAATTGTAGGGATCCTCTTTTATTTCCAAGCAAATTAAATAAATAAGATGAAATAAGATTAAGATAAAATGATCCTTTATTAGTCCCACAGCGGGGACTTTTGCAGGATTACAGCAGCAAAGTGGATAGTGCAGCGACAAGAGACATCAGTAGAAAACAAAACAAAAAACAAAGCAATTCTAATAAATAATCATACAGGAAATCATATTCAAACATACAAAATAATTCAAAATATGCTGTGTGTCTGCTGTGTGCCTGTGTCTCCATTGCACTTGAAAACGTATGTTGCGTCTCTGAAACAGCCCCTGGAATTATTGAGGGAAAAAAGCCTTTTGGCTGCTTCCTTCTCAAATGTGAGATTTAGCTGCATTTCTCTGTTTCACACAGCATCCTTTAAAAGCGGGTCAAACATGTTCTGTTTTTTGTCAGTCGTCTGGTCAAACGAAGCAATATGAAGAGGTCACTTTCGCCTCTTGGGAATTTCAGTCGCCGTGGCATACAATGTTTTGGACAAAATATTGAATCTGAAAAAGAATTAGACTCGGCAGTGTTTTTATAGTAGAAACTATCAATCTGAAGGAACACATTATCATTGTGTCTCCTTAGGAGCACCATACACACATATATGGGTGTGATATCACATAATGACACATTTTGGACCAGATTCAAAGACTCATCTGGAATCAGAACATTGTCTATTTGAATGGTGATTTAGTTTTTTGGAGTCAGTTATTTTGTCGTTTAAATATAGCCTTGCAACTCCATGGGATGTATTATGCTCCTTCAAATGGTAGCTTCTTACAGATACAGACTTAAGTGTCTTGAGGATGTCTTGAGGATGTTTCGGCTTGACATACAGTGTGTTACGTCTTTAAGCAATAAGATTTACATTAGGTTTTAGAGTAAGTGTACACACTTAAAACTACCCATTTTGCATTTGTCTTTCATAAACATCCATGTTTTCTTATACTTTTTTTCATGTTTGGTTTTATAACATAGTTAATGTTGAGGATCTTTATAAGAGGGGATGAAATACCTCTCTGTTTTGTAGTCCCACTTTAGGCTGTCCTAAAAAGTTTATTTTTACATAAAGATCTGACCAAGTACAGCTTAAATCTTTAAAGATGACTGACTACAAGCTGACTGGCCACAGCTCTTGCAGCGCGCGCTAGTGAAGCATGTTGCAGTGTTTATGGGAAAAAAAAGATAATCCCTCTTTGCTGTGGTTTTATACCAAGCCCAGGAGACAGAGGCGTATTATGAAGCTGATGGTTTCTGTTTGTGCCTGCAGGCTGCTCATGTCTGGGTAAGTGAACTTCCATGTCGCCTGTCAATGTTCCTGCTCTGTCAAACATAAAAGGAGCAAAATTACTTGGCACACAAAAAAAAAAAGCAAAAAAGCAGACTGACAAACCTGCGAACAGAATGATGCGAGTTAGAAAATGGAGAGCAGGTGACGGCAAGAAAGTGACATAAAGACGTGCGGTAGAGGAGGACACTGAGTAATAGGGCAAAGCACTCGGGGAGAGGAGAAGAAGAAGAAGAAGAAGAAGAAGAGCAGAAAATGAAGGAAGGGTGATATAGAGAGACTCATCATGCTGCAAGAACATTACAGAGTCTCTGCACCAGAAAAAGAAACGCTACGAAGAGAGACAGAGAGTAGGAGTGTGATAGAGAGTGAGCGGCCATAACATCACAGTCCGTCACAAAGTATTCTTAGCGTAACAATAGCAAACGATTGAGTTGGACAGGGTTCACAGCCAGACAAAGATATTGAGTGGCTCGGATGTTTTATCTGGCCTACTGCTGAATACTCCCCCCTTCTGCAGAGGTGAGCAGGCTCAGGTTACAGTGCTCAATGATGGGCTTTAGTCCATCACGCTTCGCCTCTGTCGAGCAGCAACTTCGGCCACTGCTCTGCAATGCAGCACCGAGACTACACTGAGACCCAAGGACTTCAGTGACACAGATAGCAGAAACTGGCGACACATTTTCATGCCGAATGTTTATCGGGATTTCCTTCAACGAATCAACTGTTTGGTCTCGTTGTCATTATAATTCACCCATGGCTCAATGCAACAACAATTGCTGCAGCCTCGTCTATTTTTGTTTTGTTTTGTCTGTTATACAGATTTGTCCTCAGCTGCATCGTCATCGACCCATGCATTTTCTAATTATCTGATTCACAAAGGACATCACAACCGCTAACTGCAGTACATGATCCCCATTATTTCTCCACGAGATGTCATGTTTGTAATGGACGTATTATCTCATTGATCACAGCTGCTATTGTTATCATCATAATTACTACCACAGTGTCATTTAGATGGTAATTTGGGCATTTCTTACCAAACATCGAGCTATTCATCATATTGATAGTGTCCTATGGGATTGGCTATTGTTCTTGAAGATAAACAAGACTTGATGAGATTTTTGATGAAGGGCCTTATTGTACTCGCGGCATGATCTTGGGTGTCAGTACTGTAGTGGAACATTTTGGAATAAGTGATTTACACCAGGTTGACCTTTTGTCCAAGGCTCTCCTCAATTCTGGCCCTGCCTCTACCTTCCGACTGACTCTTGTCAGGAAGAAGGTCTTATAAATATGGATGCCTTCTTCTCGAGGCCGTGATGCAATTTCAGGAAAAAGGAGGGGAATTTTTAAAAAAGGGGGTAGAAATGTTCAGTTGCTTTTCAAACAACTGGACCTGCAGCCGTTGCCAAGGTTGCTTCTTGGTATTTTGTATCTTATATGGTGACACCGTTATTTATTTATTTTCTGCCAAAGCTTGGGTCACTGCATTTTAGAGAATGAAATATCTTAACATTCTATACTGCGGCTCATATTATATGAGCTTTGGAATAAACAAACCCGTGAACACCCTTAAAAAAGTGATGCTGTTTTGATACGGTGCACTTTCTTTCAAAATAACAGAATCATGTGCCTATATGCTGTGGCTATATAGACATTACTGCATGAACTTGGCAGTGCAGGATGTGTCCTAATTGGACCATCTATTGCCTTGGAAAGATTTGCATTTAGCCATTGTAATGTGCAGGTGGTGTTAAGGTGAATATTTAAATTCTACAGACGACCTGGGACACAACAGCAACAATCCACTGCCCCGAGTCTCTCAGCGCGCTGCCTGATGTCAGTGCCAAAGCTTGATGCTTCACAATTAACCTGATATAAACTAATTTTAAAAGCATATCAACGATAAACAAAAATGATTAACCATAAACCCACAGTCTTTTGACAAAAAGTCCATGTTTGATACATTTTATGCCGTTGTGATCACATATACTGATATTGTAATTGTTGGTCCCTAGAACACTAACATCTTGTTACCGCAATCTTAATTTTTGCTCCTGAGATGCATTTGGCAGTAAACTGTTGAGGGACCAGGTGTTTGGCACTAAGTGGTGTAATTTTCTGATCAAATCATAGACAACAAACATGCCATTGTCTCCCACAAATGTCTTTTACGCAAGACTTGCGCCACTACATTGCTCACCCCACCCCCTCATGTCTCTTCTCTACCCCCGAGTCATCCTTCAGAGGCACATGGTCACACACACAAATGCATTCTGTCATGATGTGCATCTTATTCATTGCATATGGCTCGGAACTCGTCAAGAGGAACAGATGTCATTATCAACAGAGATAAAGAATCATTATTTTGACAGCTTTGCAAACAGCTATATGTCACACCAAGTGTGCACGACAAGTTGTCTTGTGATGATCTGAACTGTAATTTTTGTGCATGCGCAAGCATATACGGCCGACTTTTACTGTGCAGTCGTTATTTTCGGAAAGTTGCCCATAACAGCGTTTGCAATACCCTTCATGCAGTTGGAAGCACGTCCTTGGCGGTAATACCCACTGGGGAAAAGGGAGAGAGCGTGAACGAGAGAGACTGACAGAAAGTGAAATATAGAAAGAGAGATAGAGCGGCATGCAGAGTGAGGGGTGAGGCAGAGGCTGCTTTATTAACTGAAGATATATTCAGTAAGACCATAAAACCAACATGCATGATACACCTCTACTTATGGTAAATACATAAGCAACACTCTACAGTGATGGGATTTAAGAAATAATGAGAAATTATACAAACTGTCAGCGATACGTACACGTTACTGAACCGTAATGAGGTGACATTTGAATAAGCACGTAAGCTGCTTCAGTTTACTGTTGTTCTGCAATAACACACACAGAAATATTATACGCACCATCACTATTGTATCTCTCCTGTAATTGCAATAAGAAGAAAAGTATTTAATTATTTGAGATACTGTTGTGCTATCAAGGTCAGAGAAATATGCTTTTTTTTTAAGCAAGATGTGTAAACATGTATTACACGCTATATGTTGTGTTATAGGTGACTAAACAAAATGAAGAACAGCAACACTTCACTTAAAAATAACAGAATGTGAATGGCATGAATGTGTGTGGCAAGATGAATTGCCATCCACGCACAATTATAATTATGTACATCCAAACAACAGGCAATATAGAATCATTGTATGAGTTGTGAATCATCATTCTTATCATTATTATTACTATTATTCATTTGTATTCTTTTTATTATCTACCAGTAAGCCTTAGGCTGAATTACACCAAGTAGTTTTTTGAGTGAGTAGATTGTTGGAACTAGGATGTCCACTGTTTCAAAACAGCTTCATTTCAAACAGCTTCAACAACAAACATGATTATGAGTACAATTATTTATGGATAACAATATTTACTGTCAACATTGCTAAATGAACCAGCCTACTCTCTCGTCTTTTTCCTTCTTTATGTATATTATTGTGCACCTAGCACACATAATTATATTGTGTATGTGTGTATTTGTATGCGTGTATTGAATACTATTAGGGACTAGGTGATTGCTTATATCCTCAAAATTGCTTTTCTGACACCACATGAAAAATCCCTTAAATCACTTTCAAAGATAGTAGGAAAAACCAGGCTGGTGTGACAAATACCAAGGCAAATTGAACATTTGAACAAGAATTAATACATATTAAGTCTTCATCTAAAAGTTGGATCTAGAAGTTAATAACGATTACTACAATTATGTTTTCAGATTACTGACAATGTCATGGCTTACTCATCAACTGACAGATAAGGAAGGAGATAATCACGCATGACATCACAAGTCTGTTCAACTCAATGATACATAAATGAACACACTCAATGTCATTTTAGTAACCCTTATTCCTTTTTTTCATATAACTTAAGGAAATAGAAAGCACCTTGATACGTTATCATACTTAATATTTAGTTCATCGTGTCATTTTTCAGTCAATGGCATCAATAGACGATTGGTATCCTCCCTGGTTATCATTTGCCAGGCCTGTATTGGAGCCATATTCATGTGTGTTTTTAGGGCTTTTTGCCTTCAGTTTTGGTCTTCAGAAAGTCAAATTCCTCCTCTATTGGACGGAGTTGCACCAGCAAAGTCTAAAAGATCGGGATGATGAAATGATTTTATCCCATTCATGTGTGTGGGTAGCCAACGGGTAGTCAGCCAAAAAAATAAATAAATGCAGAAGTGTGAGGAATAGTGTGAGCAACTTTCATAAGACTGAATGGGGAGCCATCTTTAAGCATTGTATCTAGTTCTCCTTGATTCATCCACTTTGGCACCACTACAACTGAAATGTCTTAGCTTGTAAAGAGTTTGGTAATCAGCAAATTGTTGCTCGGAAACATCTGTAACGTCCAATCAAAATCAATAATCAAATCAAACAGAAAGTCACTGTAGCATTACAAGCTAGCATAACTTACAAATATTACATGTTAAGGTATTTGCTTTATGCATAGATGGAGAAATGTGTTTCAGTGTAAGTTGTATTCATATAGTTTATGATGAGTGGGAAATATCCAATTATGCTAATTTACAGAGGTTATTGACTCATCAAGTCAAAGATTATTAGCATGACGTTGGTCATTTGAGGTTTGTTGTGTTTCTTTTTGTGAAACGTCATTTGAAATCTTTCAGATTTACATCATTATAAAATCAATGTCTATAGAGTTTAAGGTCATATATTTTGACCATATTCCATTTTATCTCTTTTTCTCTTCACTTTAAACTAGTTAGTGAGGTGCAATCTGGTTTATTTTAGTCATGCTTAAAACTCCCCGTAGCATAGTTTTAATGCATGTGTTTACTACATTTGAATCACAAACAGCTGGCGCAACCAGCTTAAGGTTATTAAACTGCACTGTTCTAAAATTCAAGGATATGCTACACTGATCGCACATTAACAACACTTAAAGCTTAAAAAAGTAGCTCTTAAACCTCATTGTCATAGTTTCTTTTTTTTTAAATCCAATGTGCTGTAGCGGAGCCGAAGCAGTGGATCACATATCACTGTCCGTAAGCCTCCTGACTACTACAAGGCCAGAGTGGTAACGTCAAACGTTACAGCACGTTCTCATTCTGCCGTGTGATTCATGTACAAATGTAAGCTATATTGTCATGCCGATTCCCAGCTTCCCGCCTCCCACACCCACACTTTCGCTCTGACATGGTTTGATAAAGTTCTGATTAGGGAGCGTGATATGATTTCATTACAGTGGAATCGGTGTAGTCCAAGGGAGGATGGAGGTGTCTGCAAATGCAGTTCCTGGTAACCCAATCATTCCCACTCCTAAATGTGTAAAATTGAGTTCATACATTTCTATGGGTTCCGAGAACTGTGTATTTCATCCGTTATAAGCGCTGGTTAACGCTGCATGCAGGTACACATTGGACAGTGTGCATGTGTTTAAGACTGCATAATGGTGATCATAATGCTTCCATCCATGCTTATGAGCAAAAAGGGATTGGATCTACTGACTGATTCAGATGGGGGTTCAGTGGCATTTCTGGACCATTTGTTGCGGTCCGTTGATATTTTAGAAGGGCCAATTAAATTAGCCCTGAAACCCTCATTTTAACACTGGCCAGGCGTGGGAAGAATGTTGATGGAGCCAAGTGAAATAGGTCCTCTAAAACATTAAGAGCAGTGTTGTTCAACAAACAAAGTTAACCTGTTTACACCTTACATATAGTAGCATTCAACTATAGTCAAGAACACGATTACTTTCAGGTGTATGTTCAAATGGGTATTGTAAAGAAGTGAACCAAATCAAAATCTAGGATTGGTGTCACAGAGCTACTGGCTCCTGGGTGACTCACAACCAGAACCAGGGCTAATGGGCTAGTGTGGGAGTTGAAATTTGCTTACAGAGCCAATAAAGTGAAAATGATTGCTTTCAGGGACAGAGGAAGCATGAACTCTATAATGTACAGGAGTAGCACACCTGGTGTTTCATTGTGTCTATCTTTAACAAAGCATTAGACAGTCTTAACAATGCCCTATCTTTTTCTATACACACAGTGTTCTTTTTTGGTTATTCTGTAACCTCCAGGACAAAATTGCTAGCAAAAGCCAAAAAGCAACAATCCTGTAATCATTTTCAGATTCTTGCCTGCAGAGTGCGTCCTGAAAATGCAACTCTGCATTGTCTGAAAGCTATTTGGAATATGTGACAAATGAATCGGCTATAAAGCATTTGTAACTGTAATATAGCAATGGGTAGTGTTTTAAAAAGGCTGGTGTCGGTATAAAATACATACTGATGCTAGGCTTAGATTAACTGTATTATCTCTAGCCAGTCACATGGCTGGTTGAGTATGTGGAATCACCTTTCACCCAGTATGCAAAAAAAATAACTGTGTTCTATAAATGTATGTGCAAGGCGCTCCAGTGAGGCGATAAGGATGTGGGCATGTATAAGATATGTGGGTAAATTTATGCATGTACGCATGTAGTAGTTACAAAAGGTCATATGCTTAGACGGTCTCTCTTCTCTTATCTAATATGGTTGAAATTGAGGCTGTTAAACTGGATAATTACATTTTACAGAGAATTCTGGAAGGGTGTAAAGCAGGCCTTTGAGAGGCTTCTTTTCTCCCATCACGGGTGTTCCTATTATTGAACTTTCCAAAAGTCTCAAACTTATGAGTTGCCAGCGTTTCATCAATACAAGATCAATGGATACAATTACGACTAGAAGCATCTCGTTATAAAAAGCTACATGAAGCAAGAAATGATGGGCATTGCAG
This sequence comes from Pholis gunnellus, assembly GCF_910591455.1. NCBI lineage: Eukaryota > Metazoa > Chordata > Actinopteri > Perciformes > Pholidae > Pholis > Pholis gunnellus. The sequence goes on from NC_136543.1 coordinate 15,283,286, forward strand.
TGTTTAGTCATTGCATTAGTAAGTTAGGCCCTTGGTCTGAAATAGCTTTTTCATTAGAGTGTTTCATGAAGGTTACATGGAGTATAATATGCAGCTTTCAATCATTTTTGTATGTCGGCAAAGGCTGCAGCTCACAACGTTTTGCACATTGAGGCTAACATGGTTGCTGCTTGTCTAGATGAAGAGAGGCTCAAGTATAAGTGTGTTTGTCTGCAAATTAGAAAGCTGAAAGGAGGAATGTGTTTTCCTCGTTTGTCTTTTCCCCTTAGTTCCACAAAAATGACCTACGTTGGCAGACCATTCTCCGCAAATAAGACACATAATAAAGCATGAAGTCCTATCTGCTGTAAGGCACTGCTTTATTTGGAAGCTCTGGGACTTTGAATTCAATTTTCCACCTGTAAGCAGCAAGTAATTGATTCACACCTACAGTAGACTCAGCAGTCTAGATAGATGACTGTGCAGCACACCATCCTTTAACAAACTCCTTGAGATATAAATGTAGTCTATTAACCGTTATCCCAAAAACATTCTTCAACAAACTCATTGAGACATTAGTCTAGTCTATTAACGGTTATTCCACATATAATTGCCTTATCTCTTCAGTTTAATACAGAAAATTAGCAGTTACACTTGATCACTTTGCAAACATCTCATTTCATAGAAACGTGGCTTGAAATAATAACTACAATAAAGAAATAGCCTAATGGACCACATCAAATTACAATATGAAAATTTGATTGTATTACTGTTGCCCTCGAGACTCATTGGAAGTCAACTGAAATAAAGTCGAGAGAAAAGAGTGAACAAAGCAGAAACACAGCTAATCTCCACGTTTTTCATTATCTTCGAGGGGGGCTTAAAATAACCAGCTTTCTGATTCAACCGGCGGACTACCCAAAAATTCTTGCAGCACTTTATTTTTTTGGGTAAGGCCCAAGTCTGGACTGGCAAAGCCCCAGCATAAGTAAATCCTGCACGTCTTGGCAATAGAAGTGTCTGCAATGTTGAGATCTTGTCCACTCTGTGAGGATTTTGTTTGTTCTATTCCACACATTGTTGCTTTTTCTGTACACTACATTACCTGTTGTCCAATCCATGTGACCCCATTACTGTAGCAAATTAAATAAAAATAAAAATGTATACCTCATGCCCCTCATTAGTTGAACTGTTATACTGTAGCACAGGGGGGCTGATTGCCTGAGCAGTACTGTTTGTTAATCTGATCATGTTTATGTTTGGAGCCGAGCAAACAAGCTGCCATAAACAAGCGGAAATAGTGAGCCAGACCTCGCGCTTGCTCGCTGCTGCTACAAACCACACAAACACACACACACACACACACACACACACACACACACACACACACACACAAGCGTCAGCCTCTTCTCCAGGGCTAAATAATGAAGAACGGAGGCACATCGCTTAGGTGATTAATTATCCATGTCACCAGATGGGACGATGAGCAAAAAAAAAAGTCAGATTTTCTTCTTTTTTTTTTCCTAAATGCATTTCAGAGTGAGGATTCGATTGGGGTAATGACAGCCATATGTTGATGGATGACCACGGGCTAGTATTAATCAGAAATACAGATTTGGGATGTTACCAGGACAGAGGACTGTATGTGTGTGTGTGTGTGTCTGTGTGTGTGTGTGCAACCCTATGGAAACCGGAGAGTCTGAGCGTTTAAAACTACATAAAAAGCCTGAACTCTTAAAACTTGGAAAGAATTGAGGAGAAGAGGAAAGATAGTTCAAGCCAGAAGACTTTACATAATGTATTTTAGTAATTAGATTATGCACAGTGGTCTCTTTAGGAATGTTTTGGACTCTATATCAAGCCATCATAGCCCATTTATCACATTCAGTATATGCAATATGAAATTATTTTAAAATGATAGGCTGTAGTTTTACCTTTTTTGCCAGTTTTATTGTCAATTCAACCATTTCCTTTTCACCATGACTCCACCTATGAAACTACTCCTCACTGTATCTTGTTCACAGCCAATTGAAAGAGCGCCTGAAGTCAAATAATACCATTACGACGATTGAAGAAAAGGCCAATCATAGTAGTTGAGATCAGTCATTTGATATAATTGCCATCTGTTGTAGTGAAAAGCAGACATTTAAGCTTAGAAAGTGTGTCCAATTATATTAATGGATCGGCCATTTTTTGTCTCCGACAAGCTTTGATTGAAAAGACTGAAACCAAGGAGATCTTCCCTCCGAGATGCTGGGTCCCCCCTGGGGCCCACTTATGTAGCCTGGTCAGGCGGAGAGTGGTTCAGGTCATTTTATCTCGTGTTTTACTTCATTACATGTGCATACATGTCAAATATCTACACCCTGGAGCCCCATCATTTTATTTTTCTTAAAGCCAGTTCAAAAAAAATGCAGCCGAAATCAAATAGTTGCTTTAACAATAGAGTAGGAGTAGACTCAAAGTACAAAGGGAGGGAATTAGCATTAGCTTCCTTGTTGTAAGGGAAGACAGTTAAGTCTGTTTCACACTCCGTCTGGTCTCAGTAGCTCAGTCTGGAGGGACTTGGCTGGTGAGCAGTCCAGTACGGACCAAGCACGGAGTGTGAAGTGGTAGCTGGAGAGGTGCCACTTCACATCTGCAGCCGGGGTGCCCTCGAGCAAGGCACCGAAAAGTGTGTCTCTGTGTAATTCGGCCGTGTGTTTGTGTGTGTGTGTGATTTAACATGGAGTGAATATTTTGAACCAACCTGTGAACTGAACATCTGCATTGGAGGCTGGTGAGTTATTTCCCATACCGTAAGTCTCCCTTAGCTGCGTTACAGCGGGTTAAGAGAGTTGATGACCTCAACATGCAGACTGCTGCATAAATCGCTGCAATGTTAGTTTAAAACTGGATCACATGTGACAGCTGTCCTTTCCTGTAACTTTCAACATTAAGTGCTGCATTCTGAAACAGAAGCGATCCAGTAAAAGTTGGGCGAAGGCCACAATATGTCATCAAATTGAAGACAGCCAGCCTTTAAATATAAACGTAGGCATGAATATGAATGAATATAATCCTGGAGAAGAAAAATACTTGTTATTCAATCCATGCCTATCAACATCCTCTTCTCTTTTGAAACTACTTACTTGCAAGCTACAAGTCCAAGAAGATCCTAATTCAATGTGTTTTGAAAGAAGCTCATGTGAATACGGTTGACAGAAAACTAAAGCTTTTCTTTTAAAACTTTAAAATGGAGCTGAGATCAGGCGTTCCCTTTTTCCGGTGACGCTGACTGGCCGATAAGTGATATTTAAAACTGGACCAACAATGGTTCACTGTATGCTATATGCTAATGTGTGCACCGTTTCCCACTAAACCGGCTGAAAATCAGTTGTGGTCCGAATATAAAAATGAAGTAATGTTATGTATATGAGGTAGCAAATGAAATTCAGTTGGGTGACAGGAAGAGTGACCTCTTCACCTATTGATTTCATTCTGTCTAAATGGCAGATCATAAGGGTGTGAGAAGCACTTTAATTTTGAAAAGTGTTAAGGCAGCTCCCGTTCATAAACTTTTGACATACCTCACACTTAAGGAGACTTATAGAACGGTTATATAACACTAATTCAAGAATGCGTATCTTCGTTACTTAGCCACCTCATAACATGTAATCGGAGGACAGCAGCTATCTTGGCTTTGTCAAAAGGTAACAAGATATGTCTACCAACACCTCTAAAGCTCATTAAGGAAAGGTTAAATCTAATTTGCTTAAGTTTCTCTTGCCTGGCAACCTCGTAGTGACCACAAGGTTAAGGAAGTGTGCGGAAGTAATCTGGCACATACACCCCAACCCCAACCCGGTAGTGGTTACGCTTTTGTTCATGTACTAATCAAGCCATCAAGGCATAGTGTGTTAATTGATGATCTTTAGAGGGGCCGTTGGGCAGATCTCATTACCTTTGGAGAGAGCCAGGCTAGTCGTTTCTACCCATTTTCAGTCTTTATGCTAAGCTACGCTAACTGGCAACTGACTTTATCAATATATAAGGGAGTAACATTAGTGTTCTCATTCTCGCTGCAGTGGTGTTGATAAGTTTACAAATGACCGCCTGAGGACCCACAGGTGGTCTTTTGAGTGGGTCCCCACTATAATGTGTTTGACAAATTGCAGTGTACTCATGTTTGATATTATAATATATTAATAATTCTGGTAATAATTACTGTATATTGATGCATGCAGCTATCTTAAAATTAGACGAATGAAATCTTAAATCTAAAAAACATCTTATATACAAAACATTATAATCAAATGTGATAGAATACGAACATTAATTGTGTCAGAGCCTTCGTGCTCGCAGCAGGACTACTACTGTGTGAAAATGGCAAAGGACAGATTGAAGTGCAATCCACATGTCTACATATTGTTGGTATAAGAGCAGCATAATGCGTGGCCATGACAAGTGTGTGGACGTGCTGGACCCATTGATGGTGAGTTCACTGCGTTCTTTCAGATTTGAATGCGTCAGAGACGCATGCATAGCAACACGGGGAGACAATTCCATTTATACGACCATTATATGTGCCTGATAGAAGTATTTACCACTGTGCAGCTGTGACGTTATCCTTCAGCTCATGATAAACCCATTCTGACATCAACATCACACACTCGTGACATATTTATTCCGTTTAAGCGAACCACTTGCCAGTGTGGAGATAAGATTCGGTTTGCTATAGCTCCCTAATTCTGTTCACACCTAAATCATACTTAACACACCTCGACGAGACAGTGAGTTTGTAGGGGAGAGTGGCTACAGTTTTGTGGCATTTGGCGGATACGCCGATCTTATTAGGATGTCAATTTACTTTTTAGCCAGACTGTGTCAACTTTGCAGGATTTAGTCGGCTTAGTCCTGTGAAGAGTGACGTATTAGATGTATTTACAGTAGCTGCAGTGTGAACACAGTCATTGAGTCATTGGCTTTGATGAATAACATTATCGAAGCCGTGCAGAGTTATGGCCATTTTGTGCAAAGAGACAGACAGAGACATCTGTCACAAAAACAAGTGAGTCGATGGAAAATTGAAGCCCATTGTGCTCAATGTCTACTCTAGGTATTATTAGTCAAGACTTATCCCTTTACAATACCCTAAAGCCTGAGACATTTATACTATTTCTGCAGAAATACATCAAATCACAATATCGTGGTATATTGATTGTAGTGATGAGTTGTGAGGCAAACACACACTCGCTCACCAACCAGAGGCACATCTCTAATTGATTCTTCATGAAAAAAATATGTAGAAGTAAGAGCAATCAGAGCTCCAGTGTTTGTTTGGGTATAAGTCACGCAGCTGGAAGAATAGATAAATGTCTGCGAGAGGGATGGGTGAGCTGTCCTGAATTTCTGCCTGGCAGCCACAACAATAACATCTTTTGCTTGTTCCCCTGTCACTTACTGTAGCTGACAAGTTGTTCTGAAATCCAACACTAACAACGCAAGACTGCTGCTCACATTCAGCTCCCGCTAACTTCAAGGCTTTTTCACATTCTTGACACTCTTATCACACACACACACTATGTTATCCACACACAAACAGAAAATGTGTAAGGCTACTAAGTAAATGAAAAAACACTTCAGAATGTAATTTGCAATTTAATATAAATGTCCAAGACTGATTATTCCGTTTCTGGTATAAAGTTCAACCAAACAGTAGTTTAACAAGACTTAAATAATATACTGCCGTGCTAGCGGCTCTGTGCGGTTCTACAGTGCATTGAGCTAAATACTAACAATGGCATGCAAAGGTTCTCACAATGACAATTAAAATGGGGTTTCCATTTTTAGTCCCCTTATATGTTTTTTTAAGATATTAAGGCACTATGCCGTTATATATTATTTTAATAATGAAAATGCGACATAAAGTGTGAAGTCTTCCTGATATCACTTTTTAGATGCAGAGACTTCATTTTCAGTTGAGCTGACTTTATTGCAGGAAACCAGTATTGCAACACTACAACATGGCCATCATGTGGGTGCTGCCTCTCTCTCCTAACGTCACGACTCTATATCGTCTCAATAGGCAAATAGCACCGGTGCCCTCTAATGGTCCCTGACTGCCATAACGTGCTAAACAGCCACTCCATAACATAAATAATTAAAGCCTAATTACAGTTTAAGCAAACACATTGCTCATTCTTTGTGTTTCATGTGATACTTAAATCTGGTACAAGGAACTCACATTTTGGCAGTCCCTGTGGATGAAAGGGGGAGTGTCCTGGCCTGGGCCTCGAGCAGCGTGTTGTTGGCGTTGGCTCCTAGCGGGGACGGGTGGAGGCCCCGCGCGGATCTGAGCTGGAGGAGTTTATGGTGAACCTGCATGACTTCATCTGATATCGCATTGGAATCCGACCCTGTGGCACCGAGGACGAGCATTCAGAATAACTATCTAGAAAGAACCAATCTTCTCGCTGATGGTCTTGTTTTCTCATGTAGGTCATATTGAGTTATTCAATTGAGACTGCTTCATAATCAGTTTAAAGTTACTCACAGTAATCTTAAGTGTTATCAGTTAACGTGTCCACCTTCAACTCTTGAAGAAACAGACGTGTGCGCACAAGAGTAAAAGCACCAACGACTTTAACAGCAATATCTAAATATTACTAATGCAAATAAAATGGCAAACCAACAACTGTTACAGTCCAGCCCTGAGTAAAATGTTTATTGTGTGCACTGAACACAACGTACAGCTGAGGCTGACGGGAATGGCATCCGTTTTGCAGGCATTCGGTCACAAAGTATGGGGAATAAATGAAATGTTGATCAGCTGGTGCTCGATAAAGAGTTAAGTGATCACCATAGTGATCCCAGTTCATTCGGATATTTCGGTCGGGACCAACCAGCCAATAGACCAGCGTACCAACGTTGCCATGCCCGGAGCCGAGCTGCTAGCTTTGCATAAAACATGCCTCTGATGTAGATGCCAATTTGTAGATCCTAAATTCCAAAGCTGGCAAGCATAGCATCCAAGATGTGATATATAGATCGAAATGTGGCTTCTAATGTACCCCGGTGCTTCACTTTGATTAGGTATCTAAAACTGAATTGTATCTTTGGAATAGGGGCGGATACAGAAGCAGATCAAAATTAATATATATACATTAAGAGAGCAGCATGTGGTGGATAGGGAACACTGAAACATATAGGGAATAAAGAGAGAGCAAAAAGGGTCTATGTGATGATTTTAGGTTTTTAGCGATGAAAACACACTTTGTGAAAAGCCACTGTGCTGAGTAAGATCTGAGGCAGGCAAAACCATGAGGCTGGATTTATTAGGGCCTGCAGCATTAAAAGTAAATGAGGGAGTGAAGTAATAATAGTAGGGTTCTGGGAGGTATGTATTGCCTGTGGAGTGAAGCCAGAGCCTCAGCTGAGATGTGGACGGGAAGGGTTGAAATACTGAGGAGAGCTCTGCTGCTCTCCTCAGTATTTGACTCAGACTGCCTCAGAAACTAATCTGGTCCATTGACTATTGAAAAGAATGTATCACGGCACAGACAAATGATCATTGGATCTGCAAATGAGCCGGAGTCTATTTCATAAAAGCCGAGTTAAAAAAAGGAGCTGTATTTAACATTCTGAACGTTAATATAGCAGCAAACAACTATTTGCTATGTACAAATACAGTGGAAATGTCTACCTGAGCACAGAATGGAGTCGCTCTCCCTCTGTGCGTTGTTATTTGAGCTTCTCCTTGCTTGGTTTACATAGCTGGGTGGGCTGCCCATGTTTTTAGTGCACGTGAGCGTGCCCGACTGTTCCCAGACGCTGCTCTGCTGTGTTCTCATACGGCGGTTACAGCTGATAACGCCGTCCCGACCGACAGCTTTTGTCATGGCTGTGTAGCACCCATCCTCTGTTTCCCCTTCAGGTAAATATTGTTAGCTCTGTCAGCACTTTCGCCTTTGTTTGCACTTTTAATGCAGTTAGCTGGGAGCCATATGTAGGTTGTTTTTTTCTCTCTTCCAAGCTCCCAGCAGACTAGTGATCCCAGTCAAATAAAAAGGTCAAAATCATTGTGGTGTCCTCTCCCTATTGTTTCATGAATAATACTGTTCATTATAGTTATTGGTCCAGTGAACCTTATGAGCCTTCTTATGAGCAGTCTAAATAAACATTGTCACAATGTTAAAACAACGACAGTACTTAACTGAATGGGAATATTTATCAGTGGTAGTTTTTATGTAGCCTAATATAAATAAGGCAAAATGTAAAAAAAAAAAAAAAAAACACATTGTTTTCCGATTGGAGTGATTGCTGACTGAACAGATAAGGTACCAAGATTAATCAAGCCTGCCTGTTGATTTGAAGCAGGCTAGCTGCACAGACAAAAAGAAAATCTCCATTGTAATTTATGTGCCACTGCTCTCATGAAACCGAGTCACGGCTAACTTCAGTCAAGATAACAGTAAAATCCCGGCTTAATCTGCTATCTAGGTTTTGTGAAATAGTCCCCAGGTGGAGAGAGGGTGCACTCACCTCTGAAACATGAAAACAGAGATATAATTCAAGTCTAGTGCTTCAATTGGCTTAGGTACACACTACACAGAGCAGAAGGTCTCAACCGGAGGGCCATGGAGTGCCAAGAGTCTGCAGCTCTTCAGTCAAGTTCCACTCTACACTCCAGCAGATTTGACCGATTGATCCCCCACCCTCCACCACCGACCAACCCCCTTTGGTTTAATTGGTGGTAATCAGGGAAATCAGCTGCTATAGCGCTTAATTGAAAACTGCCAATCTTGGTGGTGCAGTAAATCCTTGCTTTGGTTTGAGTTTGGATGATTTTAGCCGTGCACTCCTGACTGCAGTATTTCCCGCAGTGTTATGAAGCATAGATGGCCTATAAAAATAAAAAAAAACAATCTCCACTGGCATCAGACGAAACGATGATATTTTATTTTACTGGCTTATAATAAATATATCCATCATAAGAGAAAATGTCATTGCAATGCCAGGAGAGAGAGAAACAGGAGTTTTCTTTATCCATTTGGAAAAATACTCATTCATGTGAGAAAGTCCCCCCCCCCCCCCACACACACACACACACACATCATGAATGTCTGTGCAAAATGTCAAAACCGTTCACCCAGTACTTGTTGATATATTTCAGTTTGAATCAAAGTGGTGGATCGACCGACCAACCAAGCTCTAGTGTGCCCACAATACTACTGGTAAAACTACACTATGTCATCGGACACAACTTCAACATGTAGTAGTATGTAGTTTCAGTCATTTCCTCCAGGTGATATATGACCAACGTGGAGGAGAGTGGGTCTGTTACATCAAGACCGACAGACAAAAAAAAACAATACCCACCCGGGGAACCAGGGGACACATGTGCAGAGGTAGTGTGAGTAATGGGGGTACCTGAGTGGGGTCAATGTGGCATTTTCACGCTAAACGTACCCACCATTAGCCAATGCCAGAGGTTCCATCCGGGCCCCCACACACACACACCCAACACACACTATTAACCCACTTGCAGGGCTATTGGACTGGGAAAATGGGGAATAAGGGGATTTAGCCCAGAGAAATACCGCTGTGTGTCTGTGAAGGTGCATGCATGCGTGTGCATTACAAAAAACAAAGAATATATGCAGAGCCAGATAAAAACAGATTTGGTAGTTTCGTCACGAGGTGTGTGTGAAAGTGTGTGTGTGTGTGGTTATGTTTCCATGTCAGTAGAGGCAAACACTTGCCTGGAATGTGTTCACACAGGCAGTCAGATGAATGAAGCTGAAGGGTCGGAGTTGAGCTGCGACAGTGGCAGCTGTCAGCACCGTGGTGTGTGTGATGTATGAGCTCATCTGTCACTACCAGTCCCTTTCTGCAGAGGGGGGGGGGGGGGGGGGGGGGGAATAGAAACCCGACTTCATTTCCAATTCTTCCCTCGGTTAATTCGCATCTTGAATTTTGAGTTTTATTGTTTCTTGTTCAGTTTAATTTGCATTTCTTCTCTTTTTTGTTCCGTGTTCATACGTTGGCACGGTTAAGTGAGACTGGGTAAATATTGATGGTTTCTCCTTTGTCTCGCTCCATCGTTGTGAGTATTATGATGCAAATGTTTGCCCGTAGATGGGCTCGACAAGTGAGAAAACATGGATATGCAATCACAAGATTAAAACTGGAAAGATACATTACTTCAAATCCATTTCAAAGGCACATGAATCATTAAAAGAGAAAGAAAGAAAAAAAAGCTTTGGCTATGTTGCTGCAGATGTTGGCAATAAATATATATTGATTTAAATATATACAGATTCTAGGCTCTCTCATCTGGCTAAATTAAATGAAAGAATCCAAAGCACGCAGACTCACACTCACACTCACACATTTATAAGCACAAACACATTGATATGCACACAGTCCCTGGCCAGTGTTCAGCCGCTGGACACCCTGACTGAATACCAGGGGGACACTCTGGTGCCACGACGCCACCATGGAGCCAGTTGGCCACACCCGAGTCAAAACCCACAGAGGATGAGACACGGATGCAGAACAGAGACACTACCACACACAAACACAGTCCGTGATCATTTGTTTAAAAGACTGAGATGAAGCCCAGGGGACACAACAAAAGAAAAGAATGCTGACGAAGAGAATGCAGACGACTCAAAATAACAAAATGAATTCCTTGCAGGCCAAAGTTGCTGATGCTCGGCGTGCTTTGCTCCTTACCGATCTATACCCTTATGTCTCGATTATTAGATGGTTAAAATAGATCTGCATAATGAATGCAGGGAAGAAAAAAGTTTCTCAAGTAAGTGCTTAGGGCACAGATGGTGACAATACGCTCTCCAGCCCTCCAGATACCCACAGTGTCAGGTTATCCGTGAAGGAAATATGAATAGCTTTGTGTAAAGTACATCTTAGAGATTAAGTACAATAGTAAGAGACGTGTCACCTCATGTCCTTTTACTTACTCCCTCTAAGGCGCGCTGAAGCACATTGAGCAGTCATCACTGGGATCTCTTTATGGCTGTCCATTCTGTCCTCGTGAATTACATTTCACATAATTTCCACCTTTGTTCAGGCACGGCGGTGCCAAGAGCCCTATGCCTGACACGTGGATAAATCACAGGGTTCACCGTTTGGATTAAGGTTGCCGGATACAGGAGCCATGCTGTAAAGTATGGACATGAGGGGTTATCCGTACACTGTGCCAAGAGCACATGCCGAGCCAATCGCAAAGCATGACAAGTGCACATAAGCATGTTTTATATTGCTGGTTTAATGCCTCACCATGTTTACATCAATCACGTCAGAAGGGAACATGCCCTTCAAAAAAGCAGTACATCGGGTAAGGTCTCACGGCAGGCTGAGATAGACCGAGCACAAGCATTTTGTTTTTCTGAGGTTAATTACACCTCCCAATTCGCTCGCTGTGACACAGAACAAGTCCAGGAATAACAACCGACTAAATATATGCAAAGAAGTCATCTGCGTTGAATCGCTTCCTCTTGTGATTGTTTGTTTATATTCGGTTTCTTTGTCCTCCATGGAAGGTGTTGTTTCATCCTATGGGCTTCCATTGCATCAAGTGACAGAGCACTTTGTTGCGTTCGGAGGGCTACGGAAAAATACCACCCACACTGGCTGTGACTCATGCGGCAAACACATGTTTGCAAAACTCAAAATAATTGCATAGCATCCATCTACAAAAATCTAGTTATGTCCTTCTCTCCCTTTCCTCCTACCCCCCCCCCCCTCCCTCCCCCCAAAGTGAAAGACACAAACAAGAAAACCAATAAAGCACAGGCCTCTGAGATGGCAACAACAGAGGGACACGTCATGAAATAATGTGAACAGCAGCAACCAATTGTCTTTGAGGCAAGCAAGCTTACTATGCACAGCAACCACCCTGTCATTTAGTCATAGACTGAAAGAAATAGTAACCACAGGCCACTATCTGGGCCAGCATCCCCAGATTCCCGTGGTACTCGCAGTATTTTTCACTGCTGCCCCCTAATTAACCGTTTTCTCCTCTCGCAAATGCTGTTTGTTTGTGGAAGTGCCGCTTTTCTTTCTTGATCTGGCATGCTGCGCATTATGGTCTTTAATTCCAGCCGGCTTAATAGCGGGCAGAAGTGGTCACCGTGACCGTCTACGACCCGTCTCTTTATCGTCTCCGATTAATGGGACGTCTCCATTACCGACAGCAACTCTTTTGCATTGCAGGGAGAGGGGGAACTAAAAAGAAAGTGGTGGGCCGGCAGTGCAAAAACGGGACGTGGCAAGGAGTGGGATGGTGGAGGCTTCACGGCATTGTGCTTTGTGCCACCGCTGTCAAGTGTAGGTGTGCAAATTCCTCTTGTTTTAAACAAGGTTTGTTGTTGATAGGCGAGTCATGGAGTACATTTAGATCCCAAAGGCCATAGACGTATTTTACTGTTGGTACAGGGTGGCTGAATTCATATTTTTTTTTTTTGTTATCCTTCAGGCTTCTGGTGTCTCTATCACTCTGTCTGTTGTGGGGCTGGTGGTCTCTGAGGCAGCAAAATTCAGTGTTAATGCATCACTACCACTTGTCAGGCCTGTTGGAATAGATTTTGAAGAGGATTTGTAAGGACACACTGCTAGGAAGGAGGAAATGAATAACCCAAGGCCTACATTTTGGCCTTATTGACAGACAGTGCAAACCCTTCACACATCTCTCACTGCCTTTTTCACGCAGTCTCTGTGAGCATCCACGCGTTCTTATTACTAGCACAAAAATAAAAGAGATTGAAAAAGAGTGTAGTTTCAGGTTAATAGAATAAAATATATGACATACAGGGGTAGGGTATAAAGAAATATAATTGCCAACTGACAAGCCAAATATGAGACATTAATTGTGCTTTTTTGGTGCTAAATACCTCTGCTGCAACCAAAATGCTGGCATTGAACCTACATCCAGCCATTCATTTCTGAGTTATTAACACTGCTCCCTCGGAAATTTGAAATTCACCAGCTGTAAATGTATTAATTAATTAGATGGATTCATTTTCAGCCACAATAAGCCGGACACTTCCCTAGATTATCAGTGTCAGCTTTCATGCCAAACTTTCACACTTTGAATAAAAAGTTAAGTGTTCCAGCTGTGCAGCTCCTCAAGCACACACTTCTGAAGAAAATGTCCCAAAACAGGGACGACATGACCTTTGAAAATCCTGAGGCAGCCAGTTGATTGGCTGTGAATTAATTACTTCCCAAACCCCACTTAAAGGATACAGTATGAGAGATGGATTTTTTTTTTTTTTTGCCTAAAGGTTCGATAAGTGGGCTTGTTACAGGAAAAATCCCGATAGTCTTTTTTTTTTTAGGTTCATGAGTTTTGTTTTTTCATCTGCCCAAAGCTCGTCCTCCTCTGCTTCCATTCTCGACATCTGTCAATATCCCTCATTGTGATTTTGTACATTTGCGCCGGTCTTTCTCCATCATCCTCAGCTGTTTCCACCGGAGTAGCTGCCTTTTCTATCAGAGCCTTTTGTCCTGCCCTCCTCCCTCATTCTCGACTTATTTTTTCCGTCTTTACAGTCTCTCGGTGGCTTTGTCCCTTTCGTCTTTTTCCATCTTCTCAACTCGTTTCAATTCTTTTCCTACGTTCCATTTCCACTTCCTTCAAATCTCTATATATTCCCATCTCTGTCTTTCCTTCCAAGCCAGTCCCATGCAGCTCTTCAAAGTCCCCATTTCCATTTATTGTCGACTTTTTTTCTTGCCATTGTTTCACTCTGTCTATACTTTTGTACTTTAGTCTGCTCTGATTTCGGTTGTGTAGCTCTCTGAGGTCTGATGCCACCAGGCAGGAGAGCTTGCTGCTTTTTTGTGTGAGTTTTTAATGTGTTTGTAGGCTTCCCACTAAAGCATTGCATAATATCAACGCATCAGACACATGTTGAAACACCAAGATTAAACTCATATCGATGAAGTGGGTTCATAACATATTAATAGAAAAGATAATTGAGAAAAACCCTGTTTATTCGAGGTGACTGCATGAATGACCTAATGTGCCAACTAAGCCACTTTTTTGATTCCCAATTAAATGCTCAAATGCTTTAATGTAAGCTTTGTGTGACACTGTGATTTGATGCTTCGGCACCGTGATGCAGTGGTTAGCACCGTTCCCTGATCTAGTAGCCATCTGCTACATAATGTTGGAAGTTCGCTGCGTGCTTTACTAGTTCTACTCAGTGAGTTGCCATAATTTCACCAGATTGAGACTTTATGCTATAATACTAATAATATATTAATAATATAGTGACAGTTTTCTTTTAAGTTACTCTTTTTCTCTTCTCTGATTGTTTCACTTTTCATGCGTTCTCTTTTTTATTAAATCCTTTATTGTAAAAGCATAAGGTTTATTGCATATCACCTATATATCTCTCTTATGAAGCTTGTGTGCTAAATAATGAGAACGCAATCCTAAAAATTACAGTCAGAAAATGTATCATGGTACAGAAAAAGGGTTTGGTATTTAGTGCAATTTGTTCTTCATTAATCTATTATAAAGTTTCAGAATTTGTAAAACTAAGGCAACACAACATTTACAGAACTCTGTTGCTAAACTTCAGCTGAAGTGACGGCAGTCTAGTAATGAACCGTCGGTGTTTTTAAGGTAATGTCGTTGGCATTTACTTCCATATTTACAGCTGCACTTATGTGGTGCAGCTGTGAATTTGCAATTCTGGCCATGTGTTCGTTTTGCGACTCACGAATAACAATGTGATTAATTTTTCAAAATGTCAGAGGGTTGAACTCTTGTTAGGAAATTAATTAATTATAAAGTAAGAATACAAAGTTAAAGACAGGCTCCCCAGAAAGTCTCCGCCAGTGCTTTGAGCAAGATCATCTTTGATGCATAGAATAATCCAATGCAGCAGTCTTTAATTATAACTGAAGTCCCTATTTTGTTATGTCACTTGTAAATCACTTGAGCTATGATTTATTCTCCAACACGCATATTGTAGGCGTGTGTTTCTATAAAATGTTTACCAAGGCTTATCCACACTTATAGACATATTTCAACTTTCATTTTATACTCAATGTCAGACTAATTATATGGCAGAGAACACCTCGTCTTTCTTCTTCTTCTGGAACAATGTTTTGAGCTTTATTTTCTCCATCTTTGTTGACTTCATTTTTCTTGAGTGACACTTCAACAGCATCACAAGGATACAGTAACTTGAGTCAATCAGCTCAGGTTTGATTACAAGACTCTTTTTATACACTTTAAATACACCTGAAATAAAGTTAAAACAGCAGTATTTCTTTAACATGCTGCCGATAACAGCGTGTTGGTTTGTGTGTTGTGGCTTCTAAAGATTGAATCCTCTCGGTCAATCTCTCCTTGCCTTTACAGTATGTCTGTGGTGGCAGAGGGCATCAGTAAGGGCCTCATTAGATGCTGCAGAGGAGCATTGGAGAGAGCGAGTGGACAATCACCATGGTGGAAGATTATTTCGCACTGTCCTGATAACTGTCTAATGGCTGCTGGAAGAACTGACTGGGAGGCCTTGCTCAGTAATCTCTCTCCAAACTGAACCAAAATAAAATAAAAATCACACTGTACAGGCAAGAAGGCTGGAGTGTGTGTGAGGATATTCCGCTGGCAATCATTCATCCCCTCGGGAAGTTGATAATAACCTTAACAAAAGCTCCTCCATCTCCTCTCTGTTAAGCTTACATTTGTGGTGGAGAGTTTTGCAACATCTTCGAGGCCGGGGTGGTCTTTATAATGTGATAATGTTGTCCACAATTCAGATATTCAAATATTAACACGACAACAAAATCATATCACACACATAAATGCAGCAATACAAGGCCAATCCGAGACAAGTCATGTTCTAGATACCAGATGTGATATCATTGGATCATGGGAATGACGGTGCAGGTTTTCACCTGGAAGGCGTTTAGTCTTTTAAATCTTTGAAGCGATGAGAAATAAATGACTACACGAGGCTGTTGATCAGCACTCACTTTGGTGCATGAAGGGAAACATCCAAGGCTCTATGAATCACAGGTGAGGACAGTTTGCAAGGCTCAAACAATCAAGAGCTCTGAACTGATGTTCCGACGTCACCGCCCAAATCTTTTTTACAGCCACATTTTTTGATGTTGGTCTCTTTTGGTATCCACAAGCCCCAGGCTGTGTCATAAGACAGCAAAGGGACAAAAAGGAGAAAGTGACCGTAATGGAGAAGACTATTTGGACAATCCTGTAATGGAGGTTTGCTTTGTTTGAGTGACTTGTCGATTGTTTGTCAATTTCCTAAATCACACCTACTACAGCTTCACTTGCCTTGGCCCTCAATAGTTTTGCCAAAAATAGCTCTCTGGTTTCAGAGCTGTGCATGCGCCCCCACACGCACAAACGCAAACAAACTAAACGGTCCTCCTCCATGACTCCCATGCTGATAGTGCACTGCTGATTATTATGTTACCTGATGTTAACGATTTGCCTAGTAATGATGATAACCGGAGTCTGTTCCTCGGCTTCCCACCCCATTCTCCCTGTATCCCTATCTTTCAGTCTCACTCTCCATCACCTACACACACACACACACAATCACACATAAGGCACATCTATAGCCATCCTGTGATGTTGTTGCTAGGTCACGTAATGGGTTAGAGAGGCTCTCCGGCAATAGGGTTCAGCTAGTATTAGCTTCGTTTCCTACCGGATGATGGGCTGTTTACACAGGTTGCCAGGCAATTAATTAAGCACTTGTCTGACATTGGGGTTTCTGGTGAGAGATGACAATCATTATCACATGCTGGACAAGAGGATGTCAAAGCATGATAGGTTGCTATTGGCCGGCAAAATGGGGCTCACGCTGCCTACAATCCATTCTTCCTTTTACTTCCATCATGTGTGCAACCAGTTTCCACATGGTGATAAACCAAAGGGAAGTGAACTAAAATGTGCCCTTAGAAGTCACATTCAGAAAGACAGTGTTTTCCTCAACAAAAGTCTTGTGAATGTTAATACCACAGGTAGAACGTGTATGAACACCATAGCCAACAGCAGAGGCATTCTTTGGAAGATTGGTGAAGCATTGCGAGCCAGAAGCTTTTGTGGATTGACCGCACACACTAGAAGGATGGAGCAATGCTGGTGCAGCCACATAGCGGACAGGCAAATCACAGTTCTTGAGATTCAAATCGAGTGGTTTGTAGGAGGAAGATGTAAGCAAGACGCAACACTGCAGAAACAAACAGCCTTGGCAGCTTCAGCCATGTACTCAAAGCCATGTCTTTTCAAACACAATGAAGACTTTTTTGAAATGTAATTCATCATCAAATCCATAATTTCCCCAATCCCCAACACTTTTAAATGTATTTTCTTTTTCCATTTCCAACATTATAAGTGACTTTACTAAATATTTTGAGTATTTTTTTCACTTTGGATCAGTTTTTGCTGTTTGAGAAACCAGAAACTCCAGCAGTGATGCTGGTGTGGTCCGAGGTGAAACTAGTTTGAAGCTTTTCATATTATTTTCTTAACTTTTTCTTAGTTTTATTTTTCTACGGTGGGCTCGTGCGAGTGTCCAAGTCAGATTCAGCAAACTCTCCTAATTAATAAGGTGAGTTCCCCCTGTGCCCATAAATGAGCATGTGTTGATGAATTGTAAACTATAAATCAGTATAATTATATTTTCTTATAGTCAAACTGAATAATGTAAACATAATTATGAAGTGTGAATTACACATGGTTTTGAAACTGCTTCAAAGTAATGAAATATACAATCCATTGGTGAAAAAGCAGACTAACTGCACACGACTCCTTCATCATATCTGGACTATTCGTAAACTCTTCGTACCCAAGAGAAAGTTCAAACGTGCAGAGGCAAGATGCCTGAAAATCATCACAGTTCAATCACGTAAAGTTATAGTACCTTTTGGGAGCATTGGGATGAGAGAAAATATTGAATTTGCAGATGTGAGCAGTCTGTGAAAAAAAGGAAACCAATTACTATGATGCAGCATTCACTGTCTGAGCTTTTTTCACTAGAAATCTGGCTTCCTCAAGGGTAGCATCAGGTGTGCTAGAGCAATCAACCATCCTCATGAAGCCCTGTTTCCTCAGCCAAAGTAGTCATGGTTTATTTTGAGTTGTTTCTCCTCCAGAAATACTGGGCGACATTGGTCACTGATCAAGTATTTGAGCGCAAACATGTCCTTCAGAAGAAGAATCATGAAAAAGGAGTATTATTACTGCTAAATATAATACACCACACAGAAATCTTTCTGGTTAATATACTGTAGAATTTAGTAAGTCTAATCACAACAATGGGAAACCACTGTTTTCTCACACAATCTATCCTTTAGCCGGTTTCATTGCATCATGATCATGCACACAATCACCCACTTGTCACGCGGGTCTTTTGTGGAAACGTGCATGTTTGTCTAGACAACTTATCACTGATAAGCAACATTATAGAACGTCAGAATGTGAGAACATCACTCTGCAAATGTGACATGTTTCATTTAGTTTCCGTGCCATTTTGAGCACCCTGTTCTTTTTCTACACTCGCACTTTCTTTCACACACAAATATACACACTCGCATGACTGGCAGACCCCATGTCTGCTCCCCCGGGCACTGTGGTCCCTTTTTTTTTGGAAATGTATTCTATCAGTGCTTTTAATGTAAAAATGCAATAAAGTCATTTCACGCCATGTTGAGCAACATTGCCACATTATTGTTAGGTCTCTGTGGCTTGTTAAGGTGGGACCAGACCCACGATTGCACACGCACACACACACACAAATACACTGATCTCGGCGGCTTCGTGTACCTCCTCTGTGACAGGTAGAGGAATAGAAATGAACAGATGAATAGCTCGGTAAATCCCTGTGTACACGCGGGTTGGAGTGGAGTCAGCGGCGAGAGAATAAGCCTCGTTGAGCCTTGTGAAGGTCTGTAGCGTATTGGATTTTGCTGCGATGTCGCAACACATTGTGCAGTGTGGCAGAAGCATATTACGGGGTTCACAGTCAAACGGATGTCTTCACTAAACAGTAAAACAAAACGCATGATTATACTGCTGGAAAATCCCGCTAAAAATAATTGTCTCATTTAAATTGCATGTTTCTTACTGCATCTCTTCTTTATCAGACCCTTAACTCATTCAGTCGTGATCAAATAAAGCTCTTCATTATATCATCTGATGCTCTTGTCAGGAAACATTCAGACACTGCAAGATCTATTTTTCTCCTTCAAACCCACCAGCATTGAGAAAACAGCACACAGAACCACCAAACTTCTGCTTGCAAACTTTGCACAGCAGGTACTCATGGGAGGGTACTGAAAAGACAGTGGTGAAAGCTGATGAGTTATGCAAACAAACCAGTCAGGGGAATGCTCATTATTGTGCGTTTTTTGGTTTGTTTGTTTGTACCCCCCCCCCATCCTTTCTCTCCTGTTTATCTCTCAATGGCAAACAGTGTTGTCTCATCTAAAAGTTGCTCATCTCTTGGTGACATTGCACTCCTCTCATTCAAAATGTTTTTTTCTGCACAGTGCCGAAACTGACATGGCAAGTTATCAATGAGGGTTCTAGTGATCACTGTGATTCCATCCTCTCTTCCGTTCATCCTGCTTCTTTGTCCAAAAGCTATTTCCTAGTGAGGAAGTCTAATGACCATTACAGGAAAGGCAGTTTTGGTAAGAGGTTTTCTCATTTCTGTATGCTCTTTGACCACTTTGCTACTAATTTGGGATAATGGCGGCATGTTCCTGTTCATCCGCCTCCTCAAAACAAGGTAGCCTTCTGAATATTTCTTAAATCGTATTAATGTGTCCGTCCATCTTACACTTTCTCTGGGCTGTAAATTTAATGGCGGTACGGTGGTTGGCGCTACCAGCACTGCATCAAGTTATTATTTTCCTGCCTTAAAAGAATGCTTTGGCATTTGCATGCCTAATGCAGTGCACACGGTACGATGATGGAAAGAAATGCAAATGGAGATGTTTTTTTCAGAAAATTCTTTATTTAAAATTGCCAAGAGAATCCAAGGACCATATCCTTAAAACTCATTGGGATTCACCAGTCTTTGGATTGTTGTGGCACGCGCCTCATTTCCATTCCCAAAGTTCCTTTATGAATCCCAGTGCATGTGAAAACATGTATGCATCATTTATACAACTGGCCCCAGGTGTTTTCAGCACCGTGCTATTTAGTTATGATAACTGTTGACTCCATTAGTAATGAGAGACCAAAGTACTTGGTAAAAATACACAACAACTACAGAATGATGCCAAACAATAATAGATAAACTCTTAGAGAGTGTCCAACCAGCAGACATCCAGATCAGCTTCAACAAGATTTAATGCACTCAACCACCTCTGCAGACTGTATTTAAGCCTTCGCCTTCAGCTGATTGAATCCCTTCTGCCACCTGAAGGCATCCATTGTTAACTTCAATCATGCACAACCTGGCTGCCCTAGAATAGACACACGGACGTCTGTGCCTCAGCACACATCGGACTCAGTGAGGACTCAGCATTATCCACATTTGCGTGCAATATCCTGAGAAACAATGAACAAAGCCCTCGCAGAAAGCCATGACGCATGGAGCTGTTGCCCCAACAGCTTTGTGCGTCACAGCTTACTTTTAAACTTGTCAAATGTGGCGTTTCATTTCATATTTTAAAATGCATCTTTCAGTGATATGTTCGGGTACAGGGGAACTATGGCTCTTGGTTGGATTGTTGGTGCGACAGAATGAGTCAATAACTGTCTGGATAGTCATGTAAACAGGATTATAGAAATGTGTCAATTAATGCAATCATAATCAGCTTAAACACACCGCTTCACTTAGTTTTGGCAGCAGTGGTGTTATTGTCACATGTATATGTTGCCAAATCCAATTAAATGATACCGTATTAGTTTGAGTAAAACAATCTAAATGCAATCAGGATTTTTTTTTTTTCCTTCGTTTTAACTTTTAGCGTACTAATTTCCATGAAGCCTTCAACAAAGTAAGGAACAGCATATGACACATATTTTGTGGAGAGTTGTGTTTTAAAATAAATATGTGGAACATTATGCAAAATAAACATGAAATGAACCAGACTGTCCACAAACATCACATTTTAAAGAGGCACCTCATCTTCATTTGGACAAAAATCTGCAATGCTGAAATGTTACCATTCGGATCCTTTCAGACTAAATTGTTTTCTCATTTGGAGAACCAGTTCTCTTCATTTGGTGAGCCAGCCTTGTTATCCTGTGATTTGCACAAGTGTTATACAGGTATGAAATGAGTAATACAACTAGCTGAGAGGAAAATGATTAATCATAATGCCCATATATTCCACCTCAGAGTGCTCAACGTATGAACAAAAGAACAGGTGCGCTCGAGGATATCCTCACTGACCTTGTGTAAATGACCTCGTGCTTTATGCTGGTCTTAACAGAAATGGACAAGACAACCAATTCCTGTGTGTGTGTGTCTGCATACATCAAATGCATTTAAAGCTTTTTTTGCGCATTAATTTATCTATGCACGTGTGTGTGCATTGGACAAACATCTACACCTCGGTGTGTGATCATACTGTACGCTGCGGTGTTCTGTCTGTGTGGATGCACTTGTGCCTGTGTGTGCTACTGCTGCTGCTGCAGTGCTGTGATCGTCCTGACCTAGAAAAGCACTGAGACAGAGAGCTGAGACTCTCTGCGCGGTGACAGAAGGAGGGGGAAATCCAAGCGCCGGTGCTCAGCTTCACTGAGCCAGGCAGCAGACCCCCCCCCCCCCCTCCCCCCACCCCCTCCCCCCCACCAGCTAACCGAAATGGTGCTGTGGAACACCGCTGCTCCAGGATGCGCATAGGCACCAATCAGAAGTTGCCCGTAACCCTCCGAGAAACTATTTTTGAACAAATTTGAAGACTGCTTGCATCACACTTGTCTGCTGCATCAAAGACGCTAGCTGTTACTCTGCAGCAAATCAAACGCGATCGTGCTCGCCTCTCAGCTCACTCCGATTCAAGTTGCATTAATATTATATGCTTTGAAAAGAAGTATCTCTCAGGCACCGTTTAGAAATCTCAATAGCAATCATCCTCCAATAATACCGGGCTCAAGCAGTGTGTCCATGCGGTGTCATATTTCACTGCAGATTATTTCTTATGCCGCTAAAGAGGACAAAAAGGTACCGGCAGACAATACTTGACACACTTTCATAACCTTTTTTTCCCCTGATAGGAGTTGGTGTTTTCAGATCTATAATTGAGCCGGTCCCTTGCTGAAAAATACAGTAAACAGATAAGGATGGTGAGGCGACAAGGGAGCACATCCGTGGTGTATCACGGCAACCGATGGCAGATGGAGGAGAGGACTGCCATTGAAGGCCATTCACAGCTGCACAATAGATGAGGCGCACACCCTCACAAAATACACGTCAGCGCACATTAGCCTATAACATCAATCAGGCAAGAGGCAAGCATATTGTCTTTGTGATGAAAAGATCCTTTACTCCACAAGAAGAGTCAAATTAACTGTGTTTAATTACAGCCCGAGCTTCCCACGGTGCACAACAAAGACAAGTGACTTGTACCCCAAGCATGTGTGCACATTATTCACTGACGGATAATGACCCATGACTTATATTTAGTAGGAGTAATGTGACACACAGGGCTCAGGTGTTTTTTTTTTTCTTTTTGTATGAAGGAGCATCCAATCAGACACAGCAATCAAGAGATACCGACATCTAACTGACCCAGCATCTTCATGACTCATCCACTCATGATAATGCGGAGTGCTTTGTGCGTTCGGACCGCGTTTGGAGCGACAGCAAAGTCGAGTGAGATGAGATTGTTGCTTCTTAAAATAACCCCGGAAAAGTTGGGCAGACTTATTCAGACAATCTTTAGAAGTCTTTAGTTCAGAAGACATCATTTTCTGTTTTGAGTTTATGTACGAGGGAGAAAGAACACCACATAATATCCAAATCTATTCTTCCAGCTGATGTCAGACTAGCTTTAACTTCTTGGGTCCCTTGGGGGCATTTAAGACTTTTGCTCTTCTGAGATAAAACAGTCGGGCTAAACTGCTACTCCGTCCAACCAATTAACATCCTCTCTTTCCACAAAGGGATGAAAGTTGGCATTCTGGTTATGTTTGGTTTGCGGCAAGTGTGTTGATTTATTGCGCCATCCTCCTCACTTATGCACCCTTTAGCCAAAGCCACCCAGTGATAACGGCAAGCAGGGAGAATAACCCAAACTAAACAAAGGAAACTAAGATATATTAGCCTTTGAGACGTCTTTCAGACAATCTCTCAGTCCGCACACATGCACACACGCGTTGCAATGTGCATTGCAATGTGCTTTCTCAAGAAAAAAGGATTTTGCTTTGTGACACAAAGCAGGAACAGAGCAGTGTTCCACCAACACAAACAGAGTCAAAGCTTGCAGAGAATCTGCACCAGAATATCAGATGGTGGAATGAATAAAACATGATCTTAAGTTAAAATTACTTCCAACATGTTTTTTTCCATTTAATTAAGCAAAACAGGAAGCAAATGCAAATGATACAAGTGTATCCTGTTTGTGACAAATACGTTTACTGGAAATAAAAGGAAGAGCACAACATTTTGTGAAAGAAATTGCAGAAGATGGATAGCAAGTTCATGTCTTTGCGGTAAATATTAAGGCTTAAACCAGAACCTGGATATCCTAGTTTAGCAACCTCCTGGTGTCAATTCCTTAGCTTAAATTATGTCAATACAGATTAGATATTTAGCACACAAAAAGCTCAACACAGCACAGAATGGGGAGTGACAAGTTCCTTAAAAAAAACAAAAACAAAATGTAGGTACAGACTCAAGCTATTATTTGGAATCCGTTCAGCATCAGACGCCGTGTGACCGTTCCACAAAGATTGCACCTCCAACCATTGAGAGGATTATACCATCTAGTAAAAGAAGATGAATCAATCCAAAACCCAGTCAGTCCACCTGACCAGTAATGCAGCATAATTTACTTAAAAACACAACATTCTTATGGAACGTTGTGTTGCATTGATAAGCATCAGTACAATGATATAAGTTCTAAGGTCGGCAATGTGAGCGCAGAGTGCAGCCGAGTGAACCGTAGAAGAGGAGCTCTGCCGTTTAGATGTAATTACGATATGAAGAACAGGAAAGCAAAATGACAGATAAACATGTTTTGAGTTGAAATATTTTTTTTTAAATAGAGTTTGCATTAAGCTAATAGGTCTCCACGAAAACAACCACAACAATCGAGCAGGATGTGGAACCATGTACGCATTAAGACTCAATAGGTATTAATATCTTAAAAATGTAAATGAAGAACATTAAAGCAGCAACAATAGGCTCAGCCGCAGTAAGAATTCACACGGGCAGATAGAAGCCGGCAACATGACAGCAAAAGTCATCAGCTAGCAGACACCATGATATGGCCCAGGAAAAGACCTGGGAGAGCAAAACAAACAACCAGCAGCTTCAGCAACCTTGTAGCATATTACCAAACACAGACGGAACAGAGACAAGACAGGAACACAAACAACAGCTAAACACTTACTTTGGAGAAGTGAGGCTGTGCTCCCCAGCAGGTCAGCAGAGAGATCCAGTATCCATTTAAGAAGAGCCAATGATGTCTCAAGGTGAAGGAAGGTAAGTAGGACAGGAAAACTCCATTTCTAAGAATAAAGTGCTAATATAATAAAACAGGGTTGTTTCTCCTGAAAAGCCCTTTAAGGGAAACATAACTGAGCTCTTAGTGGGCTAGCTGGCTTGTGAAATGCTATATTACAACCAACAGGTGTGCAGGTAACAAGTTACAGCAAAGCACCTTAAATAGACCTCCTTAATGGAAAGGGAGCAGTGTTACATGTTGCAGTGACTGGAGCAGCCTCACAGGCACATCTCCTTTCAACTTGCAGGTGTTGGTGTTTAAATACCCAGACATGTATAGCGCATATAAATTGCTCTTACAATTCTAATTCGGTCATGCAAAGTGGGTTGACTGTTGCTGGGCTGCATCTGGTTTGAGTTAGTGTACCTAATAAACTGGCAAGTGAGTGTTTAAAGTAAATTAGCTCCAACAATAAACAAACTGATTAGACCTCTGCTCAGGTTGACGTTGGGCACAGCTATGCAGACACCTTATCAAGCTTGAGGTAAAACACCTGTGTGGGTGAACACTGGGTGTGTAGGGCCTTAAGGTAGAATGTACTTGTTTGACATGTTTGTTTTTCACACTGTTATATATTTTACTATCTAAATAATCTAAAAAAACTTTTACACCACTGAATGTAACAGAAAAGTGGATCTATTTTAAAATCGAGAAGCATCACACACCCAGTTCAGCCTCCTGCTTCTTGTCCCCTCAGGGAAATTTAGAGAGAGTAGTGGTCAAAGTACCACTGTATTAACCTAGCCAGATGTTGTTTTGTTGGTTTTTGTTTACATAGAATCATCTTAGAAGCCGTCATTGGAAACTGTTTGGAAAAAGGCAGGCACTTTCAAAGAAATACTTGGCAGATTATTGGATGTCCTGTCTGTCGAAAACATCATTTCCATCGAGAAAAGCCTTCAGTGCCG
The DNA here is from genome assembly GCF_910591455.1 of Pholis gunnellus. Lineage (NCBI taxonomy): Eukaryota > Metazoa > Chordata > Actinopteri > Perciformes > Pholidae > Pholis > Pholis gunnellus. The sequence continues at coordinate 15,308,857 of NC_136543.1, forward strand.
TCCTTTGCTTCTTCAATGGAGAAATGCTCTCCGGTTCTGATATGACTGGTGGATTTTTGTGTGATCTCGTGACATTGCGATGATACGGCTGCCGTGCGAGGTAACCGCTGTCTGTGAGTGGGAAAGACTGAAGGACAAAAGTGTTGAATGTGAGAAAGACGCACAGCCTAGCTTTGTATCTGCATCTCTTTGTCTTTCTCTCACGAGCAGACACACACACATACACTCACAGTACATTACAATCTCTATGCCATGGGGCCATCTCACTGCAGGGTCAGTCTGAGAAAAAGACTGAAGTAGGGGGGGGGGGGGGGAGCAGTAAAAGATTCCGATAATGAATCCATGCAACGGAATGACAAATGATCGCAATGAAATCAGAATTGGTTTAATGACAGCATAATGAAGATGGGTGAAATTGAGGGTGGGAGGGAAGAGTTAGAGAACATGAAAGTCAAAGCAGAGAAGAAAGCGCCAAATGTAATGAAAGTGGCACTAGGGAAAATCTATACAAGACAGAGCGAGGGAGAGATGGAATGGTAGCCCTCTCTGCCGCAATAAGCCTCCAGCAGTGAGGGTAAGAGGCAGAGAGGCCAGTATTCCTGACAGAGCCTTATCTCATCTTCACCCTGGAATAAAACCCATTTTCCAGCCCCGAGACAATAAAGCACAAGGTTACCGAACCTCGCACCCGTGACACCCTTATTTAGAGAGGGGCCTCGGCCCAACATAAAAATGCATAACACCATCACCACGCTGGGAGGTGGTGTATGACACAAGGGCCGAGCTCGCCGTGTCTCCGTGTGGTATACGTGTGCTTTATGATAATGCGACAGAGGTGTGTTCAATTTCAATGTGTGGTTGCGCAGATAAGGTTTAGTGGGTCAAGTAAAGGTATACACTCCAGCGCTGTCCTGCTTGCTGCTGCCTTTTTGTTGCTGTTTGGCATTTGCATGAGGGTTCATTTAATTGCATTGTTCATAACCTTGAAGTGTGAATGTGTGGACGTGTGAGTGTGCATGCATGCGTTGAAACAATTGAATGTGCTTACGCACCCGCATCATGCATTTTTGTTTCCCCTGGGATTGCTCTCCTCACACGTTGATGTGGATGTGACAAGTGGCCCCTCATCATTACTAAGTGGATTGAGCTGTGTGATGGGCATATCAGGCGCCCTCAGGAAAAATGCCACGCGAATCATATAATGTGATTCTCGCCTGTCGTAATGGGTGACAAGTGTTTCCTGTCGGCCCACCCACCATCCCCTCATCCATCCATCCGAGAGCACTGTCTCTCTAAGCTTCGCCCGAGGAGACGAGGAAGCAGCGATGATAAGATGGAGGGGTCGACAGGAGAGAGCGAAAAGAGGGGATGGATGGGGGAAAAGGACAAGATGCCTCTGCGCATTGCTTCGAGCCAGGAGATGCCCACGAGTCTTTAAGTGTCTTGTCTCATTCGCTCACAAAGAGAAGGCAGACAAGTGAAATGTCTGCTGTGACAGAGAAATAGACTCTGGCAAAGGGAGATGCAAACGCAGGGTGGCTTAGGCTAACATTTGCCCACAGCTAGCGCCTGTTTCCTCTCCGTCTGTCTTACACACACACACACACACACACACACACACGTATATAAAACCACATTACACAAATGAGATGTGAATAAAAAGCAACACACCACAATGTACAAAATGTAGCCTGCTCTATTTTCTCATATTATGCTAATGAGGTCAATTAATCCAATGCATGTTTGGCATCATGGAGCGGTTTGTGCCGTTCGCAGAGCATTAACAGCGATGTCGTACTAATTGCGAGTCTGTAGCAAATTTCTCCTCAGACACTACCATTTGGCTCAGGTGTAGGAGCAGCTTAATCTCCTGGCCTTACCTTTCTCATCAGAGGGAGACATGCAAAACTGGCCAAGGACCAGCCGCCACCCATTTGAGGGAAAGGCTTCTCTGGCGTACACATTTAAATGGAATAGCACTACAGAGCCAGGCTCTGGCATCCACAGACTCTTTTAATTGCTTGAAACAGTATGAAGCAGGAAAAGGAGATATTTGACTGGAAAGTACACTTATCTAATCTCCTCTGAACTCTTTCGCTTGGAAATACAGCTCTGGGAAAGACGAGACAATTAGCACCGTTTAGAACATACTGAGATGGATCTTGGGCACATTTCAAAAGCGGTTTGGGTATGATGTGATCATTGGAGGATTCTGAGTTGGGACTTGGCACTGCTGTTAAAGATATTGAGATTCTTCCCTAGCATCTGAAGGAGGAGATTACAATGAGGGTGTCCTTTCATATAGGGACTACACTTTTTTTGTTATACTTGAAATGTCATTACATGGCTATTGTAAAGGCAATGTAGAAAACATTTAAAATAGGCACATGTATGCACTTCTATGTTATGTTTAATTGTCAAATAGCTCACATATTAGCCAAAAAAGCTACAAGATCAACAAAAATGTATTAATACAAACTATGTTCTTAATATTAGTACAGTCTATAAACATTAGCATACTGTCAGCCATTTATTATCGTGCAGAAACAATGATGCCGAGTAACACATATAAGTGAGAAAGTGAAAATGTATGTGCCACCTTTATTTTACATTCTAAAAGATAGAACGCTGCAGGCGCCACTGATCTCTAAGGTGATATAACAGCCATTAGAAATGGACTGCTATTATTGCAGGATATATTCTCTCATTATTGGCAACGAAAACAGCACTAGAAGGCATGATATACTTGTATTTCCAGCATCTGCATTCTGAAGTGGGAGCGTATAAAGTGTACTTGAAAGCAGCACCACCACAAGGCAATTTGCAGTGTGAAAAAGAGCTATACTCAGCTAGCATTATTTGACAATGATGAAATGTTAGCTCTACATTTTCCTTTAGGTGTTTGAGACAGTGCAGAAAACTGTAAAGAGGTGATGGAGGCTTAACTCCTTCCCAAGCGTTAGGGACTAAGCCCAACAACTTGGTGTGTTTCTTTGGTAGTGCACACGAGTGAGTCTTTGTGCGTGTGTGTGTGCGCGGCCTATACGAGTGTGTATGTCTTTGTGTGTGTGTGTGTGTGTGTGTGTACAGAAGCCCTTTATCAGATACTGGCAGAGTAGAGCACAGGGAGAAATCGATAGAGCTTTGGCCTGAAACAGGGAGACAGTACCTGGATCTCAGCCGCTCTCCGCCATGCCTCTCATTGATCTTCATTACCTCCACAGACTGGAGCTTCGAGCAAGAAGGAGCTGGACGCAGTGGCCCACACACACACACAGGGACACATACTGGACACACTGCCACAAACATGCACACAAAGACCGTACAGTCACAGTAATCTCTCTGACTTTGTACGGAGCTAAAGTGCACTGAGGCAAGACACACCACCACTCCTCTTTACGTTTAAATGAAAAACAGCTTGGCATCATCTGACATAAGCCAACAATCGGAATCACTATTCTTCTTATAGTTATAGAGGTTTTTATTTGGTTTAAAAAACATGAAAATAAATCCAAGATTTTATGAAATACGTATAGTGTAATACACTAAGTGCTTCAATGCGGCCCCAACATAATGATGACAAAATGGACCAATTTTATTTGTGTATTAAAATAACATCAAGATAATGAACATTCCTTTCACCATTCTTTCCGTAATTTCTGACATGTAAATAAAGAGCACAACTTCCACATTTTATTTATTTGACTGGTGTAATGTTTCTAAATGTCTTCTTAGTTGGCCGGGTCTTGTTCTGTCAGCTGCCAAAGTTTCAGACGTAGCTCCTTAATGGTCCTTCCACATCTCTCACAGCATTGACTGTGAACCCAAGAGCAAGATAGGGCTGTACCCAATGCCAGCTTCCATTACGGCTTTCAAATGAAGCTTCAAATATCTGTTGTCATATTTAATGACATGATCACCCTAAAAAAAATGTGGAAATGTGATTTTGTGTTATCGTGGTTATACAAATCAGATTCATGGTGCTGTTAGATTGCTGCTAGACCACCCAGTTACTACAGTTGCGGGAGAGTTTTTAGGGTGTGCGCCCCACACTATGAGAACCACTGTCTTATGCCGACTAGGGCTGTATAGACGTAGTCTTTGTGACACACCCCCCATAGGTTTTTGAAGAGCCGCAAAGCTCAAAGTGGGTGTACGCCATTTTGGCAGTGACGACACAGCCAAACTCTGGGCTAATCAAAAAATGGCCAAAAGAGGTGGATCTTTGGTAGAGCTGAGGCGGCCCGGGTAACACAGCAGAGCAGACAGCTATAGAGAGCTGGCACAGCACCCACCTGTCACTCAAAGCGGCCGCTTCCTCAACATGTTTGTGTCTGCTGTAAAGTTGGGCATTTTAATGTAGGGGTATGGGGGATAGACTCGCTTGTGTAGCCAGCCGCAAGTGACCATTTTGAAGAACTACAGCTTTTGGCACTTCCGTGTCAGCTACATTTCTCAGCACCTAAGCTTTCACTGAATAGTACTGCTGGGGACAAGTAAACAGAGCTCATGTGTAAGATTGGTGGAGTTTCGCTTGAATGTATTGTAGCCTATGGGTCTTGACAGAAAATCAATGTTGAGCAGAATGAGGATTGATTACTGATGTTGCATATTTGAACAGGTTTCATAATTATATCAAAGCAATAATGAACCGTAAAAAGCAACATGGAATCATTGAGTAAGATTCATGACACAAATAATTACAGTAAATTAATCACAAACTATACAGTTATAACACGTTTAACACATTTTTCTAGTTGTTATTGGGAAACCTTAAGTGATCATGGTTGTTGAAACCGTTGCAATGTTTTGTTCGCACACAGCTCCACACTACTTATTTGGACTCCAACATGACTTCGCAAGAAAGCCTCTTTGCACCACCTCACAATCAGCTGCTCCGATTTGGGTGTCATTTGTATCCGCGACTCTCTAAATAAAAGAGAAATCCGGATCTCAACAGGTGATGTAATAACGGTTGAACAAAAAGGAAATAATTCAAACCATGACTCTGTTTACGAAGCATTGCTGGTTTATGTCAGAATAATGCATCTGTACTCATTTACAGTAAGTATATCCCAAGTGGGCACCCTTTCTACTTTATTATTTCCACAAACAATAACAACAAAATTGGGTGTAAACATTCGAGGTTTTAATCAAACCCCGACTTCCAATTAAGCTGCTGAAGGTTTTGTCTATTTGAAGGGAGTATAATTACTTTATTCAATTCAATTATTGAACCGAATGTCCTTCACAATGCAATAACAAACAAGCCAGCAAAAGCTGTTTTTAGTCAGGGAAATAGCTTGAAATACCCATGTAATCCTTTAAAGATTGTTAAACACTTACAATCCAAGACAATTTACAGTCAACAAAAGAAAACAAGTGCACACAGCCGGTGAAGACGCCAGGTCTGGCGCGTGGATTAGAGACGTTGTTTGTGCCATGCTTGTGTGTCTCTGTTCACCTTGTCTCCAAGAAGCCAGGCTTTTAATGCACGCATGGGAAAGTGAGTTTAAAAAAAAAAAAAAGAGGAAAAGCAAGGGAAGAGAGCAAGTGAATGAAAGGTGGTTTATTGAATAAACAAAGCTCTCAGGTGCCATTCTCCCCTTGTGACTTAAGTTAATTCAATTTACCCCCCCCCCCCCCCCCCTCGTCCCATCAAGCGTCGTCTGGAAGTAGGCGGCATCAAAGCGGAGCCGGAAAACACTAAATGATTGTAACTCAATTGTTGCTGGGCCATCATTGATTGTTTGCCCGGAAAGAAGTTGGAAGAGAGACAAGACACTTATTTTCTCCACCTCTCCAACCCTCACTAATCACTTTTGGGATGGATTGTGTGCGTACATGTGCATGTTTGCACCTATTAGGATGAAGAAGCTTCTGTGCGCTGACCTTTCACTTGTACTTGCAAGGTATAGGCACACAAAGCACTAATGAAGCACAAAGTAATTATAGATCAGGTGACAAATTGCATGAAAAACACAGAGCGCTCTTTGGTCACACACACAAACAGTTGGATATTTAATTAAGTGCCCAAAACACTTGTAATGTTCTCTTAAAGACTGCCACCCTCTATGACAGCATGGTGTTTAACTGTGGTGCGGACAAAATTACTCTCTTGAATTAATATTTTCTTTTCCAGTGGTCCATGTAAGTCCTCAGTTGTAAGAACTATAGTCTTCAAAAAAACATCAAATCATGTGCTAAACAAATGAATAATGTGCGTAAGAACTGCGTGTGCGTACAAGAAAGTTCATAAAGGGAACTCCCCTGATTAGTTTTTTTGCATATCCAGATTAATTTTTGAACGCCGGGAAAGCAAAAAGACACATGACATGTGAAGGTGGTTTGAAATGTGATTCTCATCGTATTTCTACAGATGCCTCTTAGACCGCACGCTCCGTCCACTCGAGGTGTGGAAGTGCTGAGAAGAATCTGTGCTGCTACTAACAGAGAGCTACGGAGAACAACTTGGAAGTCCAGGTGGCATCGGACAACTCCTCTGCTTGCAAAAAGGAGTGAGATTGTCTAGAAGTCTATGAGAAAATGACTTTCTCACTAGATTCATAACCTCAGTGAACATTGCAAACAGGAGTTTACGCTCTCAATGACTAGTTTTCTTCCAAACACCATGATGTTCATTTAGTAAATCATGGTCCCATGAGTAAAATAGACGATAAAGCAGGTAAGTTTTAGGGCGTGGCTACCTAGTGATTGACAGGTCCATACCATGGCGGAAAAAAAACAAGATGGCGACAGCCAAAATGCCAACGTCTACGCTTTAAAACCGTAGTCCACAGGCCAACGGGTGACGTTTCGGTGACAACATCCATTTCTTATACACGGGACAGACAGAGAAATAAATTGTTTGCTGGCACTTTAACTTTCATTCTGCTTTCACCTGCTTCCCCCTAACATTGCAATGTATACCAGCCTCCACCATCGCTGAGTTCGTCTGGTGCGAGTTGTGCAGCGCAAATTGACAGCGCGATTGTATTAAGGGCGAATGCTTCTGAGCTGAAAATCGGCGGCACCAGCACAGTCACTGATGCCTACGTTGTTAGCACAGCAACCCATGTAAATAGGTTGGTGATGCCTGGAAACAAAGTGTGATCCCTTGTAAATAGCAGTGCAGACATTCTGTCTTAAAGATCTGATTTGAGGAAGAATTCTTTTTGTTTTTTTGCCTGCAGTCTGAACATAGCCTGAATCTTCATCTCGGCCTCTACTGCTTCAATTTTTACCATCTTTTTTTAAAATATATTGTTATTACTCCAACTTTGTGAAAATGTAATACTGAATCACTGGATTACCCCTTTAATCAAATGTACATCTGTATGTCTACCTCATTTACAACCATCTGATACTGCTCAAACATGTTTTTTTACTAAATGAAATAAATCAAAAAACCTCCTCTTATAAGTTGTAGTAACTTAAATGTACGTCTGCATGATGTAGAAAAGAGAGAGAGAGCAAATAAGAAAGGGACAGAATATAAACATCACTGACAATAGGTTAGAGCTATTGCTAAATGACGTTCCTCTACAGCAAAATACTTTATCTGGTATGTTTACAAGTGGCTTTTCCAAGAAAAAAAATCTCCCAGCATGGGGCCAGGAGATAAATGCTGTGGAAGCGTTGTCATCTGTAATAAGAAGTGTGCCACAGGTGAAAAAAAAATGGATTGACTTGAAAGTGATTGCGAGAAATGGGATTGCAGAACACAAAAGAGATGTCAGGGCCACAGGAGGGGGGTGCAGAGTACCACTTCAATGTGATCCATAGATGACAAAATAGCAGCAAATTATTGCTGAGAAGTCTCAGCAAGCTGTCATGCCTGATGGAAATTCTGAGCGCAAAACTCCATCGAAGGAGGCAAAAAAATGCTGTGTATATACATCATCCTCCATGATGAATTGCTAAAGAAACAAGAAGATATAATCCGGAGCATTGTGGAAATTTCTTTATGTTGAATAAAGGCCTATGGTTTTATCAGAGACTTTTCGTCATAGAGCAAGAAACAGTAAATAAGACCGATACTTGGAAAGCGTATCCCATCTACAGCAACACTGGGAAGAGGTCAAGCAATGGCTAAGATGACCTCAAACGCCTATAGCCGACAATCATTGATCATCCTGCTGATATTGTTGGAATTTGTGTGATAAATCATAATGTTTGCAGAGACATGAGCTCATACATGGTTAATAAAAAGAACTGTTGGTACATGGTCACAATGTATTGAATTAGATAAAGGTTGCCTTGTTGTCCTCATGGAGTACATCCCTGAATGTTGGCTGAAGGAGCATGACAATCCTCAAGGTTGAAAGAACTGCTAAGTCTTTGGCACTTCTAGTTTGGCATTTGTCTTTTCTTATTGCCCCATTCGGTTGTTTTTGACTTTCAAGGGACACAACTCTACCTGATTCATCCTCCAATTCCCAGATTCCCTCCCAGCTGACAGTTCATATTTCAAATTTAGCTGGGACATTTGAAGATTGGGGGTTGCTATTATAATTAAGGGCCGTACTTGTTTCAGTTACTTAGTACTGACAAATTAAACGTTAGTCAGGGCTCAGTTGGGGTGAGAACATGGTAAGTACCTTTGCTGAGTGTGATAGGCTGAAACAAAAGTCAGTCAGTATCAAGGTGATAAGTCAATGTCAGGTCTGCTTTTTGAGCTGTCCGAACCTAACATTACGGTTAAGCTTTAATATATTTTCTTAACATATTCATTATGTAGCACACAAAACAAGCTGTTGTTGTAAGAATGAAGTTGTTGTTTCAGTCAAGTTGGGGATTTCCTTATCCACTGCACAATGGGTGTTTTCTGTGATCCAGCATCTAGTGGCCATACGAGGAACTGCAGATTAAGGTTCTTCAACACTGCATTCACCTTTAAACTGTTGTCGTTAAACTACTGGGACGGCACTGGTGGTTGTGTGAGTGTTTTTACAGATAGGGATGGAAAATGTTCTTAGCTCTGGGCAACAAAGAGCCATGAACAGCCCTGTAAGCTCTTTCACTTGTGATTCCTATCAGTTCAATTCTTTTTTCATCTCCAGCAGCTTAAAATAAGAACTGTGGTCATGCATATTATTGTCTATTATGGTATAGATAATGCTGCTTGACAAGTTGTTCAACTGTAATGAGAAGTCTTATAGTCCAAGAACAAAGAAGTGGAAATCAGTAGCTCTAAAAGTCGTTTCCTCAAAATAAAAGATAACGGTGTTAATGTGTTATTTATTTGAGACAAATCTGTGGCACGATACTTAATATCATGAAGTTCTGTAGCTTGATGATTTGAAACTGGATTGAAAGCTCGAATCCTTGTTTAATTGTTCTCCCAGCTTTTGTCAATCATAGCTGAAAAGTCGTTGTAAAAAAGAAACTGGAAAATATTGAGGCTGGTGAAAGACATGAGGAGAGTGGCAATGTTCATTAGAAAAGAAAAGAAAAATGCCTTCTATAAATGAGAATGTTCTACGAAGCCAAAACATTTAGGAATGTGTCACTGTCCAAGTTCTGTAGCATATTATTTGCTGAAATCCACATGAAAACTAAAATTGAGTTTTAGAATCCATGCTGGATTAATGGATATTTCAAGCTCTTTTTGGCCATATACATCTTGTTAGACAAGTTCACTTATGACTCAAACCACTGACATGTTTAAATAGTGGGCTGCAGTGACTCACGCAGAGCGTTTTTCTTTCTCGCCGTGAATGTGGCTCACGGATGTACTTTTAGTTTCACATGTGGGCTGGCTTGGTATGTGTGAACAAGTTGTGTACTTCGTCTAAATGCACTTCCAGGACTTTACCACAACTCAGTACTGTCACAGTTGATAATAAAGACAACAGGAACTGGAACCAAATGCAGACGGTAGTGGAGGCAGGAGAATTATATGAGTCATTTGTTAACTCTAACTAAAGTGAGTCCGGCAGGCAGGTAACCAGAAAATCCAAAGACCAGACACTAGGGGAAAGAAATCAACTCACTGGGAAAACTTGGTTCTATGAATACTAAACACGCAAAACTAAACACAAGGGAAACGACGGGAATGCTACATGGATGTATGAAGTCAAACTGGCCAAGAACAAAGGAACTGGGCTGGTATATGTATTGAATTACTAATTAGGCAAGTGAGAGCAGGAGTTGAGGTGACTACTGGGTGCTTTTCATTATGCTAATATGTCTCGATTTATTTCCTCGCCTCCTCTCCTCGCGTTTTAGTCCCGCCCACGGGAGATGCGAGCGGAGGAGGTGAGGAAGCGAGGCGAGGTGAGAGGAGTTGAGGCAAAAAGGCCTCTAACAAAACAAAACTTTCTTGCCTCGGAGCCGTCATTTCACATAGATGTCAATTAAATTTGACCTGTGGCACAGTTGTCCATTGATTTATTGTGCCGCTGTATTTTGTCATCTCATTATCAGAAGAGCATAACGATGTTCATGAAAACTATATATATATATATATATATATATATATATATATATATATATATGTGATTGGGTGATATACAGTATATCATAGTCAGACACCTGTCTATCTACATGACAACGTGTAATACAGCAAGTTAGAGCTGAAAGCAATTTTCTTATTAATAAAATAAAAAGCTCTATGCATGTAAACGTCACGATTATAGCAGTTGCATTGGCTTTAGCGTAAATTGAATGATAAAAACTCAAGTAATATCAAAGTGAATGCGATTTAGAACAGCACCTTACAAGGTGAAATGAGGGACGGTGAATAACAATATAAAACAGGAAACACTAAACATGAATAATATGAATAAAGAACAATGTAACCTCAGGAGCAGGGTGCATTATAACAAGTACAGGGCACGCTCTCGCACTTACTCACGCACCTTTAGTAGAACAATCTTTTGTGGACGTTATAATCGCCTAACTCCACCGAGCATGTCATGGTAATTAAAGGGCACTGCTCTGAAGGACAGGATCTTCCCACCAGTAGTGTGCATGTGTGTGTCTGCATGCACATGTTCTCGCTGCAGCAGAGAACCAAAGCTAAAATAAAGAGGGATTGCAATGCTCATTATGAGCCAAGTGATATTTTCAAGTGGTAACAGTTTTTTCCGCTATTGAAACACAACAGGGGAGTATTTTAAAATTTGAATGAGCTTTACAGATCAGCAAAATATGAAAGCTGCCTTTAGTGTGGGTGTTAAAAAAAAAAAAGCTTGGGATGTTTTATAGGCTGAAGAGGAGTCGGCTGAGGTGCAAACTTGGCTTTGGCCTCTATGCCCGATCTGAATGCTTTCCAAAAAGCACATAAATAAAATTATGAAAATATCTTTCCTTATAATTGTCAGGCAATTATGCATTTTGTACAGATGCCAACAGCTGGATTGTCAAAACATTTTATTTGGAGGTAAAAGGGAAGGTGAGCACAGCCAAACATGTTGGTAAAAGTCCTTCATTGCATTGAGCTGGTCTGTTAAATATCATGGGTGTTAACAATGGACAGTTTGGATTACAGTTGGACCATTCATCTGAGGTCTCTTTTCCACATATTTGGCTAACCTGGGTTTTTGTTTAAAACCTGACTGCTGCTATTGTGCCTTGCCCCGTCTGATTTATTTTTAGTCATGCCGGTGGCACGGATCTATAGCGATGGAAATGTCGGTCGGTTAGTCCACCACTTTTGTCCACGACTATTGGATGGATTGCCATGAAGTTTTGTACAGAGGCTGAATCTCAATGACTTTGGTGACCCCCAGACTTTTCATCCAGAGCCAGCAGCCGGTTTGCAATTCTTTTTCTCTTAAATTAAGTCGACATGAGTTCAACACTTTTGTTTCTTTTCAAAATAGATTTTGACAATTTTTTGGTAGAGATATGATGCCCAGAGGATCAATCCTAATGTGGTTGGCAATCCCCTGAATTCACCTCTAGTGTCAGCAGCAGGCTCACAATTTTGCTTCAAAATCAAATCTCTTGACAACTATTGGATGAATTGTTGTGAAATTTGATACAGGCATATGTGTTCCCCTCAGGATGAATTCTAATTAATTTGGTGACCAGATCAAAATTGTAATTTGTCAAGAACTTTGAAAAAAAGAAATGTATCTATACAGCTTTTCAACCTATAGCTTTGTTCACATTTTGGCAAATTGGTATTAAAAGTAGTACTTTAATGCTGAAGAAAATGGATGATGATTGTTCTCAGGCAAGCTATGAAGCATCATCATTTTCTATTATTTCTAAGTGGTTTTAAAGTCATTCATTCACAATGGACATCAGTGATAATGATATCAACAGTGTATGAATATCAATGTGTTTAACTGTAACTTTGATATTTTTAAAATGACATGCGGAGCGATGAGTTAAATTACGGAGGAGCACAGTGAATATTTCATTCCCCATTGTAGCGTTAATCCCGTCCAAATAGGGGATAAGAGTCTGATTAAAAAATATATAATATAAATCAAGACCAAAATTCTGATGAGTGGAAGTCATCTTTAAATTTACTAACAGGACTTTTGTGGCTTTGAACAAGGTGTAGAATAAGATTTATAAGTGGATGTGTGTGGAATATTCCTTGAGATCTACCATAATATCATGTGTTCATCATGCGTTGCATTGTCATGCAGGGTCACAGGCTAAACGCATGTATCTCAGATAATTGAAGATAATTCCTGAATATCATCATACATTATTGATAATATGAGAAGTTAAAATAATAATAGAATGTGTTCTTTTATTTATCTCAGTTTTCGTAGACCAGGAATATAAATCACACAAAGAATTTAAGTTTTAAGAACCTACATTAACAAGGTCAAAGATTAACATCCGATTAATAGTCCTGCAATTAATAATAGACATCACAGACTGTTGAATTACAAAAAGAAAACATGTCTGGTCTAGTAGACAACAAAACAATGTAGTTTTGTATGCTGCTCACTGCTCCCTGAAGCACCACAACCACTGCCAGACACATACAAAAAGGAACAGTTGCTCTCTGGAATAGCAAAACCTAATGAACATAACAAAAACTACTAAAAATGTTTTCCAAATCTATTACACATAAGTGTGATTGAATTTGCTAAAAGATAGGTTTGCAATCACAGACCTAAACTCCAAATGTGTAGTATTTTCTGACACAGTGGGTCTTAGATTCCACACAGAAGTAAACACAAGCAGGTTTCTCATCCGTCGATAAGTGTATTTTGTCGGCTTAAATCACGACTGTCTCCAGCAGATGTTATCAGTACCAGATAATGCCAGCACTGAAACTAAAACAGAGTTGGTTGAAAACCCCTTTTTTCCAGAGAATGCTTTTTAATGTCTCCAGTTGATTAGTTTTAAAAAAAACAAGAAGCATGTAAAGAGATCTGAATGTGGGCTACATACACGTGATGCTAAAGACACTGAGGCTAAAGCTCTGTGTATCCCAGCTGGTGAGGTGCAGCATGTCAGAGCGGAGACAGCGAGGCCCTGTTTGTAGTTGTGTTCCTGGAAATCTGGGCACAGATTGTAGAAATACTGGTCATCCCAGACCGACAGCAAACATCCGTGCCATCAAGAAAATTCCATGGCAGGTGCTCACCGCTACCGGCTATCAGGAGAAGAAATTGGATTTGGTCTGCTCAGTTTGCGATTTCATTTTTTCCATTTCTAATTTAATTTCTAGTTATTTCTGTTGTTTCAGATTATCATGCTCCAATTAGAGTATTAACAATTATGTTTTGTTGTTCAAAGCTCAATGCTGCACTTGACAATTTAATTGCTTCCTCCTTTTTAAGCTTCCAAAGATTTGCTTTCAAAATGACTTGAAATATTTTCATTCAAATCATCAATCTCAATATCATAATGCTCAGCTATTCTCCAAAACTGGTCCTCACAGATTGAGAAAGGGATCAGATGGAGAACTCATCCACCACAGAAGCCATTATCCAAATCTTATTTTCAGAGCTACCGATTGGGTAAACACCAAAGCTGTGGAGGGTACTGATCAGCGAAGAAAGCAAGCAGGCTGGTCGTTACCCACTGCCACAGAGATGTTTCTGAGCTTAGCTCTTACTACATTCATCCCCAGGCTTCGAGTTCCCCGCCCTAAAGCATACCACGCTTTATCTTTTATTCTCAAAATCAAAATCTCTGAAACTATCACAAACAAATTGCTACATTATTTCGGCTTACAACTACCAAGAGCCTACTTCAAATGCAAACAGGACGAGCCCTTATTTTATCACAGCTCATTTTTATCACAGCCCAGGCTCAGTGAGCTAGACAAAGAGGGACAAGTTACAACGCTCAAGTTATAGGGAATTCAAACACCATTTTATTTGAAACTAAGACAAAAACATGATAAATGAATCTGTAGTTTGTAGATCAATTGTGTTTGCAATGCTGAATGTATGTGTGGTGTTGTGAAGGAAAATCAAATGAAAAAGGGTAGATGATGAGAGAGCAAGAGAGACAACATGAGGAGCCCAGCCTGCCCAGGTGCAAGACATCAAGTAAGATGGCTCCGCCCATCTTTACCTGCAGAGAGGGAAAAAACACAGAAGGGGGATTGCTGACGGGGCAGATGTTAAGAGGGTTTACTGAGTGTTGATTAAATTGCATGATCAACTCTGTGAAAAGCAATATTGATTGCTATCCCAGTGGTGAGCCAAGAACATATATCGGCAAGCAATCACATTTGTAATACAACTTTGACTCATTTTGTCCATTTTATGTGGAACACATTTAGTATAATTAACGGCTATTTGAGTCGCCGTAATCAGTGGCTCTCAGCGTAAATCAGCTCCCGGACAGTTTTGTGTTTTTCCAGTCAATCTCTTTTGACAAACCTTTCTCTCCAAGGACCAGCATCCCGTGGAGTCGGTGTAATGGACAGAGAAAGGCAGAGAGAGAGAGAGAGAGAGAGAGAGAGAAAGAAGATGGTGACCTCCTCGAGGGGGCATCCTGACATCATCCACAGTGGCGGTGGAGACATGGCGCTGTCACAACACACAGCGGCTAGGGGTGGGGGGTGGGGGGGGGGGGGGGGGGGGGGTGAGGGTGTGCTTGCTCTGTGTCACCTGCCCTAACACGCTGGGGGATGACCCAAGCTGGAGCAATGACTGTGACAGTAATGGGACAGGTCTTCTGGGTGGTGGTGGTGGGGGGGGGGGGGGGGTTGTGGGAGGGTGGTTTGTTGATCAGAGAGACAAGGGATACGAGTAGACAGGACGGCTGTGTCAGTATGGATGGATACAGCATTGTATGGATATTTGAAGTAAAACAGTTCAAACCTGTCAAGTAAAAAGCTTTTCTTTTTTTTGTCGCATTTTTAAACATTAGCGTATCATTCTGGAATTAATAGTGCTAGTTTTGTAAAGAAATAAACAGACTTATGTCAAGAGAATGCCTCTATTTATTGTTATCCATAGTGTACCTCACATAATACCATATTTACCATGAACGTCTTTTGGACCTTTGCCTTCTGCTCCATCTTTGTAGTTTGAAGCAGAAGCTTGCAGTGGTGAGGGTCTTATATTTCTCTTAGATATCTTGAAATTGAAAATCTCAGTAAGCTTCAGTTACCAAGTAAAAAGCCCTCGTTTCTTTGATTTCCCATGCAGATAATAAACTTGTTCCCCCAGTTTTATTTCACACATTTCTAATGAGACTCATTTAGTAGCTTCAGTATAACAAGAATATGCATGTGCATGCTCAGCCAATCAGTCTGAGCCCATTTAATCTTTTGGGGTTCTGCCCTATGAAGAGACTCCTCTTTGCATCGAGGACTGCCAGCAGGCATTGCGCAGACTATCAGGGGAGCAGAGGTGTAATCCACCATTTCAAGATAAACAGCAGAATGGTGCTGTCCACAAGCAGTGTGGGGAAAGAGGTGTTGATCCAGTGATTTGCTCATTTGCTTCAGTTGTCTCGTTCCGACAACGTCTGCACTTCCAGGAGGGGTATGGATAAAGGTTTCTTTCTGGCCAGACTCACCTGAAATGTTATTTGGTATAGGAAGGAAACATCCAGTGATACATTCCTCGGTGGGAGTTGCTTTTCATTCTTTGGGCCCTGGGAACACTTGTGAAGCCACATTTTCAGGCAGGCCTCTCTTAAACTGTTGTCACTAAGTCTGCCCTGCAGCCTCACAGGAGATTGTTTCTTTTGCATTTTTCAGTTCACTCCAGATATCTTCTCCCCAAAAAAAAAGAGCTCTGAATCACAAACCTTTCAGGCACAATCTGCACTTCCCCAGCAAAACTCTTTAAGAATTAATTTAGGAAAAGTGATCTTCGCACATCTGTGTTTAGACAGGTGCATGGGAGAATAAGTAATGACACCAAGAAGGTTGCCTGACCGAAACGAAGACATTCAATAAATTGAATGTGTTGACAGTGTGCGGGGGCTGAATTTATTAATTAGGGTCAAGAATGAATCAGGCAGATGTCTTCTGGCTTCCTCCACATAACAAGAAGAGCAAGGAGAGGTTGCAATGTTCTTGTCTCTCTCATACGGTTTATTGGCATGTGTTATGAATGCTAAGTGGAGGCACATGCAATAGAATAGAAAAGCGTCTGATCACAAGCCTGCATCATGTCAGGAATAGACCCTTCCTTAGCTATTTGAGATTATTCCAAACAGCTTTGTACAGCTTTGAGCATCCATGATTATCCTGTTTGTTCTTCCTGTTTTGGGCATGTTGGGTCTTATACAAGTGTATACACTAACATGCAGGATCTTTCACAGCTGTTATTCCAAACCCATGAGTAGTTTTATAAAAAATGTGGGGATATGAAACGTTTTCAAAACCCAGCGCGGTTAAAGAAACCCAAGCACGTAGATCCACCTGAATATGGTAACAGGGATTTGTTTCAGTCATACTGTGGTGCAGTTTGTGTCCCCTACTCCTATAGGAGGAAATTGTATTTGTGCTTGTCACATTTAAAACATTAGTGGCATCTTTGAACTATTAGTCAGAAAATGATGAATGATTTGATGATTTGATACTGAAGAAAACTGCTCTGAAGTGTTTTCTATCTAATTTCTATCATGTGGATCTATGGATGTTTTTCGCAATGGACAGCGGAGATAATGATATCCTGTGGAAGTGTAACTTGATGATATGAAATTAATAAACAAGATAAAATGCTGCACAAATGTGTAGGGAGAGAATAACATTCAGGTCCAACATAATGTAATGATGGAGGGTATAGTGAACGTGTTTAGTCTGAACTTCTTTGCAGCTAGCACACATTTGAATTACTGTGTGACTCTGCCTGTGCATTTAACCTTTGTCAACTATCACTGTCTCCTGGCACAGTGGTGACCACCTGCAACAGGAAAATGAGAAACGAACAAACACCGTTCTCCTTGACAAAAGTACTGTGTATGTCACATGCGAAAGTAAAAGCAAATGTTAATATTTGGTCACCTGAGTCATTACTTACGTGACTCTTTTGTCCCTTGCTAGTGATGCAGGTTGTTAGTTACTCGGTGTGGGTCGAGTCCAGGCGGCAACCTCCAGGTTCAAGTAACTTAAAACTTGCATTATCGTTACTGACCAGCAGGGGGCGACTCCTCCGGTTGCAAAAATAAGTCTGATTGTATTGAGGTCTATGAGAAAATAACCCTACTTCTCACATGATTTATTACCTCAGTAAACATTGTAAACATGCGTTTATGGTCTCAATCGCTAGTGTTATGTCTTCTTCAATACAGCATGATGTTCATTTAGTAAAGTATGGTTCAGTTTAGAGGGAAATTTTGCCGAATTCGAGGCTTCAAAACGGCAGTACAAAAACCAATGGCTGAAGTCACGATGACTACGTCCACTTCTTATATACAGTCTATGGGCGAGTCGCTAGCGAGTCAACCAGACTCTTTTTCTAAACCTAGGGAGAATATTTTGACACGCCGTCCCGACATGTTGAAAACTAAAGCTAGAGGTGTACCTAGTGCGTTAATCCTAGATGCCAAGGAACTCCGACCATGCCTCAGTATTTGTCGAGTTGGGAGTATGAATGTGTTGGATTGCGCATGTGCACGGTGAAAATGGCAGTTGCCACTAGAAAGACTGGCATTTCGTGTCCCTGCACACCACACCGGCAGATTGCATTTAGTGACTATTTCACAAACTGCCTTGAGACTGTGTCGTGTGATCAGCGTGCTGAAGTAGGAGGGTGGTGAAGGGAGCCCTATAAAGAACAAGTGATCATAGAACTATAGAGGTGACATCATTACTTAGACTCACCAAAAGGCTGCTGGTATTTTAAATGTGAAATCTGTTGCTCGGCACAGATCGTCTGGAATAGCTTGTTTTAAGTAAGGCTATTGTCACCCATCTCAGCAGCTTTACTTGGATGCTGCCTTTCTTCATCACAGATGATGTGGCTGCTTAGTTTTAATAGGGGAGATGAGATCCTCTGCTTCTCTGTCTGCTTAACATTTTTCCTCTCTCTCTCTCTCTTCCTCCCTCAGTTTGACAGAAAAAAAAGCAATAAAACGATGGAGCATCAGCATTCTCTAGAGGCCAATGAAGAGCATAACATTCTTTGTAAACACATTCATCTTTCTCTCTGTCTGATATTTCTCCTGTCTGCTTCCTTTCTGTGCAAAATCGCATAATACTGAGTGTATAATCCAGCCTTGTGCAGCCTTTACTATTTTGAGCATGGTACTATCTGACTGGTATGATGTAACAAGAGGAGCCAAATGAGAAAACATGTTTTGTGGCTTGTTAGGAAGTGAGATTGTCTGACACACCCTAACTGAACTATTCCATTTCTGCTTTTGTGCCTTTTGTTTAGTTTCTTTCATTGTAAACCTAACCATTTCTGACATTGTTCTGTTTTCATATTTTCACATATTCCTGTTCTAAAGTGGTGCACATGTATACCTGTGGTTTGCCCGTTTGCTTCCTCTTATTGTGTGTGTTGCAGTCATGGCATAGGCATTCCACAAGTGGGTTTGTCAGCATATCACAAAAAATTAAATAAATTAAAAAAACACCACAACAGGTCTGTATGTCCCTCCCTCCTGTGGAATGTGTGGGATAGTTTGCAATGAAGACACATCTATTATCTATTTCCTACCGGGATTAGCTGGCTTAGCTTGTCAGCTGATTGTTCATTTTGATTACACACTGTGTTTGTGTGTGTGTGTGTAAGGGCTAAGAAGACTTTGGGATCTGAATATGATCCCATAGGGGATTTTGGGTGTTTTTTTATTTGTATTTGTTTGCTGACATCATTGTTTGCCCATTCTACGTTTTCTTTTAAAAAGTACTCGCTGTAATTCCCCCTGTGTTTTCTTTCACTTTTTATTCCAAAGTACTGTTTTGATATTTATCAGTTTCATTTTGAGAAGGCTTAGAAGTAGTTCTTTCTTCTCCCGTGTCCAGCTAACTGTCTGTCACACTGTTTCTCTTTCCTTTCTCTGACGTTACATATTTCCCTACTGTGTCCCTGAACTCCCTCCCCCCCTCACGACAGGTATGCTCATGCAAAACAATTCCAGCTTGAAACCGCCAGTGTGTAAATCTATGTTGGTGTTTGTGTGCAATGCTCCACCCACCCTTCCATCCCTCCCATTTATGACACTTCCAGCAGGTTTACACCTCAAAGTCAACTCCCTTCAAAATATCCAGGTGAGACCGTGTCAGTTAGCATCGACACAAGGTCACGGGCAGGGAGCTTCTCTGTTACACTGCTTCCCCTGTGTCTAAGGTAAGGGGCTCCGTCTTTATTTATAACAAGTGTTAGATCAAGAAAATACATGTGATGCAGATTCATTTCAGTTTGATATCTGATGTATAGAAAGAACTCAAGGGGACAAAAGATAGTGGAAGAAACAGGGACACTAAAAGGGCAAGGCTATTGTTCATTCTGTTCCTTTTCTATTATACGAGTGAAGATCTTGTATGTCAAAAAAAAGAAGAAAAAAGCGCAGCCTGGTGCGCACAAAAGAGTGAGATTTGTAAAGACAGATAACTGGAAGCTCTGCGAATAAAACTACACACGTATCGCTTGTGCTTTACTCCTCTGGCTGATATGCGTTACCTTGAAAAATTGAACAAGGTCAGGATGAAGGTATTAAGTCGAGACGTGCGAATGACAGGAAAAGAAAGAAAAGCAGAGATGGGAAGAAGAAAGGCTCGCAAGAGAACGTCAACCCCACCTTGGTAGCCTGGAAGCGTTGACTCATACAGACAATGTAGACTTGGTGGATGGAAAAGCAGCTCAACCTGTAGAACAAGTAACAGCTACGGATCTATCACTGGGTCAGTCAAGGTGGTTACACATTGGTCAAGACAAAGCTGTAGACATGGAGATCTGCACTGAGGATGAAGACAATTTAAGTATAAATTGTAACGAGGTATGTTCTAACTACCCCGGCCTATAACACTGCATCTGTTTCTGTGATGCTGAGCATGTTTATGGTCATTTTCCCATGAGAAGCACAACTCTTGTACACTGTGTTAGACTCTTAATGAAGGCACTAGAGCTGTATTTGCATCGCACCGGGAAGGAATATTGGAATCAAATGCATCACAGAACCCGAGGTTATTTCTCAGTTGAGAAAGCATGATACGTCTCGTCTGTCACGGCAAAAGAGAAAGACAAACAC
The DNA here is from genome assembly GCF_910591455.1 of Pholis gunnellus. Lineage (NCBI taxonomy): Eukaryota > Metazoa > Chordata > Actinopteri > Perciformes > Pholidae > Pholis > Pholis gunnellus. The sequence continues at coordinate 15,329,449 of NC_136543.1, forward strand.
CCGGCAAAGAGATAGACGAGGCTGGCTGCTGTCGGTAGCGAAGGCTACATTGCAATCTAGAGCAAATAGGAAAACAAATTGTGGTCGAGCTTTGCCATCGCCCTGAGACAAGATATACTGTTTTCTGTGGGGTTTTCGTTCTTTTTTTTTTACCATCCGGGGCTGAATGTCACCTCAAAGTTTGTGTACGCTGGAGTGTGTATTTTGCATGAGATTGGGAGAAAACTCACACTGATAAATCACATGTTCTTAATAACACCTCTGGTTGTATTCTCCACTTAGAACATCAGCAGTGACGGAATGTATCTGGCTTTCAGTATATTCAGTTATGTTGTGACTGTGAAGGCATTCATTGAGTCAAGTCTTTTCATGCTGTGTAATTTAACAGTCAGGACTTCTGGATAAGAGAGGAAATAGCAACTGATTTGACAGCTATATGTCTACAGTGATGCCAGAAATGCAGAAGGAAAGTGTTTCTGAATTCAAATACTATGGATTCGACGAGACAGTATTGAAATGGAACAGTGGACATGGAGGCTGTTATCCAACTTTTTCTTCTGTCACACCATGTCATTCTGTGACAGAAGCATTTTTTTTTTTTTGTTGCTGAAAATAAAATCCTAAAGAAATCGTATCTCTTCTGTGGCGTAACAGACCTTCCTTGTGTTTACAATCAAATATGTAATTCAAAGATGTTTGCACCCTTAAGTCATATTTTTAAAGCTACAACAAGGAAATTTCAATTTGTGTTGATTTGGCGGTCCTTGTAGACAAAGGTACTAGTGTTTCCAAGCACCAGATTCCTGTTAGAAAACGTCTTGTTTTACTGCAGCAGGGTCTGACATTCTGCCCTGCTCAGTCCTGGTTCTGGTTCTTCCATGCCTTTTTTCCCCTCCAGCGGGCCTAGCAATATGGCCTGGGTCTCCAGTAGGCTGCTCCAGAGGCTGCTGCCAGGCGTGGAGCTGCAGGTTGAGGGTGGTAGCGAAGTCGGTTCTGGGTCTGTCTGTGGTGGACTGCTTGCTGCTGGAGGCACGCCGGAGTTTTTGTTGAAACTGCATGGTTTTCTCCGATTTTGCATGGAGTCCGACCTGGTGGTACCAATGACAAGCATTAAGAATGACTAAATAGCCTATCTTCTCGCTGATGGTCTCGTTTGCATGTGTAGGTCATATAGAAGCACCAGAATTAAACTGAGACTGTTTCATAACCAGGTAAAAGTTGCTCACGGTGACTTTAAACACTCATTCTGCACATACAGTACATGTACACATACAGTACAGTACACACCTATATGCAAACACCACTTCATTGACACACCACCAAACCCCAGAGAGAGACACGTGAGTGGAGGAGGATACACATGCAAACAAAGCAATCTGAAAGCATACAAACACACACACAAAGAAACACAGAACTGGCTGTGCAGTTGATATATAACAGCTCCTCTTTAAAGTCTGCACACGATCAGACCATTAAATCCACATGGTGATATTTTAACCAAAATTCCCTCTGTGTCTCAGAGTGCGGGTCCCGTGGTACCATCAAGGCATGCTTAACATTCTTCAATGAAACGCTATCCCATAATAGTCCTTTGAAGAACCAAGACTGCAACGGGCACTTGGGGTTACAGAGATGGCTTTGGCGGCATGATCAGCCTCACTGTTCAAATAGCTGACTAATCGAGTTGAGAGTATTGGTTTGTCTCTTCAGCAAAGGGAGGCTCCGATGATGACTCACCCACTGATGTATAATGAGACGGTGCTTAAACGGCAGCTCTGTGTAAATATAGATCCGGTATGACTGGGAATATGTTTGTGAAACTTGTCCCTGGTTGTTTTGTTGCCTCACGACTGATCACAAACTTCAAAATTGCTTTTTTGTTTCCCCATCTTGCAGGGATGGGGAAATGACACCACATGAAAGATGTAATATATTTTTATGGTGTCACTATTATATAGTGTTACGAATATAGATAAACACATATTTAAGGAGTAGCCTTGTTCAATCTGAGAAAATAACCCTGATGATGCCGTAGAGTTATGTCGGCTTGGACTTGTAATAAAGATCTATAATAGAAAGTGTGCATTATAAACTGACATTAACCGTGTTTCCATTCATATACTTCAATGCACATTTTCTAGTGAAGCATTAGATAAGCAGGCAGAGAATAGCATAATTCGATTAAACTCCCTCAGTTGCAAAAAAACATTCCTATTGAGGGGATTTTTGTAAATAGAGTTTTTCACTTTTGAGTGCTTTTTTATCTACTTTGTCCTTCTTCCTTAACTCAGGTTTAGATCATCAAGAACCTCATCCCACCAATCCCACCTGGTGTCCTGAGGAGCTCTCAGCCTCCTCCGTCCCCTCATCCACCTCTAAGGCAGCAGTCATGAACTGGTCTGCTTTGGAGAGCCTCATCAGTGGGGTCAACAAGTACTCCACTGTGTTCGGCCGCGTGTGGCTCTCCATGGTCTTCGTCTTCCGGGTGATGGTGTTCGTGGTGGCGGCCCAGCGGGTGTGGGGCGACGAGAACAAGGACTTTGTCTGTAACACGGCCCAGCCGGGCTGCAACAACGTGTGCTACGACTACGTCTTCCCCATCTCCCACATCCGCCTGTGGGCCCTGCAGCTCATCTTCGTCACCTGCCCGTCGCTGATGGTGGTGGGGCACGTCAAGTATCGCGAGAAGAAGGACATGCAGTACACCACCTCGCACAAGGGCGCCCATTTGTACGCCCACCCCGGGAAGAAACGTGGGGGGCTGTGGTGGACGTACCTGGTAAGAACAGAGGAGACGAAAGTTTATTTTTGTAGTCTTGCTGGAGATGTTACACGTAAACAAATGACAGATACTGCAGTGCTTCGTCACTGAATAATCAGTGTGGAAATATCAGAAATAATTATCATGGCTATGTACAAAAGGCAGTAGAAAACATTTTCATAATTATAGATGATTTGTTGTCTCCCGGTTTAACCCTCATGAATCTTTTCATAGGTGAGTCTGATTTTCAAGGCCGGCTTTGATGCAGGCTTTCTCTACATCCTGCACCACGTCTACGCAGGCTACGACATGCCCCGCCTGTCCAAGTGCTCCCTGCCGCCGTGCCCCAACACAGTGGACTGCTACATATCACGGCCCACCGAGAAGAAGATCTTCACCATCTTCATGGTGGTCTCCTCTGCCCTCTGCATCTTAATGTGCATCTGTGAGATGGTTTACCTCATCTGCAAACGCGTCCAGAAACTCATCAAGAAGAAGACCGATGCAGACAGGAAACTGTTTGCCGAGAGTCACGAGATGTCGCCGCTGGCTAAACCCAGGTCAGAGTTCAGGTCCAAAACATCAGTCAGAATGGATCCTACGGCCTCCATCCAAAATCTCAGTAACACCAAGACAGAGGAGAAGCCATCTATGAAAGAGACAGAGAGAGAGATGCGCCGTATGCACAAGCTGGTGGAGCAGCATTTCTCCTCTGAGTAAATAAAACTATGAAATATTGGAGGACCCCATGTGGTGTAAATGCACTTTCTCTGAGACTACACACTGCCCCATATGTATAAAACAAGATAAAGCACAGATCCTTCAGTGAACGGCAGAAATCTCTTGAAGGTTTTTTTTGTTCTCAGACATGCAATGTGAAGAAAATGCTCTTTATTGCTGAAGAGGTATTTTGAGTCCGGTTGGCATTTTGTGTTCTCATGCTAATACATCCGAATTGTTTATTAATGAAGGTATGATACAGGCATGGTAACAAAATTATACAAAAGATGTTTTTATACCCACTTAATTGATTACTCTTTGAAAGTGAAAGAAGACTCCAGATAATGTTATTTTTGTATTTATTGTTGTGATATATAAAGTTACTTCACTTTTTAAATATTTCTTTGTATGTGTCCTTTGTTCTTTTTAAAAAAAACATTTCAGAATTGTCATACATGAATCCCAACACACTTACACATAGTTCCAAGAACAATTTTACAGAAGCAGAAATACAGCTTAATTAAGAAAGAAAGGAGAACAAAGATGAACACAGATGCATGTAACAATAAACACATGATTGTATACAAGTAGGTCAACATGAATATATAAAAACAGTAGCTACATTACATTTGTTGAATGTGTACACATACTTGGCCAATAAAGCTGATTCAGAACGTAATTTAGAGCTATAAATTAAGGGTTTATGTCCGACAGTGAAGATACGGTATATATCCCTAAAATAATATGAAGTCAAAACTTAAACAGACTCGCAGTAAACCCAGCGTAACAGAATGACACAGTGAGTGACTAACTCAGTAAGTATTCGCTTCTATTCATGAGCGTGATGGGCATAGTGATTCATACTGTTTCCGTCGTCAGCACTTTTCCACTCTGCCGTCCAATCAGGAGCAGGAGACGCGGGTGCGGTGGTGACAGACCCGGAAATGCACCAATAGCTGCCGACCGCGAGCCGGACGGTTCAGTATCTGTATCCGCCTTTCACGGCTGCCTTGCTGAAGTCTGTCAGAAATGAGTTTCCACTACGGCCAGGTATCGAAATACTGCATTTTGTGTTTTGTTTATGTTAATTAGCACAACATGTTTACATTGTTAAATAACTGTAATATCTGTTTCATTTCCTTGATATAACGTAACTAATGTTTTAGGACACGAAAAACACAAGTGACGTTAACGTTAGCTATTCATCTGTTTGCTATAACAGTTAGTAATGTAAATGGTGCTGCTACGTGGTAATAACGTCCTTTAGCTTATGTTGCAGTGTGTTTTCTGAATGTTATATACATTAGGATGGCGCTAACATTGCTGGAGTTATGGTGAAGCAATATGTAAGTGAGCGTTAGCTGTTTTAATATTTCCGTTTTGTATATCACCAAAGGAATCTTGATTGTTTAGTTCGTGCATTTCCTCCTAGTTTTCTACAGCTTGTAACATTACTTTAGAGGTGTAAGAAGTATTCAGATCCTTACAAGTAAAACGTGACAATGTCTCACAGTAGAGGTATTATGAAAGTTCAAAAGTAGTCTATTTACAGCAAAATGTTAGTTAATTAAGTGCTGGGAATGGGTCCTGTAGGCTTTTATAGGATGTATTAATTATTACTGATGCATTCATCTCTAAACAGCAACTCTGTATCCCATGTACACTATAACAATTAATCATATTTAACAAACTAATTACATGTTGTGTAATTGTTTCATATATATCACAATGTAATACACACACAGCTCGTTTATTCCTTGTACTCATCACACAGTCTTGTCTTATCCCTGTAGGGCTATCCAGGAGGAGGCCACCGACCACCTGCCGCTCCATACGGGGGAGGCAGTGGTCCCTACGGGGCCAGCCCCTCGGCTCCATACGGAGGTGCACCACATCAGCCAGGGGGCCAGTATGGTGCTTATGGAGCTCCAGTTCAAGGAGGGCAGTATGGGCATGGACCAGGTGGTGCCCCCGCCGGGCATTATGGGGGTTACGGGGGACAGCCCCATGGAGGACATTATGGACACCAGGCTCCTGCAGGTAAGCTGAGACTGGAGATGCTTCTGGGGCACCGCTGCCTGTGTGAGTTGAACGGGCATATTGTGAACACGAGGAGACTGCGGATGGGCTCTTATTCCCCCATCTTCATTGCTTTTCCACTAATTTTTTTCTCTCTCTCTCTTTCCCTCGCTCTCTGCTGGGATGATGGATAGGAAATGATTTACGTTCGCTGACAGTCATGTAGAGACAGGGTTCAGTGTGTGCCCCTCAGCAGGATTACACGGCTGGAGTGATGACTCCGGTAATACTGAGTGAGGGCTAAAGTAAGAGACAGATGGGTAAAGAGTGTAGCGTGTGTGTGTGTGTGTGTGTGTGTGTGTGTGCTCGCGCATGTGTGTGATTACACTGTTTCCTGTAGCATCCAAGAAAAAGCCTATGTTGCCATCACTTCCCACAGGGACAGAATCCATCAGGGTCTCCTGCCCCACTCTCCCCATTCCTTTTCCTGACAATCAGCCCTGCCTCCACTCCTCCTCTTGTCTCATACCGTATTTCGTATTTTCTAACATCCCCCCCCCCCTTGTCTCTTCCGCCATGTACTCAGATAATGGCTTCTTGCCCCGACACCATCTCCCTTTTTCTGGGAGGACCTTTCCTCAACACTTGACCCTGCGGCTACCTTCTTATGAAACACTGAGCATGTGTAGCTAAGGTTGGGGAGGTATTCTTCAGCAGAATACACAAACCGTACCAGTCCGATTATAATACTCCCGATTTCAGCTGTTTTTCCTTTACTGGAAGAATATAACGTATTTTAATGATATGAATGGGGTAGTTGAATTGTTAGATGTTATCTAAGCTGTAGCAAACCAGACCTTAATACTTTTTTTTCCTCCTTTCCACACATTCCTCCTGCATGTGTCAATGCTCCTGCATATATAATGTACTTTGTTGTAGGAATCATATCATCCCTTTATGAAGTATATTCCACGTTATAGTCAATAAACTCCATGCTGTTTGCCAAATCAGTGCCTTCTAAAGCACAGATGTAGTATTATTATTTATGATCAAGTTGCTGCTGGAGAGTCAGCTCACTTCCAGCTGTCAGACAGTAGAAGTGTGTTCCTTCATCCCCCGATAGATAAATAGTTGTTTTCCATTAGAACGAGGAAGCCGCTATCTTTTCCTTTGACCATCCCCCACCCCTACCACACACACACACACATGTTACTCCTCAAAGTCGGAGAGCTTCTCTGAAATGATAAAGAAATATATTAAAAACAACAAAAGCGTGCTGAGAAAACCATCTTGCAGTGATGGGCCTCTTCAAAGTCATTCTGAGCCACCACTTCTCTCTCCACCCTCCCCTCACTGCTCTGATTCTTCCTCCCTGTAGGAAACATCCCTCCTGGTGTTAGCCAAGAGGCGTACCAGTGGTTCCACACCGTGGACACGGACCGCAGCGGCTTCATCAACCTAAAGGAGCTGAAGCAGGCACTCGTCAACTCCAACTGGTCTGCTTTCAATGACGAGACCTGCCTCATGATGATCAGTAAGTGCTGCAGTTGCGGCCAAATGAAAAGCTCAACGGTGCGAGTGGGAGGTAGCTCCATGTTGTGGAATTGGTTATAAATAAAATGCCTTAGTGTCTACAGCAAAATGGATGAAAAAAAATAGTGCCTTAGGAAAAAGAAAAGGATAAAAGAGTGGCTGGAAAAAGAAAGTAGGCTGGTTTTATAAGTGTGTGGCCTTACATTTCTAAAAATAGTTCGAGCTAGCCAAGAGGAGTCAACCTAAAATATATACGTGTCCGTCTGGGTTACCTGTTAGTTGCACTAGTATCCCGAAATTCCAGTTGTGTTTTTCAGGCAGTGACTAATATGTTCCATTATCCTAATGAGAACTGAGTGACTCTTGTGTGCTACTTTTAAATAATACAAGGAGAAGAGTCATGATGATGGACAGAGGGTTCGCTCGATACATGGCCCAGAATGCACCTCAAACTGTCCTGTGCTTTGTTTTTCCTTTTAGACATGTTTGACAAGACGCGGTCCGGTCGAATGGACATATTTGGCTTCTCAGCACTGTGGGAATTCATGCAGCGGTGGAGGGCGCTCTTTCAGCAGTACGACAGAGACCGCTCAGGCTGTATCAGTGGCACGGAGTTACACCAAGGTAGCCCCGTTTGTGTGTGAAAGACCCGACAATGAAGCATGATCTGAAGCCTGAAATACAACCTTTCAGCAGATAACAATGAACTTCCCGTCTTGTCTGTCCGTCCTCTAGCCCTCGCTCAGATGGGCTACAACCTGAGTCCGCAGTTTTCCGAGACGTTGGTGCGCCGCTTCACCGTGCCGCGCGGGCGACCCGGCATCCAGCTGGACCGCTTCATCCAGGTGTGCACCCAGCTCCAGAGCATGACGCAGGTCTTCAGGGAGAGAGACACGACCATGACGGGCAACATCCGCCTCAACTACGAGGATTTCCTCTCTGGGGCCGTCACCAGGCTCATGTGAGCCCCCCCGCTCCACCGGCAATCCGTCTGCACTGTGGATTCATCGTATCATTCCGTGTTCAGGTCATGTTTTGCTCACGTTTTCAGTGCTCTGCCATAAGTGCCTCCATCTGAATGTGTGCAGTATATCAGCCGGAACACATCATTCCGTGGCTTGTTGCTGTAAGGAGGTAAAAAGCCTTGCATCAAAGTTCATTGGCTGTTAAAAAAAGGCAGCGAAAGCCTTTACTGGATGGCTTAGCTTTCACCAGGCGCAAAAAAGTGATTGTTTTACAGGTGACTGGTGCTATAGAGTCCCAGTTATAGTTTTACCATAAACTGCAAACGAGGCCTTGTTTACACATGTGTGATTTTTGACATTCATACCTGATGAATTTGCTCATATGCAGACATTAACCGGTTCCTGTGCCATCAGAATGCCATCAGGAATATTCAGCATCTCCAGAGGGTGTTTCCATGCAATGGTTGCACATTGTATTGAACATTGCTTTATATTGTACTGTGTATAATTAGCCAAAATACAGCCACTTTTTCTAATATTTGAATTATTCTACTCCTCACGGTTAGTGGGGTGTTGCCGTTAAAGCTCTGTAACAAAGTTGTCTGCTACATTGCACTCCTCCTGTAAGCCAGTATCAACCAGAAATAAAAACAATTATCCATCGGGGAAGATAAAAAACCTCCCAAAAGCATTAATAATTGTTCCTTGTTATGTTTTCCTCTTTCCAATCAATGAAATGGATCTTCAGTGGTTGTCGGGCCAGTGCTTTAATAGATAAAACACTCCACTTAGGTGGTCTGAAATCAGATAACATCATGGTTCTTAATGCCAAAAACAAATAAATGCTTTTCTATCACGTTTTGATGTATTCATGTTCTTCACACAAATGAAAAAAGTACAGTTCCTACACTTTGAAGAAGCTGCATGCTGTCGTGTTTATTCTGGATTTGAAAGGCAAGTATTGTGTAAATGCAGCAGTAAACACTTTACGTGGATCTCAATGCGCTTGGCTGATGTTTTTTTTTCTGGACTGAAAACAGAGAAAACCGAATCGTGAAATGGAGGTAAATCACTTCAAAATTGATGTGTTATCCAGCAGAAGTGCAGTTGTAGATCCAGACCCTACTCGTCACCTTTGCCCTCAAAATGTCCCAAATCAGATGCTCATTTCTCCTTTTGTAGGGCAGATTGGCCGCACAAAGGAGCAGAAGAGCCTCTGTCTTCCTCCTTCCACATCTGGCGCTTCTTTCCCTCCCCATCTGTTACTCTGCTTCATCACAGTCCGTGTCAAGAGTCCTCCTGCTCCTCCTCGTCTCTTTCCAAATCAGAGGCAATCCATCAAACTCCCCTCGTGCATCGTTTTCGCTCATATCTCGCATCCGTCTAGTCCTTGCCCCTCGGCCTCCATCTTAATCTAAGGCTAAACTTGGCTGTCCCACGTCCTTAAGCACATTTCGTGTCACATCCTCCCTGCCTATCTGACTCATTGCCTGAACGTGGATGTGGTTCAGTGGCTGGACCGCTTTCAAAACCATTTGAGTTTGGGGACTTGCAAGCGTGACCGAAGGTGCGCCATGCTTGAAGGTTTCAGCAGCCTTTTTTTCTGGCTTCAGTGGTGATTTACCCTAAGTCCTGATTGTCATTTCCTGTGTAATGAGGGCATTTTCCACCACTGCTGGCCATGCCTGACATCTGTAATTACCTTGGGGCGAATAAGCAGGTCTGCGGGGCTTCAGTTAGCGAGGACAGTTTGTGATTTGGAGTGATAAAATGGTTGTATTTGTTTTGTACATAAAACTCTTGGCTAGTGCAGCTCTAAATCTCATTCACTAATAAGCAGGAGCTGATGAAATAATCCTGGCACTGCTAATATTGCTGGTGAAGCAGAACTGGCACAAGTAATGTTGTTTTTTCCCGCAGGGGATGATGAGCACATTTCCACTTTATCTGAAAGGATTTATCTGAAAGGATTTATCAAATGCCAGTTTTTGGCAACTACGAGATGGACAGCAGAGAGGGAGGAACTGCTTAAAAGAATCATTCTGAAGCGTGAAGCATAATCACCCACACAGAATCCTGTTAATCACAATCATTCCAGCAGTCTTTAGAAGTAATGAGAACATAAACAAATTTGGATTTAGCTCCATTTAAAAAAAAAAACTTTCTCCCTCTGCACAAATGACCAATGAGTCAGAACCGGTCATCCGCGGTTTCCGACTCGTTGTCGCTCCACGACAGGCTGCATTCCAATCGCTATAGATCAGCCCTGTGCCCTGCACACTGCATGGCACAGCTTTGGGGAAAAACTTTTGGGCCTGCGAGCTGAAATATCAGTGTCATCAATCATATGGTGCCTTAGAAAGAACATTTACTGATTCACTTACCCAGAAACTGCAGTAGCATATCCCCCACCCCCACCCCCCCCTATAGTCAATGCTGCAATTTATGGTTTCCCTGAAACGTCCACAATGTCTCTGCATCCCTCATAAGCAGTTAAAGTAAACAAAAGCAAAACTTCTTCAAGAGTTTGTGTTTTTTTTACCAAGCCTCTAAAAGTGTGTCTGTTCTTTACATGTCAAAGTGTGCTTTTGAACTAAAAGAAAAGTGTCATGACACTTGAGGGGTTTGTCATCCGAGAGGGCTTGTTCACGCCTTGTTTGCGTATGACACAATCCTGCTGACAGATCTGTCAGCCTTTCATGAGTATTCCTTGAGAGGAGGATTTTCTTCAAGAATGCAATAGATTGTTTGAACACCAAAAGAGATTGCATTTCTATGGCTTCCAGGAAGGGATAAACATGCATATATAGACTATGTTGTGTAAGAGCACAGCTCCCTCGACTGTAAAGCCACAAAGCACATGAGGTTATTTGATTATTAAGCATGTATTAGGTCACATCATTAAATAAAATGTAATTCATTATTGTGGGGAAATAGTTTCAGTTGTAAAAGGATGAACAAAAAAGTTATAATACTGTTTTATTCACATACTGTGTAACCCTATTAGTGGATCACTAGCCTCTAATTTCATTTTCTGTTGCAGTTAGTCCCCATTTTAGTGATCTTAAACTGAATATATGTATTTTATATTATTGTATAGAAGGTGTAGCCTAGTGTTGTACGTATATAATGTTGATTCCCTTTGTGTTTTTCTAAAACAAAGAATGTAAATAGATGTTTCGGCCTTCCTCATCTCAACTGTAGTGCGCTATTGTCACCACTGAGCGGTGCTAACGCACCGAGAACACACGTTGCAGCAAAGCGAGGCTCGTCAGCCAATGAAATCCAACCCGGAAGTCCACAGACGGATATTGCGTATTTCCGCTGCTGCACCAAAGTGCAAACAGTAAAGGTGAGTGGAGACGAATGAACTATTACCTTTATCACAATAATACAGAGACAAAACATCACACGGACTCGTTTCTAGTAACGGTAGCTGGTGCAGGTTTAGCTGCAGAAGGTCTGTCACTGCGCGGATTGTAACCTCACGTGTCACTTCGCGTTATTTATAGTCAGCGGTTACACACCCCTGTTCATAATATGACTTTCATTACACAAGTCAACATAGAAAGTAAACACGAATGCATGCTTTCAGATGCTCTGTCCAGGTTGTTAGCAGCCCTGTTCCGGTTGGCAGACGGCGCACCAAACTCCATAACGAATGTGAACATGTCATTTTAATGTCTTATTTAAAAGTAAAGCGTACGGCTCTGGGTATACAGATTATTGCCCCTTCTGAATCGAGGATAGTCACTCAGCACGTCGGGTATGACGCGACGCGCAAACAAAATGAATGACAATATCATTTGAAGTTGTAAATGTGTGATGATACGAGTATCCCTCGACAGAAGGTAACGTTGCGAGCTAGTTCTATTAACGGCTGGCTGTGTCAGCGTAGCCGTCGTAGCCACGTGTGGCACGGACTGGTTCATGTTACCCAACACAAATCATACATGTTTGTCTGGATACAGTAACGTTACACTCTGTTTCTTCTTTTCTAGTAACTATTATTTAAAATGTGATATAAAAGTATCATTTTTTCTCCTTTTGTGTTTTAGTAACCGATTGGAACATTATTAAATAATATAGGAATACTCATGTTGGCAATGGTAGCTACATAAATGCTCTTTTATGTATGAATGGCTCTTCACTTCCCCCTCATACTACATACTGTAACACTGTAATCAATCGTTAATGTACGCTGAAACGCACTCACAACTTTCTCTTCTATTTATCCCTATGGAGCCCCCGGGAGCCGAAGCGGAGTGCAGTCATGTGGCCTCTATTTTGGACAGCGGCGCGGACCTATGCCCCTTACGTCACCTTCCCCGTGGCCTTCGTGGTGGGAGCAGTGGGCTACCACCTGGAGTGGTTTATCGGGCGGACCCCGAAAGCCAGAGAGGAGAAGAGCATCCTGGAGCTGAGGGAGGATAGGAAGCTGCAAGAACAAGAGGGTGTGGACAGCACCCAGGTGCTTAGCCTGAAAGAGAAACTGGAGTTCGCACCTAGAGCCGCTCTGAACAGGAACCGACCCGAGAAGAGCTAACCCGGGTTGGTGTGAGAGACATGTGTTTACCCTCTCTCAGCAGCAGTGCATTGTGGGCCACGGAGGGAAAAAAACATCCATTCGTACCTCAGCCATACATCCTCACTCGTGCACCAGCTTGCCTGTGTAAATCAAACACAGCCCATATGTGCTGTATGTGATTCTTTGACCTTCTCCTTGATGTCACACAAGCCTCTGTTCATGCATTGGTCAATACCTAAAGTAAGATACTATAATTTAAAACGCATGAAATATTGAGCCTCTGGGTGTCCAGGCTTTGAACTCATGACGGGGTTTGGTGGAAACTGTTCTTTGTCTGTTTTCTGTACATCTAGTTGTGTAATTATCACACAAATGTTATTGTGTCTCTGCTGTTTAAATCACACGCAAGAGATGTCAAAGATGGAAATAATGTTCACGCTCCGAGCCTGTCAGAAAGCGCTTCTCCTTTTTAATCGTTTCTGTGTGTTTTAGAAAGGACTGATTGCGAACATGAAAGCGAAGGAAGAGCGGAGAGACGGGTCTTTGTTGTAGTTCTTTTTATCTCATGTAACCTTTTTGATGGTATGTGACAAAATAAGCCAACTATGTGGGAGGTCTCAGGATGTTTAAGCTGCTTATAGTCCTATTGTCTGGATGGTTTGCACATCTCGCGCTGTAATTATGCGTTACTGAAAAAAGAAATATGATGAATAAAGGAATGTTTGCTGAAAATGCTTGGATGATTCTTTATCACCAGTTCCTGCTACTGATTTTTTCTAACAAATTAATTAAACAAATGTTTGAATTTTTATCACTTTAGGTCCAAACAAATATCCGATCCCACTTGGATATGAAACAAGACTGCTGCCAAGGACAGGCAGTAACATCAAAGTCAAAGGAAGGAAGTAATGACTCTGCTTATTCAGCTTCGAGAAGGAAATTATGTTCGAGGGAATGCGCGAGGCAAAGCAAGGCATTCTGCCTCGGGTATGAGGGTGGAGTCTGGATTTTTTTTTAGTTCTTCAAATCTGGCTTAAAATGTATTTGCAGCTGTTGTCTGAACAACAAGTCCTTAATATCGCCCAAACCTCCAGATGTACACGCTGATTCACAGATCGCTGGTTCAAGAGTGCTCTTGGGTTGAGCCATACCCATACGAGAAGTCAATTTCACACACAAAGGATCCCTTTTTCCTCATAGATGTGAGTATTTTAGATGTGAAATCATCACAGCTTGTTACGGTAACTATCACAGTTTTATTTTCAATACAAAGTGTTGCACAATAAAATACACAAAATGAAATAGATACCCTGAAAAAAAGAACCGACCTTAAAATAGAAAAGATACATTCGACTGTCAAAAAGGCCGATAGAACCACACAACACGAATTTCAACTATGACGTTATGATGGGGAACATTGAAACCGTTTCAATTAGAATGTGTTTAATGAAGGTAAGTTATTTGACTAGACTTGTTTGCAAAATACTTCACTGTGTTACAGCACTCACTCATAACTGTGTAACAACAAAGACGCCAGTAACAATGCAAGAACACCTCAAATCGTCGAGTGTTTGAGGGCTCTCTCGCAGACATTTTCAGCATCAGATGCAGACTATGCCCAAGGGAATTACCCACAATTCATTGCCATGTGACGTTAAACACGGGGTAACCAGTGGAAGCATGAGACTTTAAAAAGGTAATAAAGAGGACGGCACATAGGCGTTCAGCCTGGCACATCCCATTTACTCAAACATTAAGGATTAAAGATGGAACATAAAAAGATCAGAGGATTGGAAGCAGAGACTATATTACACAGATAGTTTATTCATTAACTATTATTTTCATTTAGTTATTAAAGCTGTTTTGACAAAAACAAGTAAATAGATTATTTGACAAATAACTCATCTCGAGTGGCAAAAGCCTGGAAGACGTTCAACTCGGGGAGTAAAAAGATATAAAATAAATACCCACGATTGTACATAACATGATGTGTACATAACATGATGTGTCGCAGCAAAGTGCTGGCCCCTTCATTTTGACACCATTGCAGGCCCCCCCAGCCTCTCACACTCAACCTTTTAACAGGTGACGTCGGTGAAGTCCCTGAGGGTTCAGGGTTTAAGGCTTTAGGACTTTATGATTGGACCGGTTAGTCAGTGTGAGGAGTTTGGGATTGGGCCCTGATGTCCATGTGTCTATTACCCCAGTGCATGCTGGGAGGCCTCTCAGCCCTCTATACTTATGTAAGCGCAGCATTCAACCAATCATATGACTGCTGATCATGGTCACAACTCTCTACACAATGTCGCCTTCATTTCAAAATAAGAGAGCACTGTTCTAAGATCAACCAATCAATCTTTTAACTGCGTTCAAACAAACCCAGTTAGCTGGATGAGAGTGAACAGGCTCATTTTGGCCTGATGAAAGTGATTAGTTAAACCATGTCTGAAGAACAGGGCCTAAAGCAACATTGGTGATGGATGAAGCTGTCAGCGGATAAGGATGTTGCTCTCCATCAGCCACTGCAGAAATGCTCAGTTGCACAGTATGAATAGCCCCTCTTAATGCATTAGGACACAGATCACAGTTGGTCCTGCTGCTGTCATTGCTGTTCATTTTGAAATGCATCACCAAAGAGCTACCGGCACAACATTTCTACGTGAAAACATTCCTTTTGATACATGCAAGAGCATAACAACATGAGGCTAGAATTCACTTTATCCTTTTAAGGGCAGCTTTCTTCTCTTTATCTCACAACACACCAGTAACGTCACAGATTTATAAAGTAGTCCAACAAAAACAATGATTCACTGTGTGTTTTTTAGAATAATATAGTCTTGAAGGAATATGTAGGAAGACTTTGGTGATGTTGCCTGCACCCGACATGAGCTTTGGTCTCCGTGTGTACATATATTCAATCAAGAAAACCTTTATTATCCTTATTACTAAAACAAGAGGGGTGGTGTGGTCAGGGAACAAAGAATTTAATAAGAATCCACCATCGATTCAAGATGTGTCGTAAAACGCTACAAAATGAGAAAACTTTATGAAGCCTTTTAAATCCGACACGTGGTAGCTCACATGCACTTAGAGTGAACTCTAACAATTATTTTTGTTGAAACTTTTACTCCAGTCCCGCGGTCTTTCCAGCGTTAAATAATGAATCGGAAAGGTCCATCTCTCCGTACCCCAGGAGCTCTCTTAATGGAGGATAACCTTTCCAGAGTGCCAGGATAAGTTATGCTACGTTACCCTGCCAGCTAGTGAAATGGGGAAAGATTATGAGGCCCAGATACATTGGCACCGGAGTCGTGAATGCTGTGCTATCGGCAGTCATCAGCTTGTACTCCCCTCTTGAGTTTGCTATCAGTGGAATGACCCGCTTCACTGCTGAGTTGTGCATGTTCGGAGAGTCAATTACTTCAAGCCGGTGGAAGTTTCCATTTGAAACTAGCAAGGATGGAGAAGTGGAGGGAAAGCTAAATTATACTAATAGAGTTAACAAGGAGCGTGGTGTGTTTAGGTGTGTGTGTGTGTGTGTGTGTGTGTGTGTGTGTGTGTGTGTGTGTGTGTGTGTGTGTGTGTGTGCGCCTGTCTGCCTGGGAACAACTAGAGGACAGGTCGGTTGTCTAACAATGTCCCACAACTACACAGTACTGTGGGAACCAAGCACCGAGGCTCTTGGGAAGGGAGGAGGATGTTGGAGGTGCTCCATTGTTATTGCTGGATGATGGGGATAATGGGTGCGGGTGATGCTGGCTGTTCCTTTTTTTTAAGGAGGTCCAACCCAACATCCTGAGTGGACGGGCCGGAGACGGTGTTCCCTTTGCTTCATGAACAATAGAATTATCTGCATGC
Source organism: Pholis gunnellus (assembly GCF_910591455.1). Lineage (NCBI taxonomy): Eukaryota > Metazoa > Chordata > Actinopteri > Perciformes > Pholidae > Pholis > Pholis gunnellus. The sequence goes on from NC_136543.1 coordinate 15,345,833, forward strand.
TGGAAGGGCACCACGTTCCCCATTAAACAACCCCCCCGCCTGCCCAACACACACACACACACAGAATCCAGGAATTCAGGTAATGCTGTATATCAAATGTATACACAGACAAGAAGCTTGCCATAAACATGTAAAGGGAATCACACAGAGGTCAAGGAAAACACATTTTGAGATATTCTTTTTCACATGGGCAATTAAAGGATGAAAATGATCCCAAAACCTCTCTGACAGCCAGATGCATAATAGAGTTGGACTAACTAAATTGGTTGACATTAGATATTACTCAAAACAATGAGCTGAAAGACGCTAACACTCTCTATAGAGCTGAGGAGGACTCTAGAGTTGGACGATAATTCTCTTATAGTTCTTCACTATGACCCCTTTCACCTCCAGTCAACTGACTCATTGTCAATGTAGAAATATTGATTAATGCAGCTTTGTATTCAGCACAGCTTTGACATTAATCCCAAAAGACTCCAGTCTAAGTCCTCAAAATCTACCGGTAATTCAATTTGACAACCAACAGCTGAAGAGAGACACAAGCAGCCCTGGTTCATGCCCCGCCCCACCTCACACACACACACACACACACACACACACACACACACACACACACACACACACACACACACACACACACAAACTCTCTCTGTGCGAGCTATAAATGGTACCAGCCCTCTCAATTGACTCCAGCCGCACAGCCGGCACTTTGCCCATTTCCCTCATCCTTCACTGGCCTTTGATGGGGCGGCCGTGACATAAGAAAAACAAAACACGGGGGAGCTCGGACAAAACAATGCAACAATGCCCACCGCAGTCCAATAGTCAGGGTGAACAATCCCAAACCACCAATCCCTTGGGGAGAAACAATACTGGAACAGGAAACACCCACTTCCTATGCAAAGTTTAAATTTAGGTACAGCTGAAAGCATTTTTGTCTTGTTTTGTCCAGTAGCACAAATGGCCAAATTAAGGACTGGGTGCTTGGACGTGACATTGTTATGGATACGGCGAAAGCAGTGTGTCGGTATTGTGTGTACGTACGTTCAGTGAAACAAAGGGAGTTGGCACACATCCCGCTGTATGTCTTTAACACACATACACACACACATACTACAACATAAACAGTAAACCCCTAAAAAAAAGTGGTCTTTGCTGTGCGAGGCACATTATTTCCAATTACGGGCAAATAAAGAGATCTTGCACAACCTCATTCCCCCCATAGCTTGCTATTTTCAGCCGTGCTGGTCCCTTGTTTATACATGTGTGTGTGTGTGTGTGTCTGTGTGTGTGAAAGTCTGAGTTTTGTGACGTGAGGTCAAGCTGGTCTTTCCATACGTCTTGAGTGTATGTTTAGGTATGTGAGTGCCTTCTCTGCCCGTTCAGGGTGTTTCCTCGATATAGTGCAGCTGGCAGGAATAGGTGGGCGACCAGAGTCTGGTGCAAAGCACGACTGTAAGATCTTCCCTAAAGGAGAGTTGCCGCTGGGCATAACAGTTGGTCTTTTATGAACCGCTTGAGCCCTGAGGCTGCTTAACAGCACTTTGAACTGCTTCACAGTCTAATAGCTTGTATACTGTAGTGTGTGTGTGTGTGTGTGTGTGTGTGTGTGTGTGTGTGTGTGTGTGTGTGTGTGTGTGTGTATATGTGTGTGTACACTCATTCACCAAAGCTGAGACATTGCCTTTCTTTGTGTGTGATCAGCGCCATGTGGATTCACCAGTGGAGTGAGGAAATGCATCAGCAGTGACTTCAACAATGTCAGGAAATGGCAGCTGATCCCAGAGGATGCATGTATAGCCGTTAAGGATGACCTGTCGCATAAATTGGGGTCTTCCCAGCTAATGACTCCCGCTTTTATTAACCCCAGCTGTACACAAACCAATAATCTCCATTGTGACGTTTTTATTGGAACGTCCTTCTGCAAGCAGTGTGTGTCTGATTTGATGGCCCTGAGTTTGGGAAACAGTCTAGACGTGAATATTAGGTAATCAAAGCCAATGAATGTGGGAAGATTTTTACTAATCTCCTGACAGAGGAACATGTAGTTAAAACATCACTTTCACATGCACTGTTAGGGGGCAATTTCTCTGGCGGGTAGGCATTGACTGCGCAGAAGAAGAAAAAAAATGGCTGTTGGAGCAGCAAATAACCTGCAATGTTGTTTTCATCTCGGAGAGTTGTATTTGCTTCACTGAACAGGAGGCGAGAGTTTACTCTGTGGAAAGAATAGAGCAGGGCGTCGAGCTTCTCCGGCTTGATCGGCTGTAAGGGAAGATGGATGTAAAAGGGAGCTCCGCTGTTCCGCTGCTGGCTTTTTGTTGGCAGCAGAGGGCCGATATGGGTCGCCCCGTGCAAAATCTGTTCCGTGACCCCTCTGGCTTTTTGCGAAAACACACACATGAACAATCGCATTGGACACGTGCGCACAAGTGCACACAAATGCACCCACCCACCTGCACTAAGACAACAAGTCTGCACTGGAATGCCAGCCAAGTTCTTGTGAGCAGACATTGAACTGGGCAGCTTCAGCCGGCTCTGTTTGTGTTGTTCCCTCAACAGTATCTGCCAATTCATCCTCGACGCTGGGGAGAGGCTGCCCACAGTAAAAACACATTCCACTCCGACGACAGAGAAACTGTTTTCTTCTTATTATATCCTTTGTAATTTCTGTTTCTCAGCTGCTTGTTGGGAGTTCTTGCTTGGCCTCGCACAGTTCAAGCGGTTTGTTTTATGAGAACCTGTCTCACTTGAATTTCCCATAAGCCCCCTTTCCTGCCATAGATAACCGCTTATCGTCATGGAGACAGTTCGGTGAATTGCTGGAAATGTGTGCCGTATTGCAGATGCTGCCGCTGCCGGCCCTGAAAAGACATATGACTGCATTCATTCAGCGCTCGGGCGAGCACCTTTGTTGAAGGTGCTGGATTTTATCAATTGCTCTCCACGAAAACAGCGTTAACAGGCAGGACTCCCCAGTGGATTCTAAAGAGGTTCAGCACAAAGTGCTGTTCCACCTTGTATGAACTTTTACCGGCATATAATTGATGCTTTTCTTCCCGTAGAGCCAGCTACGGATTTGAAAACAGCCATTAAATCAAAATGATTTTTTCCCGTCAGGAGGTTACGCACATGATAACCTGTAAATCTCATCCACTTCTCCATACCTCCATCTTTCCGTTATTGCCAAAGAGCTTTCCCTTGAGTGATTCAGTACCTCCGTATTGTGACAGTATTTGGATAGAGGTTGGACACAGAAGTTGGACAGAGAAGCAATACACACTTCAGAGACACGATCCTCACACAGAAATCTAAGCCCGAGAGAAGGAAAAGGAAATCCAACCATTCTGTACACAACAGATGCACTTGTATGGAACGTAGTCTCTGTAGCATCTCTGGTAAATGTGTTATGTGGTAGGATATATAAAAATGATACCATCATTTGACAATGTCATCATTATTTTATACTTTAAACTTTATTTTTCACAAAAAAATAAATATAAAACACAGGTATTTCTTCATAATACTTTAAACATTAAATACAGTTTTCACATAATTCATAAGTCGTTTAATTTAATTAAGCCTGCACATTTCTGTACCACTTTCAGTCCATTCAATATGCATTCACTAATGCATCTTTTGAGGTTCTCTCTCAAGCTCTCGGAAAATGTTTCATTTTCATACCGGATTATTTAGCTCTCATGAACTAGTATGCGGTGGTCCTCTCTCTCTCTCCGTCGTTCCTCGTTGCTAAATTATTCTGGTTACCGGCAACGATAAGTCATTTACAATCCCAGAATTCCTCTGGTTTGGCTCTCCTTCTCTTTAGCCATGTCTTCCCCAGCCCACGTCCCCCAACTTGAGCGACCAAATCTTACTGGGTGAAAGGGGGGAAAAGTACATTGTGTGTGTGCATGCATGCATGTCCGCATCCACGTAGCCATTATCCCCTTGGGAGCAGAGCAGTATCCAGAGATCAGTACATTCCACGGTGTGGACGGCGCCATGGTGGGGGGGGGGGGGGTTCAAAGAACTCAAGGGGTTACAGTGTATATCTCAGAGGAATATGCTTAAATCTGGTTCTACTGCATGCTCTCCCATACACACTCCCACAATATCCCCAGGCCGACTGCAGACCCCCCGCTGCACTGTTTTTTCCACTGCCATGAAGACATCTTATGACTGTAGTCGTCTCTCATTGTGGAGTCTCATTTGCTTTGCCTTGAGGAGTGTTCTCAAAATGTTTAATTTTGAATAGGTCCATTTATCTGACAAATCTCAGGGTTTTTTTTGCCTGCCTCTGAGGCATCGAGTTCACAGTGCAATAGTTGTTCTTCCTTTCCCCCTTGTTTGAGCTCTCATTGTGCACTCCTGACTGTGGAGTGTCATGTGCAGCAAAATATTTATAAAAATATAAACTGGAAGACCCCGAAAAAACCCCACAGCCTTCATGGTCATGAGCAACACGTCGCCACATCTGACCGCGTCATACGTAATGCTTCTGTTTTGAGTGTGCCTTAAAGGTACCCCTAGTGTTTTTCCCTGTGTGCTGTGCGTGTGCCTTATAATGGACTCTGGGGGAATGTGATGTTTTCATAGCCCCCATGCAGTTCACGTAACTGGGGAGCAGGTCACCCCCGGCCTCCCTGGGTCCCCAGTTCACCTCAATCGCCAGATCCCCGTAGCTCTCACAGGGGTTGGGGAAGCATGTAGCCTCACCCAGCATGGGGGGGTTGACATGGCCCCCTGCTTTGTAAGACGTATCCGTCTGAAGTTCGGGAGCCTCCTGTCGAGCCGGTACCTGCTCGGACCGAGGTAGGTAGTCTTGGTGCTGGGTACGGTATTTCTCCAGCCGATGGGAGACAGCGAGCTGAACGAGCTCGATGAGGTTGAGGAGCAGGGAGATGGTGGCGATCACCTGAGTGTAGATGGTGAAGATGGTCTTCTCCGTGGGTCGAGACACAAAGCAGTCCACGGTGTGAGGACAAGGGGACCAGGTGCACTCAAACTTTGCTGCAATGAAGAAGCCATCGTAAAGGAACCACAGCCCTAGGATGAAGCCGACCTCTAGGAGGACTTTTGACACGATGCTGAACGCATATGCCCAAAGCAGCTTTCCTTTCAGTTTGGGAGCGTTGGGTGGAGCCTTCTCAGCTCTTCTACCTCTCCCACCGTGTTTCTCCTTCTCTTCTGCATTGTCTTTAATCACATTGTTATTGTCCCTCTCTGTTGCTCTCCCTCCCCTTTTGCCTTCCTCTGCCTCCTTCTCATCCTCCTCGTTTTCCTTGCCCTTCCCGGCCATTATAGCCACGTATCCAAAGTAGAAGATGGTCGGCGTGGAGACGAAGATGACTTGGAGGACAAAGTAGCGAAAGTGGGAGATGGGGAAGGCTCTGTCGTAACACACAGCAGTGCAGCCGGGTTGCTGCGTGTTGCAGACAAAGTCAGCTTGCTCGTCATCCCAGGCAGATTCAGCGGCAGTTGCCAGTACCAGCATGCGAAACAGGAAGAGAACGGTAAGCCAGACACGGCCAATGCCTGTCGAATACTCCTGGCCCTCCTCCAGCAGGTGCTCCAGGTAGGACCAGTCAGCTCTGGACATCCTCTGCTCCTAACAGGACAGACGGGGGGGGGGGGGGGGGGGGGGATGAGAATGTTTGATAATTAGCTCACCTTTAGTGTTTCTAAATCTACATCTTTTTTAGAATACAACTGAGGATGCTAAAGGAGGAGAGGTTGTTTTTAAGTCACTGTCAGGCTGTTGTTGAAAGGCTTTTCCGTCTGTTTAAATGGTGACAAGTTGTATCGGGTGCCAAGTTTAGTTGTAGTTATGCATGTCGTATTTCGTTTACTGCTCCATTGCTCAACAGATTGGCTTGAATGTGCCATTTAACACCTAATGGATATATTTTACTTCCATGACTACATTTTTAAAGGTTTTCAGCTGAAGCGTACATGTTTAATGATTTCTATGAGCAACAAATTAGCTACATTTCTCCAACCTTTTCAGTATAATGGTGTCTTTTTACTGGGGAACATGCGTATTTGGCTGCCTATTAGTTCTTATTAGTTCTTCCATGAGCTCACAACGTTGTTAGGGTGGGCTCCAACTCCTCATCATCAAGATGTAAAAAAACAAGGCCTCCATGCACTAAAATGTACTAAAACAAAAACACATGGCACTAAAGTTAACATTTATGAAGGGAAATGGTGTGCGCTTTCACAGTAAAACTGGAGTAAATGAGATCAAGAGAAGCCGCTCTCTTTAACACTACACAGCATTATTAAATGCAAACATTTATGAACCAATTAAAGCTTAGCTTAGTAAAATCATACTGGGACCAGTTTCATAAAAGCATTGCTCGAGCGCACACACAAACACACACAAATACACACACATCTGAATAAACATCCTGTTTGTTCAGCAGAGTTGAGGCTCAGCTGTGACAGCTTAGACTATTTCTGTTTTTTTTGTTATTTCTTCCCCTCTGAGAAAAGAAAATGTCCTAATAGTGACAATACAAACTTTCTGACAGGATGAGACAAGACAATGGACGGTCAGGGATTTTGGTCTGATAACTGGACTGATCCACCTCTGACAGCATTGTCTTGAGTACCACTGTTATCTCTAACAAACATACCACCGAATACACAGATACAGTTCACCACTAAGTATGTCACAGTATAAAATACAATAAAACACTTTAACCAAGAAAGCCTGTTCAACAGACACTTCAAGTTACAAGGCTTTTCGCAGGACTATTGATGAGTCTATGTTTAAAGTAATTTCCAGGCTTATCATAAAACATATATCATTAAAAAAAATACAAGGCAGGCTAATTAAATAAATAAGCATAAAACTCAATATTAAGGACCAAAGATTCACTGTTATTTATACTGAAAGACTGGAATACAATAGAGATTCAGAAGTCCATCCTGTAATTGCCTATAGGAATACAGAAGGTGATACAATAATAACACAAAAGTAGAATTACCCACCAAAAGTTAATAAAAAACAATGCTAGGTACTGTTAGACCCTTGTAGAATTGTTATTCTGGTTCTTAAGGGGAATAAAACCAATATCAAACACAGTGCAACTCACTCGTTGAGAACTTTTGAGAACTACAGGGACGTATGATTATGTCCTTATTACACAATATTAGATATTGTTTTTTGTCACGTGAACAATCCTAATCTGGTTTAGTTCCTAATTGGAAAAGTGTCTTACCTTTCTCTCTCGTGAAGCGGGGTTTGTCTCCTTATTTGGTGTACTGGTCTCAGCACTCAGTGTACTTTTAATGTCTCGTTCCGCTCCCTACAGTAGCGATCTGCAGCTCCAGTCGGTTTGTTTAAAAAAGCATCGATGTAATCGGAAAAAGTGGGGAGAACTTTCCCATGCCCGTTTATTTGGCCGTCCCTCAGGAACTACGTCCAGGAAATGGGATGGACTCAAAGTAGCTCTCGTTAACTGCGCATGGGGCGTTCGGGTTTTAAACTTTGTTTAAGGGACCACCCGTTTGCATTAATTACACGGGAGTATCGCCTGACTTCGCTTATTTAAAAGGTTAGAGGCGAAGAAGCTTAAGACGTCGATTCAGGAATGGACAACGCACTGGAAAGAGTGAGGTGGCCTTAAATGTCAAGTTATAACGCAAAATAAACAATAAACCCACAATAAACAAACTCATAATTACAGTAGCATAACAAGGAACTAGTAATATGTCGTTTTTTTCACCAAGAAAATCATCCAGCCTCCTATTATCTTCCATGAACATGATTATTTAGTATTATTCTTGCTGCAGCCTAACACACTGCTTCTGATCACGTTTCTATCGTTGCCCACGCCGCCTGTTTTATTTGAGATAAAATAGTTTTGGCCATCTGACTTCTTTTTAGACTCGTGTAATTTTCCATGATGCCACGCAATGGCGCCAATCACCTTGTTTCCGAGAGGCACATCAGCCGGAAATGTGAATCTCGTTTTCCTGAAGTTGAAGAATAAGTTCGTTCACCTTCTAAGGTTTACATAATTTGCTTGATTTGGTCAAACACAAAACGCCCGTTGCAGTATCATCGTTTTGATATTACATACTGCAAACTGAAACTATAGTGTGGAATAATTATCTTAAATTGTGTTCTTTGCAATCAATGTAAATTACAGGATGAGTCAGCGGAAAATACATTCCCTCACGTACTATACTTGAGTTTTGCCATTTTCTACTTTATTTGACAGTTATATTAAATGTGTTAGATTAAGATTTGGCCACATGTTCTCAATCTAACTTGTCACATATACAGTACCGATGCTCCCAACTTGTGACACGCTGACGCTTTGTCAGACCCCTTACCACCCTAAACAAGTGATAACATTGTGAATTAAAAAAAATAACCTCTTACTTAGGTTCAGGCAACAAAACTACTTAGTTATGATTTGGAAAAACATCATGGTTGCCGTTAAAATAACTATAAAATAAGTAAACATAACATAAACGTCACTATTGTGACATCTAAATGACTCAACACCGGTCTCAAACACTGGTCTTCTGGTTAAAGTCTTGTGTTTGTCCTGAGCGTCCATTAATGGGACTGATGGGTTTACGTTGTACCTACTTGAAGGCCTGATGTGTCTCATATAGGTGCTAAAAGGCGCCTTATGCAGCCGGTATCGGACGCTGAGGTGTGTGACATAGCCTCAGTATTTAATGGATATCCCATTAAGGTTTGGTTCTAATGTGATCATGTATGCAACAATTTCACTAGATTGATTAAGTGAATACAAATACTTGACAGTGAGTGTGTGCGCTAGACTTAAGTGATTTAAGTTCATCTTGTGTTTCACTGATGCCATAAATAGGTTTGTAATCGTATCAATTATGCCTCTTCAGATAATAAAACAACCTACTTAGTGGTATTATAGATTATAGCACTCTTGTCAGTAAGAGCTCTGTTCTCTGACGCAAACAGAAATCTCACCGTGTGTTTTTGCTTAGTGGAAACTGCAGCCTGTCCAGTTTTTTCTATTCAAGGCCCAGACAGCCGACTGGCTGTGCACACACAGGCTTTGTTTACAGATGTGTGGCGCAAGCTAACCCGAAGAAGCCCAATGTGTTTTTATAATACACATTGGCTGTGCTTACTCATTGAAAGTCAGTATAGAGATAATGCAAAACCTTGAGGAACAGCTTGGCAATATACTGGGTAGGAAAAGGCATCATTTCAAAACAATTCTTTCTCCTTAGGAAGATGCAAACAGAGTACGTACTGTAAATAAAAGTTGCTGGAAGACTAGATTTCACATCTAAAATCAATTTTGGCACAAGTGAGGCTGCACGCTGCTGTGAACATTATACCCAATGGCGTTCTCATGTCGGCAAGAAACCCAAACAGTGATTGATCGTAAACGAGCAATTTATTCAAACACATTTACTGCATTATAAAAACACAAATTCAAAAAACAGCCTAGTCATAATACCGTTCAGCACCATATCACATGCCATAACATAGTCTGAACAAATCCAACTGCAAATGGCCACTCCAGTTATCACCTACTGACACCGTACTCAGTCAAATTAAAGTCTTTGCTGAGAAGTCATCTCCTCGCAGTCGTTTCCAATCAGAGCTGCACCATCATACGTGTCAATATGTAGATTATAGAAGAGTTAGGAGGCTGGATTCGTCCACTCGGCCGCCGCACAGAGCGGAGCTTTGTAAAAAGGCTGGCAAATTGGCAGTGAATCATCCTGACAGATCAGCGTCTTGCTCTTTTTTTGGTCATTACACCCGTAGATGAATGGCGAGGAGGGAAGTGAGGACAGCCGACAGAGAATAATAGGACTGTTTCCATTCAGGAGATGTGTTATGCCTTCCTGTGTTCGGTGTGTTCCCCCCCCGCCAGTACAGTTATCAATGAAAGTAATTGCCAGCTTCAACTTCGATCAATTCCTCACCGCTGGACACACTTTTACATGCACTATTGTATTTTATGACTGATTCAGTCCTAAGTGTAAATCAGTAATGCAGATATGAATGTGGGACAGTAACGCTAATTCAGAGATTGATTGTAACACCAAATTATGCGTTTGAGGATGAAAAATCTTTGGACATTTTTGTCATCTGTTTAAACCTATGTTGAAAACATGTGGGCAGGTGTATCGTCATGGGTTGAAATGAAACAACAAAATTACTGGATCCATTAAACTCGACAGCTTAGGTCTCCAGAAGAAAGAAAATATATAGTGACAGCCAACACATCGAGCCCATGTTTGTGATTTCTTTTTACATAAATAAGTAATGATGGGAGTGTTATATCAACCTTACCTTGCTTTGCTAAATGATTAACTGCAACCACCGCCTGTAGAAAAACAGGCTGGAACACCCTCTACCCACTCTATTTACTGACATAACATGGTTCTATTGAGTTCAATGTTAACTTTTAGAAAATACTGTGTCAAAACCCATGATATTTTTTGCCTTTTTAGTGCATGGGTTGAGGTACGTCGGTCGATCAGTCCGCCACTTTTATCCAGACTGAAATACCTCAATACGTATTAGAGGAATTGCCCTCACATTTTGAACTGACTTTCATGGTCCCTTGAAGATGAATACTGAGTTTGGTCATCCATTTACTTCTAGTGATCTCCTAGTTCCACCGCAAGGTTGACATTTGTGTTTATTTTGTGAAATGTTTTGACGATTGGAATTAGAATTTTCTTCAGACATTCATGGTTCCCAAATGACACCAAATGACACCAGACATTCATGGTTCCCAGAGGATGAACCCTAGTGACAATGATGATCCTCTGACTTTCCCGCTAGCGCCGCTATGAGGTTTGCATTTGTGGGTTTGAGTAATATCTCAACAACTGTTGAAGGTAATGGGTGATGAGCAATGAAATATGGTACAAACATGATGTCATGATGCCATCTCTTCTTACGCCATCTTCAGGCCAACATTTTTAATTGTGCAGTACTTTAGTTTCTGAATGAATACCTACAAGCCTGATGAATGCCACCGTACCATGTGTTTACTGTTGAGAAACAAATGTTAGCATGCTATATTGAAGTGATGGATATGGTAAATAATATGAATGCTAAACATCAGCATGTTTGCGTTGTCAATGTGAGCATGTTAGGCACGGCGGTGCTTTGATCTAAATGCTAAGTACAGCCTCAAAGAACTGCTAACATGGCTGTTGACAGTCTGGTTCCCGAGAGCATCCTTTATCTTATCGAGGAGAAATAGACATTGTAAGGCTTCATACATAGGAGCACTGCATTTTTAATGATATACTTTCTCACATGAAAATATCAGTCTTAGAATGAAAGAAAAATATGTGACAGATTGTGCAGAGGAGTCTCTGGGGAACAGGAACGTTCCGGTGACATGCGATAACTTGCAAAAATAATCTGCACAACTACGTAAAAATATCACTGCTTCTTCCTCGAGTACTACATGTGATATATTACTGTATGTCTGTATTGTGTCGGTGTTTGTTTGCATGGTAAAGCACAAGAATCACTCAGTCTGTCACATTAGCAGTAAATTTCCAGCATAGACAGTGCTGTGTGTCTATCACTGCTGCATGGTTAATAAAGATGTCAATGTTACATGAGCTATGTCCTCCACAGCCTTGCTTGTTTGATGAAATATGCATGACATTAGCAGAGCTGTAGCTCTTTTGACATGAGGTATATATATATAGTATGTGTTGAAGTCTGATAGGCTGACTGAGGCTGATGCGAGACTGGTGATATCACACTACGCTAACAGGGTCTGTGACATCACCGCTGTGCCAACTAAATACAGCTGCACCCTGCATCTCATACATGCTATATCAGCTTTCTTCCCTTTTAGCGAACAATTCAGTCTCACCACTGGCTCCTGATTCTTTGGTAGGATTCCCATTAGTTTATATCAATGCATTGTCTTCTTTTCCCTTCTTTTTTTTCCCATTCATATGTATGCACAGTGTCATGTCTCACTGTTGAATTCAGGGTCCATATCCAGTCAAAGCGTTGGCTAGATCCCCCCCTGTGGTCTACTTACCATGTGTCTCCCAGCCTTATTACGCCCAGGGACCCGTCCCTGACAGGCGCTATTGATCTCAGCCAGCTTGGAGCGACGCCATGAAAGTGCACATTGGCAGCTGATGACAGCTTTATCAGAGAAGGAGGACACGGCGGATCAGCAACTTTCCGCACATCAAAAGGCCCAAAGGGGATGATCCATGGATAGAGCTCATCACATTTGTTTGGGGATCAATTGAGTGGCTGTTTTTTTTTTTAAGGTGATCAATCCGTTTTGTCCAGTGGGGATAATGCACTTAGACCACAGGTAAACCCTCCATTGGGTATTGGATACTGTGATAGCCCCCTTTTTTGAATCCCATTATTTGTTTGTGAACTCTTCCGATTATCATTTAGAAAAGAAAAAGCTTTTTTTTTCCGTATTAATATTTAATATCAAATCATCTCTTGAATTTTACAGTAATGGAAAACAATAGATGCCTGCAATTGTATTTCTTATGATGTGTGGATGTGTATTTGTATATGCTGATGGGATTATAGTGAAAGGTGGTGCAAAATTGAATTTATCTTAGATTACTTTTTCTAAAGATTGATTCTTATGGGAAATAGCTGCTTTGGCAACACTCGGACCGTGAAAGTACGCAAGGGTGGTTATGGGTTTGTTAAAATAACAATCCAGCCAACGTTTCTGGACCACAAAATAGCATTTCCATTTTATTTGTGACCGTGGCAATTCTGGTATTCAATCTCAAGATCTGCAGGAAAGTAGAAAAAAAAACAACTAAATTCTTCCATGACACAAAATTGTAACCAGTGGGTTGACTTTATTAGAAGTGAGCCGAGGTCATGGCCCTTCTGACATCTGGCTTTACCGTAGTTCAGACGAGTGCTAATGAAGATACAAACAGATCTGCTGGCAGGCCGTGAAGCAGGTGGCGCAAGGCCGAGCTGTAAACGATTCTAGCCTGGTGATGAATGCCCTGCCACATACATGAGGGGTGACGGCGTGTGTTGTGTTGTGTTGAAAATGGGGACATTACACTTTGACCCAATGAACCGATAAATATTCATTAGGCTGCCTTTTCATAGAGCGAGAGAGAGAGTGCACAGCTACATCTCAGTGGCCTTGTTATGTAGGGAAATGCTGTGCCATGGCTGAGCTGGAGTGCAATTGACTAGGTGAGATGCCACAAACATAATGAGGCTAATACTAAAGCGTTATTTTCTCTCCTATACTTTACATGAGCACTAATTCACTCTTGAGTGAGAAGACTTAGGCCCCAGGGTTGCATGCTGATGTCCGAAAGGTCCGTTTGGGACGTTGGCATGTTTAATACACATAACCAGCTCCTTCTGCAATCATTTTATGGCAACTAGGCCTACTTGGTTTGTATGTATGTATGTATGTATATGCGTATTATGGCACATGTATGGCAAGCACATCCACTTCCTTTCCATGTAGGCAGTTACCGACACGATCAGAAACGTAACCTTATAAAGTATTCAAAGGTGGATGCAGTCACAAAGCATTCAGAAGAGTTTCAACTTAACTAAGTCAAGCGAAGTATAGCCCTGACATTTTGGTCCTGAAAGTCAACACATATATTTCTAGTGTCAGCATAGGTGAACAGTTATAAACACACAGACAACCAGGCGCACACTCTCGCCGACAGTCTCACACAGTGGCCTGTATCAGTGTCACTGACCATGGTGCTGAAACTTAAGTCTGCCAATGCAACCAAGCTGCTCTTGTTCCACAACTGTCACTGCTATTAACAAATAAACAGGACTATTTTACATAAACGATGGCACATTAAAATACTGGGGATGAGTATAAGACGTATACGGAAGTTGTCATTTACCATCCTGTAGGCTAAGTGTTCAAAATCCTCCGTAAAACATGATGGCTGAAGTTCAAAATGGTCCGAGGAGGCTCGACGTGTTTCCGTTTCTGTGGGAGCAGCGGCGCTGAATGTTTTTACGCAGCATCATGAGAAATTAACACCGAAGGTGTTGCTCAGCGCCTGTGAAAGTGACGCTCCCAGTTAGGAACCGACAAAAAAAAAAAAAGGGCTCCAACGCCCTCTCGGTTGCACTCGCGCATGCACACCTATTCAGTCTGTCTCTGTGTGACTTCTCTTCCCCTCACATATTGCAATGCTACACGTGCACACGTTTAACCATTTTCAGCAGTTCATCTTAAAGTTCAGGGGGGAATAAAATGCAGGTTATCATTTGTATTATTATTAGCATAGAATCATCTTAGTATTCAATCATACAATAAAACACTGATGCAATCATTAAAAGGCCTAAAGGCCGATAGAAAACGAGTTTGTATTTCCTCCCCCCTCACACACTCTCTCTCTCTCTCTCTTACACACTCTCTCTCTGCTCTGACCCATTTACAGTAGCTACCATCCAAGTTAAGTGCCTGACGTGATGGCGTATTCAGAAATGAACGCTGCTCTAAACATCACGGGCGAGGTATTAGCCTCAACTGCACGCTCGTCCGTGTTTAGTTTGAACATATTGATTCGTCAATTAGATGATGGCCTAGCGAAAGTAATAGCCTACAACCCTGAGCCCCCATCCTAGCCCTATAAATCAGTAATGAGTAGTACTTTTGTAATGTCAAGTAAAGTTAGCAACTTGACTGGTAAAGTTGCTGTGTCAAGTATGATGTTGTTGGGAGTGGACTTGAGGAAATCGTGACGATTGCCATATTGCACGTGGCATATAGATAATTAAAAAAGACAATATATAGATATATATCTATAGATATCTATCTATGTATATGTCGTTCTTAATAATTACATTTTTTTTTTAAATCACTAGACTAGCTGAATGGTTAGATTGACTTATTCACAGTGCGTTAGCCTTGTCGGTCCCCTCGGTTGTATTTGGCCCCTCCTAGAGCAGAGCGGAGAAGGACCGCTGGGATCCCGTGGACCAATCAGTTTGCCGGTATTATTTCAGTGGGGAGCACTGCCTGTGAACCAGAGAGGGGGAGAAAGGGGGGGAGAGAGCGAGAGAGAGAGAGAGAGAGAGAGAGAGAGAGAGAGAGAGAGAGAGAGAGTAAGAGCGGATGAAGCACCGCTGGTTCTCACTGCTGCCTCTTCTACCTCCGTTCTTCTCCACACAGCGAGCGCGGAGCTGCGGAATAGGCGTGCGTTTCTGTTTCTGTTACTCCAACGAAGATTGCGTTGAGTGAAAACGTCGCAAAGAAACCTCGACTTTAAGGTAAGGGCACTCGTTTAGCGGTCTCGGATAGGGGGGAGGTGCAGGTGCGCCTGTGCAAAAATCTTCTTGGAACGCTCCTTCTCCGTGCATGCAGTTGCACGCAGGCGTTTTGTCTTTTGACTGTACAGTGCGGATAACGACTGGATATTGGTTTGCATTGGCGCTGCCTTCCGCGAAAACAGCAGGGACGGGTCGGTGCGCTGTCAGCGGGGCTCCCAGCTGTGTCAACTTGACAGGAGAAAAATGAGAAGTTGCGCCATTTGCGAACGCAGGACGACCCCAATCCCCCACCCTTCACATACACGCACTCAAATGCACAAGCACCAAATGGCCTATGGCTGGCAATTTCCAAACAAATGTGGGAAAGACTCGGACATGTTGTTGATCACCGAGTTCCATTCGTGCGTAACCGTTCATTGAGAGTGATTGCGCTCTTGTGCATGTATGTGGTGCGTGTTGCAGCCAGCGTGTGTATGTCCCGCAGAGGACTTGGCGCTGGCTGCAGAAGTACCGCGTTCACACCGCAAAGCAAGAGGTGCACAACGGCTTACGGGAGGAGATGATTCCTCAGTCAGGACCACCCCGGTCCAGGAATCCTCCAGGGGGGCCGCTGTTGGCGAGTTGGGGGTCGTACTCCACCTGTGTAGAGCGGATGATTAAAGGAGGGGAGTTTTTTTACAGGGCAGTCGTGCTTCTCTAATGCACGTTCGGCTCTCCTTTGGCTCTTAAAGACGATGGCTCTTAACATCTGTTTTCTCCTAAATTATCTCAGTCACCGCCTCTTTTCCTGTATGCTACAGCTTTGTCTCTGCAACATAGACCCTCTTTTGGCACCGGTTTACTGAATTTTAAGGCATTAGTTGGCTTATTTGGATGGTGTGTGATACGATCAGATTGATATGGGGTAGTCCATGTCTCATCCGCACTAACCAGGTGTGGTTTGATACTTCTTCCCATGGTGTGAGATGTGATATTAGATGTAAAGGGTGACTGTGAGGATTTAAGGGTAAATCACAGACTGTGTAAGCTTGAGTTGTGTTTATCTAATGCATTTAGAGTTAATTAAAAAGGAACCCAAGTAGCATTTTTGCCTCTAATTACTGTGAATCCAGGCTGTATCTTGCTTAGTGTGTGGATGTGTGTGTGTGGTGGGGGGTGCCTTAGTTAATGCATTAAAAGGCTCGGATGTCCTCTGTGATTTACATTCTCTGAACATCTGGTTACATGAAGCCAAATATCACTGTAAAACGAAGTGGAGTGTTGACTGACTGACCAGGTACTGTAGAGTCAATGTAATAAATTATTAAAGCTACACTAGGGCATCAAAGTCTCGGCTCTGTAAGTAACACACTGGGCCTGAATACTCAAACCCATCTTCCCTTGAAACGATTCAAACCACAAGGTGAAATTAGTTTTGTAAGGTGAGTGAGTGTTCCGTTAGCTGACCCCCTCCTGCATCCTGATGGTTGCCCTTCATGTCAGTCTGCTGCTTGCACACAGTTTGAAGAAAGAGCCGGTGACACCCTCAATCAACTGCACTTTCCTGTCTGCACTCTGTCAGATGTGAAAATGGTGTGATGAAACAGCAGGTTCAGTTATACAGCAGGACACGTTCTGTCAAACTGACCCTTCTATTCCATCAAATGGAATAGAAGGGTCAGTTTGACAGGACAGTCAACGATTACGATTACACAGGAAAAACATTGTTGATACATTGTAAATAAAGTTTTTTCTCCTACTTTCTTAACTTATATAAACTGTCAAATTATGCATCTAAAGTACAGTTTTTATATCACATTTCCATTTTAATTATAAATCCATGTGCTGTGGGCGTAAATAACGCCAGCCTAAATAAGCAAATAAAATCCCTGAGATTTTTTGAAAGTCTCTTCCTCATTCACCAGGAAATACATGACATTAAGAAAGCCAGATGTATCATAATGCAGGTTTGCTGTGACTTATCAAGTCTCATTCAACCTTAAAATTGATTTTCTATTCCTGAACCAAGTAAAAAAACAAACAATAGGCAATATCAGATGGATATTTCTTGCAGTGTGCAGGTTTGAATTTGCCAAGTCTCATGTTGCATCAACATGCATTGCATAAAATCCCATTATTTCTTTTCACCATGACATAAGAGGTGCGGTAATGATGCTCCGTCTTGATGGGTGCATGAAGATGAAGCGCCGTCTTTGTTTAAGGTTCCCCGGCACACAGAGAGGAAGACGAGCTGCAGGTAGTGGGACCATAGACTGTATGAAATATACAGAGTCTCCATGACATCACCTGTGTTGCTAAAAGTGGGTGGTTATGGCTGTCGCCATCTTGGCAGTGCCTATATAGCCTATAACTCTAAAAGGCGAAAGGGTGGATCATTGATGGGTCTGATGCGGGCCTGGGTGACACAGCAGAGGAGACAGATAGCGGATACAGTACTCATCTGTCACTCAAAGCAGCCACGCCCTAAATTGAGCCTAACTTTACATGATTTAAATGGGTGAGTTGTATAAAATATCTCCTCCCCTACAGTTGTCATTAACAGGGATATAGAGACTGAAACCGCTTTTTTGTATCAGGCTGTAAACATGTTTCTTTCTGCTGTTAAGTTGGAGCTTGTTGTCGTGGAGCCAGCCTCAAGTGGCCATTTCAGGACCTGCAGTTTTTGGAACTTTCGCATTGGCTTAATTTCTCCGCACCAGAGAGTTGCCGTTTCAGTGGGACAATCAAGGTGCCCCTCTAGTGTGAGTTTTGTACCAGTTAGGGACGTGTCCACGTGTCTTTTCAAAATAGCATTCAGTCTTTACAGGAAGTTAGGTTCAGGCAACAAAACCACTTCTTAAGCTTTAGGAAAAGAGCGGAAGTGATGTTAACTTGACTGACTAACGACTGATGTGACTTGTGAGTGACAAAAGAGTCACAAGAGTAATGCTCACAATGACGATGCCAACATGCTAATGTTTAGCAGTTATGATGTTTATTCCATGTTCACCATCTCAGTTTAGCGTGTAAGCATTTCACTTTTGCTAATAAGCACTTAACACAGAATGCTGCTGAGGCTGATGGGAACGACGTTAGTTGTTCAGGTATTTGGTCATTCAACAAAGTATTGGACACATTTGAAATGTTGACCTGATGGTAACCCGAGATGAAAAGCCAGGGGATCACCGAAAATAATATAGCTATAAATATTCATCCTATGGTGGATTTAAATGTTTGTAGAAAATGTCATGGCAATCCATCCAACAGTTGTTGAGACATTTCACACAGAACCACACGTGTCAACCTCATGGTGAGTGCTTGTAGGATTCGTCATATGGAAATCATATCAATCCATCCAGTAGTTGTTAAGATATTCAGTAGAAGCCAAAACTGTCAACCAGCTCATGGTGTCTGAACATTATCATCCCTATAGAGCTACGCTGCCAGCATGGATAGAAACAACCAGCTAAGTTTGACACAAGTTAGAAAAAGACCACTCTTCCAAAGCCGAGTGATGCCTAAAATTACTTCTCTCATTACTTCTCAAACATTAAATGATTCCAGACTTAAAAACAAAACTTAGTTTGGACATAATTTAGATGTCTAATGGTTTGTAGACCATCTTTAAAACACTGAACATTATTACAGATCAGATTTCCATGCCATTAATAGCTGCTTTGGAGTTAAACCTTTCAGAATTCTCCCAATATGACATGGCACTGAAATCCTGGAAGCAATACTGGTCTGGATGACAAGTAGAAGTGCTTTAAGGGGTTGCAGTTGTTGCAGTTGTCTCTAAAGCCGACGGCAGCATGAAAACGTAGAGCAGAGGAGACGGTGCTGTGTGAAAGTAAACCTCCCCATGTTGATATAGAGCTTGCATTTAGAATCGAGATGAATAGGTGCTGTTGATAACAACAAATTGGGCTATCAGTGACTGGCTATGTACGTATTCCCTCCCAGCTTCTCTCTCACCCCCCACGGCTCTTATAAACCATGCTGAGTGTTAAGCCATAAAGAGGCCATTTTGCATATTGCATATCAATAGAGCATTCAACTCTCACACTGGAGGTTTCATTTGGCTCTCACATACACAACCAGCACATTGGCGGCCATTCATGCACAATATATATGCCCGCCATGCTCTGTCATCCATGTGCTTTATGGAGGTCAGGTTTAAAGATGTCTGGCGATGGAGACATCAACCAGTCAACTTTTATAAATATATATATTTTTTTGCAGCCATATCATTAACGTGTAATGGTAATGGAAGTTTAAACAAATCAAAGTGCAATAAGAATGACAGATGTGATGTAAACTACACTCTAAGCGGATGAAAGTCAGCTTGCAGGATCGGATGTAGGGATGCAATTCTACTTTTCCGAGTGTAATAATCAGCTCAGGTTCTGAAAGGGCCACCATGACCGATTCATGGTCTAATCTGGCTTGCTTGCTAATATCCTCGTGGTAATTAACAGTACAACATTTACCTTTGGGTTGATCAGTGGATGGAACATTTGTCATTAAAAATGTTGCCTGTCCTACAGCCGTGTGCATCTGCCTCACTGAGCCAAACAGAAGGAAGGAGGGAGATTACCGTCGTTATGAAACGCAGGCCGGCAGAGATGAGGTGATTAGATGCTGCAGACGTTATTGAGGCTAAAATAACCAGGTGCGTCAATGTTTTTTTTCAAATGCAGAGTGGATTCAGTATTAGCTAAATGTTGCTGTAGATGGAAAATCTACTATCCTCAAGCTTGTTGTCGACAAACATTAGCCATTAACACAATGCACTAGCAAACTGAAGCAGGTGCATTACTTATACCCCAGCTATGCAAGTGGAGTCTGTCAATTATGTCAAATTCCATGACATTGTATACAGTGAGTCAAACTTTTTTTAACACGTCAATAAGGAGAGACAAGTTTAAGGAAATGCTTTGAGTTTTCAAGAAATGTATTTATTTAATACAATGTGCAAAGGATAGAAAAGTTGATGTCACACATACATTTATTAGGAGGCCTACTCAGCCTGTTAAAACAGTAGTGTAATGTCCTGTGTGGCTCTGGAAAGAGCTTTCCAAACCCTGATGACTTTGGCAGAGGCTTGGGGACTATATAAATGAACTGTAAAGTATATCAAAGCTTGTGTTAATTCCTAGGGGCTAGGCGTTTGAAAGACATGGCAAAAAGATGCTTATGGATTCTTAGTCTTATAAATTAAAAAAATGAACACACCCGGCAATTGAGCCAGTTGTCAATATGGCCAATGTCGTTCCCTTGGGCATTAAATAGATGTCAAGGCTGTTCCAATTGTCCTTAATGCCACCTTGACATTTTCCAAGTGTGTGTGTAGGGAAATGAATGCACATCTTTTTTCCAGTGTCAAAAGAGCATTTTTTTTTTTTTGGGTGCAGTGTCCCCACTCTCTGTTGGCAGGCTCGGAGAGTTGGCGACAAGACAAAAACTATTAAAAGAGCGAGGCCTGTATTGTAAATCCAGGTTCGGTGGAGAGGGCGTCACTTTCATATCATGCATTTTCATATCCTTCACACTTCTCTTCGAACTGTCAGCTCTTCCACTCATATCCATAAATACACCTTCATTGTTGCCATAACGGGAGCTGCTCTTACTGGAGAGTTAGCACCTTGTTTTGACACATGTTCCCCCCCCAGCGATGAGTATTTAATCACCACCGCTGCCGGTATTGCAGGATAATGGGTCAACCCAAACCAATAATCACTATCCGTGAAGTACACGCTCACGATGATGTAACGTAGCGAAAGACACCCACCCAACCCCCCAAAACTCCAAGACCAACTCTGCGTTTGAATCGTCTCGTGGATGGGACCTGAAACAGAGCTCGCAGGCGAGTGGCAAGGTTAAAGAGGCGAGGGTAATTGCTGTAACCTATCTGGGTGGAAAAATGTTTGCTCGTGTTCCCAGTGTACTCTTCTCTGATGCACTTAGGCATGAAATTGTTCCCCTTTCCACCCTAGCAAGCCCCAAGCCCAAGTCCATTGCCCACTTCTAGCCGGGCGAGTTGGTCTTTCATGTGTGTCTGTAAACGCAGGGGTAGTCTGTTTGCCTTTGGTCGCCCGCGTGCGTGTTTATCTGAGTGCTTGTTGATGTGTGTGTACTGTGAGGGGTTAGCGGAGGAGGGGTGGGTGTTGTGTGTCAGCTGGCTCTCTCCATTCCTAGCCGACTGACAGAATAAGTGAGCGAGCGCTGCATGGAGGACTGCCGCAGAGTGATCATTGAGCATTTCACGCTAAAATCAGAGAGAGGGAGAGAGAAGCAGATTTTTCGAAAAAGGCTGAAGTGCCCCTGGAAATATTAGCATATGTCCATTCATATATTCATAGAGGAACGTGTGTTTGTGTGTGTGGATTGGTGTGTTTTCAGCTTGCCTTCTTTCATGATTAATGACCATGAGTTACAGCCATTGGAGTTCAACAAGTCATACAATTTAAAAAATATGACTACATTCCTGTGTGTGCGTGCTTCTGCGTGTGTGTGTGTGCAAGTATCTGTACTCACAATAGAAAGTCCCAATCGGGAATGATGTATACAACATGCTTCCTGCTGTGTTAAGGGCTTGAGAAACGCTGCCCAAGAGATGTGTGTTTGCACTACATATTCTTACTGTATATTCTATAGTAATTGTCATGGGGAATACACACATCATCGTTTCCCATGACAATTGTGTGCAGGAGAAATAATATTAAAAAGCAGCAGGCTCCCAGTTGGGTAAGACACATTTTTTTTCCTTGCGTGACTGCATTGATGAGACCCACTGCTGCCATTAAAAATGTCATAAATGACTCTTATTTATCATGATGGAAATGAAGCTGAAATATAGATGAATATAGATGCTCTTAGTGAGTGCAGTAATCTGTGTTATTTCATTTAAAGAAGCGTAAACATGTCTTTAAAATGTCATAAAAATGGCTTTTCCTAAATAAAAATCAGTCGGTCGCATAACAATGAGTCTTCAGACCGAAGAAAACTAAATCAGGCTTCTCCTTCAGCCGACGATAGCTGAAATGACATCTGTTGCTAAATTGTTAACGCTAGTTCCATAAGTTACCTGAAAACTCACCAGCTGACTTTTCACTATTTCCATTGAGGCTAGATAGAGGCCTCTCTTTGTTTGAGAGGCGAAGGGAAATCAAAATATATATATATATATATATATACAGAAGAAGTCATTAGTAAAAATAAATCATTACCAAATCTCAGTATCACTTATAAAGTTATTTTCCTCTCTACTTTGGAAAAAATCTGATTCTGATTAAAATGCATCGACAGCAAGACCTGCATAGCAGGCAAGAGGAGGAACGTCTGTCTGTGTGAAGTGGTGGTGGGGGGGCAACTAAGGGCCTCATTTATTCATTTAATAAGGTACTTCATATTTCACCCTAATCTGCTATTGGCCAAAATACGTTAAATATGAGCTGGTTAAAAAGTGGTACGAATGATTTTGTAATATGCTGAATATTTCTAACATTTTAAGTCCAGCTTGCTTGCGTTAGCTAATGCAGCAGTAAGCATGTGAAGGCATTGAAGGACTGTAATCTATCTTTCTCACACCAAGAAACTCTGGCAAGACCTTTGCAGATTTGATCATATCTTTAAAGATTTTACAATATGATGGGAAAATGGGATGTTTGGTTTCTTCAAAGAAAGAAAATAAGACAATTTGATGAATTTGATAATGATTTTGGCAAATAGTTTCCTTCATATTTATAGATTAAACAAGATAGAAATATTTATTGTTCATGTCATGCAATATGTGAAACTACTTTCTAACTTGACTAACAAAAAGGCATCAAGACACACTAATGCTAAAAGGCAGAGTTGAAAGCTAACTAATGGAGTGAAAAGTCTGCATCCTCTTCTTTTCATGGTATTAAAGGGTAGTTAGCTCGTTTCCTAGGATTATAGTAGCCTGGTGCAGATAAACAAACTTTAATACCTTAAATCCATTCCTTTTAATTTTGCTTTTTGTAAAATACAAAAACAACAAGTGCCATAAAACACTGCTCAAAAGCATGTAGCCTGACTCATGGAAGCCTTGAAACAAGTTGATTGATTGGATATGAAATTATCGCTCCCCAGTGGCAAGTAAATGGGAACGACATGAGAACGCTTGATGCCAGACTTAATGACGGGTTGAACTGGATGTTTTTACGGTCGAGGCATGGCTCTCCCCTCATACCGGCACCGGCGGGATGTGGTTCACCTGAAGATGATCAGAGGATGGAGAAGCAGGAGGGGGACTGCAAGAATTTAAGTGGGTGGGATGATGGCCTAATGGAGTGGATGAGCAATTACATCGATGACTCAGGATGAAGGGATGGCAGCCATTTGATGAATGGGTGATGGCGGGGAGCGAGGTGGGAGGGAGAGAGATATGAAATGATAGAGAGTATAGTCTTTAAATGCTACATCATACGCTATTCATTCCATTTACCCCCGTTCTCTCTTCAAGGTGCACGACTTTTTAAAATGCCTTTGTGCCCTTTTGCTCAGTTTACTCATTCCTGCCTTCATTCCCTCTCTTATTTTCTGGCTTCCTTCCTGTCTTCTATCTTGTCTTCCCTATTCCCTGTCTTTTGGCTTTTATTTTCCACTCCCATTCCATGCTTCCTCCTTCCTTCCTTCCTCTTTCTTCCTTTTTCTCCTTTTCCCTCCGCTCCATTCATCTTATCATTCTCTCCAATCCTCCCCCATCTCATCTTCTGCCTATTTCCCTAATGCCCTCTTAATATCTGCCTCCATCACTTCTTACCCTGTCTCCATTTTCTAGACGTTGTCTCCCATTTTTATTTAATTTGTCTAACCTCTCAGCCTCACTTTCATAGCTGCCATGCTTAATTTCTCCCCCTCCTCTGTCCTCATCTCGTTGCGACCTCTACCTCTCTGCCTCTCCCCCCCCCCCTCCCTCCCAACAATAACATTTTGGGCTCCCCATCGCTCGCCCTCACCATGTTTTCCTCCGTCTTTACATCAAGCAGTCCCTTGCCTCCTCTCTACAGCCCCGTCTATCTATTGGAAGCGGGGCAGGTGGCGGCGCAAGTACATGCTTTCAATGGGACATGTCTGCACTCAGATTTAAATAGATAATGGCAGAGCCCTAGCGCTTGTTGGGCTCTCTGAATAATGCAGGAGCTCCTGAAGGCACTGTTGCCAGGCATCACTGACATGCATACGCCAGCTCGCAAGCTTGCAATATTGATATCAAGAGAGGAAGTGGCAGTTATTTTTATTCCCCCCCCCCCCCCCCCCCGATATGCCAGCTTTGTTTTTTTTATAATTAAAATTAACCCCCATTCTTCTTCTATCATTCTACTTCTTCTTATGACCCCACAAAACAACAACATCAGTGGTTTCATCAAATGCTCACATAAGACATGTTTAAGTTCAAGTGAAAAATGGATCATGACTCCATGACTTTTGCCCATTGGGAGCAAAGGGGAAAGTAGCATGACATTGTTGTAGATCCACAACGTCTGCAGAGGGGGGAGGTCGGTGTGGTTTGAGTCTTCAACAAATGGATGTTGACACTTGAGACAGCTGTTCATTTCCCATTTCCTACGGTCCACGTTGGTTTCTTTTAACCATCTCATCTGAGGCTGTTGAAGCTGATGGTGTCAGTGATGTCACTCAGTGTATCTGGTTCATTAGGTGTACTACATTCATTCATCCATCGATTATCTGTAACAGCTTCTTCTTTACTGGGTCACGGAGGGCTGGAGCCAATCACACATAGGGCGCTTTTCACTATGCTAACTTACTTCCATGCATCCTCTCTCCTCCCGTTACCCGAAAATCATTCTCCCTCTTCCATTGTGGAGGATCTTCCAATTCCTTAAATGCAGCTCGAGGAGAGAGGAGGAGGCTTCTGGAGGAGAAAAGACACAATACATGTAACTAGCATATTATATTCACTCTCTGTCACTGACACGTGCAAAACTGACGCTGGAGGGATACGTAGCAAGAAGGAGAAATCCAATATTTTCTCTGTCAATAGCACTTCACCTCAACTCAGTTTGTTTTTTCCATATTTGAAATTTGAATACCTTGCTGCTTGGCACTAATTGGAGTCACCATTGTGTAAGGTGACATGAGGCCAGAGATTGCTGTGGCAGTAAAACTGGTGACCTGATATCATTCACACTAATATAACTAATTGCTGACACACTTAATTTTCTTATTACACTGATGGCAAAATGATTAGTATTTTATGCGGATCAGTCCAACCATGGTGGTACAAGGATGAGGCTGGTGAGGCAGTTAGAAAACGGCTGGTTTGGAGCCTGCAACATCCTCCGTCTGACAATATTCTGTGAGGAGTCCAGCAATGAGTCATTCTTGTGCATGATTTGAGCCCTTAAAGGCTGCAGGAGCATGTTATGCACTTTAGTTCCAAACATCATATGAATCAGAATTAATTTGGAGCATTTAGATGAGAAAATATATAGATGCTAAGTTTTTAACATGGAGCATCAGACCAGATGATATCGGGGACACATTAATAATCTTTTGTAAAGATCACAAAGATAAGACCGCCGACACGTTTTCTTTATCATCTCTTTCTCCTCTTTCCTCTCACACCGGCTGATATTGTCATTTGATCAAATGTCATGCGCTCATGAAACCTAATCATAGGGGCGATTGTTTAGCTTTCCCACATGCCACTGCACAAATAACTATCAGTTTGACCCATTCTGTCATAACCACTAATCTTTCTGGACTGTTGTGCAGCTTATCTGAGATTGGCTGGTCAATCAGAATAGCCTCGTCATCATTTGTAACTCCCGCAGTGAAAAGGAAAAGATGGAGGCTTAACTTTAAAGAAAACACGCTCTTTTCAAACGTAAGTAGATTTATTCGCCCGTGAATTTTTGTGCTTTTCAGACTTTTCAAGCTTTTAAGGACAGTCTAATGGGGGAAAAAAAGCAGTCATAGGGAAATAGCATAAAGGGAGAAATAAGTGGAGCTGGGAGAAAATAATAAAAATATGCCTCATTGTGTCCAGGTAATCATGCTGAGAGCTATGGGCTGGTGCTTGAGGAAAGATGGGGACAATAATATAGAGAGTTGTGTTTGCGATCTTATCCGGTTGTTTTCTCCCATGTAGTTATTCACTACTTTTCCTGTAAAGCCTTCTCCTGGAGGGCGTTTATTACT
Organism: Pholis gunnellus; assembly: GCF_910591455.1. Lineage (NCBI taxonomy): Eukaryota > Metazoa > Chordata > Actinopteri > Perciformes > Pholidae > Pholis > Pholis gunnellus. The sequence continues at coordinate 15,372,273 of NC_136543.1, forward strand.
TTTAAAAGAACACAGGGTTGGTCCCAGGGGGGGAGCATTTTAGGGAGCTGTTTGTGTTCGTCTGTCAGAGAGAAAGGTAGAGAAGGGAGAGAGGGAGATGGAAATGTAGAAGAGGAAGGACTAGACGGTGTTTGATCAGTGGGGTGCTGAGTCACACTGGGATGTGATGGAGAGATTGGTGCTTTACGAAAGGGGAGAGGGAGCAGAGAGGACAGACTTAAATGTGAGTTTGAGAGAAGCGAAGCCTCAAGTGGTCTCCTTCCTCCTTCAAGGTGTCTTTTGCAGAGCAAACACACCTGCAGACACATATGCACTCTGTACACCGTCACATGTCCTTTTCTCCCTCTTTTTTTCCTCTCTCTGTCTCAGCGGGGGGTCTTTCTTTGAGTCAGAGTGAAATATGTGAGGTAGATGAAGCAAGAATCCTGTCATATATTTTTGCAATCCATCAGAGGTGTGGAACAGTGTCTGCTCTCAGCGGTGCTCTTACCAAAGCTTACCAAAGAATCTGGGGCCCTAAAAGCTCCACTGTACACCTCCAACAATGCCCAGCCTCCGGATAATGTAGCAGAAATACATGAAGCATTTTTATGCTCCACTGAAGCCCCTCAGTTATAACAGAATGTTATGAAGTTTTATGTATGTCATTAGCAGAAACACTGTAATATTGCCAAATTAATTTCCATGTTGTCATGTAAGAAATAAGGCATTAGCTGAGAACTAATAGCAATAACTTGTCCAATGCTAGTCAATTCATGTCAGGCTCTCTCCATTTACTGGAAACATTTGGATTTGCGACATGTATTTAAGCCTCTTTATTTCATTTTCCAGCTGATGGAATTTGACAATTAAATGAAAACAGCTCTTTGTGCAGAAAAAGGATGAAATTGCAAAGTTTTGATATTTCTATTTCTCCCCAAAGTAAAACGGTAACCTCGAACATGTCATTATAACAGCAATGCTAATATCCAGTCGGGGCCAGTTTGGGTTAAATGTGGCTCGTCTGGAGGAGGGCCAGAGGTAGCGGCCGCTGCCAGGAAGGGAGCAGGAGGGGCCCGCAGCTGTCACACAGCTCTGACCTGACTGCATACAGGGGGAGCAAAGGTCTGGCGGCCCAACATGATACTGCAGGGACCCTGAGGGACCCTTGTCTGCGATGTGACGGCCACACAGCTAATGAGGAAACACACTTGAATATGAATTATGATTCAGTGAGAACAGAACTAAATACAGAGACGAACTCATTTACTGTTTTGACAAAGATAAGTGAGACAGTATATCGTTATTTTAATACTTACAGCACGGGTTGCGATTGTCAAATGTACAACATCATGTCGGTTACAATACTGGATCTGACCCCTTGCTGTGTAGACATCGGAGGCAAATGCAGTGGCACCAGCAGGCGAGTAAATAGGCAAGAGACAAGCTCCACGGGGGGGGTGAGGTTGGGGGGGCGCACACACACACACACACACACACACACACACACTCCTGCCACTGTGACAGCCAGTTGTATTTGTTGGATCACCGGAGGGCTACAGGACCAAGGCCATTAGAGGCTGAGCACAGCCAGAGTTCTGGTATCTACAGCACCCACTAATGGAATACGTTCACCACCCCTGTGAGTTTGTGTGTGTGTGTGTGCGTGCATCTCAATGTCTGTGTGCAGTTCCACATGCGCAGCAAAACTTTCAGTCCATGTGTATGTTTTTGCAGTTAACAAAACCATTTACTCTAAAACGCATGAATGCATGTGTTCCCCCATTCCTATCATGCTTCTGGTTAGCTCATCCTCAGGGTCGGCTGCACTCATCAGTACGTCACAATGATCACTGTCGGAATGCTCATATAGTTTGAGAGATGAACGCCCGTGGGCATTTTGTGAAGAAGATTGGCGCCACAGCCATCGCTCGGCCTATTGATCGATTTTGATAAGCTATTAGTCACTTGAGTGATTCATGCCAAACATTTGCTTGTTTCGGCTTCTCAAATGAGAGGATTTGCTGAGCTCTCAGTTTGACATCATCGTATAGAACAATAAAGCAATGTAAGGATTTGTTACATACAGGTATCCCATTAGAAACAGCCATGTTTACTGGTATCCCTGAATAAAAAAAAGACTTTGCGGGTTAAGTACTGCTCTTTACGTGACGATTTTAAGGAATACATGTAAAACAAATATAGAAGCACAGGAGCGATGCTAGTCCATCATACAACGGTGGTGATATGTTGTCAAGATATAGTTGTCATAGAAACAAACAAAAAAAGCGCTCTGGCTTGTTCGTTGTCGCTGGGTTGAAGCGCTCCCCAGCGCCCTGCGGCTGCGTTTCTGCCAGAAAAAAGGCGCTTATGTGGACACAGGCTGTAAGTGGACTGGAAAAAAAAAATCAGTAATCCACCTGAGCCAATAACACCAACCGGGTTAGATAACACAGTCCATGTTGTACCTTATGTTGAAGCTGAAAACGCTGATTGTGCTCTCTGTTACAAGCTGAGAGCACTTCATTACATCATATCACTAGACTGATACGGTTTATGCGCAGAATTCATTGGCAGTTGCGAGCCACGACTTTCTGTTAAAGTCGTTCGGTCCCCCTTTCAAAAAGGCAATTAAATGACCAATCTCCAAATTGTTAGTTGTACAAAGGTTAGTGTTTATCGTACTCGGTGTTGGATTTAGTTTTGACTGAAAGCGGCAGCCTCTGAGCTCACCGTGCAGCGGCCTGTGCAGCCCAGTGTGACCGTTTTTCTTTGACAGCTCTTGTGGACTGGTGTGTACGTTTGTGTGTGTGTGAGAGTGTGTGCGCACTTGGAAAAATAAATCCCACGGCTCATATCTATACGTATAGCTGCCCCTTCAACTTACATGATTTCGCCTGTCACTCACTCGTAACATTCTCCAACTTCCCTTCTATCAGCTCAGCCATTCTCCCCGGTCTCTGTTTCAGGACATCAGTCTTGGAGGTAGATAGACAAGGGTGAGGGTCAAGGTGGAGCCAACAGGGAGTTTAAGACAGGGTCAGAGAAAGAGAGGAAGTAAGGGTCAGCTGTGATGGAGAGCCCGGGAGAATGGGGACCAGTCGGCATAGAGAGATTGGATGAGGTTGCCGGGATGGAAGGAATCAAGGAAGGATGAGGGTGGTTAGGGTGAGGGTGAGGTGAAATGGCAGGATTGGGACGGAGGGAAGGGCAGAGGAGGATGTAGAGTTGATTTACGGGTGAAATGAATAAAGGGGGAGGGAGGGTGCATGCACTAGGGTGAGGGGGTCGAGGGAGTTAGTAATAACAAAACTGTGTCCATTGAAGACAATATCTTCTGTTTGGAAAAATATTTTTATTGGAAAATACGCAAAGAAATTGCTCTTTTAAAAAAATAATGTTGCTGCTAAACCTTGCAGTCGATATTCCACTTCACCAGTGCAAATCAACTTGTTTGAAGGTTTTTCCTAAATTAAATGTATTTGATACGACTTCAGTGACTGATGCTTGTTTTTAAGAAGCTTCTGAAGAATCGGTTCATTTGCATTAAAAGCAGGTGGTAATAACTGCTAGCCCTGAACACTTTGCTTTGTGAAAAATACAACTGAATTTAAACCCTAATTTGAGACAGACATATTTTTAAATGAAGAGTAGGAAGAAAGGATTATTATAAAAGGAATACTTTTGGGAAATACGCTTATTCGATTCCTTTCTAAGAGTAAAGGTAAATGCGAAGAATTTCTTTGCACGATTACTTTCGCTGGAGTGTTTTTTGGCGTATTTTACACTTCGTTATTCTCGTCTTTGCCTAGACAACATTTGCATCACGTTCGGTCTGAAAACATAAGATCATCAAGCTCATCTGTTATAGGGTGCTGGAGTCAGGGCTTCGTATGCCTAGCTTAGCATAAAGACAGAGAGCAGGGGGGGAAACAGCTAGTCTGGCTCTGTCCAAAGTAAATCCAGTTAGCCAATTGCTGAATAGACCAATATGTGAATGTAGACATATGCAGCATTAATGCTTGGTTTGAGATTGACACCAGTCATCTCATCATGCTGTTGGAAAGCATTCCCCCAAATGTTATGCTACTCCTTTATGAATGAATCCTGCAGTTGTACCAAACATGACTGTCAAACATAATCACGTGGTCATTATGATGACAGTTAGCCTCCATGGTTTTCATTTATACCCAGCCATTGAAACACTATCTCTCCGGGCTTAGGTCATTGTGTGTCTCTCTCTCCCTCTTTCCATATTCAGTGCAGCCGTTCAGGTCACTTCTAATTACTGGGGTCCAATTGGAATTGGCTTTTCAATTCTCAACGCTGCAGTGCTGGAAATCACAAGGTGCCAGTGCCAGCTTTCTCCCGCCCCCACCCCGCTGCTCGGCGCCCTCCTAGTATGACTTAATATGCCTGATACATTCGCCTCCCTGCGCCAACACTTTGCAATGCAGTGCGACTGGGTACGTTTGTGTAAGGGTGAGAAAGAAGGATGAGGCTCTTACTGTAAGTCACTGTAAGGCCAGTATGCGTGGTGTGTTTAGACAGCGAGGATGTGAATGTGTGTGCGGTAGAGAGGGAGAGAGAGAGAGAGAGAGGGGGTAAGTGCATGTGTGCATCAGTGTGTTATTGAGAAAAATTGAGGGAGAACAGCAGAGAGAGAAAAGGAGGCTTTTTTCTGGGAAGCGATGGAGGGATGGGAGTGGCAGAAAGAGCCTGGTTCCCTCTCGTCTGTCTTTCCTTGGGTCCGCAGTGCAGGAGAAGAGCCGATTAAAGTGGAGACACTGCATTTGAAGTTGGGCAATGTAGAAGAAGCAGCAGGCGTAGACACACACACACACACCCACACACACACACACAGAGCAGCTTTTTCTTTATAGCCTACTAAGGGAGGGAATATCAATGCTGCTCAGACTGCCTTTGATTCAAACTGGCGTTATGTGATCCCTCACAACGTTTTAACTTTCTCTCGCCTCGACCACAAAGAAAAGACCCCTTCAAAAAGAATCGAATCCCATCCTCTCTTTAAAAGGAGAGCAAGGTGATGATGAAGTATACTCGATTAGGTCGTCACGACTGAGACCTGTTTGTGGCCGTTTTGGGGATTTGGAGCCTGGGTCCATGTAGATACACTGGCAGCCCCGAAAGCCCGCTCGCTATCAAAGACGGGGATGTAAATTGCAGCTGTAAATGTTTGCAGTGGTGGTAAATAAGAGGATTAAGTGTACACTTTTGACACACACACACACATAGAATCACACACACTGAAGCGAATCGAGTGAAAGAGGCCTAAATATGAGCCTGATGGAGAAATGTCAAGAGGTAATTGTAGAAGTACTCAGACTGTTGAAATGTCAGACTCACCCTCCCATTAGTGAGTAGACTCCGACCTGCACCCTGTAATGCCATTCATTACAGACAAACGTTTCCTAAACTAATGGTAAACAATGATCACCGACCGCTTCATGTTAAGGATTTTACCATCTGTGTGCATGTCAGCGTGCGCTTGAGGAGTTCGAGGATGGCACACCTACATAACATTTGTGTGTGTGTGTGTGTGTGTGTCTCTTTACATCAATACACAGCTTTCAAAACAATCTTCATTCATGGAGATCGACACGTGCCGAGCAGACATTAAGACTGATAAGGCTTATGCTCGCCATGGATCGCAGTGAAGTGGCCAAAGTGACAAATCCCGAAATTATACTGCTGATGACACTCCAGAAGAGCTGTCGCCTGTGTGCGTGTGTGTGTGTGTGTGTGTGTGTGTGTGTGTGTGTGTGTGTGTGTGTGTGTGTGTGTGTGTGTGTGCTGTATGGGTAGGAGCTGTCCAAAATAACCTCAGAAACGCACGGGCGTCATAATGTGAATAAATTGGATTTTAATGTCCTTGTCAAGTCGAATGGTTTCCCATTTGAGCTCTCTGGAGGCTGGTACAAGCACACTCCATAGCTGCTTTCCTACATGACCTAAAATTCCCTGTCTCTGCATGGGGGGGGGGGGCTGGAATGGTGCGAGCCTCTCTCTTTTCTCTGGCTTCATCTTTTTGCATCATTCCCTTTGACTGATCCTCTCTCACTCTCTCTGGAAGCCGAGACAGTGGACGCTTGTGTGGATTTACCCGTTTTTTTCACACAGCATTCAGTGTCAATTTTGTACCCTTTCTTTTTACGGTCTCACTCCTTATCCATTCATCAATCTATCCGGGAGTATAGGTAGTATCACATGACTTACAACCAGCAGCCGGTAGCGCAAGCTCTTCGTTAGTTGAAATGTAGCATTGTTAAAGCTTAGTATTGGTCTAGGGTGTTTTTTAAGTGGAGTTGTGCTAGTTAATATGGGGCTCTTACCTAGCTGTTGCTAAGTATTCACACCCAATAGCTGCTAGGTGTGTAACTGAACAAAATGTTAGCTTGGTAGTGTAGTACCTGTGTAAATAAGATGATATAGATATCAATATCGATATATTGATACAACTGACCAGATAAAAATGGCAATCTTATCTGATGAAATGCTGTTCAATGATGATTTGAACTAGGATTAAATATATATATTAAAATATGCAAAAAAAAAACTTACCTTAGATCACAAGATGTTATCCTAAAATAGCATCCTAAGTCTTAAACCTGAATTTCTATGCAAATATGAATAAAAAGTAATACCCTTCTACACACACACACACACACACACACACACACACACACACACACACACACACACACACAGTATATTCCTTTTAAATATCACAACAGGTTAAATTTCATCCAAGGAAACTGCAATCTCTACACACAAACAACACAAATGCAGCTAAAACCACCAGCAGTATCTACACACTGGACCACATATCCTATACTATATGCATCCAAGGCCCTGCCATCCGTTTAGTCTTCTTTTCAACATGTGGATCTCTCTTAAATGCACACGGTCAAACTCACACTCTCCCGTCAGTGATGTTCAAGCTCTCAGGCTCGCTTTCTGTGGCTCTGAAGAGACTACTGTACACCAAGAGAAAAGCCGCTTGAATTATTGAAGGCAGAAGGAGAAAGACGGAGCGTGAAAAGGGAACTTGTGCGTGAAGGAATGAGAAAGAGGTGGACCGACAGACTGAGGTAGAGAATGGAGGGAGAGGAGGAGGATGGAGACGCATTGGGATAGATGGTACAAGGAAATGCATGACAGCGTGGAGATGCTTAGGGAGGCAGAGGAGGGACGGGAAGAAAGGGAGGTAGAGGTAAGTAGAATGTGTAGTTTGCCCTTCGGCTTGTTTGCCTGCTGATGTAAGGAGGAAATGGCTTGATCAGCAGGGCCTTCTACCTCCACTGAGTTTAGTTGCGGAAATACATGCGTGTAACACACAAACGCATAAAGGTCCATGCCCCACGGGACTGAGAGAGATGAAGGGAAAGAAAAACAGACACTGTGCAGTAATGTCTTTTTTGTGCTCAGGTTACACTGCTCGATGGAGCTGCAGAGGCTGTTGGGCTTTTTGCGCTTTATTGCTCATGTCTCTGTTTATGTGTGTGAACTTTGTGTGTGTGTGTGTGTGTGTGAGAGAGGGACAAACTGTATGTATGTGTGCTATACAAACTGGCAAATCTACTGGGGCTTCGACTTCCTCTGGTGCTGGTTTTGTATCAGCACACAGCTGAACATGGCTGCAGATCAATGTCATCTAACACACACACACACACACACACACACACACACACACACACACACACACACACACACACACACACACACACACTTGGACTTGTTTACAGTTTAAACAGCAGGTGGCACAGATAACAGCCACTTAATCCGCAGCTATGTTGACAACTGAATGTGATACCCACAGATAGATAGATAGATAGATAGATAGATAGATATCTATCTAGTAATATTCTTGTTTTTGTGTGTTTTTTAGGAGTAATTTCACTTGAACTTTTCTTGTGTTCACATTGCTGCAGTTAGGGTTAGGGATATGTATAAAATAAGGACGTAGTCTCCGTGACGTCACCCACAGGTTTAATGTTTGAATGTGCAATGCAAGCTAAATCCATGACATTGCAGAAATGTTCAAAATGAATGTTCCGGCAATAGGTCTGAAAAGAAGAAGAAAAAATGCCACATGCAGAAACTTAAACTTTATTTTATTTTTATTTTTATACACTATATATATCCCGTTAAGGGGGAAATTTTTCTCTGCATTTGACCCATCCCTGTATCAGGGAGCAGTGTGCTGCCCATGACAGGCGCCCGGGGAGCTATGGGGGACAGTGTGATGAATCAATGCAGAAAATACCCCACAACAGTAGCAATCTCATTGTTTGAGTGAGAAGTGATAAAAGACAAGAGTAATCAATATTAAACAACAAGCGTGCCACTAAAAACATGAAGTCATTATTGCTGCATTCCTGACTAGTGTGTATTCACCTTCTTAAACTTAAAGTGTGGGACATTTTCTGGCATGTGTCTCTCCTTGACTGACAACGTTGCCTCCTCCTTGTGAAAGCCGTCAGTCGGCATGTATTTACCGCTGGCCAGCTGTGACTGACGCTCATACGCTGGGCTCGGATCCCGTTCGATATGTGACGCCGCACCCGTGGCCAACACAGCAAGGATATGGCTTTCAAAGCCATGTGTCTGTTTGGGGGTTGGGTCTGGGGGGGGGGGGGGGGGGGGGGGGGGGTGTATGTGTGCGCACCCATTCATACATGTAAAGTGTTTATTGGCGAGGCATTTTCCTCCCACATCTGCAGATCACTCATCCCCCCTAGGGAGCCCCCCCCTTTCATTAGCCACATGGAAAAGTGGGAAATAATTAAAGGGTGAAAAGAGCGAAGTGGAAAAGTATAGACGAGGTAGGAAGTACAGTGGCACATGAAAGAGGAAAAAAAAAAGAGAGCGAGATAGCGAGCGATCGAGCTTTAGCTAAAGTAAAAAGGGAAGCAAACGAGTCACGTGAAGGCTCGACCGGTCACCATGGCAACCCTTTAAAAGGCCGATCCCTAATGCAATTAGAGTGGCTTTGAGGCAGTCAGTCTGAGGGCAGAGAGTATGAAAAGTGATGGCAAGAAAGAACGGACAGTCGTAAGAGAAACAACACGGCTGAATGAATGAACGACCAGCCATCGCGTGTGTCAGTGATTGCATGCGATAATTGTTGGGAGGCTTCCATTCTTCTACGCTGGCTGTGGGAATTTTAATAATGAAGACGCCTCTGGCCAGGCGTGTTCATGGGTTCGTAAGCGAGCGCGCGTGCACACGGTTGTGTACGTCTTTGTGTGTGTGAGAGAGAGTCAAAGTGCGCAGCGGAGAAAAAAAACCCAGCAGAATCCAAAAAGGCAAAAAGCAAACTTAACACACATTAGCAATATTTCAACAAGACACGACAAGGGAAGCGGGAGAGAGGGGAGGCAGGGTCTGAGTCATAGCCGCACAAAGGGCTAAAGGCTGAGGCTCAGGCCACCAAGGTGATATCATCAATGAAATTAAACCTCAGAACCCGTTAGTATTATTGCTTGCAATCCTCTCACGTCCTATCTATCCCATTAAGCACAGCATATCCAGACACAATGAGTACCATTTTTTTCTTTTAATGGTCACAATATCTGCTTCGTACTTATTGCTTAAACCAACAAGCAACTGCTTAAACTAACGGTTTGTGCTCTACTTTTGTGTCCAACACAAACGCTTAATGCAAACTTAATATGCCAGTGTTACGTGATGAGCGCCTTGGCTGTCCGTTGTGTGAGGGTCATATTGAATAGTTCATCTTCACGCTGCAGTTCTTTAGATCACTCTGTTGACGAACATCAACATATGTCGTGACTTGGAAATACCAGTCACCTCCGCTGCCAAGTTGGAATCAGGAAAAGGGAAACTCGTGGATCAAACATGGACGATCAAGTAAAATGTTAAGTTAATGGATAGAGTGCAAGATTGACCATGCACATGTATCTTTAAACCTGCATTCGACTAACGGTGTCAGTATGCTACAACAAAGACCTCATTGGATGATTGAAACCTCCTCTTTTCTAACTGATTTCGGATCCTGCGTCCAACAATTCCACACAGCGATTGACCAATTGTGTGGAGGTGAGAAAGTAATGCAGGATTTGAACATCTCTCTCTTTGTCCACACAACTACTTCTGTCTCTCTTTTATAACTGACCATCTGTAAGTTTGTGTTACCCCCCCCCCCCCCCCCCCCCCATGTATGATTCATAGCTTCCATGACGGCTAACTTCTTGCCCGGCATTTGAGTCAGGCCAGTTCTTCCTTTAGTGGTCAGACGACATTTCGTACCAACTTAAGAATCTTCCCCTTCGCGACCTCAAATTTCATGAAAACACAACCACGTTGTTGAGACACCTTTTTGTTTTGCCACAACAACTCACTAGAGCACATCACGCGGAGTAAAATGCCCTGAATGTCGACCTTATGAGTAGTAGACTCTGCTACCCATGAGTCAACAGCAACTCCATTCATGTGGGGAACGCTCGGAAGGGAAGCAATGAGGATATTTTTCATTGCACATCCAGGGCAAATTGATGGCTTGTGCTGCGGCCATCGACTACTGAGTGTTTATAATGTAGCATTTGCACTCCACTGCCCCGATCCTGGGACCCCCAGAGGGAATTGATTTCTGCCGCTCTGCTGCCCTTTCACGTCTCTATCTGCTCTCGTTTCCCCATTCTTTCTCATTCCATCCCTGTTTATCCTTCTTTTCTATTCCCCCCCCCCCATCTCCTTCTGCTCTACCTTCTCTTTGCACTTTGTTTTGCACACACACACACCCCCGATGTCTTTATGATTCTGCACTGTCTTCATCTTTCTTCGCCTTTATTTCATTCGTTCCTTTGCTCTCCTCCCTCCCTCCAGCTCTCTTGTCAGCCCTGCGCTGTTTTATTGCTTCATACAGTATCTCAAAGCCTCCAGCTAGTCTTGGCTGCTCGATTCCTCCCCACACACACACACACACACACACTCTGCTCCCAGTTTCATCACTGTCACTCTGTGCTTTCTCCTTCCTCTTTCCCCCTGTCCTGTGTTTACACCCTCCATCTGTCTAATCACTCGATCATCTCCTTTTAGTCTTGTAACCCCGTTTGTCTTCCCCTCTCGTCTTATATTTCTTATTTCCTACCGCTCCTCTCTGTTTGCGCCTCCACCGCCAGTGTTATCCCTTCCTCCTCTTCCCCGTCTGTCTCTGTGTATTTGGTCCTGTCCTCAGCCCACAGCTTGGTTGACAGAAAGATTATCTCTCCAAAGACACCACGTAACCAACTCCAGACCTCTTTATTTAACCAGCTACAGCTATTTTAAAGCGGTGTTTTTTGCAGATTGCTACTGGCAAGGTGACGCCCCCCTGAGAAGCGCACATGTTTTGTTGATTTTATTTCCCCTTTATATTGATCTTCGAAGACTTTTCACATATCTCATCATCGCTCATAATGTAGCTGATCTCTGACTGTGCGTTACTCTCTCTTAGTTCATATTGGAAACATCCGAGTTGTCTTATGTTGGAGCTTTAATGAAAAGTTATAGTAGATCTAACAGAAAATAAGTACAATTATCTCATCCAGGTTCTCTCATCTATATAGTTTAAGGAAACCAATTAGTTTCATGCTTTTTCTGATTTCACTTACGCATCAGGGACGTGACCTGCAGTGACCTCCCTCTCAATCTTTCTCTCATGGCTCCACTCGGGCCAACATATTACAGTAAGGTGAAGGAGATCTCATCTGGTATTAGAGACACATCAGCTTTGAAGTAGGCTGAAATGAAAATATATTATTCTATGTGGGCTGTGACCTGCCCCTCAATATTGGAGAGGTTAGCTCAGGTGGTTAAAGCCTTCAAAACTGCCCTTTTGTGTGAATTATTAAACATTTTCACAGCGGGAAGCCTCAAGCGAAGGCTCGGGGCCCGTCACACCTGGCCCACATTTCTATCAGGAAAGTGTTGTATCAACTGCACGACTGTGAACTTTATCCACGACACCAATTGACCTGACATTTCTCCAAAGCTGCAACATAAAGTCCATTAAAGACAAGTTTTAGAAGTAAGGAAATTAGAGATTTGACCTTTGTCTTCCTAATGATGGGATTCTTTTATTAATTCTATTTATTTTCACGTTATGTCGTGTGTTTGTGTGTGTGTGTTGGTGTGCAGGATGTTATGATGTGATCATTCCCTTGCCTGAAATAAGCAGCTCAGCTAACATCACTAGAAATTATTATTATGTTTTAGGCTCATTGACAAAAACAAAAAAAGCAGTGGCACTACATCACACAGCAAAGGTAATTTACAACTACATTGAGAACACAGTGAGATGCCAGGATTTAGCAATGTAGGTGATTTATTGATAATAGCATACATTCACTTCGCAGTCATCATAATCAGAGCAGCATGTTGCAATGCCGGGAATAAAAGGAGGAGGGTAAAGACAAACTGATACATAATGGAAAATTGCACCATTACTGGGACGATTTCACATGAAAACTGTTTATTGGCTGGAGAGGATGTTTGACTCAATTATTGGGTTATTGCACAGAAGTCTTAATGATACATGACAAACATTTCTAGTGTCTGCAGTCATACTGACAGAGCTCCTTATGTTGACTGGCTTGAGTTGAGCAATGCTAAAAAGGTCAAAGTAATTTCTTTGGCAACTTGCTCATGGAGTTATTCATTTTTGACACATACATTAAATCTCCAGATAGTGTAAGCTGTTGTTTAGTCAGTTACTGAAGCCATGTGGTGTTTGCATACAGGGACATGCGTCCATGCAGCGCTATTGAAGTTAACAAAGTCAGTTGGATGAAACTCAATCATGTATTTTAGAGTAAAACTCGCTAGCTAAAAAAGATAGATTAAAAAAAATCCGTATGGCACCTATACATTTTTGATGCCAGGGTTGTCCTGTATGTATTGGCAATAGTGAGATGGATAAGAGAACCCTGTTTGTTCATGTGTGTGTGTGTAAAGTGCAGCATCAGGAAATCCATACTTTCTCTTTGCCATTTAATCTCCATGTCATTATCAAGCCACCCCTGCATGGCATGTGTGCTTTTGCACGCGTCTGTGTGTGTGTGTGTGTGTGTGTCACTGTGATTATTACATATTGCATACGTTGGAGGATTGATGGCATGTTACTGTGAGAGATTCACAGCTGAGGGAAGAGGAATCACATAAAAAGAGAGGAAGATGGATGGAGAAGCATACTGAAGGGACCACAGAGGAGCAGAGGGGAGGCATTTCTTTGAAGGGCTGGGTGTGATGCTGTGTGAAGGGATACATAGGAGGGAGAGAGGTATGACACGTGTGGCCCAGACAGGTGCTGTGGTCTCAGCCACAGACTGAGTGAAAGACAGAGGCAGAGTGAAAAATGTATGTGCCCTACTTACAGCAGCTGAGCAGAGACAGGAGAGGGGAGGGCGGGAGACTGGAATGATGTTAGATTTTGGAAGTGAGCAAAACAAGTTGTGTTTCTTCTGTTGTGCATTACATACGGCAATTTGTTTCTGGGTGTGGGTGTGTGCCTAAAACCCGTTTAGCTTCATGGTCAGCCAACATGCAATGCAGCTTTGTTGCTGTTTTTTTTTCAACATCTGTGTGTGATATTTGATTTCAAACCAACAGTTCCTTGCTGTTTCCCTTTAACATTTTTACTGGCTTTGCTGTAAACTAGCCAAAATATAAAGACTTTCTCTCTTACACACACACACTCATACACACACACACCACTCTGGAGCCTTGGGCCACGCAGCTTCCCATTAGCCCATCTCACACTCTTCGGCACTGTTTGACCAAGTGGAGCCCTTTATCTGCCCTCCTATTTGAACGAGGTGGGGAGAAGAGCTGGTCCCTGGATGAGTCAGCAGAATAGAAACCACAGCACGTTAATCAACGCTTCCAAACTCCACACAGGAACAACTGAGTAGCTGTGCTGCTTTAGCCTGGTTACTCCAAGGAATATCTTAATGACCAAAAAGGATTTATGGAGGCTTAGTTGCAGGCCACCCTGGCATTGAGTCTTTGAATTTATGCTGCTCTCAGCAGTCGGCTTAATGCAATGTAGTGACCACGACTCACCTGAGGGCTGAGATAACTATTACAGAAACCTAGCTCACAGCGTTTAACTCTCACCTCCCCGCTTGTTAGGTGAGTTGATATGTGATAGTGAAGGAATTGCAGACGCTGTGAAGGTTTTGCCTCAGGCAGTCGAGTCCTTAGTATGTAGATGAGGCATAGACTGTGAGACTTGAAACTAGCGATTAAGACCATGCACAATATTTAGTGAGGTAGTAAATCAAGTGAGAAGGTAATTTTGTCATAGACTTCTGCACAATTGGACTTCTTTTTGCAAACAGAGTAATCGCGCCTTGCAAGAAAGAATGCTTCACTTTTCAAACCCCCGAGGCTGCAGCCTGATTAGGCCTCGTCTAGATCCTCCCCCACTTCCTGTTTCTGCTCCTATCCAGAGCTCAATGAGCGATAGCATTACCATTTGATTGACAAGATAGCCTTCGGCTGTTACCGGGAGAGGATCTTACAGATGCAACAACATTTCATTACCCCTTCGAATTGCATATGTATATTGGGGCCATGGGTGCACTGTAATACATGCTACCAGTTGACAGAGAGAGAGAGAGACAATGCCTTTAGCCTAGCCTCAGGAGACAAAGTGGTTCAACACATTTGCGGCTATGAAACAAATGGTGTCATTCGAGATAAATCATAATGAGAACATGTTGTGATGGACTAACAAATGGACAAAAGTTGCTACTGTGTGAAGCTTTGATGGAATGGTGGTGGTACAATGTTTAGAGAGACTCTTTCGACCATAAAATATGTGCGTTGAGGCCTGTTCTAGCAAGGATCGTTTTGCTGAAGTAAATCTCTGTCTTGACCTGTGACCTCAGGAAAAATAACCTTGACAAAAGGGATTTCTTTTCAAGATTTACAGTCATAACTAGAACTGGAAACCTCGAAAAAAAAAATTGTCTGTAGCATCAAGTAAAGATCTTACTCTTTGATTAGATAGTTTGTGATTTAAATGTTGCACAATCTTAAAGCACAGTCACACCGACATTTCAAACAGAAATGCCAATTCATATCAATGGAATCATAACAGTCATTGTGAGCATTAGGTTGAAGTTCAAAGTGTGTTTAATATGCCGATTCATGCTTTTAACCAATAGCAAACAGTCCTGACTCTGCTGACTGTTGAGGGAACAGAAAACCAGAGAATCCAAAATCCAAGAAACTAAACTGTGAACTTGTTAGCAACATAGGTAACGGGACGATAATGAAACAAAGCTAACAGAGCTATGCCCAGTAATATCATTTTCTAAGCTGGGTATTAGCAGTTAGTCCAGTGATTCACCAGCACTGTGAGTGGTCATTGCATCACCAAGATTGTAGCGCCATCTGTTTAGCGAGGGTTAACTTTGCTCTGCTAATTCTGACTATGATACAGCATGAACGCTATCAAATTTAGGGAGACATTAAAAAACGCTTCAATTTTCATTGGTATCGGAACTCAATACCGTGCCCCGTAGTAATGATTACAGAAGAATCAATACTGTCTCTGTGCTATTGCTTAACTTTGTAGGGCAGTAGGCTATCATACCAATAATCCAAAATTAGGAAATTAATCAGTTTGACTCCTGACCCAGACAATTACATGATGGTGACATTCTCCTGTTTGACACAGCCAAATAAGTCATGTCCCACACCAAAATTTATATTTTAGTATATTCTCATTACTGACTTGCACATACTAAACAGCTATGTTCTTGCTTTAATAATGCTCCTAATGTAGGAGGTATCCTCCACCAAACAGGTTGGAGCTTATCAGAAGTTACATCATTGTTAGACAGAGTATAAGACTGAGAGGATACTTTTAGCACCTGTCATCTCTTCCTAAAGTATTTATCTGTATTTTATGTTTGTCCATCTGTCACTCTTTCACAGCACTCATTGAATGGGCTCGTTTCTCTGTGGGAGCAAGGCATGCTGGGTAATTGAAAGGGGGTTACTGGCACAAGTCAAACAGATGGAGATGTAGTGTTCTTACAGTGTGTGTGTGTGTGTGTGTGTGTGTGTGTGTGTGTGTGTGTGTGTGTGTGTAGGTGTGTGTGTGTAGGTGTGTGTGTGTGTGTGTGTGTGTGTACGAGTGTTTGTGTGTGGGGTGGCGTCTGGCAGGAGTCAAACGGCTGTGGATTTATCAGCTCCCCAATGAAGGCCAAAAGCAACGCTTGCCATGAGTCTCACACTCATGCACACAAACGCACACATACACATTACACCTCATGTCTTCCAACATTTCCTGCTCTCTTTCTTATGCTTGTCTTCATCTAGGTATCTATTTTTTTTTGGCGGCTTGTTGTTTTATTGTTTTCATGCATCTGTCCATTTATCCCTTGTTCTCTTTGTAGGTTCTTGGAGGGACTCTGAACACCACCTGTCACTCACCTTCACATACACTTCCTCTTACTCCCTCCCTTTTCCACGTCTCCTCATATTTTCTTCCCCTCATCTTCTTGCTCTTTTGTCTTTGCCATTGGCATTCCCTGCAAGCGACAGATGCCGAGCAGAAAGGGCGAAAGAGAGAGGGGAAGATCTTGAGAGAGAGAGCGAGAGAGAGAGAGAGGGAGAGGGAGCGAAGAGGCTTGATGTTTTGTTGCTCTTGTGTTCTGAAGGAAGGTCTCTCCTTTATCAACAGTCTAACAGGCTGCTGGGCTCAGTCATCCTGCTTTTCCACTGTTTACTGCTGGGTGTCAGGGCCTTCACAGTTGGTGCCGTGCACACACTTATATACACACACGCATCTTTCTGTCATGCTTCAATGTGCACGCACAAACACAAACAGGAGCACACTGTGTTGTCACCCAAAACAACATTTTGACAAATATACACATAATTTGTGAATTTTTAACGGCTGACTTATTCCACAAAGCATCTTTTTTTCGGAAAAACTTAGGTTACTTTTGTTGTAACTGTATTAGCAGGAAACACTCAGCATGACTCAGAAGACACCATTTCATCTCCAAGTCTTTTCGAGCTGCTGTCCTCTCCTTGACTCTTCATTTTAGGATTTAAAAAAAGAGGAGCTTCTTCAAGGCGTGCAGGAAATAATCCAGTGTTTCTATAATCCTGAGTGGATGTATGCGCTCAACCAGTCACTTTCACACACATACACGGATATTCAATGAGCATACAAGCGCAGACACACACACACACACACAGAGGCTCATATACCTGCTGCAGGTGTTCGCCGTCTTTGTGATAACCTGCAGAAACGGTCCTCCAGTGTGTGACAATCATTTACCGTCTTTATTGAAATCTTCATGGCTCTGTACCGAACAGGATTTGTCACATGTGTAGTGAAAACTTTGATGGTGTCCACGGTTTTGAAAGATCTTTTGGCCTTTTCATCTCCTCCAGCTTTTTTCATCTGAAAAGAAAATGAATAAGCTTGTCACTCAGCCTTAGCCAGCCACCTGGAAATCATATGATTAGGTTTGAAATTCTTTGTACGCCGTTACTTTGTAGTGCAAAATGAGTGATTGAAATCGTGACTGAGTGTGTGGCCCCTGCACGAGGACTGTCTGAAAAAATTAAGAAATACAAGAATTTGTCACGCAAACATCCCACAAATCTTCTTCTCTCATGTTAATTCAGTTATCAACCTCACTAAAGTGACTTGTTCTTGTCCTTCCTACTTAGTTGAAGGTGACTTTTCTTTCCATTCCCAAGCCTAATTGTGGATGAGCCATTTGGCATCACAAGAACGATTTTATTTTCCGTCTGTAGTTTGGCTGAGCTTCATGGATAAGCCTTGGTATGAGGACAGCTTAATATGTTTTTAAAGTGGCTTCATAGAGGATTGGAGACAAAGACAGAGGATATGAAAAGCCCTCTTTTAGGTCTCTGTTATGCCATATTGCACAGGGACAGAAGGGAGAGGGGTAGGGAAGTGGGCTTTTTCCTTTCGCTGTCTCATACCCAAGTCAAACAGGAATGCATCCATTGACTGACATAATTGCTAGGACAGTATATACTGACCATACACACTGAAAAATGCCCCAGATACTCCAAAAAGCAGGTAGTCTGAGTGTCAGAGTTTAGAAGTTTAATTGGCCAATGTGTCAGTAGAGGAACAGGGTGTGAAAGAAGTGTGGACAACTGCAGAGAGAGCACCTCGCCCTCCAAGCGCTCTCAGATTTACAAGGTGTTACCGCCAAAGATGTGTTCCTGTCTGATGGCCAGTTTCCCTTGTGTCTCCACTGTTCCATGCAATGCTGAAAGCACAAGTGAGAAAGGTGTGCAACTGTATGGAGCTGTCATTATGTTGGACATGAAGCTGTTGGTGTGAGAACATTCTGTGCATTCTGGGTTTGTAACAAAATGGCCACTTTTTTAGTCTGCCTACTTGGGTTAAGGGTTCAATTTAGAGGCTTGCTCACACCAGAAAGTGGCAAAGAGAAATGCATCTGCATGCCTTCGCAAAATATGTTGTTGTGGAAGCTTAGTAATGTTGCGACTACTGCCAGGGCTAACTACCAGCTGGTGAGCTAACCTCTAATATGCTAGCCAGCCAGAAACACCGTACTGCTAGTCAGTTACTATAGCTTTCAGAGCTTTTTTAGTCTCCGTGCTGTACCATTTGTTCCCAGGATTGTGCAGCATTGTATTCATGAACAATAAAGAGTTATTGAAAGGGGAAATAGCTCTCTGAGCAGGCATGATTGCTTGCTAGCTGTCAGCAAATTCATTGGCAAGGTCGCTAACTGGACAATAGGTGCACATGGTTTAATTGGCTCTCGTCTCATAGCTATATGTGAACCGTTTCTCTTTTGTGGAGGGTTTATAAAAGTGGGTGGTGACACACTTGCTAGCTATTATACTACGGAAAAATGTGCGCTGCTGTTCGCGAGCATATTGGCTGTATTTCATTGTAATTAATTTTGCCACATACATTTTGATATCTTTAATGCCAATGTGAGTAGTAAGGTTAGGTGTTGGAGATTGGATGCCATCAGTGGAAGTGTCCATTCTAACCTTTGAGTGTTTGTGTGTTTCTTTGTCTGAGCTTTTCTGAGCAGAAAGCACAAAGAGGTAGGAGGACTCCCTCAAGGGAATACCTCATTCCAAGGCCTTGCCTGTCGATATTACAGCTACAAATCAGACCACCTCCCACACTGCCTAGAGCAGCAAATACTATACTCTTACACACACACAAACACACACACAGACACACTCACACACACTCCTTTGACCAAGGGAAAGTTTTATTACCAATCTCGGCCTGATACAGCTCCCTTGCTACAGTTTGGATTGTGCGGGAGTAATACCATTGCTCTCTGCTATGTTTAATCTGTGCATGATGTCCTATGCATGCACATGTGTAGGGGTTTGGAAAGTGTAAATAATTTAAAACCGGTTTGATATTATATACATTTTCAGTCGTCTATGTTTTTTGGCTCACCTCTCGTCGGCTTCAAATCCAAAATGTTGGCATATTGGCGCCATTTTACTTTGACTAAAGGCATTAACACACTGGGGGTATGACGAATAATGAGTACAAAAATGCGAAATACTCGCCTGAGAGTATTTCACATCAAACCTTTTTATACTGGCAACAACGCGAGCTTTGGACAATTGCAATATTTTTTTTTACTTTATGCTCCATTTGTGTTTATTCTTTTCTTGTAAAATCCAGTTAAGCTAACATATGAAGAGCCAGTTGTGGCGGTACCGATTCCCTAGATCTAGGTTTGTAGCTGCCTCAGTTTTGCAGCTAGTGTGAAGATACTTTAATCATGAAACTAGATGAATCGATTGGTACCAACCATGTCATGCTAGCTTGTCGAGAAGGGGGCTGAATAACGCCCCAAATTTAGACTCAATTTTGGGAAGGGAAAACTGGCATGGTGATTTTTGAAGGGGTCCCTTGACCTCTCACCTCAAGATATATGAATGAGATGGGTTATGTACCCACGAGTCTCCCCCTTTACACACACTTTCTGATAATCCTATGCAGCTTTGGGCAAAAAACACCTAAAATGTTTTTTTTTATGGTTTTCATACTAGAATAGTCTTATAATTGCATGCCTAGAAAGCTGAGACTCTTGTGGATCAAATGAGCCCAATTGTATTAATTTGACCTTATAGTAGGCATTTCACATAGTGAGATCATTTTTTGAAAGTTTGAAAATTTGAAAGTTGAAGTCGCTGTATAAAATGACAGGACAATGACAAAAGTACATCAACCCAAAAACTGCTACACAATGAGACATTATAGAGCATGCATATTGTCATATGGGTTTTGCCTCTAAGCTCTTTTACACTTTCACAATGTCTTTCAAATAATGATTTTTTTAATTCTGATTCATGACTAGAACAAGTTGACACACACTGTGGTGCTGAGCATCTCAAAATAATATTCAGGTTCCCAGCTTTCAGATGATGTATAACAGGTGTAGCATATACTGTTGAAACAGCAATCTGCCCTAAAGATCTGCCCAGGGTGTTAAGACACCAAATAAGTCTCAAAACGACCTAAAGACCAGAGCTTTGGACTGAGACTATCTGCTAAAATTAGGTCTGCATTACATCAAGCACAAGAAGGAACAAAATACCCTGGGAGTGCACTTCACCACCTCTATTATGCCCTAAAAAGGGCGTTGTCACACCCTGATAGGCCAAGAGGGGAAATGCACCAAGCTGCTCTCAATTCTTAATTAGGAGCCAGTCCCCACACAACAGGTGATCTCAATAACCCTCCAATGCTGCTCAGGGGGACTGTGAGATTTGGCTAAACTAATAGTGAAAACAGAAATGACAGCAAAGAACGATGGACTGCCACACGGTTACATGACTAATGCAATGAAAGTTGGATTTAGCAGCATGAAGCCGTCAGCACAGCTTGCTGATGTAAGGCTACTTTTTAATTAAACATGTCATAATGACAAACGCCTGACTCAATTTGAAATTGACTCAACTGTACATGTGTGTACTTATGCCTGTATTTTATTTATATGTGTGCATATGGAATCTTTATTAGTATGCATATGTGCATGTGTGGCCCGTTCGCTCAGTTGGGAAAACAGATTGCACTCTATCCGGACAGGGATGTGGAGTGGAGCGACAGAGAAAACAACACTTGTCTAATCAAATGCATCAGCCTGCTGTCTTTGACACTGTTGCCATTTACAAGAAGATACAAAAAACCCATAGAAAAGCCCAGTATGCATTTCTAATGCTGCACGTGACCTTTTGTATATTTTGCTTCAAGTTGCGGCGGTCCAAGACACTCATTTCAGCATTAGATCATATAATATGTGCATAACTAGGGATTTCACTTTCATAACCACCCTATATAATTACATGCGCCTTTTTTATTGCTAGCTGATAAACCATAATGGTTCACATTAATACATCCACATTCCCAGTTTTCTTATAGTCGAAGGAATTGCAAGGAGCTAGAAGACAGAGAAATAGAGCTGTGATCAACTAGTTAAGCCTGTACTCAGTTATGATAGCCGCTTATCCCACCAGCGGATCACACTAGATCAACAAAAGATCCCTCGCTAAACCTGAGAAAGAATAAGACCCTCAGTCATAATCATCCATCTGTTGCAGATTCGCCAGATCTCAAGTTTATCTCTCGTCTGACTGTACACTTTATCTGTGGGTAACGGAAAAGACTGTTGGAGGAAAAACAAAAGGTGTGACTGATGGTGAGAGACAGGAGGAGACCACTGAGACCCATGGTCTCTTCCCCCCGTAATGTGAGTGGACGTAGAGGGTGTCAGACGGACTGATGTCACAGTCGAGTCCGTCACATGTACTTCCCTCAAAGTTGTGAAGTTTGACACCTAACTGGAACTCAAGCATGAACTTTTAAAGTAAAAAATGCAAGCAGGCAATAAAAAAAAAAAATCGGATTCACCTTTTGCTTCTCACAAATCACGGCCAGATATGGTTCCTTATTGACAGTGTGAGATCGACTTTAGTTAGCAGTCACTGCAGATCAGGGGTGTTGCTGCAGGCTGGCGTTTCCTATGATTCATTTTGACGAGTGACATATTGGACAATAGTGAGTGACTTCCTCATTCCTGTGAAAGCTGAAGCGACACATAATTGCTTTGGACTTTGCTTTGCCAGCACTAGCATAAATATAGAACGGATGCATTGTGTGATTTGCATCTCGATGATCAAGCCACTAAAAAGTTCTGCCATCGGCTCATTGTCCACTGGTTTTTCTAATTTTCCATCCCACACCCACCCTTTTGTTCTGTGTCCTCATTTAAAAATGTAGGACTGTTATGGACTAAATTGAATGGCTTGCCTTGTTGAATGGATTCAGTTCAAAACACACAGAACCCTGCTCCCGGGTCATGCGGATGCTTCCAACAGCATAACAAAAGCTTAATTTAAATAGAATAATTCATCGGTGGATGTATTGTCAAATCACTGCCTATTTGTTAACAGAAGCCTGTGATACTGGTCAAAGTCCAGTATGCAGTATTTGTTTTAATGAATACATAATTACCACTTCTCTGTGCGAATGTGTGTGTTTGTGACAACCACACCAACCATTCAAACCATAGAACTTTGATAAATGAACAACAAATTGCTCCAGAGTTCCAGGAATAAATGGGAGGTGACCCAACTATGTTCACCCAGGAGGAGCTCAGTCACTCTGGGTTCTGCCAACCCTCTGTCAGCCTCACCGCCTCACCTGGCCTCGATCTGTGGTCCGAGAGCATGGACTTAGTAGTGCAGCAGTCTTCATCGAAATTGATTTGGCCATTCATCTTAATTAGCTAATGAATAGGCTGGTTGCATGGGATGGACACAGCGTTGTTTGACTTGATGACATTGGTGGGGCCCAGTTTACTGGAGAGCAGTTTGTCTCTTGCAATGAATCTAACTGTGCTCCCCGACTGGTTTTGTATCTTTTTACAAAAGATACAAAGTGGATGAAAATACAGAAGCAAAAAAAAAAAAAAAAAGACTAGAAACAAGACAGATAGCACAACAGAGAATGTTTCCAGATTTTAAAAGCCATCTTTAAAGTCTGAGGGATTGTCCTGACTCCCAGCATGTTCCCTCTTCTCATCCGAGGCTTTTCCGTCCGTCTGACATCAGATTCATTTTTCAAGCCATCAGTGATTTGTGCACTCCAGTCACAGCTGTCTGTTGCATACAATATAGGCCTGTTAGCATTCACATTTAACCAGCTGTTCTCTTTCTGTTGACAGACGGTATGTGACATAACAAACTTGTAACACATGTTATCCTTCGCGCCGACTTTTAAACAAGGTCTAAAAAAGCAGAGTTTGCCATCTACTCAGAGGTCAGGCGTTACTGCAAAGTCTTGGCAGGGTTTGAGATGGATGAACAAGGTAAAATAAAAAAGATGCATCTTCCATACCTGATATGCAATACTGTGAAAGGCTCATTGATCACAACCTGCTGTTGTGCTCCAAAGCCAAATAATAAAATGAAATATTAAAATGACATTTTACACCCAGGCAATGTTTTGCGTCGATAAGCATAAAAATGAATGACTATGCTTTGAAATCAGGGTTAAGCTACCCTCGACAAACTAAACAAAGCGCAATTAATCGTCAGTGGAGCAGGGGGGGGGGGGAATCGCCCAGGGTTATGCAGGGGAAGGAGACGAAAAATGGGAGTGAAGACCAAAGAGAAAGCCGGAGAAACTCTGAGCAAAAAGCCGAATGGAGAGGCAGAGTTACCAGAGCAGATGGTTTCAGCGCTTTTGCCCAAGGCGCACCATACTCACAGAAATCACTACAAGGAGGGAGAGAGAGATGAGTTGAAACACTAACTACACATCTGCACTTCCTCTCCTCCAGTGCTTCAGAAGGGGTAGAGAGAGCAGAGAGAGAGAGAACTGGAGGGTTTTCGACAGGCATCACCGACACTGCGCCACATTCAGTATTCTCAGTGTTCAGAGCAATCACAGTTGACACATGGCATCCCATCATCTCATGATATGTTGTACCAACACACTTTCTTTAACATTTTGCGCAACGTATTGGATATTCTCTTTTTTTTTCCTGTCATGCAGATGTCCTGCGACTTTTAGACATGCGTATTTTTTTAAATGTAGTTCAGTGTTTGTGGGGGCAGCTCCAACAGAAAACATAGCTGACCTGAAATCCTGCAGCTGAGCTTCAGCGTGCAGGCCTCAGTGTCGCTTTAACTAAAAGTACACTGTGGACAAACACACACACACATACATGTGTGCTGCCTGGCTAAATGAATGGTGAATGATGGATGAGTGTGAGGCTTGGCAGTGTTGCCATCTGTTTCGACACGAGACAGAGAGAGCGGAAGGCTTGCGGTTCATTGAGCTTCAAGCCCATCACAGCATTCAGCTCACCTACTGTATGCGCTCCACTGACACCTTGATGGATTTGTGTGTGACCTTGTGGGTGTGTGTGTGTGTGTGTGTGTGATGGAGAGTATAAGACACCTCTCGACCCGTGCTACTCACATTACTAGATGGTGATCATTAACATTTTGCATAGTCCAAAGTGGCACCCGAATCTCTGCTGCGAAGTTGATCCAAAATCAATTTACGCTGTTTCTTCTCTCATTGAAAATCCCTCAATGTCGCACTGCCACACAGTCAATTTTCTCCGACTCGGCCGTCTGTGCCTCCTCACACACACTAACTGCCTCTCTCCGTCTCTATTACATGCCTGCCGTTCTGTCTTTACACACATAGCCACTCTGAACACAATTGTCATTGATTTCTTCGTATCTCCTTTTTTTTTGCCTTTTGCTGAGAGTTTGGCTCAGGTGAGAGGAATCATAGGGACTGATAAAGAGAGAAAAGCGTGATGGGATGTGCAGTTTACAGTTTTGCTCTGTATCGTCCGACACGTTTGTATCCCCGCACAAAGAAAGGCTCGCACACACTCTCACACTATGACAAATAGTGTGTGAACAGTCACCCCATTACCAAACGATCAACAACA
Source organism: Pholis gunnellus (assembly GCF_910591455.1). Lineage (NCBI taxonomy): Eukaryota > Metazoa > Chordata > Actinopteri > Perciformes > Pholidae > Pholis > Pholis gunnellus. Next base: position 15,397,268 of record NC_136543.1, read on the forward strand.
TGAGACACAGCCTTAAAAAAAAGCCGCATGCAGCACGTCGCAGTGCCATTTTGTGTGCTCTCTCTGCTGTTTTAGTGTATTTGTGTCACCTTTCCTCCTCCTGATGACTGGAAGGTTATCATGGGGGTGTCATGCCCAAAAGCCAGCAGACAGCTTTGCCCTTTACAACAAAGTATCAGTGCTAATTAGAGACTATGAGTATGTCACTGGACTTAAGTGTGTGTGTGTGTGTGTGTGTGTGTGTGTGTGTGTGTGTGTGTGTGTGTGTGTGTGTGTCACTGTGACCATCCATGCGTGGCTGTATCAGCCTCTTACATCCAAACACAGGAGTATGTTAGTTCCCCTCATCATTTCAATGGGACTTTTGAGATCTGATCTTGCGTGTTATGAGGCCACATCTCTGGGCGGCCACACATGGCCTGAAAATGTCAGTTGTTCATCTTGCAGGGATATGATTATTTAAATAGCTATCCATGATACCTTTCCTGCTCTCCGGCTCTGTCTCTGTACGTGACTGATATGCCCACTTACCAGTAGTTCAGTTTAGACTTCATCCTGACCGCTCGGCTGCAGAGGGTTATCTGTTTTCATCGTCTGTTTTGGATATCAGTCCTGTTGTCTGGAGAAATATGCACTGTTGCAGAGACTCATTTACCAATACATTTTTTTATTTAAATAAACAAGACTAAGAGTGTCAGTCCGTGGTTAGCATTTTGGGTAAGCGTGTTAGCATGCCAACATTTGCTGGCACTAAAGTACAAGTGCAGTTGATGTGAATGTCATTAGTTTTGCAGGTATTTGATCATAAATCAAAGCACACGCTGACCTGATGATGGCACCAAATGAAAAGCAGAGGAATAATATTCAACATTGTGCAATAATATATTTCAATATCATGCAATATTACTTTGGATATACCATTTGCAATATAACTTTCTATTACTTGTTCAATATCATTGCCAATATTACTGTCAATATCATGCACACTATTACTTTTATATCTTACTTTTGTTGCCGTTCTATCATGCACTTGCGTTAGTATTACTTCTTTTACATCTATATGTATTACTGTTGTTAACTGTTGTTTATGTATGTTTATATTTGTACTCTATTGTTTTTTTCTCTTATTTCTCTGTTGTAGTCTTTGATTAATCCCTTTTCCAAGAATTTCCTTCGTCATTAATACAATTATATATTATCTTATCACCGAAGAGATAATAAATCTCTATGAGGTGAACAACATTTCGTGTTGAGGCATGCAACTAAAAAGTCGTTGAGATATTTCTCTCTGGACTAAAGTGATGGACCAATTGACAGAACATTTACAGCCTTAGAGCCAGCTGCTGCTCTGTGTAGCTGTTACTGCATATAGTTTCAGGTAAAGGAACTTAAAAATGATCCCAATCTGTACAATTATGTGTAAAAGGTGAACATGCTTTGATTTACATATTCATCACTTGAAAACCATTCTGTGTTACAGAAAGCTGCGTATCCATTACCAAGCTTAATTCAAGGGCGGACAGATAGATGAAAAGCACTAATGCACGACACTTTAAAGCCCAAAAAAAAAGAACTCACTTGCAAAACATACCCTTACACAAAACACATCTAACTCCTTCCAAATGCTGTATTTCACTTTTTTTTTCTAATTGCCTTGTCGATTTCAACTTGAGTTTTATGGAGTGATGTGAGAACTTATCCAGCCAAGACCAAATAGGAATTGAGAGTCTCTCGACTCAAAATACACAATCTCTTGTGGCCACAACATTGTATGCTGTTATATTGAGGCTGCAAACTGTTTTGGGTCTTTTGACGGCACAGCTATAAACTCTGAAAACTATTTGGAGAGATAGAAAAAAGAACAATGCAATAGGCCCAGCAGCTCAAGGTCCATTATTTTGGGGGTGGATTCCTGGTATTGAGAGGACTTGATTGAGCCCATTATGATGGGATTGTGTCCAGGCTTATATAGACAGACCTTCAAGTGGCAGCCAGGCCTCCTCAAGATGAGCTCTGGCTCATTGGATTACAGTTCATAGTGTTTAACAGCACCCATAGCTGCCAGCAAATGTATCCTGGCTGACTGACAACAATCCCTTTTGAAACAGCGTGAAGCCCGCACAGCCAGTGAGGACTTTGGATGACATTTTAGGATTCACTCTCTCGTTTGACTCTCTCTCCCATTGTCTCATACTTTTCCAGGTGAACAGACCGGAACTTCACTGCATGTAGGCCAAATGTGAGGCCAATCCTCGTTTCATCGCGCTCCCGCTCTTCTGTGGGAACCCATCTCATCAGGTGCAACCTTGTCTCAGCTTGAAACTCGTGCCGGTGAAAGAAACAAAATTGCTGATGTTAAGCTAGAAAAGATACTCCCACCCCAAGCATTAGCTTTTGTGATTGTTGATTTGAAGGGCATTAATTGGAGGGATGGTGCATACAATTTATGTACTTTATCTTCTATATGCATTCAAATGTATGAAAGCAGGAAGGAGCCTGGTGCAGAGTTCACTGTACGAAAAACCATATAGCTGCTCCAGCTGTGGTATGCATATTTGATGGTCCGGATCTCTGGAGGGTGGGTTAGGGGTCGAGTTTACACACTCTCTACCAGGTCCCACAAACACACTCTCTCTGCTGGCACTCTGCCCACAACCTCAGGGCATGAGAGAAGAGAAATTCTGCAAAAGGAAGCGGAGAGAGAAGAGAAGGTTAACCCAAAGTGTGAAAGACAGAATGCTGGAGAAGTTTCATATTTAAATATGTACTCTGAGAAATTGTGTAATGTGCTACATGCTGTATTTTTAGTCCTCTGTTCAATCACTCGGGTCTTTTCTCTCCCCCAACTGGCAATAAGTCTCTCTTCCGTCGTTTAACCTCCATCTTTTCTGCTAGCTGATGAAGATCAGAAGCCAAGGAATTTAGGGAATCTCTCTCCCTGGCTCGGTCTATCTGCAGCATTCCTCTCCTGCTCTCTTCACTGGATCAAAAATAACTCAGCTGCTGGCTTTGTTGTCATGTGAAGGCCAGCGGGGGAAATGTAACTCTATTCGCGATACGCTCCAGCTGTTAGCGCAGTGCATGCTAAATTATGGTTTGAGATTCTTGCGGTGCGCAGCGCCCACTCGATGAATTAATAAAACTACAAGAAGAAGATGTGCTATGTGGGCTACAGGCTCTAAGGCCTGAACTCATACTTTATGAGTGTTTCTGTGTGCTGTGCGCGTATTCTTCATGTGCGTTCTACGTTATGCATGTTTCTGTATGTGTTTTTGTGGGAGGCTGTGAGCGTGCTCGTCTGCATGTTTGTGTGACTAGTACCCAGCAATATTCTCATGCAATATGGATGTCACTGAGTGCTCCCGAGTCGACTAGAAGGGAGCGTGTGGGGATGGACAGCAAAGCAAAACCGGAGTAATGTTATGCAAGGCTGCATCTTCTGTGAAATGGTTTTACAGTTTGTGATTTGGGGAATACACTGTCATTTTTTGCTGTGAACTGTTCCAGATAAGTTTGGCCAGCGAATGAGAAATGCATGAATTCAAAATAAGCAACACGGACAGAGATCAGGTCTGACAGATTTCTTTGGCCAAACATACATATTGTATTTGTTTACGTTTCGGAGGAACAGATAATTCACATCCCAAACACCCACTCAAAAAACAGACTTTCATGAGCATGGACACACACATTCAGCTACACACACACACACACACACACACACATGCACTGCTGCCAGGCCAACATGAACAGCTGTGAAAATGGTGGCCTTCAGTATATTCATAAAGACTGTAAAATATGAAAAATTGATTAGTGAAATGCCACATCATGTTGGAAATCCAAGGCGTTTCAGCGGGTGTTGGAAGCAGATATGGCTCCATCATGGGACTGACACACCACACATGTGGAGAAGTGTGGTGTGTTTCTCTTTGCATGCGTCGTTGTCTGTGAACGCTTCCCTGCGTGATGGCACTTTATTCCTGTAGATTTGCTGACAGTGTACGGATGTTCTTGCTCTGTATAATGAGCAGATCTCAGAATTAACACAGGAAGATAATGACAAACAACATCGCAGGAAGAAGCCGAGTGCCAACACAGTTGTTCAAATTGTCAGCACCCTGCTAGTTCCGCTGCACATCAGACTGACTCTTATTTCCATAACCTGCTCATGGTCCGAGAGGAAAGCTGATCGTTACCAGCTGGCTTCACATGCATCCACATATGAATTTCAGTTCCGTATGAGTGGAGTGATTCACCACCAGGAGCATCATACTTGAGCAGTCACCTGTACAAAGCGACACTTCTCAACTACATGATCGTATTGCCTTTCTTCAGAGATGTATTTCCATTGTATCGTCTGACTGTTTGAGTCCAACACACATCCTTTTAGAGGTTAATCCTACTTTAGCTTCTGTAAAGTGAGGAGGGCTGTAAAATCCTGGGAATATTCAAGGTAAAAAATCCATAGAAATTCAGGAATTTATGGGAATAAAATGAAAGGATTATTTGCATAGTCTGTATATTTTCCATGTCAGATGTGGATAGAATCAAACCATAAATTGCCAAATACATACATTGTAAAATGTGCCATATGGTGAGTTATGCAAGTTAACAGTATACAATACAGCATTTTCTTAAAAGAATAGAATAGATTCATACAATCCATGCAATCCTTCTCAATCATCACTTATGACCCTCTAGAAGTGTGTGACAATGTGTGGGACTTCTGCAGAGTCCCTGACCTCTGCCTGTATTCTCTCTTCTCTTCTTATTTTGCTGTGTTCGGGACATTTCTGCCAATAACAGCCTGTATGTGAGGCATACATCGCTGTCTCCGTCTCTCTCCGGATTGCATGGCTACAATTCAATTGAACGGACATACAACCTGTCATATTGCATTTTTTTATTTTTCCCCATAATACGTTTACCATGAAAAGGGTACAAAAAGTACATTGAAACTGTGCAAAATTCCCCAAATTCCCAAGGTTAATTAGCATTGGGAAGATTTCTGGAAATCGACCGACGTTTTGCAACTCTAAAAGTGAGCCATGCTTAGTTCTCATCGTGCAGAATGTATCAATAGTTTTGACACTTTTCCCAACAGTGAGGAAGTTGGAGAAATACTGAATCTCCACATGTCAGTGAACATATTTTTTCACTTGGTATGCAGTATACAGTATATGCAATCCTACCATCTACTCACTGATCATACGGAGCAAGATTTAGACCTTAGCTTCAACGATAGCCTATATAGTTCATTTAGTTTGTCCCATATGTTTCAAATTCAATTTCTTGTCCGACACAAAGCTTAACAATGAGCTTAGCTTAGCATAAAGACTGGAAGCGGGGGCAAACACTAAGCCTGGCTCTGTCCTAAAATCACAACAATAACTAAACCTCAAATTAATGAACACACTGTATCTCGTTTGTTTCATCTTTACACACAAAGCAATGTAGAAAACAACAATGTGTGGTTTTAGGGACAGATTGGTGCTGCTGCAAAACTTCCATGTTACTAAGTAACAAGATCTAACATCCAGCAGTGTTGGACAGAAAATATGCCCTCAGTCAGCCTCTGCATAGCAGCAAATGATTATATTACAAATTAATCAACATAAAATCCTCCCACTCTGACATAATGTTATGCTTAAAGATAGTTGTCTTGCCTTCCCAAATTGCCAGGTAACATGTAGGTAACAGCAACCATTTATTATGCACCGATCCTTTGACATTCTAAAGGGTGAAAGAGATCTTACACCATGACTTAATAGGCCGAATGCTGTAGCAAATGTTTGTACCGAACACCCTCGTCTCTTTGTTTTTCCCCGCTCCTAACAGAGCTCTCCCTCAGGTCTTAATGCATCGAGATAGATTCCTTTAGATCACAGCCACATAGTACAGCGCGAGCTTCACAGAACAAATTTCTGCGCTAATCCCTGTATCGCTTAAGGGCTACAAGCCAAGCAGTAGAGATGGTGTTGCACAATTTCACAGTCCGTAGATGAATTGACTCTGTGTGAAATCTGTGGAACTTTCTCTTTCATTTGTCTTCCAAACTTTCACAATCCTACAAGCAGACATGTGTACATAAACACATCATCACTTGGGTGGCATTATCTAATTTATCGGTTGTTGCCATTTTGCCTGACTTGTTGTGTGTGTGTGTGTGTGTGTGTGTGTTAAAGCATGGGTATGATGTGAGAGGCAGTCAAGTCGAATGAAAATTGATATATTGATTGAAACACGGGGGGAAGAAAGAGAAAGAGAGAGAGAGCTTGTGAGTGTGTGTGTGTGTGTGTGTGTGTAGGTCACCGATGTAGTCAGTATCGTCTCACGGAATAAGATAATCACCTTCCTCTAATGATGTGGCCGCTCATCGCCAGGGGCAACCGCAGCCCACGGCACTCTGATGTTGACAATCACCACCCGCTCGCACACACACACACACATCAAGACGCTCACAAGCGTGACAGCCAATTAATGAGAGGGATGCGATCGAAGAGGAGGGAGAGGAGGAGATTCAGAATTACGACATTCCTCATTGTCGAAACTCTTAGCGCCGCTTTGCTCCCATTGGCTCATTAGTGTCTAGATGTCCCTCACTTTCCTTCTCTGCGGGGTGTGCATGTAGGTATGCGTGACATCTACAGTGCAAATTCTAGTCTTTGCAGCTTTTTTCCCCCGCTAATTGGTATAAGATAAAGAAAAATGGACGTTCAAATTCAGGCGTAGTTTCCAAATGGGCTTTGCCGCATTTGTGTATAACATCAGAGAACACGTATGCAGACATAAGGGCAGTTATTTTGCATTTCATTTGGCATTTATCTTTCAGGCATGCATGATCAAACACATTGATTATCAGAGGAAAACCCAGGCCTGCCTCTGGGATGGACTGGGTTTTACATGCCTTTTATGCTTGCTGGAATAAGTGTCCACACAGGTTACGTGGGTGTGTACAAATGTAACAAATATGTGCAGCAGTTATACCTAGAGACTCCCAAAGCGGCTGTGACGGTGCTGGAGAAGCTCCATGTGATGCAGGGTTTAACGTGCTCCAACGATAGGGTGAATCCTCAGTCTGCAAAAGCAATGCATTAACCCAAAAAGACACTCAGTGTGTGGGAATGATTTTTCTCCCTCCTCACTTAAAGGTCGCCGGATCATTTGCTTTTAACGAAAGATGCGAATAAACACGGACACACACACACACACACACACACTGCAAATGATTCCCCAAACAGAATACAGAGATACACAAGCAATCAATGTTGATGCGTTTTGTACTGTAATTAGACACCCAAACCTATGAGCGTTATGGAAGCAGGAATATGCAAATTTCAGCGGAGGCAGCCAGTTCCCAACGAATGGTATACGCCCATTGGTTCTGCTGGTGCCCACACTGACAGGTTGATGACAGTTTTAAGATATATATAAAAGATATATAAACCCCTCTCTTGTTTATTATTCACTCTCACTTAAATGAAAAAGATCTATGAAATGTGAATAGTGAGGATAGCTCAGCAGGTAAAAGAAGGAAAGATATATATCCTTCCTCTGTTTTGATGCTTTCCTCCCCCCCTCTTCCTCTCTGTCTCTCTCTGCCTCCTCCAGTAATATTTGTCATTGTAATGGGGCTGTTTGATGGTGCACTTTTTTTTTATGAAGATGTGTCCTTCCATGAACAGCATCTGACCACAAGTGCTGCGTGTTTCTTTGAACGGCTGAATTTTAAACTCAATTAGCATTGTAGTGTAGTAGTGTGAACACAAATACACCCCCCCACACACACACACACACACATACGGGGATGCAGAAGAAGATAAAAGCCAGCTCGGTTTGCACTCACGCTAGGCACTGGCACAAATTAGACTGTGAAACACACACTTACACACACACACACATCCACGCACACTCACTTGAGTGGTGAAGCTAATTTGCCCGAGCGGACCTGAGTGAAAGGAATAATGAGGCTTTGATGACTTCACTTGAAGAGACTCGCTCCACCATGACATCATATGTGACCTCGATGTGACCCCTACACTTTGCTCTGATTCATTCACCCCCCCCCCCCCCCCTCTCCTTCTGTGGAAATCTGCACTTTTTGATTGGCCGAATACCACTGCATGGGATAAAGTGACATGTGGAAAACCATTGTCGCCACACTTATTTAGCTGCATTTGGGTCAATGGACCTCAAAGAGCTGATGTGCTTTGGTGAAAAGCACTTGCAAGGGCTTTACATCAATAGGCTTGCTCATTGAAACGTGTAAACAAACTCTAAATGCCTGTTAAAAGACAGCTGAAATGATCCAATATGGTTCTATGCTCATGAAGGTGTCCTTTTATTCAAATTTAACTTTTGGGGCCAACTCAGAGGTTCCACTTGTTCATTCTTATGCAACAAGGACCCATTAGAGACACCAGAAAATACAAAAGAGTTGTGCTGAAAATCCCAACAATGCTCTTCACATGTTAGAATATGTGAAATGCTCTGCATTTCAGATGTTTAATAGGAGTTTGAATTGAAGCACTTAAAGCAGTTAGTGTCAGTTGAAGTCAAAGCACTGAAAGTGTTTGAAGTGTCTTTTTGAAGTTTGAGAGCCAAAAGAAGTTGACATTTGATTTTAAAGTTTGAGCATTGTTGCAGTTGAACTGTCATTTAAAGAGTGAGAGATGAAAGCGGATGAAATGTCAGTTGAAGCTGAAGCACCAGGGATAGTTTGAGTGCGATGTAAATAGTTGGAGTGTCAGTTTGTATCTAAGGAGTGACAGTTTAAATTTGAGTTGGAGTATTTTTTGCTGTCAGTAAAGAAATTCTGTCAGTTGATTCGGTTGAAGTTAAAGCCTCACAGTAAACTCAAGTGTGTTCATGACGTACATATGAGAGTATGAGCACGCATCGCTGAAGGCAACCAAGGTAATTAGACATTTTTTTCATTCCGAAGTTTTTAAATTTAGCTTTTTTTTTCTATTTTTGTGAATCCAAAATATGGTTCAAACCACACATGTCGGTGCAAAAGCATGAAAAGCTCTTCATGTTAAGTTGCAGGTGACCTTGAGCGGAACCTGATGAAGTGACTCAGGATGATGCTGTAACTCCTGTGTCGTATGACCAATAGTCTGTCACTAACGCACTCATTGCCTTGAGACTGCAGCTGAACACGCACAATTGCAAGTGCACACATTTAGGCACTCACAATAGGGCAAAACAGCATGCATCATTCATTTCTGTAATCAGTGCGCCGTCAGTATATTTGTCTAATGATCCATAATGCATTAGCAAGCTTTGAATTGGCCTTCGGGTGAAGGGACGCGGATGGAAAATTACATTTAGAGATTCACACATGAGCGTGCATACATTTCAAATATGTTCTAACACCCACACGTCTTCAAAATCTTTCGCAGGTCTGACTGAGAATAATGAGAAAGATACTGATTGTTTGGATGCTCCGGGGCATCATTGCGACTGCTATATTCACCACCAGCAGTGGAATGAATTCATCATAACTTTAGTCATTCTCCAAATTGCCCGCTTGTGAATAGCAAATAAAGGGAAGTAATGTGGGGCCACGCTGAACTCTATAAAATTTGTTTTCAGGTCGTTGTTGTTGAAATGTTTTTGCTTTGTTTTTGCTCTGTTGTTCCTCAGCGTCTTAAGAGAGCAGAGCGATTTAGCGGAAAGAAAAAGGAAAGGATAGAGGCATAGCAGTAAATGAAAAGGCCGGGCACAGGTTGTGAGGAAAAAGGAAGGAAGCAAGGATAGGTTTAAGTTGTACAAGTGGAAGGTAGTGAGAGGGTAAGAGGGGTAGGAGAGGGTGAAAGGCTGATTGTGAGGGAGAGTGAAGGGAGAAGAAACACTCACTTACTGTATCCAGCTGCTGCCAAGGAATCGTCTAATGAGAACCAAGGGATCCTTTAGAGTCAAGGGAGAGAAAGAGAGAGAGAGAGAGAGAGAGAGAGCACAATACAAATCCTATGAAAAATGGTGAGCTGTCAGGTGAGTACTGGGGAGGAAGCTGGGCTCTTAAGTGTTTTGCCCCGACCTCAGAGAATATGTGTTTGAGCGCACCCATAAAGACTGTGAAGCAAAGCACAGCTGCATCTATGCACAGGCATAAATAAATGCATTCATACGAGCACATTCATACACATTTGCATACAGTCCTACACGCAGTCCTGCACACAGATGTGACAAAAAATACGTTGTTCACTCGTATGAAACCAAGTGAAGCAGAAAGAAGACTTGTGTCCCTTCTTTTCATATCCCTGATCATTGTCAACCTTCCCCCTCGTGACCTTCTCACTTTCTTTTACCTTTCTTTCAACCATCCCATGCCCTTCTCTCCGTTTACCGCCGCTGTTCGGCTCTGCGGTGCTCCCTCTGATTTATGCATGCGGTTTTGTGCCAGCTTAAGATGCACCATATCACCACCACCTCACTTTAATGTGCAGTGTGTCTGCAGGCGTGCCCCGGGCTGGTACATTCATTTGATTTGTGCACAGTCAGAACAGAGTCTAAAACCCATTAAGACAGGAGATGGGGATGCTTGTTTTGCATCCAGTTGCCTCCCTGTGTGTGTGTCTGTACATACAAGTTCTTTGTCCAGCTGCTCATGTGGAGAGGATTTGACAAAGTGAGAGTCCTGATGTTAAAGCAGGTCTTGTGGAGGGCAACAGTGTGAAGTTCTCTACTGATGTCATACATTTTAGTTAAAAGACTTTCAAAGCATCCAAAAAGTTTGAAAACTTGAACAGCAACAATTTTGTGTTACAACCCAAAAGACATCTTTTTTTTTCTGACACCATTAGCATTTCATTTTTGGTCAAGGTGAAAGGGTCAAGTGCCCTCTGCTTTCCAGAGACAGACATCTAGGGAAGTCATTTCCATTTCCATCTTTCACCACAATTACCGTTATCTATCCCAGAATGAAATAATCATAAGTATAATGACTGCATAGAATAGTCATGATATTCAGTAATGGGACTAGGCGGACGTTCACAGTTAATTAAAAAATGTAAAGAATTACTGTGAATAATAAAATTCAAGACACATGTTCTGATCACGTACAAAACATCCATCTGTAGCTGCAGTGACTGAGGCTGAACTATGAATCAACCTGTTAACCCCTTACCTCAACTTTAAGTTTAGCTTCAGTCTTGATCCTTAACCCTCTGAGGTCGTGTCAGTTGCCTACAATTTATTGCCCTCACTCCATGCTTTTTTAAAGATTATTTTGAATGCTTTTGTGGGGAGAGAGAATGACATGCAGCAAAAAGTCCAGCCAGCCAGGAATCGAAGGTAATGTATGTATGTGTGTAGGGATTTACTTTAAAAAGTGTCCTGCAGGTCAACATTCAGCCATTACGGCAAGCCGTCGTCCTTATAATACATCCAGGGGTTTGGGAATCCATCGAGGAAACGCTGTGCTATTTGTGAACACTTTTGAAAAATGATAAAAGCAATAAGTCAATGTTTCATGTATATATTTATCTAATGCCTACTATACAAACAATTTTTGGCAAGCATGTTGACTCTCTCATCTCCGACCACAAGCTGTCTTATTAGGTGGTGAACTGTGTGCAAAGCACTGCGCCAATGACAGTTGCAGAATGGCTGTATAGCAAATTTACAAATGTGATTGGATAGATCTATGCTGTGTCCTGAGCATTTAAAAAATGTGTTATCTGTGTATTGAGCTACGTAAAGACATTGGCAAAGTGAAGCGGTCGGAAAACGGTTCTGTTGTGATAAAAAAAAGTAAGTAGTTAGTAGCAGTCACCTCAGGCCTTGGGCTACTAATGTAAAGATAGTGAACTTTTGCATGTAGATTTTTTGTTGTAGAAAATAAATAAATTGTAGGATCGGGTATCAGTGACAATGGGCCGAGCTGGTATTGGATGCTATTATTTTATTAATAAATAACATTTAAGTTATATTTTAATGTTCAAATCAAGCTTGATGTGCATCACACATAGAAGATTGATCCCAGTCACTTCCACACAGTGAGGCATGCAGCTTCTCGGTGTCAATCGATACACAAAAGCCCAGATATCGGTATCGACACTGAAAACGTCAGATCGGTGCATCTCTACATCTGGATTAGCTCTCATGGATCACCAGGGAAAAGCAGCGATTCCTTCTGTCCTTGCTCCCTTCTCTCCTTAGCGAGTTCTTTTCCTTCTCTCTCTGAGAAAGCCTGACCCACACGATCTCTATTAAGCTGCACATGAGATGACAGAGCTTTAGAGCTTCTTTCAGCAGGCAGGGTGCATCAGGCATTTACATTTTGAGATGTTCTTAGCATGATCCTTGTGGTATGTATGTATGATAGGCCATCTACTTAACTGTAAGTCTTCGTCTTGGGGTCATCACACAACGTCATGGTATGAAGATAATCAGTACATATGGAAGGAAAACAAGCAACTGTTATTAAACTTTCCCCCTCTGTTAAGCTGATGGAAATCCCCTATAGGGTGTTTGCAGAGCTGAAGTCAGTGTTCTGTTAATAGGATCTAATTGGAAACGGCTGGTGTTAAGAAAGTTGCTTGAGTTGTCTGTACCTAATCCTGTGGAAATCCCTAAGAAGTTAATAGGAATCTATGCGCTATGTCCTAAATGTAAGGCAGCGGTTTGCAAACGGAACTAAGCTTTCGGGCTCTTTGGATTTAGTAGTTGCCCCAAAGTTGAGAATACAGTCATACAATGCTCTTTATAAAGGTTACTTCAATGAAGAAGTATTTTGTTCAGGTATATGTGCATCACAGTCAGTTGACCAATAGGCCAACAGCTGTGACCTTTGCTTGCTGCCTTTCTATATGTACACTTATGTCTTGAGTATTGCTTTGCTTCAGCGCACTAGAGGAATATCTTTTTGAAATTATGCTCTCATTTTAGCTCTCAGATATTATGAGGAATTTGTGTGGTTGATGGTTGTACACAAGCCTTTTCATCCGTTAGGTCAACCTTCTTCCTGTTTAAGTTTTAGATGAGTGTAGTTTTGTAATTTACATTGGCCCAGAATGCAAGAGAAACATTTAGTCATTTCCCATACAACATTAAAAGTGTATACAAGTTGAATATACAGTATATATGAACAAGTATGTAAGCTAATAATGCATCTGATAGTACATTCCTCCTGACCATACTTAGAATACTCGGACTAAATAGCTCACTGCAATACAAGACACGTTTTCTACCAGCATCATCAACTGGTAAGGATGCTGACTATCAGGAATGTAGAGACCCACCCATGAATGTTGTTTAATCTGCCACTGTTATCACTAAATTGTGCCCTGTGTGAACCGAAAGCTTAGTGGACGTAGCAACAGTAGCCTAACTAAAGCGTGATTTATGCTTGCCACATCCGTGAGTGTCGGCGCGGCCGAACTGACGTCACACCATTAACATGACCCTTCTCTGTGTTCTATGCTGTAGGTTTTTTCGTTGTGATAATGCAGAACTTTAGGGGCTTTGACAATGTCGGTTTTGCCGCGAGGAGAAACCCGCACGGCGTATGATCCAAACATTAACACATCAGCTCATAGTAGAAACGAGGCTTGAAGGGCACAACACTCAACTCAACTTAGAAGATAATGAAACGTTTATTACAAATGCTGGTGTGTCTTTTACTTCCATCAACTATAGAAGCCAGTTCAATAGAGCCATTGCAGTTACTCTGGGCTGCTTTAGATTGCTGTTCGGCAACTGCTGTCTCTCATTGTTTCCTGACTGCAGTGGTCAGGCCAAACCTGTCCTCTCCTGGCCTGGTATGAACTGGCTTTACTGCTCAGCCCTGTGGGGAATCCTTGGTGCATGTCTGGCCCTAATTAATGCCCCTACTGCAGTCTCTTGTTAGAGAGGGAGATGGAGAGAGGAAGTGAGGTGGGAGGGGGCAGATAGTGAAAGGGACTATCAAGTATTGATTGTATTTGCATAAATAGTCGCAGTTGTTAAAAGCCCTGCATGATCCCACTTGCTCTTCAGACATGCGTAGGGAGGACAAATATAGAGGGGCTGAATAAGGAAGAGAAGTGGTGATTAGAGTTAAGAGAATACGCCGATCTCCCGCAATGCGACATAGCCTCGGCCCCTCAATCAAGCCATCCCAAGGGCTACGCCACCGCTTGTACACTTTGTAATTTGCACCAATTATTTCCCCATTAGTGAGGCCCCTGTAGTAAAGCAGACACAAGATAATGATGCTCTTCTCATGAGTTGGTCATCAGTACAATAGGTGGAACAAAACACCTGAGGAGGGGAGCAGTGACGTGTAGTCGCACTCGGTGTGTCAGTGGTGGCACCTAATGAATGTGGCTTTTTAAAAAGAGGGGCAACAGAGTGTAATGCATATAGAGAAAAAAAAAGGAGAAAATAATTGCTTTCACCCTCTCTTCCCTTGCTCCTCTTCAGCCAAGCTGCTCTTCAGTTTACGTCCCTATAAATCTCTGCAGTCTTGGCCCCCTGGCCGCTCGGTGAGGTGACCGCTGGCGATCCTGTTTGAGCAGGCAGTGGTTGGACTATATATGATACCAATAGTTGGTGTAGAAGTACAGAGAGTGAGAGTGCAAAACATTTTAACACGGCATGTGTGGGTATAGCTTATGCATTTTAGAACGAGTCTATGAGGATATTGAGGCTTTGCTGCTAACTAAGCTGTAGCCATCTCTGCATATTTTGGGTTATGTAACGGAACTTTAAGTCCCACAGTTGTTGCTAAAGAACAGAGTGTTTATATAGATTTGCTATGTTGATCAGAAGGATAAACTCACAGAAGAGCTTAGCAAAATAACACGATTTCTTGGCATTTACTGTGTAAACAAAAGGTCTGGTAAATTCTCTTCATTTTCAGAATAGACCTGAGTCTAAATAACTTGTCATTCTGTTTGGCTATGAAGCTTTATGTCACTTACTAAAAGTATTGTGATTTGAATTTATGTATGATAATGTCGGACAACGTTTGATGTGCATGATGTGTCTACAAATTCACCAGCCGACTTCACACATCAGAAAACAATCAAACAAAAATATTAACAGAATTCAAATGTATTCATTCACTGAATCTCTTGATGCGTTCAATTTAAATGTAGTCTTTGTGTTTCTTGCATTCATTACATCCAGTCAAATGACTATAATCTAATTCAACTCTTTTGTCACAGAGTGTTATACACGCATACTTACTGTCACAGAAACAAAAGACAATTTCCAGTATTGTATTGATTTTGGAACAAGTGAATGAATTTGCCTTGACTATGTCTGGCAATATTTTCCATTGCTATGAAGAGCTTGAAGTTACTAATTTGCTCTATGTGCTATATTAGTGGATGTGGCAGTGCGTGGGCAGTAGCTATAAACTGGTGGGCAGATGAAGCTGTGAGCAGGAGCGAGTTGTACTGAACTCACAGACCTGTTGTGACTGCCATCATTATTGTAGGCCCTAGTGTGTGGGCATTTACCTGCATACAGTATGTCTCAGTGTGTATTCCTGCACAGTTTGTTTACCACATATGTAGGCTACCATCAATGTGTGTGAAAAAGCATGCCTCTCCATATATGCGTGTGTGTGCGTGAGATGAACTGCATATTTGTGTTTGAGAGAGCTAGCAGAGCTGATCAGTGTCCATGCTGAGGGCTTTGTCACAGCTGACCTATATTAGATGAAAGCAGCTGGATCAGTGGCCTGCAGGGACAGCAAAAGAGTTGTGTTCTAATTATCTCTGCAGCTAGCTAGCTAGCGACACATCACACCCGCACGCACACACACACACACACACACACACACACACGTACACGCTTGTCTGCAAATCAATGGGAACTCATGAGAGCATCTGCCGTGCTGCGCTTGACGAACTACAGCGGCAGATCCTCCATGTAGGATTGGCGAGGATACAGTGCCTCATGTCACACATGCATATTAAAGGCCTTCTGTGATCATTGACTATGCACTTTGGTCTCTGAGTGCGACTGCAAATGACCCAACTCTATTTTGCTTTCGCAAAATGTAATTACTAGGCTGCAAAATTCAGTTTTTTGACGTGGCATTTGGGAATTGTAGGACTGCATCCAGTCATCTTGTAGACGATTCCTCCCATGAATACAAACTGTGTAAATGTAGTACGAGCCGCTGTTGCCATGGAGCCACGAACTAACACACGCTGAGGGTGTGCGTCAGCTGTAATGTTGCACAAAATTACAGAAAGAAAACAGCCCAGGGAGCTAATGCTAACAGCTAGTAATCACGGTACTAATGCTAATGGAAGGGGGGGGTAATGAAGTGTGGGGAACACCATGGCATTCTCAATTGCGACCATATTTAGCTCAGTGGCATTTAGCATTCAGATCACTCAGACACATCAAGGACGAACGGGCAACACTTTGTTCTTGGTATGAACACATTTACAAACGCACATGTTCAGTGGGGAAGGTGACGACGGACCACAGTGCATGCTGTTATGATGGACCCTAGTGCACACTATTTAATAGTTATGAGGCGCACACACCCTCGCATCACTAGGCATGTATATATTTTACCAGCAATGTGTTTTTTTTACAGTCAAATTAGTTCCTTATTGTATGTACTGACACACTTACAGTGTTATTTTTGTTCAGGCGCCAGCGTGTGTTTTTGTTTTGCTTTCTGAAGTCCAAGTGATTTCACACATTCTGCTAACTTTAGGAGGTAATTGGACGCAGCACACACTCAATTAAGCTGTAAGCCTTGTAGTCATCCACTCCTCTTCCCCTTTTTTCTGCCTCTATTCCTTTCGGTCCCTAACTCCCAACCCTTTATTTCCATCGCTAATGTTGCTCTCTCGCTCTCCTCATATACTCCCGTCGTCCCTTTATTTGTGGGTCCAGGGCCTATAGCGCTCCGAGCAAGGGAGCTGCTGCCTTAGCCAGTGAAGCTTCTTGTTTTGGGACCAACGGGCCCAGCTGCACATTTTCCACCACATTGCATTTTCAGGCACCGCCGGGGACTATTTTACAGGTCGGAGCTTATGGGGGGTGGGTGCTTTTCCCGTGATGGGCAGACGTACTGTAGAGAAATGAAAGAGAGACAGAGATTAACGCTTCCTTCCAGGTACGGTAATGTTTACACAAATCAGCTCATGTGAGCCTCTTACGGTTTGCGCTTCCCTGATGTTTTTCTTGTTTTCTTTGTCTTTCTGCAGAGCGACTGAGAGCAAGTTATTCAGCCGGCAGTTTCTTCCTGACGACATGGAGCACCATTTCCTGATGAGACTGTGGTAAGTAGAGTTTATGCATGTGCATACAAACACACACACAAATACACACACACACACACGTGTAATCCTCGCAGCTACTTGTCACCTGTACCCTCACATATAAATACCACTTCTGGCTTGTGTGTCCTTGAAATCCATCTCCTGAAGGAGTGCATAAGGGTTCCCGGTGGAACCTCTCAAGAATTAACCCACGTCACTGGAGTGTGGATCAGGAGTGTGCCACTCTCTGTTCTCTCTTCTCAGCCTCCAGTGTCTTATGTTTGATGTGACGTGGGAAGCAGTATTGATTGAGTTACTCCTTGTAGATGTTTTTCTTTTGAAGCAGCAGCCCACATTCATGGCCGAACACTGCATACAACTGTTTGAGTCACCGAGGCACTGTGTTGTCGTAACATTGACATTGATGAGACAAAGTTGGCCTTACGTTTTGGAAAATGACTGATGGAGAGAGTGATACAGGACGAGAGGAGAGAAAGATGTCTGACGAGTAGTGGCTGGCACAGGAGTAAAGTAAAAAATAGCAGGCAGGGCCGACCGATTGCGCTGGCCCGAGGTTGTACTACTATTCTTAGCCTCTGTCTCCTCCTTTCCTCACTCTTCTCCCTCTTCCCTCTCTCCTTTCCCCTGAGTCTTTTCTTACCGCTCTGACGCCAGCGCTCTTCAGTCCATCTGGTGTCTGGAAGCACTCTGGATCTATATACTCTTCCTCTCTAATTGGGTAAAACCACTTAACTGTCTCCCATCCATCTACCTCCCATCCATTTGTCATTTTGTTTATTTAATCCTCCCCGTTTACCTATTTATCCATCACCACCTCAGCTGATGCAGTCATGCATCACTCTTTCTCTGCCCAGAGTTGGATTCACCAAACACTATGGAGTTCTGAAGCTTCCACTTATTTACAGAGACGTAGAGATAAAGTGTCTGTTTCTCTGATGTGATGGTGATGCAGAATCGGTTGTTCTACACAAGTTAAATACACAGAATTATCAAAAATGTAGCGGTAAGAACCGGAAACCCTTTGCACTGTTGCTACGGTGATGTGCCATGTCTGTCAGTGCTGTCAGGGGGACTGCAGGGCAATTCACTTCTGACAGTTGTGTGTGTGTGTGTGTGTGTGTGTGTGTGTAGGTGTGTGCGTGTGCGTACATATATATGGCGATCACACACGATGAGGAGAGAGACTAATAATGGAAAGTAATAATGAGAACAAAATTGACTCGCTGGAGGTGATGAATGAAGACGTCTCCTCAGCCCTGTCCATCATTTTCTATATGGAGACTTTTCATTGTGAAACACCCTACTTATGACATAGCCACTTACTAGATTACGTGCAGTTGAACTCATCATTCATTGGTTTTCATCAGTGAAGCATATATCGTTGCTTTGGTCACTTGCATTATTCTAAAGGGTGGGTTACAATGTTACAATCTGAGGTAAAATCTTAATCTGAAAAGTAACAAATACCACAGCTGTCAATTAAATGCTGTGGACCAGAAATACAAAGCAGTAGAAACACTCAAAAGTTGCTCATAATTGTACTTATTAAACAGCAGGAGTAAATGCACTCATGTCTCTCCACCACTGGTTACAAAGATAGTCAAAGTCTTGATTAGTAAATGGCTCTGGCACTCACACAGGAGTTCTCAATCATCATACTGATTAGACCTCAAGACAGTGTGGGCGTGTACTAACTGGGCATGATTGACATTTCCCTAACTCTACTGTGACTTTGAGTTGCCAAAAAACACCTTTAGCATTTCTAGGTCATACAGGTAACAAGAGGTATATTTCAATGAAGACATTTTCGACAGTCACAGAAGGGAAAGCCCGGGTGTAAATAATCAACGAGCGATGGCTGAATTCCATTTAGCTGCCTCAGTTTCACGTGTGTGGTATTGTGCATGCTGGCTCACTGTCACAACCTACTTGGATAGAACGTGGCCATCCTTAATGTTATCAGTGACAAATGTTTACCTGCTATGATGAGCCCGAACTGTTTAAGGTTTAATCAGCTAAGTGAGAACACCTCTGTGCGTGTGATTAATACCATTTCAATTTGTAATAACCTGAATACATAAGTGGAGATACGCAGATGCTACACAATGCAGATGCCTTCTGCAAATCTTGTATGTAGTGCATAGTGTTGTATAGCCTCTAGGATAAAAAAACTTTGCTGTTGAGAAATGTCATCCCCTTTAACTGAGATCCTTGCAGCTTGTTCCAGCATGCTTAATTTAACATCATTTTACAGTACAGTGAACTCCTCAAAAGGCTTTAAATTCATGTCATGTGAGGTGTATTTTGCAGAGATGAGTCGCCTCCCTCCATTTGTTACCCGTCACTCAAGTTCCACTTCTGAATGGGTGCCTGTGTGTGGGCGTGCATGTGTGTATGTGTACTTACACTTGCCCGCGTGTGCATATGGCTTTGTGGCTCTGTGCCCAGTCTCCTGGCTGTCAGCATATGGTTTCTGAGAGCGTAAATCTTCAAACAGCAGCTTTTTGTGGCACCGAAGGACAGCATCTCATTAGAAACACATCAGGATGTGTGTAGTTGTGTGTGTGTGTGTGTGTGTAGCTGTGAAGAGGCAGACTGAAGTGAGCCTGCATGAGAGCAGGTTATCAATTGTGTTTCTTGATTATCTGCAGTGCAGCTTATCAGCAGCAGATAAAAGAATTAGCCGGAGAATCGCTCTCTCAGTAGCAGTCGGGCATAATAACCCCTTTCTCAACAACTTAGGCCTAATATGGGAATGATATTATCTGATTGAATTTCTTAGTTTTATATTGCACTCACCAGTAGAAAATAAACTTTACTGTTATTATTCCTACGTGTAATTTTCCAGATCCAGAAAGTTATTTACCCCGCTGCTTCTTCTTCTCTGTGCTGCAGAAACAGAGGGCCATCTGTCACTGTCAAACACCTGGAGCTCGTGCTTTGTATAACTGACAGGAAAATGGACACAATAGAAGGGAAATGACAAAAAAGCATGTAATAACTGTGTTCACTATGTTGTGCCACGGGGCTCCTGCAGATCTGTTAAGAAAAACTATTTGGGTTGTTTTTAAGTTCAGAGAAAAGGCAACAACTTGAACTCAGCTGCCGGGGTAATTCGCAGTCGGGAAATGTTGTTTTAAGACGAACCTTTTCAATGATCAAAATGATTGTCCCAAAACTTCCGTGCTCGTTTGATTTTTGATGAGAAGATGTAATCAGTCATTCTGTGTGAGCGTTAACATTAAGCAAGTATTATTAGTTTGATCTGATTGTCTGTTTCTCTGCATCTCTATCTGCCCATCTTTCCTTATTTCTTCTCTATTGGTGTCACTCACTGTGTCCCCTTCTCCCCACTCCAGCTCATTTATGAATATCTTTAATCAATGTTGAAAGCAGGGATTCCAACGTGTATGTGTGTGTGTGTGTGTGTGTGTGTGTGTGACAGATGAAGAGAGAGCGGTAAGGGGGAATGAGAGGTAGAGTAGAGGGAGGCAGTGACTGCATCAGCCTTCATATGATTTAATCAAAGCCATCCATCACATGTGAATAATTAGACAGCAGCAAGGATCGCATGACCAGTGCCCATCAGTTAGAACACACACACACACACACACACACACACACACACACACACAAACAGGTGTACACACACGCATTCACGCCCATCTCTATTTATACGCAAACATCCCACGGCCACAAAAGAGGAGAGGAGTGTCCCCAACACAGAATGGGGTCCGACCCCGTCTCTCTGGATGCACTCAGCACAGTCACATGTCAGACATAATCATCCGACGATAGAGTTGGAACCAGTTTTAGTTGATCTCCGTCAGTGCTTTATGGTCAATTAAATGTGTAGGATTAACGCCAGCAGTCAGAGAGCACAAAGCCAGATGATGACCAGAAAATGTCCACAAAAATCATTCCATGTCAAGTCTTAAAAGTGATAAATAAATAAAATGAAAAAAGGGAAACATCAGCCATGCCAGCACCGTGGCTCTCGGTGTGACGATGTTGGTCTGTCAGTCGGTTTGGTCTACCGCTTTGATCCAGACTGACACATCGCAAAGACTATTGGCCATGACATTTGGTGCAGATAGCCCAGGTCACGGTTCCCAAAGGATGTATCCTAATGAGTTTGGTGTTCCCTTGAGTTTTCATCTGCTGTCATCTGCGACTGTGGCTCAGAAGGTAGAGCGGTTCGTCCCTCAATCAGAAGAACGGCGGATCGATCTAGTCCATGTCGATGTGTCCTTGGGAAGGACACTTAACCTGAAATTGCTCCTGAAGGCTGTACCATCATCGTGTAAATGCCTAGATAGATCCTGAGGCGGCAGATTGCACGCTTTGAGTGGTTGGATGACTAGAAACGCCCATTTACCATCACCATGAGGTTTTCAGTGAAATATCTCATTAACTATTGGATGGATTGTCATGGCTACCCTGAAGTTTTGTACCAGAGCCCTCTGCTTTGGTGCCCTTGCTTTGTTAGCATTTAGCTTGACGCAAAACTCTTCCCAAGTGCAGCCTCACATATCATGGCCATAGACTCCTAGAAGACTTGTTCTAGTATAACTTATTGTCATTTTCATTGCAAGTCTTTGCACATAAGACACTTTTTCAAAAATCTTTTGAATAATGATACAATCTGTGCATGGTTTCTATCAGTTATATGAGGCTGAAGTGCCGTTTCTTGAAATTTACAAGATTATTTGTCATTGCTGTAACTTCAGAATTAGCTTTAAGTGTAAGTGACCGAGTTAGTGTGAACATTTTACGATTTTATTGACCTCTATGTACATGCATGTGTTGTAAAAGTGCATAGTGCCTTTATTCATTTTATTTAATGTTGTTGAAAAATGTGTCTCAGTAGATTACCGTGAGGTATAGATGCTGCACGCGTATACTCAAATTGTTTGATTTACACACAACAGACAAAAGGAGTTGCAACCCTTCTCTGCATAGCTAATTCACTTTGATCCTACTGTGTGAGTGCTTAATATGTAAAAGACACTCAATAATGACTCTGCCAATTACATGCACATCAGAGGATGGTATGTGTTGCAACCAAAGATTAGCAGTAATCCTGCCAAGATGTAATTTTTTTATTGTGTTCGCTTAATCAACTAACAATGCTGCTTCTATGCTTTGATTGATCCTGTTTTGATGGTGAGTTTGTGTTTGCATTTGATTTGATGAGGGGGAGTTGGGTGGATCCATGGGCTCTTATAGGATTTGAGAACAATATAGACTAATGAATATCGTAATGAATGCATGGAAGTGTTTATACGCCAAGGGTTGATCTCGGGCAGTCACATCAGTCTTTCTGTCTCTGTGCTGACTAAGAGCAGCGAGCTATCTTGTCCTTTTCCCTCTCCTCTATTCCTCACACATTCTCTCATTGATCATGCGAACGAGTGACAAGAATGCAGCGTTGAGATTTTCAAGGGAAGGTGAAAACTTCCCAGCGTTTTCTTTTTCTCTCGTCTTTCACTTCATCACTGCTCCGACATTTCTCCTGTCTTCTTCTTCCTCTGCCAACTTCTCACCATCTTCAGCACACTCTAATAAACACAATCACACATGAAGTAAAACCAAAAAAAAAAAAAAAAAAGCCCGCAAAAGAAATTCACATCCTCATTTGTCATTATCACCTTATCAGCTGCAATCTGTCTCGCTGCATTTCATTTTCAGTTGCGACTGAGTTGTTGGTGCAGGTAATAAGAGGGGTTGAGTCTGAAACAGATCAGATTTGTCACAGAAAGCAGCTGGTTAAAGTGAGCTATAGGTGCAGTTCTGAAGCTGTAAAATTCAACAGATTCAAGCCTTTCACACCGTGTATGTGTGTGTTTTTGTGTGTTTTTCACACATGAGTGACTGTGTGTATTGTGGCTAAGGGGGGAGGGGGGGGTTGTAGTTGCAAATTCTAGTCACTCGCAGCATGCTCCCACAGTGACCTGCCTTGCCAATCACAGCTGAAACAACATGTTCTTGAAACACCACAACACACACACACACACACACACACACACACAGACTAAAACAGGACACATGCACACTGACTGATGTGAGCATTAAGTGACTCCAGGGTGTTTAATCATTGATCTAAGAACAATTGTAATGTACCATATATCTTTGAATCATGCATAGACATACATAAATGTAAGCTGGCGTCTTCGCTTACTCACTTAAAGTTAATTCGAAGAGAAAATAAAAGATGAAAAACATGAAAATGATTACCCAACCAAGCCGGTTGATCTTTATTCTTTGTCATTCATCATCTGTTTCTCCTCATTTCCTGTCATAGCTTACTGTTGACTCCATGTAAAGGCATGAAATGCTCAAATGAATGCCTTTAAATGAATTGCACTGTGATAAAGGTATTGAAATTGCTGTATTAAGGCTTTCAGCATTAGATACTGGCATATTGTTTGCATAATAAACTGTATTTGTATCAACTTACCACAGTTAACAATACTGTAAACAATATAGGCATAATAGAAGATACACTAGATGAAAAAAATATAATAAATCTTTCCATTTGACCTTATTTCTAAGCAAATGTTGATGTTGATGCCTACAGTCTGGCCGTGAGATACAAAAATGCAATCGCATGTGCAGCATTAACCCAGAAGGTCTGTGTAGGTAAGTGACTATAAATGTATATATCACTTAGAGACACACATCACTTACGAGAGACCCACTGTATGCAAGGCACAGACACGGTAAATGCATAGATTGCGGCGAAAAATGGCATGTGGTTACCATGGTGAAAGCAGACAACTTGTCAAGTGAATGCAGAGAGAAGTCTGTGGTCGTAGCCTTGAGCATGATGCACATATACTGGTGTGAAAATATTCAACACAGACAGACAAACAGACAAATGTTCCACATATAAGAAACAGGTGGGATCCGATGTACAGATTGATTCATTACATGTATTGATTTTAGTGTATTTTAGCATGAGGCGAGTCGTTTTCATGATGTAAAGCTCCACAAACATTTCAAAGAATGAGATGAAGATCAGGAAGAAACGTCATTTTAGCACGCATCTCATTTAATATGAGATGCGTATAAGAGATATTTATTAAATATCTATGTAAATAAGAAATAAATCCGAAAATACACTTTTTCTCATCCAGAATAAGTGTGTCTGTCTTAAGCACTCACGGACCTTTTCTTTTTTCAAGCTGGTTGAATTTTCAAAATATAGAAATGTAAAACAAAACCAGATAAACTCTGGTGATTAGTTTATTTTAGGGAAGACACAAAGGGAATAAGAATAAAGTTAAAAGAAGGATCTGTATGCAGAGGAAAAAGAAAGCGTAGCTGCATCACTGAGCCGCCAGCATCCCTGACATTTGACTTTTTCCTCTTCTCTCTCGTTTTACATTCTATCCCTTTGCCTCGCCACCACATTTCTTCCCCCACACCCCTTTTTCTCTCCATCATTCGTTGTTTTTTTTCTCTCTCTGTTCCCCTGACTGTGCCCTGACACTCCAAAGCCCTGCTCCCCTCATTAACTCTCTTTCATGGGGCTGCAGATGACAATAATTGGTTTGAAAACAGGAGACAATGGGATACAAGGATTATCCCCGGATCACACCCACCACCACTACCCCATACCCCATACCCCATACCCACTCCTCGAGGACATCACTGTTCTGCATTCTCCCCCTCCACTTCCTGTCCTTGTCTCTCCTGCAGAAAGCAACTCCGCTTGTCCTCTCTTTTTCTTGTCCTTTGTTTCATAATTGCTCGTTGGTCTCCTCTATTTCACCCTCATCATTCCTTAACCCCTTTCAAACTTCTCTCCTACCCTCTTGAACTTCACCATGCACACCCACTTTCTTATTATCTCTCTTTTTTTGGGCTTTCTCTAACCCCTCCTCCCCTCTTCTTTGTTCGTATTTTCTCACAGAGCTGTGAGATGAGTCCCCATAGGGATAAATCTTCTGCTCCTGCCAAGGGTGGAAGTGACATTACTGACACACTCGCACGCGCACGCGCACGGAAAGGGAGTTCTGTGAAATGATAATGACATTTGATTAAACACTGTGGCTAATGTGATGTCATCTTTCCGAGGAAACCAGGAACCTGTGACAAAGTGCTGGAGGAAAATGGAACAGTGAGAGGGCAAAGACAGGCTGGGGAGGAGGGGTGAGATAAGAACAGGACGGGAGAGGTGTGAGGGGCTAAAATGAAAAAAATAAATCACAACCCAAACGCTACATCATCAGCCAAGTTCACTTCATGCCGAGTGGCAGAGACATGTCAAGAGTTGTCGTTCCACTCCTCCTTATCCCCATGTTTTTCCCTGTCATTCTATCCCTTCGTCAGTCACCTTCTCCCCCATCTGTTTTCTCCTCCTTTCCATTTGTCCTAAAGTCACACTCTCTCCGTTGCTCTGGCTTATCCTTGTCTCTCCGTTTATACTCTCTCCATCTCTTCCCTCCGGTGAGGGCTCTCAGGTTTCAGATGTAACTGCTTTAGCGCAAGGGATAATGGTTTGTAATTCACTCCCAGATCCTCTCTGCTGGTCAGGAGGCCCACTCATGTACAAGCAGAGAGAAGTAATCAGTGTGTGTGTGTGTGTGTGTGTGTGTGTGTGTGTGTGTGTGTGTGTGTGTGTGTCAAGATCATCTGAAATGTTACATAACCCCATGTCAAAGTTAAACGCCCCTTACAATTAGAACTCACGAGCACACACACACACACACACATAATTACGCAATCTGTTGATCTGCCCCCCCCCCCCCCCCCCCCCCCCCACCCCCCCCCCCCCCCCCCCCCCCACTGTGGCACCATGGTGCAAGACTCCAATACTCCACCTCCCTGGAGTATGAATAATAGACGGATCCCATATGTGTCAGCTTGTAAAACTAGATCACCAACTGTGGGCCCGAGGAAGCTCGGTAGGCCCAAGGGTGCCCCAGGGCCTCCAGGGTGTGTGTGTGTGTGTGTGTGTATGGGGGGGGGGGGGACCAGGCAGACTGTCCACAAACACGCAGTGGGGACTGGAGCGCCCTGCATAAGCAGGCCATAGCGTCTCAAACAACACTGCCCTGTTACCCATCATTACGCTCGTAGAGTGGGACTGGATTGATGTTTTTGTTTTTTATATATTTATATATTCGGCCACATGTTTTGGTTTATGGCCCCACAACTTTACCGTTTTAGTTCTGTCTAACTAGACTACTACTCTACTCACTGTTTTTAGCGAAACATATCTAAAAACACACTGTATTTTGCCCAGAACCAAATGACAGAGAAAGTGAGCAACTAGCTGGTGAACATAGCGGAGCATTTATTTGTTAAAGAGCCAGATATTTCCTTCAGGAGTTGGTAGTGACCAAAAACAAAAAGAGAGAAAGTGAATAAAGGAAGTTAAATGTGTCCGATCGACAGAAACATGAATCCATATGAATGATCCTGTTGCCCTGCTGGATGTGTAATAATTAACACTTTTATTCCCACTTGAATGTGATATTAAATAACTTTAAAGTGTACACTGCATTAACACAGATACTGCTCTGTTAGCTTTCTTCAACCCTTCAACCATATCCATCGTTATATTAGAACACCTTAGATGCAAGAAGGAGATTGTTCTACATATGATGTCTTCTCCATGGTGGTGAAATATCTAAAGAATAAATGTCTACAGGGACCAATTTGTGCTACAGTAGCTATTTCCGTACTTCAATCATTACATTACAACCTGCAGATGTCAGACAGGCTGTCTGCTAGGAAAGTTCAGTGTCACTCAGATTTGTTTAAATTATTTTTCCAAAAAGTGAATGGTTGTCACTCTGTGTTCAAATGGAGAAATGTCTTTTTCACTGCGAATAGCTTTAAATTCAGCATATTGGTAACATAGCTCACTTATTTTTGTACTCTATTATTAATAAGAAGAATAAGGTCAAACAGTTTGCTTCTGTCACAGAGTGTGTACCAAGACAAATAGTATCTCAAACCACTTATTAGAATATAAAATGGTCCAAATAGAGAGGTTTTTGTCTCAGAGTGCTTTGTTTGTGAGTTGACAAATTAAAAAAAAGGTTCTATTTCAACACTGCTTCAATAAAAAGTCCAACAATGAAGCCAGCGCAGTTTCCTGGGCTGGTTAAACGACTCGCTCAACAATTTAAGAAATACATTTATTTACTTTCCTGCTGAGAGTTAAATGCGACGGTTGATACTCTCATTTGGGTGTGTTGAATATAAAGCTACAGCCTGCAGCCGGTGAGCTTAGCTTAGCATCGACATTTGAAACGAGGAAAAAGGTAGCTTGACTCAGTACAAAGAACATTTTTTTACATTTTGGGTCTTATACGGATTAAACAAACAAGATATAAGCTGCTAAGTGAGCTTTAGAGGTGCTGGTAGGTGGACTTTGTTAACAGGCTTGCTGTTTCCCCTGTCTTCATGCTAATCTAAGCTGGCTGCCGGCTATAGATTCATATTTACAGCGCACACATCATAGATAACGTCAGTCTATTCAGTTAACTGCAGTCATTAATTTACCATTTTCCCAACCAACACTTGTTGGACCTGGTTTTGGAAAGTGTCTCAGGGCACAGGACCCCGAACATAAAGTGCACCAATACCTCCCACCTCAGCGGTCTATTCAGCTGCTCCGCTGCACTTTTGGTTTAAGCCCCCAGATTTGTTTTCTTTCCAATAGTTACTGAACTTATCAGGCACTGACATGGATGTGTTGTCGCTGTCACGGTGCTGGTCCTTCCCTCTGTTGGCACAGAGGTGGAGAGTTGCGTTGTTTGTTGAGATGTGCTCAGAAATTCAATTTCACAGCTCTGTCTCAGATGGGAGCTGGAGGAGCATAAGGAGAGAGGGGATGGTAATTGAAAGGCAGTGGAGCTCATCCTGTGTCCTCCTCTTCTACTTTTATTCCTTTTGTCTACATCTCTCTTATATTTGTGTGGGCATTTGTGTCAGCCTCTTTAATGTCACACACTGAGTATTATTTCTGCAGCAATGGTCATTTTTGGATGCTCCATGTAGCTATCTATCTACGAACTAATGTATTATAAATATAGATGATAGCGCTCTCTTCTGCTTTTGTAGCCATACAGCAGAAAACTGCCCCAGATTTGTCCAAAAATGCGTTTTGATCTCTACCTTGCTTTGAATCAAAGCCCTTTACTTAAATCAATGATTGAATTACCTGTGCGACAGCAGAAGTAATCATTTTAGCCACATGAAAGAACTTCAATATGCATGGAAAGGTACAATGTCATCCCAGTTAATTTAGATCTTTCTTAGAGTTTGAAACAGGGGTGCTACAACTAGAGTTGTTCCATCAGCGTTTGAAATAATACAAAATAAACGTTATATATGCAGTATCCCGGTTGACATTGTGAAATGCTAGGATTTAAATGTGAGTGTGTAGTTATATGTAAAAGTTGAGACGAGGATCCACAAATTTGCCCCCAAATTCACTGTCAATGGCACAAATCCAGTTGGTATTATGGGATTATATTATAACATAACATAAATAATAACATGATTGTTTCTGCTTTTGGCAATTATTTCAGCCATTAAAAAAACATTATAAAATAACTTGCCATCTGAAGTGAAAGATAATTGCACATTTTATATAATTATTTTTTTTACTCATCTGGGCATCGGCTCTCTCTTCATTGTGTCACTGGAGTGTGAACCAACGAGGGCTTTTAGTACATCTAACTAGGTCTGAGTGAATGTTTTGGCTGTGATTTTGGCACGAGACGAGAGAGGGGGAGACAGACAGACAGAGAGAGAGAAAGAGAGGGAGAGTCACACTGCATAATTCAGAGGGGATGGGAGATTATGCACCATCTGTGTCCATATCCCAGTGGCCCTGTCAGAATTGATCCACAACCCTTGACCTTTCCAGATACTCTGGGTGTTTTCCACCCGCTCTGTCGTGCGCGGTGTGTTAGCGTGCAGCCATGGGGGTGTTTGTATGTCTGTGTGTTTTGAGCATGAGTCAGCCTGCTGCTCGCTAACCTTTCCACTGGATTACAAAGTGCAGGTCAGATACACACAACTTTTTTTTGGTCTTTATTTAGTTGTCACTCAAATTAAAGGTCAAGCATTTCTGCTGGAATGTCTGATATTGCTGGCAATAAATACGCTACGTAAATAGGTCATATGAAGTTAAAGGAAAAGTATAGAACCTTTGGGGGAAATGCAGTTTTTCCTTGCAGAAATTTAGATGAGAATACCTATCCCACTACATGTCTGTACGCTAAATATGAATCTACACTCAGCACGCCATTATTTTAGACTAAAGACTGGAAGAAAGAAGAAACTGCTAGCGTACCGAGCCGTGTCACCACTGTGACATAACCCGCGGATACTTCATCAAGTCACTGCATGTGGTCAAGGAAAAGCATGTAACACTGTGTGAAACCAAAACTTTGATAACATATCAATTAGAAGGTGTAGCCAGCCTTGTTTTACACTTTTCTTTTTTGCACTGATTAAACACACAAGATATAACGTGGTGCTGGTGGGCACATCTTGTTACCATTTAGACATAGCCTGCTGTTTCCAGCCTTTATGCTAAGATAAGCTAACCACCTGCCAGTTCCATTTCATGATTTAGCGTACAGAACTATCTAACTTTTGGCAGGAGACCGAAAAAGTGTATTTCTGTAAAGTGTAAAGTCTAATTTATGCCTTCTAGTGTGTCGTCTCAAAGCTCTTTATCTGTCTTTCATCTTTACAATTGCAAGCGTCCATAAAGGTGTTGTGCAACACAAGAACAACCTGATCCTGTGTGCGCTGAGTATCAACTAAAACACAACATTGTTGTACAGTAGGCCTGTAGTAAACCGTACAGCGCGGAGTAATGGCTGCTGTAGGTGCATGGCTTTGATCTGAGCTTGCAGAACATCAGCCGCAAGTCCTTTTTCTCCGACTGATCATTAAAGTAAGCAATCTGCTCGGGCACACCTTTTGCTTTCCTTTATATAGTACCATCATATCCAATACGGGCTGTGGTGGTATTACCCACTCTCTCCACAAAAATCGAGAGGATGATGAACGAGGTGACTAATCATGTGCTTTGTGTTTCCCGCATACTTCATTTCCATGAGACAGGTTTTGCAAATGATATCATTCTTATCAAGCTTGTTCAACCCATCAGTGTTACCCAATCTAAAGTGGGCCCAAATTTTTTGATTAAAAGTATGCCTCTCCTCTCTCTTGGTTAACTTGCTCTCATCCTAACATACTTAAAATCAGGGCAACCGCAAGGAGTCGTGAGGAAGTGGCTCTCTGCTAAGTCAAATTGGTAGCAGAATAATTTAGAGCACTATCGATACTTGGGCACAAGGGTATCAGTAGCATGTTACAAAAGGATACATGTTGAATTTATGCCCCATTGCATTTTGATGTTGAAGCTACTGTGGCGAAGACATTTTTGTCACAAAGGAGATCTCAATGATAAAGTTTTTGCTTTTTGATTCCTGCGGACATCAAAACGTTGTGACTTATTTACCGCTGCCTCCATTTATTCAGCCGTCTGCAGGAACACAACCTGTAATTTGTTTTAAGGTGGAAATACCATTCCTTTTTGAGTCTCACGTTCCCCAATCAGAAGCAACTCACCCTCTCTCTCCCGCTAACAACTGACCCTGCTCGATGGTCTCGCACCGGCGGTACAGTATAAAGCTCCCGACCATTAGTGGAGGATTGTGGACTGAACAAAGCACTGACCTTTATATTCTACTTTAGCTTTTTTAATAAATCTATTTCCTCGGGGAAAGATGTACCTTTGGCTCAGGAAATCCCTGCATACCCTTTTACCTCCATCCAATCTGTACATTGATGTGACATGGTGGGTTAAAGGGCAAAATAAACTATGTCTGTGTTTATGAATACTGAAGTTTAGTGTGTTCGGGGCACAGGAGCCGGATAATTAATACAATTTAAAAGTACGATCTGATACTTGATATTTTCCATCTGTATTGTATATTATTTCCATATCTCTCTCATGTGCTGTGAAATACAGCGCGATGTCCATTGCTGAACTGGGCGCAGCCTTAACGTAAGCGCAATCAAATGCCTCTGAGGGAGCAAATCGGCTTGAACTAAATGACTATCTCACTGTAATTCTCGCCGGGGTTGGGACGCTTGAATACAAAGTACGACATGAAAGGCCGGGAGCCTCGTCTCTCGCACGGCACACATCAAAGAGCAGACAGGCAAATGACACCAAGCTTTCCTCTGATCCTCAAGGAGCCAAGAATGGGAACGAGTGGTTGACAGTGCTCCTTAAATCGCTACGTCTCCCCTTCCGAGCGATTCTCCCACCTCTTTTCTCCCACTCTCACTCCCCTCTCTCACATTCTCATCTTTTGTGATTTTATCTTTCGTTTGATTGACTTCAGAAATCTTTTTTTTTTCTCTCTGCGGTGTCACAGCTGGCTGAGAAGTTAAGGCCGTTAAGGGTTAGTATTGATGTGACGAGACCAAATCGTTCCGCTTCCACGGCGCCCTTGAAACTTAGTGAGGTCGCACCGCAGATGCCTGTACATATACACGAGGATAGAAAGGGGAAAAAATAAACACGCATGGCCAGTAGGACAAAGTTAAGGCCACTGTGTGTGTGTATACATGTGTGGGTTTGTGTGTATGTGTGTGAATTTGTGGGATAGGTAACGCTAATGTGTTGTAGATTCCTGCCTGATTGTGATTAATTAGATGATGAGAAGTGTGCACTGACAAGCTGCTTATTCTGATTAGAGAGATAAGCTTCCTGTGAGAGGCAGAACTAACGAGGCTCGTGAACCTCAACACCAAGCTTTCTTAGCACATCCGCACCTTGTCTGGACTCTCTTCCCACGGCTTTAGTTGTTTGTCACGCCCTCAGCTTCATAAGGCAGTGGCTCCCTGCGTCTTTCCTTATATTTTCCTCAAAACAGTTGTTATTCAGGGTTTAAATTAGTTTAAATACTCATGAATTTCAAGTAAAATACATAATAAACATCTACTTAATGTACTAAATAGCATAGCCTCAAAACGATGCTGTTAAGCTACAGTTCACTAACTTTGTGAAAAGCTGAAAAATAACACATTAAAGCAATACTTTTGAAAGATGAAATAACATTATCTTCCTCTTAATGTCAAATCCATAAGCCTTAAAACACACTCTTACCGTCCCACCACGTTATCAGTGATAATGGTGAGTCATCTTTTATACATTTGCTGTGTAACTGTGCTGACTATGACTGTTCTTTACTGAGGTTACTGTCACACTAAGTCTCAGATGAACAGTTTGTTCCCCTTGCTCTTAGTCCAGTTGGCTAATGGTGTAGCGTTACATGAATTGATTTTGTATCTGACATATTATCAATTGCCTCTCATCCAGCATTAGCTTCTATTAGGAGTTGTGCTTCTGACCACCTGACAAATGCAAGTGTAATATGTACTCTCTTTTGAGCTCTGTTTTGGTCTCTACCAATGTCTGAGTTAAATATATGGCTATTTAGCTTGATTTGGTTTGCTGCTGGGCAGGTAGTGAGCTGTGGGTTCATCTGAGCATTTTCGCTGAAATAGCTGTAGCTTGTTGGCCTGAAAATCAAAACAATTAGCCGAAAGACGCTAAATTGAGCGATAGACTCGAGGAGGAACCACAGAGTTAGGCGGTAACTTCCTGGAGGTTTTTGTCAATAAGCATCCGCACAGGCGCGCACACATTTTATCTATTATTGATAAAGAAAATAAACTATTGATAGCATGGCTTTAAAGCAACAGAAGAGACAATTTATTAAACAAATGGTGGTGTGTCACCGCTATTGTATAAAACACACATAAGGCAGTGCTCTTACCGTTTGCTTTGCTTAATGCCAAACAGCACCTCTTAGCTGTTCTAAAATACACTGTAAAGTATAATCGGAGTGGGTAATTGGTTAAACGTGGAGGTCTGTAGTGATTCTCATTTAATTACAAGTGAGAAAAATCTCAGATCCACCCTCAAAAAGCTCTGATATCTCAAAGCATTATTGTTCTCAAAATGCTACAAAAATGTGTATTACAAATGAAAAATAAGATTTACAAATCTTTTTGGATGTTCACAAATGCATGTTCCAATCTACACACAAAAACCAAGTAATTTGACTACGTGGTTTCACAAATGCACGCATAACAACCCGATTAAATATCATTATTTTACATACAGATTTTTAACTTCAACTTCATTTTCGCCTTTGAAACGCTTGCTGTGTATACAAATGTCTAAAATTATTTTGATTGCTTGATACGCGATGATCAGGTTACATTTGCGTGTGGAGTTTTGAGACTATTATCAGAGAACCAAAATGTTTTCCTAACACGAGCTCTAAGCAATATAGCTTATAATACATAATTCAAATGTCTAATGCCAACATTCTTCTTCCATCTATTAAAATACAACCATTTACTTCCTATTTGTATGAATTGCTCGTTTTCTTCAAATAACCCAGGCATGTCATGGCAAAGTCCAGAGAATGAGCTGATCCACGCAGCCCAATTGATCGTGCACCCGAACCAAGTTGGCGTTCGCAATCTACTGGAAAAAGAGCGGCCCCCCTTCTACACCAGCTGGTGGAGTATCTGAGGGGTGTGCTCGATGCCGCAGGCTGTATCTCACAATTATTGTTGGACATTTGTATGTAGAGGAAACATTATCCGAAAATATGACTCTGTAGACCAAGCGGTGCTTTGCAGAATGACATCTATTAAAAAGTTACACCACTTGGACCTTT